>NW_028227268.1:6297500-6955000 GCF_978045245.1 Mus caroli | reverse complement strand
AACAAATGAACCGGCAAACCCAAAAGCCACCTTCTGTTCCAGGATTAGGGCTCCCTGGGAACTGAAGGCGGGTCAGGAGGGCCAGCATTTCAATCTCTACAAACAGAGCCTGAGACTTCAGAGACTGTCGGAAGAGTTTGGCCTAACTGGGCTACAGAGGACAGCCGCATCCAAAAACGACTTACCCGTTATCAGAGTAGTAGCTGGTCAGCGTTGGAAACATGCTGGTCTCTTTGACCGTGGTTGTCACTGTGAAGATGGTGGTGGTGGAGGTGATGGGGGGCATGGTTGGCACTGTAATGGGTACTTGGATTGCTTGGCATAAGACAGATTAGAACACTCTTCCCGCCACCCACTCACGGCATGCACGTGCTCTGCGTCTGTGAGGGAGTGTGAGCCCTCCCAGCCAGAGGACCCTGGAGCAAAGCTGTGGCAAGCAGTTATAGCTGGTCTACAGTAGCCTCTTGGTCTCTAAGAGAAGCCGGAGCCTCTGAGGCAGGTAGGGCTGGAACCAAGTCTCAGGAGGATGGTGAGCAAGGACAGCCATGTACCTCACCTGCTATGACATGCCTCAGCCAATGCCTCTCCCCAAGAGACAGGGGACTTGAAGAGTTGCTAACATAACCTAGATTTGAAACTTTTAAGGTCAACAGCTAATATTAGAGTGAAAGAGAGATGGCTCAGCCATTAAAAAGCACGCAATGTTCTTACAGAGGACACAGGTTCAGTTCCCAGCACCCACCTGGTGGCTTACAACCATCTGTAACTCTAGTCCTAGGGTATCTGATGCCCTCTTCTGGACTCTATGGGCACATGACACACACGGTACACACTATTACATGTGTGCTGGCAAAACACCCATGTATATAAAATAAATAAACATCCTTAAATAGCGAAAAGAAAATCCTGTTTGTCAGGAAGACACATTGCTCGGGACAAATTAAGAAGTTTCAATAATAATAAGAACCCTCTTCCAAGAGCATTGTCAGGGTTCAGCAGGCTAATGCCAGGTTTGCACTATACTGAACCTCAGGGAGTCCTGGTAATGGCAGACTGACTGCTCTCATCTGCTACCTCTATCCTCCAAGTGCCCTCTGACCTGTCTGATGCTGCTGAGCAGAACCCAAGAGAGAAACTTTTCCAAGCCTATACACCAAGACCTCTGAGCTAGCACCACCACCACCACCATCACCACCAGCATGAGCTCTGCACTCTAGAAGGACTCTCAAAGAGAACATCATTAATGAGCACAAATGGGATCCTCTGGACATTGCAGACACCAGAAATGCAACTGTGTGTGAAGGCTTTTCTAGACCTTGCAAGTTAGGCCACAACACCAGAACTAAAGCTGGTACCATTTCCCTCAGGATGGATAGAGAGGGGCAGAGAACAGCATCAGGTGAAGGCAACACCTGGAACTCCTCAGAGAGCAAGGCGAACTTTCCACAGAACTCAAGGAAAGCGTTGGCTGGAACCGGAGACTGTGAACCATTGCAAGTGGTTATCTTTGGCCTGTGAACTGGAGGTGGGAACAACCGCCCTGTCCTCTCCTGGAATAGACTCCAGATGGAGCTGAGCAGTGAAGAGGAGGGGAAAGTGCACGAAATCTCCAGGAGTCGGGATGCATTTGAAAGAGGAGAAGGAGGGATGGCTTGGCAGTTAAGAGCCCTGGCTGCTTCTCCAGAGGTCCGGGGTTTAATTCCCAGCATCCACATGGTGACTTACAGCTGGCTGTAACTCCAGTTCCAGAGGGCTTGGCACCCTCACACACACAGACATAGATGCAAGCAAAACATCAGTACACTAAAAGAAAGAAAGAAGTATTTGGAGAGAGAGAGAGAGAGAGAGGGAGGGAGAGGGAGAGGGAGAGGGGAGAGGGGAGAGGGGAGAGGGGAGAGGGGAGAGGGAGGGGGAGGGGGAGGGAGAGAGGGGGAGGGGGAGGGAGAGAGGGAGAGGGAGAGGGAGAGGGAGAGGGAGAGGGAGAGGGAGAGGGAGAGGGAGAGGGAGAGGGAGAGGGAGAGGGAGAGGGAGAGGGAGAGGGAGAGGGAGAGGGAGAGGGAGAGAACCTGCCTCTTCTAATCCCAAGCAAGGGTATGTGGGATTTCAGGACTCTACCTCCCCCACCGTGCAAGAGCTCTATTGAGCAACAGCTAATTCCTGAGACCCGAGAGACCAGAATGGGGACTTAAAGAGATATTCACACACCTCTTACCTGGGTCAATGTTCACAGTAACTTTAAACATGGGATCAAATCCATTTTTCGTAATTCCACACCAGTAAATGCCAGCATCGCTCATCCTCAGGTCCTTCATGGTCACTGTGAAGATGAAGTCTCTCTGATTGTCTCTGATGGACACACGGTTCTTCTTCACCAACTGCTCTGATGTATCGGTTTCAACAAGAATATCACATGATCTCTGAGGAACTCCTCGGCACCAGTACTTCTTGTAATCCTTCCAGCCTGAGGTATATCGGCACTGCACTGTCAAGGAGCCCTGCTCCTGACCGCTCACCTCCGCTGGACCTGTGACTGGATCCTGAGCCGTGCAGCAGCCTGGAAAACACAAATGCATGGACCACTGATCTCCTCCTCCAGGGGTGGGGCATAGTGCCAATTCCAAAAGCATCTTTAATTGAATAGTGGTCAAAGGATAGACATCACCTCTCCAAGACAGGCTGCCTGCCATCCCTCGACATCGTGCTGTGTCAGAGGAGCCAGGAAAATTCTGGAGAAAACAATTACAACCAAGTATGGTGGCACAGGCTCTAATTCCAGTACTTAGTAAACAAAAAACAGGCAAATGTCTCTAAGTTCAAGGCCAGCCTGGCCTACATACCAAGTTCCAAGATATCCAGGACTACATAGAGAACCTAGTGTGGGTGAGACCGTGACTTCCATTCCTAACATCTACCCTCCCCCGACCACATAAACAACATTCAGGTGTGGTGTTGCACACACACAATCCCATCAGTCCAGAGGCTGAAGCAGGAGGGCCATGAATTTAAAGCTAGCCTGGGCTACATAGTGAGACTCTGACTCAAAAACCAGTTATTTCCCCAGTGTGTGTGTGTGTGTGTGTGTGTGTGTGTGCACATGCATGTTTAATGCATGAGGCTGAGTGAATACCCAAACAGCAGAGGGAGGCTCAGGTACCCTATTCTATTATTCTGCCTTGTACTTTTTTTTTTAAAGATTAATTTTTTATTTTTAAAATAATTATTTAATTTATTGATTTTATTTATATAAGTCCACAGTCGCTGTCTTCAGACACACTAGAAGAGGGTATCGGATCCCATTGCAGATGGTTGTGAGCCACCATTGAACTCAGAACCTCTGGAAGAGCAGACAGTGCTCTTAACCGCTGAGCCACCTCTCCAGCCCCTTTAAGATTTATTTTTATTTTATGTGTATGGGTGTTTTGCCTGCTTATATATCTGTGTACCACATGAAGGCCTGGTGCCTTCAGAGACCAGAAGAGGGTGTCAGACCCCCTAGACTTGGAGTTACAGGTGATTGTGACCCACTGTGTGGCTGCTGACAAATGAACCAGAGTCCTCTGTAAGAGCAAGTGCTCTTTAATGGCTGAGCCATCTCTCTAAAAGCCTTCTGCTTTATTCCTTTGAGACAGTCTCTCACCTACATCTAGAGCTATGCTACGGCCAGCAAGCCCCAGCCATCCATCCCTGTCTCTACCCTTCACAGTATTGGGTAATAGGCACATGAGCAACCACAGCCTGGCTTTTTAGGTGGGGACTGGGATCCAAACTCCAGTCCTCTTGCTCACACAATGACTGCTCTTACCAACTGAGGCATCTCTCCAGTACCAAATCCACATATCTGTGAAGGTCCTCTTACAATGATCCCCATGCTATGCTGGTGTGGAGAGGTAGGATCAGAAGATCCATGTCCACAGGACATGTACTCTTAGACCCGGACACCCTGAGGAAGTCCAGCAAAGCCACATCTAATAGTCCCGAGAGGGGGCTGGTGAGATGGCTCAGTGGGTAAGAGCACCCGACTGCTCTTCCGAAGGTCCAGAGTTCAAATCCCAGCAACCACATGGTGGCTCACAACCATCCGTAAAGAGATCTGGCGCCCTCTTCTGGAGTGTCTGAAGACAGCTACAGTGTACTTACATATAATAAATTTAAAAAAAAAAAAATAGCCCCGAGAGGCTGTTGCTGGAGACTCCAGTGGGCTCCTACAGTCACCCGCCTTGGATGAATGACTCTGGTTTCTATATTCCGTGGCCCCTCACACACAGGTCCCATTGTCTGCATGAACTGCGTGGGTGCATTTTCCAAAAAGGCAAACTTGTGATATCCAGATGGATTTTTCTGTTCTGTTGCCTTGACCTTGGTGTCCATCCCATTCTGGTTTCATACTGTCCCGCCTCGGAGCGTTCTTGATGGTGACAGGGGTTTCTTCTGCTTCCTCACCTTTGAAAGACTTGGGGTACCCTGAAATGTTCCTTTTCGAGAATAATTTTGGAAGCTAGCGAGATGGCTCAGTGGGGAAAGGCGCTTGCCACCAAGCCTGATGACGTGAGTTTGATCCCTAGGACCTACATGGTAGAAGGAGAGAACTGACTGAAAGCTGTCCTCTGATGTCCACATGCACGGTCACAGGCAGGAATGCACACAGCCCACACAGGCACAAGTAAGTCAGAGAAAGGAGGGGGAAGGTAGCTTAGCACTTTTGAAATAAATATCCTTCAATTAACCTATGCTAACCACATGTTTCATTACATGTGCTGTCTGTCCTTATGAGGCAGAGTTTTTTACTTCATTGTTGCTTCCTTCCCTTCTGTCCTTAACAAAGAAGTTCTGAGGTTGAGCTGAGACACACATTAGACTTTTGTTGTTGCCTGTGTGACAAAATATCTGACAGAATCAACCTGAGAAGTGAAGGGGACTTCTGACTCATCGTGTCAGGGAGGAGGTGACGGAGCAAGTGGCCCACGTGCTGACAATCAGGAAGAAGGGTGGTGAGGGCTCAAAAAGATAGCATAGAGAGAAGAGGAGGAGGAGAGGAAGAGGAGGAAGGAGAGAGAGAGGGAGAGAGAGAGAAAAAAAGAGAGAGAGAGAGAAGCTATACCAACTGTCATTTCTCCCTTACCCATCTGGCTCCCCAGTCCTTTGGATGAGGCTACCCCCATCAGTGTGGGTCTCCCCAGTAGTTGATCCCTGGGAAACGCCCTCTCACAGACACTTCAGAGATACACTTTCCTAGTCTCTTGGACACTTACCAATCCACTCGACACTAACCATTACAATGGGTATATGTTACAGCCTTACTTCCTAAGTTAATTTTCCATCCCTGTGAGTTTCTCCCTATTTCCTTGAGACTACTACATGTTATCATTTTCTGGGTTGCCTTGTTAGCAAACCTTGTTCCAAAGCTAGCAAGATGGCAGCCGGGTGTGGTGGCGCATGCCTTTCATCCCAGCACTCGGGAGGCAGAGGCAGACGGATCTCTGAGTTCGAGGCCAGCCTGGTCTACAAAGTGAGTTCCAGGACAGCCAGGTCTGCACAGAGAAACCCTGTCTTGTAAAACAGAAAAAAAAAAAAAAAAAAAAAAAGCTAGCAAGGTGGCTCACTGAGTAAAGGTACCTGCCACCAAAACTGACCACCTGAGTTCAACCCCCAGAACCCACATGAGAGAAAAGAGGGAACTGACTCCCACGGTTATCCTTTGACTCCCATGTGGGCATTCTAATTCTCTCTCGCTCTCTCTCTCTCTCTCTCTCTCTCTCTCTCACACACACACACACACACACACACACTAAATAAAGGTAAGACAACCAACAACAAAAGCCTGTGCTCCAGGCATGGTTAGTAACACATGCCTGCCGTCTTAGCACTGCTAGAGATCAGTGTGAGCTATGAAGCTGTTCAAGGACAGCCTGGACTGCATCGGGAAACCTTGTCTCAACAAAACAAAACAAAACAAAACAAAACAAAACAAAACACACACACAAAAAAAAAAAAACAGAAACACGGGGACTGAGTCTACAACTCAGTTGGCAGAGTGCGCCTCCTTGGCGAACACGAGGTCCAGGGTTCAGTCCCCCCAGTGTGGAGGAAGAGGTTTGAGTGTTAATTAATTAAAGCACATTTAAAGCTAAGGACTTATCTTGTCCTGCCTTGAAAACTGATAAAGTAATTCACCTATGGTAAATGTAACTCTTCAGACACACCCAGCTCAGTGGGTGTTAGAGCAGTCACAGCTTAGGACTAGCTCTGCTGTCTAATTCCAGAGAATTTTCTTTTCTTTTCTGAGCATGAAGAGCTACCTCACACTAGTGACAGTTTCTCCCCTCGGTGCCTGTCTCCCTGTCTTCTCTCCACTGACACTAATCTAATTCCTGGCCCCAGGACTCGCCTCCTGTGGACATTTCATAAGAGCAGCATTATATAGTACACAGTGGTGGTGTCCTGCCTCCTCCTCCTAGCATCTGCTTTTGAATTCCATCCGTATCGTAGCCTGTGTCCCTGGGTACTTCAGTGTGGCATTCCACTGTACGACGATGCCGAGTTTGACTTAACCGTGGACCCAAGTGGGCCAAACATTTAGATAGTTCCCACCTCTCAATAACCTCGAACTCAGAAATCCGCCTGCCTCTGCCTCCTTAGTCCTAGGGTTAAAGGCGTGCGCCACCACCTGCTGTATTCTTAGCTTTCACACGGATGTGTGCTTATAGTTCATTTTGGTCATGTGGCGATGCCGTATCTAACATTCTGAACACAACATCAAATTGTGTTCCAGAGCGTCCTTGCCCCTGTAGACTTCTATCAACAACATGCAAGCTCTACAGTTTAATTGTAAAAATCGGGAGCTGGAGAAATGGCTCAGAGATTAAGAGCATGCGTTGCTCTGGCAAAGGACCTGAGTTCAGTTCTCAGCACCCACATCAGGCAGCTCACAACAGGCTGTAACTCCAGCTGCAGGGGATCTAACGCCCTCTTCTGTCCTCCTCTGACAACTACACACATGTGCACTCATGCGTGCTCTCTCTCTCTCTCTCTCTCTCACACACACACACACACACCTCACACTAAATATTTTTTTTTATTTTTGCTAAGTGCTTGTCTTTTTTATTGTCATTGTTGAAGGCTGTATGATACATACAAGCAAAGCCATATATAGCATCCCATCAGTGCTTTATTGTTAGACATACTAAATAAAATATTTAAATAAAAAGTAAACCTGATCCTTCAGTTCTAGAAAGCCTGAACGGGAAGAGTAATGTTAGAAACAGCCACATTCTCTCTAATGGATACATTCATTCAAGCAGCTGCTGTTTGTCTAATTAGTACCCACTGGGGTTATAGAAACAAACCTCTCTGCCTTCTAGAAGCTTCTGTTCTACTAAGGTGAAGGAGTGGGGCACAGACAAGGGGAGACAGAGCACGAGGAACCTTTTGTTTGGTTTTTCGTGTTTGTTTCCTTTTTGAGGCAGGGTCTCACAGAACTCATGCCTTGGACTCTGTAGGTGGGGGAATGATCAGGAACCCCCACTCCTTTTGTCTATGCCTCCTGAGTGGAACTGGCCAGATCCTGGCAGGAACAGTTTGAATTAAAGTCATCAATGAAATGAAGACCTGGGGGGGCGGGGTGAGGAGCCTGGGACCACACAGGCAAGAAAGAACACTCAGGGTGAAGGGGCCAAGCAAACCCAATGAGTTCAAAGCCAGGTAGGGGAGGGAGATGAACCAGGCAAGGAAGCAAGAGAAGAGAGGACCAGGAAGGCTACACAGAAAGGAATCAGGTGTCCAGCACCTTGTACGCCTTCTGTGAAGACTTAGGGTTCTAATTCTAAGTTGAGGAGGTCATTGGAGATGGTTGTCCCCCAGGTTTGGCTGAGCAGTAAGAAAACATGGAGTTGCAGAGCACTAAGATGAAGAATAATGGGGAAGAGAGTGAACTGGGAAGATTTGATAAGGCCATGTGTGGTCTCTCTCTTTTTTCTTTCTTTCTTTCTTTCTTTCTTTCTTTCTTTCTTTCTTTCTTTCTTTCTTCCTTCCTTCCTTCCTTCCTTCCTTCCTTCCTCCTTTCCTTCCTTCCTCTCTCTCTCTCTTCTTCCTTGCTTCTTCTTCTTCTTCTTCTTCTTCTTCTTCTTCTTCTTCTTCTTCTTCTTCTTCTTCTTCTTCCTCTCTCTCTCTCTCTCTCTCTCTCTCTCTCTCTCTCTCTCTCTCTCTCTCTCTCTCTCTCTCTCTCTGTTGGGGGTCTTACTATTCCCAAATTTCTTTTCTTTTTTTGTGTGTATATGTGTATGAGTATGTACTTATGGGCATGTGAACCTGACTACAGGTTCCCATGAAGCCCAAAAAGGACATCAGAGCTGGGGTGACAGGTGGTTGTGAGAAACCCAGCACTGGGTGCTGGGGGTTGAACTTGGGCCCTCTGGGGGAAGAAAAAAGCATGTCTCCTTAATTGCTGAGCCATCTCTTCAGCCCCCACCTTTGAAATGTCAATGTCTAAATACAAAAGCTGAATACACACTTAGCTATAAGAGTCCCGAGAAACATCTGCTCTAGGGGTATGAAACTGAAAGCCATCTCCTAAAAAATATTTCAAGCCTAGAGGAGAAGTCCAAGAGCACAGTGGAAACCACCAGAATACAAAGCAAGAAACCCCTCTTCAGCCGGGCGTGGTGGCGCACGCCTTTAATCCCAGCACTCGGGAGGCAGAGGCAGATGGATTTCTGAGTTCGAGGCCAGCCTGGTCTACAAAGTGAGTTCCAGGACAGCCAGGGCTATACAGAGAAACCCCGTCTCGAAAAACAAAAAAAAAAAAAAAAGAAACCCCTCTTCAGCGGTCTAACTCAGCAGGCCCTAGAGCAGCAACCTTCCTAACCTCACGACCCTTTAAAACAGTTCCTCATGTTATGGTGACCCCCCCCCCAACAATAAAATCATTTTCATTGCTACTTCATAATTTTGCTAGCATGACGAATTTCAGTGTAAACATTCTTGGAGATAGAGGTTTGCCGCAGGGGTCGTTGGAATCACTGCCCTAGAGAGTATCTGAGTACTTGTCTATACTGTAGCAGTAGCCGCAATAACCGAGCCATGAATCAAAGTCCATTGAATGGATAAAGGAGATGTCGTATAAATACACAATGATGCCTGCAGGAAAAAAAACATTGAACTGGAGGCCATCTTGTTAAAGAGAATACACCAGATTCAGAAAGACAGATATTGCATGTTTTCTCTCCTGCGCAAACTCCAGATTTGAAAAAACAAACAAACAAACAAACATGGAAGTAGAAGAGGGTATTTAGGGAGAAGAAGGGGACCTGTAGAAATGGGGAGAAGATGAGAGAAGACGATTGTCTAAGTGCATGCTATGCTCACAGGAGAAAAATGACACAAAGAACTCATGATTTGGTGCAATTTATTTTAAGACAGTCTCGCCCTGCACCCTGACTAGCCTGGAACTTGCTATGTAGACTAGGTTGTCCCTTAAACTCACAGAGAGTCACCTACCTCTGTCTTCCAAGTGAAGAGAGATTAAAGGTGTAGATCATTGTGTTCAAGAGTAAATTCTCTTGCTTTGAAATCAAAACTGTATCCATTCGCTTACAGCTACATTAATTCAAGTGTCATGGCACAGGCCAATAGTCCCAGCACCAGAAAACCCCCTTCTGTAGTCTAACTCAACATGCACTAACTAGAGCAGTGATTCTCAACCTTCCTAATGCTTTGACCCTTTAACACAGTTAATCATGTAGTGGTGACCCCCAGCCATAAAATTATTTTTGTTGCTACTTCATAATTGTAATTTTGCTACTATTATGAATTGTGTTGTGATTTTTTTTTTTTTTTTTTGGTTTTTTGAGACAGGGTTTCTCTGTATAGCCCTGACTGTCCTGGAACTCACTTTGTAGACCAGGCTGGCCTCGAACTAAGAAATCTGCCTCCCGAGTGCTGGGATTAAAGGCGTGCACCACCACGCCCAGCTGTGAATATTTTTGGAGGTAGATGCAGAGGCAGGAGTATCACTAGTTAGAGGGCCAGCCTTGGCTACATATGGAGCACCTCCCCCATCTCAAAACACAAGAAAGTGCTGTCAGCCCTCTATCTGTGGCCTTGTCTCCTGCCCCCTCTTCACCTTTCAGTCCTCAGCCATTTCTGACAGCACCTTCTCTCCCAGTTGCCACAAATCACCCCTTTATCAGTTGTAAATAGCAGACTTTTTTTAATCCCTTCAGCGACCTGTTCCCACAATCATTTCTTCCCCACAAAGCCTTCCCTCCCTTGCTGTAACATAATCACATATTGACAATCCAGCCTCATCAGACATTCTCCTGAGCAACCAGGGCTCTCCTGTCTTTCAAAGACCAGTGGGGCCCATCAGTGTGTCTGTCTTAAATACGACCAGTCCCGCAGTAGTCTAGAATTGTGCCTAGGACGGGACTTAAGAACTCAATATTTCTGCCACAAAGGCGCCACAACAATGGGGTAGTGGACAGATGACCCCTTGCTGGGTGGCCACTTCCTCTGGTTGCCTGAGCACGCTCACCTGAGATCCAGAAGAGAAAGGGGACCAGCAATGACAAATGCATCTTCTCACACCGGGTCACCTTGGTGGAACCTGCCAGCGAGAACAGGCTACATGCTCCACTCCTGCGTCTCCTGGGCCTCTGGTTTCCCTCACTCTCACTCGGCACTTCCTCCTTTAGCCACTTCCCGCTGGCAAATAAAGCCAAAAGAGGAAGGAGGTAGGGTGAGAGAAGTGTAACGCAAGAAGTCAGACTTCTGAAAAGGACTTTGAGAAACATCACCGTCCTCAGCACCAGACTGACTTCTGGAAAGAGAACCGGGGCTCCTGCTCTGAATGTGCAGGCTCCGTGCTTCTGGATTCCATCAGCTAGAGCAAGAGTTGTTGGAGCCCAGAAGGCCAGTGCTTCAATAGGTTGAAGGGTGCCAGAGACTGGAATGGAGGGAGCCGAAGGAGCTGAAGGGGTGTCAAAAGCCAGCCTCATCATGGGTGGCAAGCACAGCTGTAATCCAAGAATTTAAGAGGTAGAAACAGGGAAATTGAAAGTTTGACTTGAAACTGAGCTATGTGGTAAAGTCAGGGCTAGCCTGGGCTACATAGCGACACCTGTCTAAGAGGAGGGAGGAAGTATTGCTCAGTGGCAGAGCTCTTGCCTAACATATGCAAGGTCTTTAGTCTGAGCCTCAGCACCCCCACTCATTACAAACTTACCAAGAGAGGGGCTCAGATATAATCAGGATAAATGAACAGGGATTAACATTACCCAGAAGGCTCTGCTTTGATAGCACTCTTTTTTTTTTTTTTTTTTTTTTTTTGGTTTTTCAAGACAAGGTTTCTCTGTGTAGCCCTGGCTGTCCTGGAGCTCACGCTGTAGACCAGGCTGTCCTCGAACTCAGAAATCCACCTGCCTCTGCCTCCCAAGTGCTGGGATTAAAGGCGTACACCACCACTGCCTCTTTTTGATCTGCCCCAGACTAATAGGTAATAGATATAGACTTAACCTGTATTCCCCAGAAATTTAGTGAATATCCCAGGACTACCTCCCCACTGCCCTCTGCAGAAAACCAGCTTGCTATTCATGACTTCTACCCCCTTTCCCACACCCTCCCTGCAGTAACCATTTGTCCAAATAAGAAAAGAAGGAAGGCCAGCCTTGATGGTCACTCCTCATCCTGACACTGTGGCTTCCATCTCACCCACACCCATTTTCAGGAAGCCCTTAAAATAGGGTCACTTTGGGTAGGAGTTATAGACACCCTGTGACACCTTGCTTGGTGGCGCCCTCAAGCCCTGGCCAGGCTAACCATATGCAAGGAGGCACGTTGGAGGGCTGTGTCCACAAGAAAACACCAGCTGCTGATAAGCCACAGCTTTTCCAGGATGTGGCCAGGGATGGCCACCTTCTTTACATACTTCTAGGCCATAAAGGAAAGCCAACAAGGGTTTTCACTCACCACTGTTAATCAAACAGGCTTCTTCCCAGGGTTCACCAAGATAGGCGTCATCCTCTTCCTCCTCCTCCGCACATGTAGAATGCCTTTCAGAGAAGTGGTCAACAGGCTGAGGGAACCCTGAAAACCAAAGGGACATGTTCATGGAGGGTCTAGGACCGACTTTTCCTTTCTTGGGCAGATGTAGGAAAAAGAAAAAAGAAAAAGAAAAAGAAAAAGAAAAAGAAAAAGAAAAAGAAAAAGAAAAAGAAAAAGAAAAAGAAAAAGAAAAGAAAAAGAAAAAGAAAAAGAAAAAGAAAAAGAAAAAGAAAAAGAAAAAGAAAAAGAAAAAGAAAAAGAAAAAGAAAAGAGTACAGCTGTCTGACAGGAACCTATGGCAAGCTCCTCTGATCCTGGTCCTCTCAAACTGGCCCACCCAAGATGGAGGGCCACCCTATGAATCAGGAACTTATTCCATCAGACTTATTCAAGCCACTGTAAGTTATAGCGAGACTGCCCCTTAAACAGGGGCCCTCTGTGGATTCTGAGAGAGTCGGGATATTCAGGAGCCCTGTGTCCTCAAAGACCTATTGGAGGCTCCAGATCTGGCTGGATCATTGATTTCTGCATAACTCAGTTACCCCCCAGGCTTCCATGTCCCCGTTGGTGAAACAGGTCACTGAAGCCATCTGTAGGGGTGCATACATGAGGATCAGGAATTCACGGCCAGTCTCAACTACATAGTATGCTCCAGGTTAGGCATGAGTCCCTACAGAACAGAACATTGAAGATTCTCCCTTCCCCAAAGCACTACGTTTTCAAAATGTGTGTGCATGTACGCACACACACACACACATTGTATGTATTATTATTTGTGGAGAGAGTTGTGAACACACGTATATTGCCTGTATGTGATAGGTAATGCTATGTGTACATGTGTCCATCCATGTGTATGTGTATGTGCACATGTGTTTTGTATGTGCCTGCATGCTGTCTATAGGGATCTCCCAGTAAATAAATAAATAAACAAATGTAACTTTAAGAGGAGAAAAGTGGACTATGGAGATCAATAACCAAAGACTGAGGCTGCAGAGATAACTAAGCAGTTAAAACCACATACTGCTCTTGCAGGGGACCCAGATTCAATTCCTAGAACCTACATTGGCTCACCTGTCACTACAACTCGGGGAACCCAAGGCCCTCTTCTGGCCTTCACAGGCACCTGTACTTACATGTACTACCCATACACAGACAAACAGACAAAACCAAAAAATAGAGGGTTAGAGGGGTGGTTCCGTATTCAAAAGGGCATACTGCTCTTCCAAAAGACTGAGTTTGGTTCCCAGTATCCATGCCAGACAGGTCACAACCATCTATTATCCCACCTCCAAGGGCTCTAATGTACTCTTTCAGAGTTCACATACAAGCACATAGCAATCACACATCTGTACATGCGTGCGCACGTGTGTGCACACGACAACGTGCACACACACACATGCACTCGCACACATAAATTATAATGTCATGTTTTGGTTTCGTTTTTTTGAGATAGGGTTTCTCTGTGTGGCCTTGGCTGTCCTGGAACTCACTCCGTAGACCAGGCTGGCCTCAAACTTAGAGATCTGCCTACCTCTGCCTCAGCAGTGCTGGGATTAAATGTATGTGCTGCATAATTAAGTCTTACAGTAATGAGAAGCAACTGTCGGTCACGCTTTCTCGAACTTTCCCCCAAAATCCTGGTCTTGCCTGGGCTAGGGCTCCCTGCCCTCTTGCTTCTATTCCCAGCTGCACTTAGTATGGCTTCTAGAGTTTTGTCCTGTAGTCACTGAAGCTGAATCATCACACCCCTAGCTAGATAGAGCTTCCTTTCAAGACCCCATGCCAAATTTAGGATTCATAACTTGATCATCTTTTTCTGCAAAGGGTCCCAGGAGTGCATCAGCCTCAGGGTGAAGTCGATCTCTGGTGACTCATCCCATGACTTCACATCCTCTTACCTCAGAGTTTTTCTCTCTAAAGAGAGTCTGTTTCTCCTTGAACCTAGACAGACTCGTGACCTGTTTTGCCTTCTACAGTACAGCAGAAGTGGGGTATGCCAACCCCTGGCCCTAGCTTAGTGCCCCCATATTTCCTCCTGCACTTCCTGCTTCTGCCAGGAACCCGTTGGCTTGCTGGGTGGACAGTGGAGACAAAAACAAAGCAGACCCCAGTCATACCAGGGAGCCTAGCTGAGGGCAGAATGGCCATCCGGACCAAGTGCTAACTCGAATTGTGCCCTTAAGTTTGGAGCAGTTCACTGTAGCATTATAGTGCTGGTAGAGAAAAGCTAAGAGCCCCTGGAAGCAAGACCTGCCCCTCTGCTCTAAGGCTGTAGCTATCTATCCCAGGCTCCTGTGTGTGCCTGTCTCTCATAGCACTTGCCCATGGCTCCTCCTGCCTTTCTTCCTCCAGATCCCACCTCGCTGTCTCCTTAATGCTGTTCAGATCACAGACAGCTGTGGAACTGTGGAGTTGTGGCTCCTGAATGAAAACAATCCATTTGTCTAGATGGCTCAAGGTTAAGACCACAGACTGTCTGAATTTGGTTCCCAGCACCCACTTTGATGCTTTTGTAACTCCAAGAGATTTAATACCCTTCTCTGGTTTCCACATGCAAGTACTCACATGCCCATATACCTACAAGCAGACACACATACATGTAATTAAAAATAAAGCCAGGTGGTGGTGATGCACCCTCTTAACTCCAGCACTCAGAAGACAGAGGCAGGTGGATCTCTTAGTTTGAGACCAGCCTGGTTTACAGAATGAGTTCCAGGATAGCCAAGGCTACACAGAGAAACCCTGTCTCAAAAGACATACATACATACATACATACATACATACATACATACATACATACTTCAAAATTATACATTTGTCTAACTTACTAAAGTAACACACTCATTTTAGGAAACAGAGAAGAAGGCAAGAAGGAGGACACCGTTAAGACAAAAAGGAATTACTTAGGCTCCTTGTTTTGTAGACTTTAATCCAATGCCACTTGGTCCCATGTGCTTGGGCAGAATATCAAGTGGTGGGAACACAGAGCAGAGGTAACCGATTTTAACGGTTGCCACCCAGGAAGCAGAGACTGGGAGGTACCAGAACCCACCTAGCTTTCTCCCCATTCCCTTCCATTCCATCTGGGCTCTAATCTGTGGGATCGTGCTACCCACATTCAGAGTGGGTCTTCCGAGCTCAGTTAATCCCCCTTGGAAATCTCACAGGCAAACCCAAATGTGTGCTTTAATAGTCCTAGCGTGTCTCAGTTCAGGGTGGCAATAAGGATTGACCCTCATACAGCCGTTTGTTCCACAAAACTGGCTTACATGATTGTGGGCTCTGGTTTGTCCAAAGTCCAAAATAATGAAAGCCATCAAAGCCTGAACATTCTCAGCTGGGAGCTGAGGCTGCAGGGGTGTGTGAGTGAGTGTGTGTGTGTGTGTGTGTGTGTGTGTGTGTGTGTGAGAGAGAGAGAGAGAGAGAGAAAGAGAGACAGGGTCACTGAGCAGCTCAGTTTAACCTCTGACTCACTACATATGACTCCAGACTGACCTTTAACTTGCAATCCTCCTGCCTCAGCCTTCTGAGGGCTAACATTAGAGATGGGCGCCATCACGCCTAGGCCAAGATGCTACAATTTTGAAATAAAAATCCACCACTACCCCCACCAAGGAAACCCGATTTGCTTTTAGAGTCCTTTAATTATGCAGTTGAGGAAGTGTCTTAGTTAGGGTTTTACTGCTGTGAACAGACACCATGACCAAGGCAAGTCATATAAAAAAACAACATTTAATTGGGGCTGGCTTACAGGTTCAGAGGTCCAGTCCATTATCATCAAGGTGGGAGCCTGGCAGCATCCAGGCTGTCATGGCGCAGGCAGAGCTGAGAGTTCTTCATCTTCATCCAAAGGCTGCTAGTGGAAGACTGACTTCCAGGCAACTAAGGTGAGAGTCTTAAGCCCACACCCACAGTGACACACCCATTCCAACCAGGTCACACCTATTCCAACAAGGCCACACCTCCAGATGGTGCCACTCCCTGGTCCAAGAATATACAAACCATCACAAGGACCATATAAATTATCAGGCTTCAAGTCAGCTGTATGGAAATGTTAACCAAATCAAGATTCCCATGAGGCAACTTTGTAAGCGAAAGGGGGCTGAAAAACTGGAACCATTGTCTGCCTCCCAAGTACACACACACACACACACACATACGCTCACTACACACAGCCTTTGCTCACTTTCCTATTGTGTTCTTTTTCTGAGAGCCATTTAAGCTGTGAAGAATGCTAACTTTTTGTCTGTCATGTCTGACAATATTTTTCTCTCAATTGTCTTTGTTTCGAATGGCTTAGGTGTTCCTAGGATATCTGAACATCTGGGATTTGTTTGTGGTAGTTGTTGTTTGTTTCTGGATTTGTTTATGTTCTGTTTTGTTGGAACAGAGTATCCTATAGCACAGGCTAGCCTTGACCTTGACATGTAGCCTGGGATAACTCTGAACTCCTTAGCTTTGTGGGTTTGCCTCCCACACACTGAGATTATGGGGGGTTTTTACCACCGTACCTAGCTAGGTGTGTTGCTGATTTTGGTTTGCCTGTTTTTCTTGGGTATCTGTTTGTTAACAATTCTGATGTATCCCAGGCTGGTCTTGATCTTACTATGCAGATAAGGATGACTTTGAACTTCTCATCCTCCTGCTGTGCAGGGCTGGACGCTGAACTAAGAGCTTCCTGCACACTGGGTAAGCACTCTACCACTGAGCCACATCCCTGGTCCCAGGTGAATTTGATCTTGATGGCGTCTGAATTTCTTGTCTGGCTAAGGAGATCATTCGAAGCCACATTAGGAGCCAAGAGGACCATTCACTCACCTAGTCTCTAAATATTGCCTCTGGGTGATGGGGTCCAGGATAGCAGCATTCAGTGTTGGTGCAGGGCACAGGGAGGCCAGTACTGCACTGTGATTTACTGTGGGGCTCCTGCTTTAGAAAGGCCTGCCCCACAGGAGCTATAAAAAAAATAATAAGCTTTGTATCTTGGGCAAAAAGGCTGTTGCTCACATTGTCGCTGAGGGTGACTCTTACTGTCACATGTCTGGAGAGAAGGGTCACTGGTCAGAGAGACTTTGTCTTATAAATACCACTGAAAAATATCTGGTTCCTCATTTTGTCTTGACATCCAGGAAGGTGAAACCAAATGTAATGCTCAAATCAGCGATGGCCGGCTGATCCTGTCTGTCTGTCTGTCTGTCTGTCTGTCTGTCGTCATCGTCTTCTTCTTCTTTTTCTTCTTCTTCTTCTTCTTCTTCTTCTTCTTCTTTTTCTTCTTCTTCTTCTTCTTCTTCTTCTTCTTCTTCTTCTTCTCTCTCTCTCTCTCTCTCTCTCTCTCTCTCTCTCTCTCTCTCTCTCCTTTCCTCTGTGTCCTGTGCCCTTTCTCAGACACTATCTTTAATCACATCTTTGGCACATGTGAGCCTGTTATAAACTATCTCATATCCCCTTTGTAAAATGCAAAGGCAGACATTAATAAAATGACTTCAGAAAAGTAACTCAGCCTATGCTGGTGCACACCTGCAACTCCAGCTTAGAAGGCAGAGGCAGGAGGATCAGAACCCAAAGCCACCCGAGACTCATGGGATGCTCTCTAAAAGGAGAAGAGAAGAAGAAAGGGGGGAAATGCAGACAGTTGACACAAAGGTTTGGGCATACACACACACTCAAGTTCAGACACACATATGGAGATCAGAGTACAGTGTTGGTTCTCTGTCTACCTTTTCAGGGGTTCCAGGGATCAAACTTGGCTTCTCAGGTTTAAAGGCAAGCAGTTTACCCACTGAGCCATCTTGCTGGCCCAGTTTTATTAACTTAATTAATTAATTTTTCATAAGTGTTCTGGAAGAAAGAAATAGTAGTAAAAAAAAAAAAATTCTGGACAATGGGGGCCAGAGAGATGGCTCATCAGGCAAAGGAGTTTGCTGCTGAGCCTGACACCTCAGAGAAAAACATGGCAGGAGGAGATATGGTATCCACAGGCTGAAAGAAGAAATGCAACAGGTCCAGTTGTTTTGTGACCTCCGCACACATGGATCAGAGTATTTGCAGGTGCACAAGCGCGCGCACACACACACACAAAATAGATAAATAAAATGTAATAACTTTATGTTTTATTTTTTGACTTTTTAAAAAGATTTATTTATTTATTATATGTAAGTGCACTGTAGCTGTCTTCAGACACACCAGAAGAGGGCGTCAGATCTCATTACCGATGGTTGTGAGCCACCATGTGGTTGCTGGGATTTTGAACTCAGAACCTTCGGAAAAGCAGTCGGCGCTCTTAACCACTGAGCCATCTCTCCAGCCCTATTTTTTGCTGCTTCTTCTTCTTCTTCTTTTTCTTCTTCTTCTTCTTCTTCTTCTTCTTCTTCTTCTTCTTCTTCTTCTTCTTCTTCTTCTTCTTCTTCTTCTTCTTTGAGATAGCATTTCACTGTGTAGCCCTGGCTGTCCTGGAACTCACTCTGTAGAGCAGGCTGGCCTTGAACTCACAGAGATCCTCCTGCCTCTGTCTCCCAAGTGCTGGGATTAAAACTGTGCACCACCACAACCTAGCTGTAATAACTTTCTAATCTAAACAGGGCTAAGGAAGGTTCTGGGTTTAAGGGGAAGTAATCAACAATGCTTGTTTTGATGAGCTCAGAGCTCCTAGGATTACCCAGATTAAAAAGAAAACAATTCCTGACAGCCCAGGCAGGACCAGCATATGCCTGTTACCCCAGCACTCAGGAGGTGGAGCCAGAAGAACCCCTAAAAGCTGGAGGCCAGCCTGCTCTACATAATGAGTTCTAGGACATAGCTACATAAGGAGACACTTTTTAAAAAGGCATTAAAAGTCTCTCAGCATAATTGTCAGTATATTCTTTTTAGAATGCTTATTTTATTTCATGGGTGTGAGTATTTTGTCTGCGTGTATATATGTGCACCACGTGCATGCCTGGTGCCCATGGAGATCAGAAAAGGGCATCAGATCCCCTGGAACTAAGGTTATGGATGGCTGTGAGCTGCCTTGTTGGCTGCTCTTAATTGCTGGGGCACCTCTCCAGGTCCATCAGTAGATTTTTGATGCTAAAAAGACCAACTGAGAACAGACCCTGCCCCAAGCCTGAGATCAGTTTGGGTCTGAAGAGCTGACGTCCAGTCCCCACCAAGTCCACACAGGTCCCAAGACAAGGCTGCTGTCAGAACGAGTGAATGAAGACACGGGCTTCTTCACCCTATAAAGGAATCGGGGCACAAGGAAGAAAGGATTGAGCCTGCCATGTCCTCTAGGAGGTGAGCCTGGGCCCACAGGCTCTTCTAGACTGTTCTCTCTAGGAAGCACATCTTGAAGCCTGGGGAAGTTTAATGTGAGATCAAAGTAACAAAGCCACTGTTAATAACACTAAAATAATGCTCTTTAACCCAGAAGGAAACGAAAGCCCAGCTGAATGTCATTTGGCCGGTAGAGACTAAAGAATGATAGTCAGGGGACGTCCAAGGTCGACAGCACACAGGCACCGCTGTGTTCAACCTACTCTGATATTGAGTTCCTTCATTGCCAGTCAGAGCCCCAAAGTGCTGACCCCAGGAGACTCTGGCAATCTCTCTGCTTTTGAGTCTTTGTGAACGCAAATGAAGTTTGCCTCTCTTGAGCCTTCCAACAGGCTCCAGTGATCATCTTTAGAAAGAGGTCACTGCACACCTTAAGATCAAGGCCTTTGACTTCTTATCCATCCTTCATCCCTTCACTGAGAGCCCTTTGGGCACAGGCCCAGAGTTCAGGGATGCTTCTGTGCTGCGGCTTATGCCTGATTCCCTTCCAAACGTGTTGCCCAAGTTTCCAGGCTGATTCTCACCCTGCTTCCTCTCAGTACCGACCTCCCAGGGGAGACCGACCTTTATCTTGTTCCCTAAAATTCTCCTCTCTCTGGGATGCTGTCTGCTCCAAGGTTTTGTCCCAGGGCAAGCTGTGAAATATTCCCCAGGCTAGCCCTAGGCATGCTGATCTTGCTTTCCACACCTGGGTCTTTTTGGATTAGCACACATGGGAGACCTACCATGTCATCTGGTCTTCCAAGGAGCAGACGACACCAACAGGAAATGAAACATGCAAGGATTTTATCAAGGGAAATTTCTATATGAAAAACAAGGCAGGAGCTTGGAGCCAGGGAAGTGTCTGGCTCTGACACCGGTCAGAATCCCAGGGGCAGCGATCCTCAAACTATACAGCTGGCTGTTAGTGGAGTCCAGTGTCCCCCAGGAACAGGGCAGACACAGTGACTCTGCCACGCTCTGCCTTTGCCTCAGGATTGTCTATGAGCCATGTGGCCCAGTGCAAACACAGCAATACTGGACGTCAGAACACAGCAGCAGGACCCCCAGGTCAGATAAGCCTGGGGATGGGAGGGGATCCCTATGGAAGATTCTTACGGTTATCTCAGGTTCTTGAGAACTTAGTTTGGGATAGTTTTCCTCTAAACATTTCAATTTAAATAAATAAATAAATAAGGAGGTTGTGGGATCTGTGCACATGCATATGTGTGTGTGTGTACATGCATGTACAGGTATGTACATCTAGGTCTAAGTGCCTCTGTCTGTACAGTGGGCATGTGTTTATTTGTGAGGTTTTTGTGTGTGATACCAGGGAAGGGATACATGCCAGTGTGCATGTGGAGGTCAAAGGACATCTTGCTGGAGTATGTCTCTCTTTCTTCTAGGTAGGTATCAGGGATTGAATGCAGGCTGTTACTGAGCTTGGTAGCAGTCATCTTTACCTGCTGAGCCAATTTGTCAGCCCTATCTGTGTGCCTCCATATTGGCATACATATTCCTAGATGTATTTGTCTAGTATGTATGTATGTATGTATGTATGTGCCTGTCTGTCTGCATATCTCTGTGTACTGTATACACTTGCATGTCTAATTTTTTATACTCATGTGTGTTGTCTGTGTTTGTGTTATATATATGTACTAGTGTGTGTGTGGTGTGTGTGCATGTGTGTGCATGTATATGCACATGTGTAGATGTGTGGTGTGAGTATATGGTATGAGCGTGTATGTACATGTGTACGTGTAGTGTATGCATGTGTGTATGTACATGTGTAGATGTGTAGTGTATATGTGTGTGTGGTATGTGCATGTGTATATACATGCACATGTGTAGGTATGTGTATAGTGTGTGCATGTATACAGAAAGTGTCACCTCCTGCAGTCATGACTAATCCACCTAAAACCCTCACTCTGTCTCCGTCTCTATGGCTGTTTTTTCAGACCATTCTGGTTGGTGACAGCGGCGTTGGGAAGACGTCTCTACTGGTTCAGTTTGACCAGGGGAAGTTCATCCCCGGCTCCTTCTCAGCCACCGTGGGTATCGGATTCACAGTAAGTACTCATTGCCTCTGCATGTGGGCCAGGGTGTCAGCCGGAAACAGGTGAGGCCATTAGAAGAACCAGTAAACAGACTGTCTTCAGAGATGCAGGCAAGTTGATGGGGGCTGGAAGGGGTCAGGCTTTGGCCTTGGGGAGCATGGAGGCTCCGTTCCACTTTGAGTCTGAAGACAAGACAGGGGTATCTGGGTGTAGACACTCAGGTCAACCCAAGGCAGCAAAGAATCCTCTTTGGATTAAGACAAATGACTTTACAGAAGGTGTGCACTCAGCATGGTCACATGGGAGCCAGCAGGCAAGGACTGAAGTCTGGTTTTTAGCACTTGCGCTCTCCTGGGTGTGGGCACATGGGTGGGGTCCAATTAGAAAGTAGGTTCAGGCTCCTTCCCCCACCGTTCTCCACAGACTAACAATCCTCTGCCATTCACCCTCACCTCCCTGACTTTCCATGCCTGCAGATATTTCTTGATTCCCCTGGTTTCTTGGAAATACACGCACATGCGCACACACACACACACACACACAGCTCTCCCCTTTCTCACACTGCTTGGTCTCTAGAATCCTAGTGTTGCAGAGACAGGGAGAACAGGTCTTGGACCATATGGGAGTTTGAAAACCTCTAGACAAACCAAAGAACGGGGCCTGTGAGGTCACGTTTGGGGTTGGGACACAATATCTACATTGGTGGGAAGAGAAGAAGGAAGCCCCAAAATGGGCTTTCCCAAGATGTCGTAGGAAAGAAAACAGGGGCCCAGCCTGGACATAGTAACTACCCAGGAAGTGAAAGGGAAAGGAGAACTGGCCAGTCTGTGAGCTGTCTGACCTAGACTCTGTCTTGAAACATTAGCCCCCAAGTGCTCCCAAAGCTAGACAAGTTGAGGCCCGGCCTTCTCTAGGAGGAAGATGGAACAAGGTAGAATGGAGTCGCAGATGGCCATTATTTGGATAATGCCTAAAGCCTTGGGTCAGCCTGTCTGGAAGTGAGATGTGTGTCTTTGTGCCTCCTCCGGCCGATGTCCTTCTTCCCTCCCAGTCACACTTATATCTTTTCGCCTACCCTTGCTCCTGACTTAGAGAGCAGAGAGTAGGCGACCTGGAGTCTGGAAATTCTGATTCACAGCCTAGCAGCCTATAGGGTCTCTTCTCTGAACTCAGCTACTAGCTCGGCAAGAAAACTAAGGCAAATCTATGAGCAAGAAGAATGGATTTCATCAGAAGGAGAAAGCCAAGTAGCCCAGCCAGAGTGAGAGAAGTCTCCTGCTAACCTCAGGACAGCCTTCTATAGCTTCAGCTGTGCTTAGCCCAGGCCAGCATCCAGACAGTTGGCAGCTTGACCGAAGCCTGAGCCTGGGGACATTTGGGTCAAGACCATGGAGGACAAACAAGCACAACCATGTTCCACAGCTGGGATCCAAGTCCAGGGAAATACCCACCAGCAACAGTGGGCAGGAGCCACATGGAACAGAAACCACACAGAGGAAAACTGATGGGGCCCAGCCATAGCGTGATTGTGACCATTCCTATTCACTTTCGTATTGTTCTGTTTAGTGCCAGGGACCCTCCCCTCTTTCCTGGTCCATCTCCCTGCCCAAAACAACTGGATCTTTGCACAGCAGCTACTCTTCCACATCCTGCTGGGCAAGGATGCTGAAGGGCACTGGGTGTTCTTCTAATACTGGTCCCTAGAGGCTATAAGATCCTTGCTTACTGACCTATCACTCAGTGGGATATTTTAAATTTTTATTATTATTCTTTATGTGTATGGCTGTTTTGCCTGCATGTGTGTTTGTGTACCACCTGTGTGCCTAGGGCCCATGGAAACCAGAAGAAGGCATTGATCTCCTGGAACTCTAGTTACAGACACTTGTGAGCTGCCAAGTGGCTGGTAGGAATTGAACCCAGGTCCTCTGGAAGAGCAGCCAGTGCTCTTAACACTGAGCCATTTCAAGCCACAACTGTGAGAAGAAGAAAAAAAAAAAAAAAGCACATAGGGTAATTTGCAAGTGCCCTGGCTCTGAGCTTAGACATCAGACTTTTGCTGATAACTGGCCACCAACCTCCTGCTGACCCTGCTCGGAAGGCTGGATACAGCCTGGGCATGAAGAGAAGAAAGGAGACACAGAATGTACTTGCCTTTGCTGAGAAAATTCCAGGTCTATGACCTCTCAGGCATGGAGCTGACACCTCTCCAATTCTGGTTTTCCCCAAATTCTATCTCACAAGCCCTGTCACACTGGATGCAGAATCCTATTGCTGGGTTTGATGAAGTACTGACACCATTAGAATTCACAGAGATATTAGTCAGGCCTTTCATCTTTTGATGTAAACCACCAGATTCTTTTAAATGGTAAGAGTCTCTCTGGAAGCCCTACCTTTGTTGTACAGGATTTTCTGACTCACAAACTGTGAGTTTCTCCAGACTTTCTGTTCAGCCTTTTGCTCTTTGGTCTCACTATAAATGTTGCTGAAAGCAGCTGACAGTAACTATGCCACAGCCTGAATACTTGGATACTGAACTGCCTCAAACTTCCTCCATTGGGTTCATTAGTCTCCTACTTTTAAACACAGCCCCCTACCAGGTCTCAGAGTCCAGGCAAAATGTTAAAAGTCCTTTGCAAGATTGTCACGTGAATGGCTCCTAGTCCAACCCCTCAAAATCCTTGTTCCCATCTGAAATCTCATAAACCATCTTCATTGTCCCTGTGAACTTGTCCCTGTCCTCATCATCCCTTTGGTCTACCAAGCTCCCACCGCAGTCACCTACTGAGGTCACTCAGGGCCTTTGCTAGCCCACGTCTCCGAACTTTTCCAAATTCCTCCTGCAAACCAGTTCCAAAGGCAAAGACGCTCACAGGTTTGTGGCAACAGCATCCCCACTCCTGGTACCAGTTCTGTACACTACACTTGCCATCACTGCAGTTCCAAAACCAACCTGAAGAAAGGTTTAGTTTGCCTCACAGTTTCAGAGCTTCTGTCGTGGTCCTCAACTCTGTGGATTCTGGGCTCCTAAGGGGACAGAACATCAGAGCTACTATCCTCACAGCACATAAGAAGTGGGGAGAGAGGTCGAGCATAACTTGTAAATATTAACCTGTGGCCTACTTTCTCCAGCTAAGTCTCACCTCCTAAAAATTCTACCACCTCCCAAAATAATGCCCCGAGCTGGGGACTGAGCATTTTCTGAAAACAAACTCATTTAAGGACATTTCATATTCAAACCACAAGACATTAACCTTTCCCACCAACCCCTGTCCCACTGCAAGCCAGGTCTTCCTTGTTACAACTGGTCTTAACTTTCCCAAAACTCTCCAGTTTTACTGAAACCATGTTGCAAAATTCATCTCCAAAAGCCTTCCTCTGTTCACTTCCCATCCTCTCACTACTGCCTGTTAAAGTCTAAACTCCCCCCATCTTCTGGTCAAAGCAGCACACAATTGAGGCCTGCACCTCTCGCCACTTATTGGGCGTATGTAAAGACCTGCAGAGGCTGCTCCAGTGGGATCATCATAGGGACAGAGTCAATGTTTTGACATGGCCTGTGTCTTAGTCAGAGTTTCTATTCTTGCACAAACATCATGACCAAGAAGCAAGTTGGGGAGGAAAGGGTTTATTCGGCTTACACTTCCATGCTGCTGTTCATCACCAAAGGAAGTCAGGACTTCTTGCGCGCGTCCGACTCGACCAGCAAGAACGACGCTGCAACAGGATCCTTCTGCACGCGTTTATTGGGAGAGCTTGATTGCAGAGGCGAAAGGACCCTTAGCCCAGCCCTGGTGCTGCTTTATATAGGCCTAGGAGAGGCGTGTCTCACACCCGGATTGTGTTGTGTTTGGTTGATACTTACAACCTCATTTGCATTCTTACATCTGATTGGTTACTTTCTCTCTTATCTGATTGGTTACTTTCTCTCTCTTCTGATTGGTTACTTTCTCTCTCTTCTGATTGGTTACTTTCTCTCTTATCTGATTGGTTACTTTCTCTCTCTTCTGATTGGTCAATTTTGGTCAATTCTCAAAACCTCATCTTGGCAAAAGACTTTCCTGCCTATGTATGCGTGGTGGCCAGCAGAAGCCTGTGCCACTTTGCAACAGCACATGTGGCTTCCCACATCTCCCCCTTTCTGTTTTAATAAAATGAGGCTGGACTAGGCCTGTGCAATTATGTCCATCTGCTGTGGCTCCTGTTTTAGGTCGTTCCTCCAATGTCACAGTCTTTTCCCGTCGTAGGGTAACCCTATTGCCACCGGGCCCCGTGCCTTAGGTTGGCCTGTGCATGAGGAAAGTTGCCCGTCTCTGGATACCCCAGAGCTGTGTGACAGTAACTGCTAAATGACCTAGGGCGAACTCTGCAAAAGAGGCCAGCCAAAAAATGAATTAGTGGGGAAATCATGATCACCCTGTCGTATGCATCAATGTGCAAGGGCTGATCAATGATTGTTGAGTCTCTCTCATGCGCAAGAGCAGAGAACTCAGATGCCGACTAATTCTTGAGCATAGATAACCAAACTTTGGGGGAGGCGCCGTTTTCAATAGCCAATAGTGCCTGAGATATAATCACCTTGTCACGTTTTTGTTGTGTTCTAAATTTGCATACCAACCAGAGCATGAGCGCCAGTCCACAGCATATGGCAGCACCAAACAAAATCACTCCCACCCATTCCTTAAAGTAAGAGAAAGCAGAGGAAAGCCAAGAGGTAAAGTCTCCAAAGGTCACAGGTTCCACTCTGGTTCCATTAAGGTTCAGGATCTGTATCTGCAGCCTCTTCTGCAGCCTGTCCAGCTCCTGCGACCAGTTTCCCTTCAGATAATTCGATAGGTCTGTACTTTTAATAAAAGAATTATTAATATACCTATTGGGAGTAATGCATACATGCGGAGTGGATGCCACACAACTCATTTGAATGACATCCATCATCTGTTCCATGTTATGCTGTAAAATATCCACTCTCTGATTCACTAACATTAATCCTGAGGCGAGATGAGAATCCACCCTTTGCAGAGTGAGCAATGCCTCAGACGTTTTTTCTGCTATCTGACTTATGGTATCAGCACTATTAACTTGATTGGCCATAGCAATTCCTGCGGTAACCGCTGATGCTGCAGACACTACAATGGCAGTGACAATGGCAGCTGTGATTCCAAAATCTCTCTTCTGTCTAATTAGATTCATTATTGGGAACTTCTCTGGATCTGCCTCAACAGGTACAGGGACCAAGATTGGTAGCTGTACCACTAAGGCTAAGGATTTGGTTCCATTCCAGCATTGCGTCAAAAAACAAGTGATATTTGTACAATCTAACCATTCTGTATCATTTTGAAATTCAGCCAATATAAAGAAAAATGGAGGACTAACACAAACTTCTACTGGAGAGGTAGTCATATTTCTGATAACTCTATTAGTTGTCACATTATCTAAATGAGCAGAGGTATTGGAAAGTGTGGCAGAAACATTCAGTATCTCATGAAAGGTGCCAGTCAGCAGTGCAAAGGCTGACAGACTGGTACTAGCACCTGCCTCATTACTTAAAATCCATTGGTAATATGGCCAAATATTTTCTTTTCCTGTAGCATCTTCCTTATCATTCATTACAGAAAAATCTAAAGGAGGTGACAAAGCAAAACCCTTTGCTATTTCTTTTCGAGGAAAAATTTTTGATTGACAAGGTGAAAAAACTATAGGAAATGTGAGGTCCGGATGACACCAGGGCACGCTGCGTTTGGCAGTAGCATTGCCAACAGGCCATCGTGATCTTTTGGGAATAGTCACCTTTCCCTTTATCATAATAGTGGTGATGTTTATAGGTGAAGTTATATTATTTCCAACATCACCTGAGCCTAAATGCTCTCCTTGGACGACTTGCGTTAAAGCATTAAGTAACACTTCAGAGCTCACTTTATTTTGGATAATGGGGTCTGCCCAATTAGAGATAACCTTTTTCTTTAAAAATATACAGGGTGTAAAAGGTCTATCCACATCATGCACAAAGCATAGTGTATAATTTAAATGAAAACTCGTACTATTATACACCCGTGGCTCTTGAGGAGTTTGTCGTGCACAAGGCGCATCCAGAAAACATTCTGTTGCATAAAACAAAGGCAAGGTGGAAGAATTGGAATGTACCGGTAAAGGTACTGGCCATGATCTTACTATGGCCCACAAAGGTATACTTATCCTGGTCTCAATCATCAGGAGCAGGAATAGCAGGATCATCTTGGGATTCATCTTGCTCTTTTACGGTCCTTGTCAGTCGCGTCGGGACCCAAAGTGGATTTTCTTCACCCGGTACCACCGTTCCTCAGCTGAAGAGTTCTGAATCCGTGCGGTCGAATCCTTCTCAGCAGCCTGTTTTGCAGGAACACTTTATTAACACCGCTCCCCAGCTGAAGAGTTCTGAACCCACGCCGGATCCTTCTCAGCAGCCTGTTTTACGGGAACCTTTATTAACCGCTCCTTCCCCGCGATGCAGTTCTGAATCCTCCCTGTAGCAGGGGGTCTTCGCTCGTGCCTGAAGATGTTTCGTCCTGGGTTTCGGCACCACTTCTTGCGCGCGTCCGACTCGACCAGCAAGAACGACGCTGCAACAGGATCCTTCTGCATGCGTTTATTGGGAGAGCTTGATTGCAGAGGCGAAAGGACCCTTAGCCCAGCCCTGGTGCTGCTTTATATAGGCCTAGGAGAGGCGTGTCTCACACCCGGATTGTGTTGTGTTTGGTTGATACTTACAACCTCATTTGCATTCTTACATCTGATTGGTTACTTTCTCTCTTATCTGATTGGTTACTTTCTCTCTCTTCTGATTGGTTACTTTCTCTCTCTTCTGATTGGTTACTTTCTCTCTTATCTGATTGGTTACTTTCTCTCTCTTCTAATTGGTCAATTTTGGTCAATTCTCAAAACCTCATCTTGGCAAAAGACTTTCCTGCCTATGTATGCGTGGTGGCCAGCAGAAGCCTGTGCCACTTTGCAACAGCACATGTGGCTTCCCACAAGGACTGGAACTCAAGCAGGTAAGAAAGCAGGAGCTGATGCAGAAGCCATGGAGGGATGTTTTTTACTGGCTTGCTTCCCATGGCTTGCTCAGCCTGCTCTCTTATAGAACCCAAGACTACCAGCCTAGAGATGGTCCCACCCACAAGGGGCCTTTCCCCCTTTATCACTAATTGAGAAAATGCCTTACAGTTGGATCTCATGGAGGCATTTCCTCAACTGAAGCTTCCCTCTCTGTGATAACTCCAGCTGTGTCAAGTTGACACAAAACCAGCCAGTACAGCCTGGGTGCTGTGCTGTATCTTTGCACCATGGTTTAAAAAACCTGAGCGTCAACTTTGTTGCTCCAGCCTCTACCCTAGTCTCCCCTCCACATCTGGACCCTGCAGTCAGTGGGCTAGGTGCTTCACAGCCCTGGGGTTCTCTTCAGTCCACCTGCATGTCTGGGAAGAACCCAGGTGTTCCTCTAAACAGGCAGGAGAGGTGCTGGTATCGCTGGCTCTCCCTGTATCAGGAGTGTGAGTGTCCTCTAGCACAGTACAGTGAGAGTTTCTGGTTTGAGGGTAATGTGGTGTGCATGTGCACTTTGCATCTGGGGGACATGAGAGAGGTTGGGTAATTTATAGTGTTTTATATTTGAGAGTGATTGGGGCATCCGTTGAGGATGTGAGTTATGGGGTCAATTTGAGGGCATGTGGGCATTGATGTATTTTATGAGCTCGTGGTAGAATGCAAATTATGTCTGTGGTTTCCACGGGCTGAGAGACAAAGCACCTGTCTGGAGTGAAGTGGGGCCTGTGTCGGGGAGTCGTGTAAAACATGGTATGATTGTGCTACGACAGGAGATGGGTGTAATGATGTTTCATGACATGCAATCTAGTGTGTGTTTGTGATATGAAGCTTGTATGTTAAGGGATTATGTGAGGTGTGCGTGTGAGGCGTGGCTGTGTTACAGTGTCGGTGTCAGAGTGTGTGACTGTGGTAAGACGTGAGATGTAAGCAGCTATGGGAGAGACGCAGGTTGTTGGGGCATGCACACAGTATCAGCACAGAGGTCAGAAAGCCTTGGTGGTGTGTTCTAGATCATTCCCTCTGTCCTGAAGCCTACATTTTACGATTCCCTGCCCTTGCGTGAGCATCTCTTCTACACAGTCCCACTCTGAAGGTCCTTAAGGCCCTCGTGCTTCTGTCTGTCTCAGGACTGCCCTTGAACACACCACAGGATATTACAGCATCTCAGGGGACAAAGCATGGCTCATCCATACTTCACTGCCTGCATGCTGCAGGCCCAGGGAACATAACCCAGAGACGCTAACAAGCATTGCCAAGAAAAAGGACTGAACTCTCCCCGGTTCTCTGTAAGAATGATTTTATCTCTGTCGTCTCTGGAGGTGCCTGGGTTGCTCTATCTCAAACCCATTCCTCTAAGGCAAGTGTAAGCAAGTGTATGTGACCAGTAGCTTAGCTCCAGCTGTAGTGGCAAGCTTAGCTAAATCACTTTGGCTCCCAGACAGTTGCGTGCTCGCATGCAGAACCCTCTGGATTCGCGAAAAGAACACACACAAACACACACATACACACACACGCACACACATTAGCTTATTTTTGATATGTCTTAACTAGCTCAAAGGCTGGGCAGTTCTGATCCTCCGCCCAGATAGCATACATTTCCCTCCGGTACTCCTGACTCAACGCCTTCTGAATCTGTGTTCTCTCTTTGCTGCCCTGTTACCTTCTGGGCACCCTCCCCTGGGGCTGCTTTCCCTTCCCACCTACATTTTGGACGATTTCTCCTTCTGCAGCTCTAAATCTGACCCATCTCGCTAGAGATCACCACGATTCTCCAGTTTTCTCCCTAGCTACCCGCCCTCACAAATCCCCAGGTCACGCCCACCTCAGTTTACCTGCCCAGTCATTGGCTGTAAGGCAATCCTTTAATGCCAATCAAATCCAGCTGGGGGCGGAGACCGTCAGGGTCTGGGACCTCGGCCTTTGGGAGCCGAATTGAACTGAGACAGCGTTAGAACCAATCCCTAACACCAGCTAAGCCCCAACCTCTGAAGCCTTTGCCTGCTCCCAAAATAATAATGGAGCCAACAACACACACCAAAGTCCCAAACCAAGGGGTCAGCAGTATCCCAGTCGGATTCTCCCTACCCGCTTCCCAGCTTCTGTTGCCTCCGGGCATCGTCCTTGTTCCTTGGAGTCATCAAATATTCCTGTCTCTACCTCTGGCTTCATGAGGCTATCTTCTAGCCATTTGCTTTAAACCTTTCGCAATCACACAGTCACACTGGGTTAGGGGCTTGTCTCGGTTAATTTTCCCGTTGCTGTGATAAAATACCCGGGCACAAACAGCGTGTGAAGAAGGGAAGTTTGGTGGTTAGAGTCCATCGTGACGGGGGAAGCCCCAGCAGCAGGAGCCTGAGGCAGTTGACCCGCAAACAAGCAACAGAGAACAACAAGCGGTGTGATCTCTTCCTCTTCATGCTGTCCTCCTCTAGATTGGGTCTTCCCACCTCCATCAACCTAATTAAGATAATCCCTCACACGATGACTCTAGGGCCTGCCAAGTTAATGATCAGTATTAACCAGCACGGGACCCCTATTCCAGTATGGCCCAGTTCTAACCTACATCTCTAATGTTCCTGCTGCCAAGGAAGGTCACACACATTTTGAGTACCAGTGCCTAGGGCTTCAGCATATCTCTTGGGGGACACGATGAACCCCCACAACATTAGTTTTCAGTGGACGGTGAGCAAGGGGCAAGCCACTACCCCTCTCCAATTCCCACCTCGACAAAGTCACCTCCATCCAGGCTCCGGGTTCTCCTCTCAGCTGTCATGAAATAGTTCCTGCTGATGTACACAGCCAGTTCCCAAGTCATAGTCACCCCAAAGCCAGCCCTCACTGCCCTCACCTAAAAAGTTGAGGGGCCCATCCCCCCTCCTACACCCCGCATCCAGTCCCCCCATCCTGTTCCCTTCTATACAGCGTTGAGGTGTTGAAAAGTTGGCCCACAAGCTACTGAACCCCAGTATGTGCAACCCCAGATTCTCCATATCCCCTGTCATCCGGAGCTGCAGGGTTCCTGAGCTGTACTAGAAACAGCTCAAAACGACCCACGACTTCATGAATTCCTGTGGCACCCACTCGGTGGCTAGGCCTAGGCCTTCCCTGAATAATGTTGGCCCTATCTTGTCCCCTTGGAAAGATGGGCTTTAAGAGCTCACCTGCCCGTGGTGGGACATCAGGGGCTTAGACTATCAAATGAGGGAGAAACATGGCAAAGAGCTCCAAGTGTTAGCACCACCCAGGAGCTCCCCAGATGGTCAGTGCGCTCCAAGGTGAGTGTCGGTGAAAAAGTAGACTCAGATGAGCTGAGGTCTATCAGAACCGCTTGGGTGCTAGTCTCAGAACGCAGCTTCCTGTCCAAAATTGTTCAGGGACGTCCCCAGCTTCTTGCCTGCAGGTAAGTACCGGACTGTTAACTGGCTGGAGCTCGGGCGCGCCCTGCTGGCCACTGCATAGCAGCAGTAGGAAACCAAGCGCCACACCTTCCGCAGCTAGCTGGGTCTCCCGGGTCCGCAGCCTCGATGGCAATCTAACTTCACCACTGCGACCTTAATGGGCTGGTCCTGTAGCAGGACTCATTCCGTGCTGTAAGAGCACTAAACTAGGCTAATGTCTCTCAGGGGGACTACCAGTCCCTCGGGCGTGCATTCTGCGAGTCTCAGACGTCCTGGTTGGCGTCGTCGAGGGGATGGCGGGACGGAGGGAGGAGTCTATCAGGGTCCGAGCCGGTTGGTGGATGGGGAGGGAGGAGTGGGCGGAGCCTAGGGCAGGGCGGTTCCGCGCTCTCCCTCGCTTGCTTCGAGCCAGGCTCACCTCTGACTGTCCGGGGACATGACTGGCACACCAGGAGCTGCTACCGCTGGGGATGGCGAGGCCCCTGAGCGCTCCCCGCCCTTCAGCCCGAACTACGATCTCACCGGCAAGGTGGGTGGGCTCTGCGCTCAGTGCTGGGGACCCCCCAGGCCAGCACTTAGGGACATCCCTCCCAATGTCCTTTGCCTTAGGACCCTGTCCTTCCCTGTCTACACCCCTCTCTGGAAGTGTCAGCTGGGTCTCTGGTCTGGGGCATAACCCCTGGGCTCATCCCAGTCTCTAGGGCTCTAGGCTGACCTCGGAGGGCATGGGGTAAGGCAGATCAGAAGGACTTAGACTCCCCCACCCTAGGAACAAAAACCCAGTTTCTTCTGCCACACTTTGGAATACTGGGGGATAGGGACTCTCTGAAGACACAGACAGGGCATCCCTGCCTGCAGAGGCATCTCAAGGTTAATGCCTTTTTTGAGCTAAGCCTCAAAAAGTGACACCTGTCACAGGCGTGCTTTGGGTCCCCACTCAGCAGTAAATCCCACCCTTCCCCTCCCCACTGCCTCCAAACATAGACTCACAGCTCCTTCCCAACACCCCAGGCTGCATGTAGCCAGCCTACAAGTCCACTTGGGAATTTTCAGAAGCTGAGAAAGAACATGGCAATTAGTGACCATGGCCCACTCTCCCCCCCCCCCGACCTCCCCCTCCCCCCCCCCCCCCGACAACCTTAAAGGCAACTCTCTGGGGTGCATACATTCTGCAGGAATGGCCTGTATAAAAGGACGTGGGAGAAGTATGGACGCCAGTCTGTCACCACCTCTCTTATTGGTGTCCTTGGCTTAAGCAAGTACATGGAACTCTAAAAAGAGATGCTGAGCCAGCCAGCCTCTTGCACTCTTTTTCTACAGGGTTAAGGAGAGATGAGTAAGAGCTATGCCAGGTAGAACTGATGCCTGGTCTTGAAGGGTACCTGCCTCTTTCAGGGTCTTGGTTCCTCTCCAACACCAGATCTCACTCTCACTAGGAGTTTCACATCTCCACCCCCTAGGGTTTCAGGGGAAGCCAGTCAGCCAGCCTACCCACCCAGAGACGTTGAGATAGGCGTCCTGTGTGGGCTTGTGGCAGGAAATGGGGCTCTAAGTCCTCAGGGGAGGGGAGTTGCTGATGGCCAGCCCCCACCCCCAGACTGATCTCCTGACCTCCTGGCCCTGCGGGACAACTGAGCTGTTTACCTAGGAGGTGGCAAGGCTGAGCAGCTGTTTGTGTTTGGTGGACTTGATGGGCTGGGTGACCTGGCTGCATCATTTGCTCAAGGCAGCTGTGATCTGTAAAGTACACAAATACCGGTATTCGCCTGCCTCCCTCCCTTCCTCCCCTGTATGGCTGGGGCCCCAGAGCCATCAGAGTGCCTGCTGGGAGCACCTGCAAAATAGCTGACCCCCAGCCTGCCAGGCTTGGCCCAGTCCTGAGTCTGTAGCTGTGGGAAAAGAGCATGATGGGAAAAGATCCTTGGAGCACCTTAGGTCTGGGGTCTCGGGCACTCTTCTCGGAGTCTTAAGTGATTCCCATCAATCTTATCGCTAGTCATTGACAAGCTCCAGAAAGGCTGCAAAGGAACGAGCCCCACTCCCCCACCCCACCCCCACTTTCCTCCTATTATGGTGGGCAAGCCGATGAAAATTTCCCCAAAGCACACAGTAGGGTTTTTATAATTTGGGAACTCGGCCTTGCATCCCTTCCTCTCAGACCCACTCTGACATCTCTGCCCCACAATCAACTAATCAGGCCCAAGACCCTAGAGCTAAGGAAGAAAAGCTTTTTAGCTCTTTGGCTCTGCTATCAAGTTCAGAGAGCCCTGAGCAATTCCAACCTTATTAACAGTCTAACCAGGCAGCTGGGAACATTCCAGTGTTGAGTCTACACCTCCGTTCTCCAAGATGACTGAGCAGAGAGCTCCCTCCCTCTACCATACCTGCATGTTCTCCACAGTGACCCAAAGATGCCAGTTTACAGCCATTCGTCCCTCTTGGGAGGTTTCTGCTAAAAACTTCAGACGAGCTGGCTCCCCATCTCAGAATAAATTCCAGCCTTCCCTAATTCCTGCAAGCCTATTATGAGCGTAAGCCCTCATTAGACACTTCCAAATAAATGTCTGACCCAAAAGGAAACTCAAACAATAGTAATTTAAAGAGAGTGTCCTGCCCATCAAGTCTTCTCTTTCTTTTAAAGAAGGGGGGGGTGGTTCTCGTTATTTAGCCTTAGCTAGTCCTTGAACTCAGAGATCTGCCTGCCTCTGCCTCTCAAATGCTGGGATGAAGGACCCGCACCACCATGTTCCCACCCACCTGTCAAGTCTTGGTAGGCTACGGGAGAAGAGGTCCTTTTCCCTGTGTGGGAGACCCATACACTCAGAGCATCAGTAGTCTCTGCACTGGCCAGCAATGGGCAAATATATATCCAAGGTACAGACCAACGGAATGTGAAGTTCTCTGGGGAATCTCCAAGTACTTTGGAGATCTCAGCTCGGCTTCAAGGACATTGACTAGTGCAAGAAGCTCAGAGGGAGAACCTCAGAGGCTGAGGCAAGGAGACTGGGGGAGAGAGGCATGGCGATGGCAGGGACAGGCTCACTGGAGGCAAGTGTCCCTCTGTCCTGCTGACATCCTTCTCCATCCTTCTCTCCTTCTCTGACCCTCTTGGGGGCATCTGAAATCCCAGAAGACCCCTTCTCCCCCCTCCAGTTGCTATTAACTGCCTCTGCCCCCATCTCCTAGGTGATGCTTCTTGGAGACTCGGGCGTCGGCAAAACCTGTTTCCTGATCCAATTCAAAGACGGGGCCTTCCTGTCCGGAACCTTCATAGCCACCGTCGGCATAGACTTCAGGGTGAGGTGGCTGCAGGCTCCTCCTGCAGTGAGCTGGGCTACAGCTCAGGCTCAAGAAGGGTGTCCTCTCCTTGTCTGCTTTGAATCCTGAGGGCACTTGGGGCTTACTGCCTGGAAGGCCCCAAAGGCACTCCCACCAGGACCACAGAGATGGCTAGGTCAAAGGAGTCTGGGTAGGGCTGGCATCTTGCCCACCTTCTTCTCAGCTCTTGGATAATGTCCCCCAAAACAAGGTAGTTTCATGGTCTTAAGTCCAGAGAGCCCCTTGCTAGTGGCCATCTGATCTGGGCTCTTCTGTCAAGGTCGGTTTTCAAGAAGCAATTGCCAAGTAGCTGAAGGTCTGGATTCAAAGGCAACAGATCTCAGGGCTGTCTCCCATCCCACTCCCCATCCCCAGGTATCTAAGATCTCTATATCAGTGTGCACGTGGGACCACTGAGTACTGCATATCAAAGGATCCCAGAGGGAAAGGGCCTAGCCCTAGCAGGTGAGCCTATAGAAGCTTCATGCTTCTCCCAGTGAACCGAGTGCTGAGGCTTCACGGAGAGAATCATGGGGAAGATGGTCAAGCCTCGGAAGGCCTCGGGATGCTAATGGGTGCCTCATCACTAAAGTTGAACCCTGAGAGACAGAGATTGAAGCGGGGGAAGGGGCAGAGCCTCGCACACCCTCCCCGTGCTGCCTGCTGAGTCCAACAGAGGACCAGGCAGGTTTGAAGGTCCTCCCTGCCTGGCTAGGTTAGGAGAAGAATGGATAGAGGGATCTTCGAGCAGGTCCCCACTGCTCTGTTGGCTGAAGATGTTTCAGGCTCACCACACTGCCCACTGACTGGGACAGGAAATTGGCAGAACTCTGGGGGCCAGCCTTCCCTCCCCTCCCCTCCCCTCCCATCCCAACCCTCTGCCCTTTTCTCTTTCAGAATAAAGTGGTGACAGTGGATGGTGCCAGGGTGAAGCTTCAGGTACAAGCAGAAGCTGGGGCGGAGGAGGGGCTTGCGCTTGCTTGCCTCTCAACCTGAACCACAGGCCTGCAGCCCTGGCCTCAGCCTGGGGTAACTTCCTGTGGGGCCCATGAGAGGAAACTGCTTTTCTTTGTTTGATATCTGCAGAAAAAGCAGTTCCCAGGCACCCTTTCTCCTATCAAAGGCAATTCAAAGTACCCTCCGCCCGACTTAGCCTCCCTCGGGCCCCCTCCCTCCCAGTTTTCTGAGTCTCTACTGAGCTAAGGATCCCCAACCCCTAGGCTGGAGAAGAGGAAACAGCAGTAAATAGGCTTAGGATCCCAGAAAGGCGATTTAAGAGGTCGTCAGATGCTGGGGAGCCTTGAGAACTGTGAGAAACCCAAAGAAGGAAACCGCTCCCCCACCCTGCCCCCCTCCCCGACATCTCACAGACAGCTCCCCCCTCCCCCACCCACTCCAGCTCATAGACAGCTCTCATACCACAGCATGAGGTCTCTAGTCAGCAGCTAGCCCTGCCTCCTTCTCACCTCTCTCCTCCTAGATCTGGGACACTGCAGGACAGGAGCGCTTCCGCAGTGTGACCCATGCTTATTACCGAGATGCTCAGGGTAAGTCCCCTTATCCTCTGTCCCCTCCCCATTCCACAGCATCTCTGCAGATGCCCTGAACTCTCCTCTATATCTGTCCCCCTCCAGCTTTGCTCCTGTTGTATGACATCACCAACCAGTCCTCTTTTGACAACATCAGGGTAGGTCCTCCCCTCCCCAAGGTCCTTTCCCTGTCCCAACAACCCTGCCTGTCATGAGCAGCCAGAACAGGGCTTCTGCAGACCAGCTTGCTTCAATTCTGTAAAAGCAGGTAGACCATAGAACTGTCACCTTGAAATACACTCAGCAGTGACCATCTATTTCATTAGATACGAATTATCTATTTCATGTAGACATGAAAACCGAGCAGGCTGGTGTGCCCTGTATAGCCCTGACTGCAATTCATGAGTGTGTTATATATCAAAGTGTTTAGAACAGTCCCAGCTCCACCCTGGACAGTTATCCACAGGAGGAAAGCCCAAGCAGAAAACTCCACATGCATCCAGGCCAAGTTGCAACTCAAGAAGACAGAGTGAGAGGTTGTGTCCTCAAAGCCAAACCATTAGAGAGGCCATAACCAGTAAATACAAACACAACTCTGTGAAAAGCATTGTTGTGGTTTTGTGTGCTGACAAGGCACAATCCTTGAGGACTGACAAGCAAACTGAGGGGATAAGACAGATAGGTATAAAAGGATAGAAGCTGGAGATCATGGCCATCTCCAAGCCTATTCTCAGGGCAGACATCACTAATCAATCACAGTACTTATTGGTCAGAAAGGCAATACAGGATAATGGACCCCAGAGTCTTGTTTGGTCAAGGCAAATATTTACTGTATTACATCCCCAGCCAAGCTTAGTCATCTCCACCTTCAATTCCTATTTGTTGTTGTTGGGTTGTTTTGGTTTTGAGGTAGAGTCTAGATATGTTGCTCAGGCTGACCTCCAGTTCTATCCACCCGCCTCTATGTGGGGAGTATAAAACCCCATGTTCCCCACATATGGCTAATCCCCCGTTGCTTTTGATTACTGAGCCCTTTTGTGGTTTTAGAATCCCAACAGAGCCCTCTAGGAGAAGAATCCCCTGGTCCTTGGCCTCAGCCTGGCTCAGCTTGCCCTCTCCCACAGGCCTGGCTCACAGAGATTCATGAGTATGCCCAGAGGGACGTGGTGATTATGCTTCTAGGCAACAAGGTGAGTGGCTCTGTGCTACAGTCGATGCACTGATGCGCTCGACCTTTCTCTCCCACTGCCTCAGCACCAGCCCCACCCAGCTCCATAACCACCTAAATCCTTCCGGCAGAGGACTCTGAGGTCTCCAGCATGGGAGTCAGACATGTCTTGTGGCTTCTGTCTGTCCTGCCCGAGAGCTTTAGTAGTAGCCCCTTCCACCAATAGCCTCAACTGCCGCCAGAGAGATGCCAGGTGACTCAGCTGCCAGCCATCCTTAGATTGTTATGGACAGGGTCAGGGGTTAAGTACAAAGGGTTTAATTCAGCGGCTGTCACCTGATGAAGCTGGGTCACCACACCCTTTGCTAGAGTTACACACCTCCCCAAGTGCTCAGGGCTGGCATTGGGCACACAGCCGGAGCAACCCAGAAACCCTGGCTCCTGGCCAATCACACCTGCCTGCAGTCCCTCAGGCTACCAGAAGAGGGCAGATAGTGCTTGCTCCTGGGGCAAAAGATGGGCTTTCTGGGATCCATGCTTCCTTCCCAGAAGTTGATTGACACACATGGGCTTGACAGGCTGATGTAAGCAGCGAAAGGGTGATCCGTTCTGAAGATGGAGAGACACTGGCCAGGGTAAGTGACCGCCAATGGGGTTGGGTGAATGGTGAGAGAGGAGGCCAGAAGCAGGCCCTGAGGATACTCTCTTCCTGGACAGGAATATGGTGTTCCTTTCATGGAGACCAGTGCCAAAACTGGCATGAACGTGGAGTTGGCCTTTCTGGCGATTGCCAAGTAAGAGCTGAGCAGGAAAGGGGAGCCTGAGGTGGGACGGAGGACAATCTGGAAAGCCGGTGGTGGGGGAGGGGAATGTCAGGCTCTACACTCCAGTCCCATCATTCTTCCTATTCCAGGGAACTGAAATACCGTGCAGGAAGGCAGCCTGACGAGCCCAGCTTCCAGATCCGAGACTATGTGGAGTCCCAGAAGAAGCGCTCCAGCTGCTGCTCCTTTGTGTGACTCCCCAGGGGCTAAGAGGAGGCCCAGAGACCCTTGGGGATGCAATAGTCCAACTGCCACACCAACTAGGAGAAGCTGGGGGCTCAGTGGGCAGCCCCCGCCAAGGGAGTAGCCATTACCCTAGTTTCTTTAGCTTCCCTGCATCATGGGAAGGATTAAATACTCATACTTTATCTTAATACACATAAACTAATAACACAAAAGGTACCCGTATGCCCCCCAAAATAGGTAGGGACTCGGTGGTCCTTTGCTTTCTGGGACTAAGTTCTAAAAGGCTGGGCCTCTCTCCTAGCAAGAGTGTTACTGCACCAGCATAGCACCAGGGGGCGCCAGAGCACTGCTAGGGTGTGGGAGCTGGTTGTGACCCCCCCTCCATCACCAATCCTCACTAAGGGGGTGAATGAGACCCCAGACTTCTCCTCTCTCGGCTCCCAAAAAGATAATAAGGGCCCTCATGCAGGGAGCTAGCCCAAAGCCTTGGGCAAGATAAACATGGAGATTGTCCTAAGAGGAATAGCAATTACTAGGTACTGAGTCTGCTCAGCTACCTCTGGCTTTCCCAACCCCCCTTCTGGAAGCGTGCACATGCTTTTTCTCCAGCACGCACGAACAGTGGGGCACCTGAAAACACTCCTTCCTGATCTCTGGACCTCACATCCCAGGGGATGCCCCGCTCTCCCATGGAACCTCTCTTGTCAGCTTTCCACCTGGGTTCCTAGACAACCAGAGGTCAGAGTCTGGAAAAAACTTCCCCTCCCTCCCAATCCCGAGACAAAGTGTACAACACCACAGATATTTATGGCAGAGGTCAGAGCCAGATAAAGAACTTGTTGGCTCCTGGAATGGGTGGGAGGCAGAACTGAACAAAACCATAGTCCAGTTTTTCCCACTAAGCCCCAGCTCTCTCTCTCTCTCTCTTTAACTTCAGACCGATACTAGGACAAAATGGTTTTATCTTTTCCTCTTCCGCTAAATTGGGTTGAGAGAGTGGGAAGTTGTCGATTTGGGGGTGGGCTGATGCTATGTGCACAAAACAAGGAAGTATGGGCAAGTCTGGGGTTTGGAGAGGGGAAACAAAGAAGCCCTGTAGGCCCAAGGCCATGTGTCTCCCAAAGCTCTGATCTGACCCTTAGAAGGAAGGACACTCGCAGGTGTGCAGACCCATGACCAAAGGAAGCTTTACTACATCTCTATAGGTTGGGCAGCGACTGAGGCTCCAAGAAAGTATGCATTACACATATCTGAGGTTACTATATTTGCTTTCAAGGCAGAAATCTTGCTCCCAGAGCAAAGTCAGCACTCTAAACTTGGGTTGATAAGGAAGCTCTCTGTGACCTCTCATAGGCAGATCAGGGAGGAGCCTGGGCTCCGGGTTCACTTCTGGGGCTCTGAGCAGATTGCTGGAGCTCTGGTCACATACATAGCTCTGGGCCTCTGGCATTTCTGTTTTTCAGAATTAAATTGCAGTATTTTGGAAAATATACTCTGACCGGTTTTTCCCCCTCTGTTTATTCCCAGAAGGAGGATCGTGTTAGTTTGTTACGTGGCACGTTATGGGAAACTGTTACCCAATGTCCGAATCATTCCATCTTCACCCATTGGCGTCCTCATAGGTTCAACTTACCCCTAACTGACTACCCTCCCCCCAGCCTCTGTGGCCACATCTGCGCTGGCAAGAGGGAGCTGGAATGCTTATCTCACAATCCAAGTCATTTTTCTGTTGAACAAAGCCAGTCTTCCATTCCCTCCGAAGTGAATCCTGAGATTGACTACCTAGCTGTCTCACCCGCCCTCTCTCCGTGACTAAAGGCTACTGCCAAAACTAAGCCCTTTATTTATTATTCATTTATCTGTTCTCAGGCAGCCTGTCTTCCAGGTGGGCTGCAAGGAGCCTCAGTCTCTCTACCAAGCCCTACAAGTTTCTAGAAGGGATCAGAGCCCAAACCTCTGTCTATACGCAAGTCCAGGGATAGAGCCGCGGCTCCACAAGAAGAAACTTTGTTATTTAAACAACTCTACTCCGGAGTTATTCTGTTACAGTTACCCTGTTACAGTGTTACTGTGTTACAGAAGACATCCGTCCGGTTCTTAAGTTGGCTCTGGGGAGGGGGAGGAGTGAGTGTGGGGAGCATGGGGTGGTTTCCCCAGCAACTGTCGCTCCCCTCCCTCGGGCCAAGCTATGCAACAGGCTTTGGCTGAAGGCGGTTAAAGCGTTGAGAATCCTTTACCCAGAGACTGGCTCTTCTAAATCCCCCTCCACAACGTGGAAACCAGAGCGGAGCCCGTGGGGCCTCCGGGCTCAGTACCTGGAACCCCGCCCCAGCCCCGGCCTCGGCCCCGCCCGATCAGCCCAACTCTGCACTTGGTAACAAACACTTCCACTTCCTGGGCTCTCTTTTCTTCTCCCGCTGCGGGGTGCCGCGCCGAGTGCAGGCCACGCCCCACTCTCCTGATTGGTTAGATTTGTTCACCCTGGCGCAAGAGCCCGGTTCGTGATTTCTGATTGGTCTACTGTGATCCACACCCACCGCACGGCCCCGCCCTCGGGCTTAGGAGCTGGGGCGGGTTCTGGAACGCTCAGACGCCGCGCAGGGCGGGGATTGGCCGGCTCCCTTCCTGTGCGTTCGCAACCGCGGTTCCCGGGACACCTGTTCCCTGTGCCCCGTGCGGTGCTCAGCTCCTAAACTCGAGCTCAGCGGCTCGGGGAGAAAGGTCGTGAGTCCCCGGCCTCCGACGGCACCCGCGCTGAGCCTTCGCAGATCGAGATGAGCGCGGACGCAGCGGCCGGGGAGCCTCTGCCCCGGCTCTGCTGCCTGGAGAAGGGTCCAAACGGCTACGGCTTCCACCTGCACGGGGAGAAGGGCAAGGTGGGCCAGTTTATCCGTCTGGTAGAACCTGGCTCGCCGGCCGAGAAGTCGGGGTTGCTGGCCGGAGACCGATTGGTGGAGGTGAACGGCGAGAATGTGGAGAAGGAGACGCATCAGCAGGTGGTGAGCCGCATCCGCGCGGCGCTGAACTCCGTGCGCCTGCTGGTGGTCGACCCGGAGACCGACGAGCGTCTCAAGAAGCTGGGCGTCCCGATCCGGGAAGAGCTGCTGCGCCCCCAGGAGAAGTCCGAACAAGCCGAGCCTCCAGCGGCCGCCGACACTCATGAGGCTGGGGACCAGAATGAGGCCGAAAAGAGCCACTTGGTAAGTGCGGGTTGGGCTTGGTGTGGGACTAGGATTCTAGAGCGACTCGGGCGCCCCGGACGTTCAGCACTTTCTGAAACTTGAGCAGCGAGGAGGAAACGGCTTCCGCCCTCTGACCCGGAGCCTTTGCAGTTTCTAAGGCGAGCTTCGGAGTGCGACCAGCGACCCCACCGCCCTGTCCGGGCTGGCTGGGGAGCGGAGCTCCTTTGCCGCCTGCATCTCCTGACTGCTTGAACTTTGGGAAGACGGCGCAAAGAAGCCCAGTCCCCTTCTCTGCTCCCATTCCTTGGATTCCGCCCCACAACCCGGACTCATTCCTGGTTATCCTTGCCTGCAGCTAAGCTAAGAGCTCTCCCCACCACCACCCCCGCATCTCCCTCCCTCCTTCTTTCTACTCTCTTCAGTCCCTGTGGATGGTAGCTCAAAGTGGCTTAAAGGCTGAGTAACTAAGGGTCCCTGGGAGGGTCCCTTCAGCCCTACCCACATCCTGGGTCCTCTAGTTTGTGCATCATTAACTCACACCGGTTGGACTTCATCCTTCTCAAGACTAAAGTGACTTCTAAGAAAGAGAGGAAGTCTCAACGTCTTGGAGCTAGGGGTGGGGGTGGGGTGCCGGGAGGAGGTGCAGAAGCGTCTTGGGGGTGGTGGCTTTGCCACCCCGGAGGATTTATGGTCCTCTGGAATGTGAGGAGTAAGCGCTCGCTAGCTGGTATCTGGGAGCCTGGTGGGAGGACCTTAGAAGAGGAGGAAAAGGAGAAAGATGGGTGGGGGAGGGAGCAGGAAAAGGCCAAGCAGCGTCCTGCAGAGCCGACCCTCGCAGGTGGTCCCGCCCTGGTGTCTCCTCTGCTCAGTCCATCGATGGCAAGCCGGCTGGTTGGGTTTTGCTAGTGGTTGGTATTTCCCCCAAACAACCCCAGTTTGGATCAGCTGCTGGAGGGGCAGTTGGCAAAACAGGAGCTGTTGTGCTGAGAGCCTCCCTGTCCGTTAGAGAACAAGGTGGGAAGGAGGCCAGGTTCAGGGATCAGACCCTGGGAGCAGGGTCCCTTCAGTACGCACTGGCTCTCTCTACCTGGTCGATACCGCCGCCACAAGTAGATCAGCGGTATCCATGGAGCCAGGAAGATCCTCCCTCCACAGGGAAAGGGCACTGTTCAGCCCCGTAAGGTTGAAGGCGGAGCCTGAGAGTACCAACTGGTTTGGTGGAAGTGAGGTCACCAGAAGCCCGGTTCTGCCAGAGTTTGACTCTGGGAATGCCAGGGCCACCAAGTTCCCACTTCCTGCCAGTGCCAAATTGGCATCGGTAAGCAGTAGTAGAGCCCCTGGCAGCAAGTTGGAACAGGTGACCTCTGCTCTTAGGCACAAACCCAATTTGAACTTTGTGCCCTGTCCATTGATTCACCATTCATCCCCCACCCCCATCCCCACCCTTCCACCCCCCACCCCCCCCCGCCTCCCATTCTTTCCTTTGGACTTTAGCACCAGCACAGATAGCCAGCAGCCTCCCCTCACTCCATATACACACCAAGTTGCACTCTGATTGTACTGTTGGGTGCTGGAGGGCAGTGGCGAAGCTGCTGCAGAAGGCTCTGTATCAGACTGTTTTGTATCTAAAAAGTCTGGGGCTCCCTGCTGGCAGATCTGTCTTCCTGAGAGGACAAAGAATCAGCATCCCTAGGTGGTAGTGGGACACCTAAATTTGTGTAGATCCTCCCTTGGGCCAGGAGAGTCTAGAACCATCATGGGGCATGCCAATCATTTTCTGAATTTGATCTTCCCCATCTCTAAAACAGGAGCAGTGGCAGCGTGGCCTGTCTTCTCAGTAGTTACGGAAACAGTAAGGAGCACTTGTGCCCCGTTAGTTCACTGTTGCCCATGAAAACCCCAGTCCCTTCAGCTTTGTTCCGCTAAGTGTCTCTCTCTAGTATAGAGTCGCCATATGATATGAGGAGCCTGCCTGTAACATTTTCCCACACCCCATCCAATATTGCAAAATGTGCCAACAAACACCAAGGAATCCCTTTCCTCTAAATATAAGGCACCCAACTGAGATCTGACAGTGCAGCCTGTATTTGTTTTCAGAGTGGGAACTGCTCTGTTAATCTCAAAGGTGTGAGCAGGAGAAGGCTGTTGTAGAGACTGGCTGGTCATGGTGGGCCAGGAGGAAGCAAGGCTGGTGATGACAGGAGCCTGGAACACTGGTGGCCATCCCTGGGAGCCCACTGAGGCCCAGGAGGTAGACAGAGGTTTCTTCTCTGAGACAGGGTTTGATTGTGGCCCTCTGGCTGCTCTGTAGACCAGGTTGTCCTCAACTCACAGAAGTTCTCTTGCCTTTGCATCCCAAATGCTGGGGTCATGGGCATGCTCTGTCACCCTGAGCCTCCACCTTGTTCCTAAAAACAATATCCCTCACTAAGACCTGGGACTTTGAGCTTTGTAGGGGTGGTTGGTTTGTTTTGAGATCGGAGCTCACTATGCCATCTTGGGCTGGCTTGAAACTATGTAGACCAGGCTGGTCTTGAACTCGCAGAAGAGCCTTCTGCCTCTACCTCCTGAGTGCTGGAATTAAAGGTACACCCGGCTGGAATTTACAAATCTGGCTAAGCTGGTTGAGCAGTAAGCCTTAGAGATTCTCTGTCCTCCACTTTCCCAGGGCTAGGATTATAAACCTAAAACTCCTCGGTGGGGTGTTTTTTTGTTTTTGTTTGTTTGTTTGTTTTGTTTTTGGTGAGGGGGTTGGTCTGGGGATTGAACTCGGGTCCTCATGCTTGTAAACAAGAGCTTTGTCATCTATGCTATCTCTCCAGCCCTTCACCTGCCTTCTTATTGTTTTTCCCTGCTCAGTGCCAGACATGGAACAAGGCCTAAATCCTTGAGCTTGTCCAAAGGGGGCCCTAGGCAGCCCTCCTGAGCCAGCTCGGCTGTCCTGGCTGGCCTGCCTGGAGCCCAGTTTCTTCATCTCCCTAAGCCTCTGTTTCCTATTGTGTAAGTTGGGGATGATGGCGGTGACCTCATGAGGTTATTAGGATTACATAAGGATGTGTGTGTAAGTCACTCAATACCTGGCACTAAGTAAGTGCTCAGTAAATGTTGATTGTTGGCATTTGAAGTAATAAATAGTTCACAGGGATGATTTCTCCCTACCTCGACAGGTACAGCTGGCCAAGCCCAGCCCTCAGAAGCGCTCAAAGATCACTGTTGTTTAGTGTTTATGTGATGAGCTGGGTGTGGTGGCTCAGGCCTATAAACCCAGCACATGGGAGGTAAAGGCAGGAGGATTGCCAGTTCAAGCCGAGACTGGGCGACAGAATGGGATTCTGCATCGATATTTAATAAGAACAATAATAGTTCTATGTAGTGCCACAGACCTCCACAAATTTGCTATCCACCCTCTTACTCTCGGCCACAGCAAAGATTCAAATCCCCTCAGGCAAGCTGTGTATCCCTGTGGCCCTGTACACACTGTGCTGTTGGCCTCTACTACATGGGAAGCCCCGGGGCACAGCCTTGGGTTATTCCAATCGCTATTACCAACTCTGCTCTGTACCTACTCTAGGGAGGTGTTCAATAAATGTTATTTGAATTAATGAGTGAATACATAGTAGCTATAAAGGACCTTTATCCCAGTTCATCCCGGACCAGCACACCTGGGCTTGTTTATGCAACCAGTCCACCCAGAGATGGAATTCCAGATAGAATCAACCTACTCCTTGCTGACAGGGAGGCCAAAAGTGTAGGCTTTAGGGTCAGGCACAGACAGTAGCCTGGAGAGTCTCCACTCTGCAGCTTCCTGGCTCTGAAACGCAGGAAGTTCCTCAGTCCCTGCAAACCTTAGCTCTGGTGCAGCGAGACAGGGTACCAGTCCCCAGCCTGCAGGGCTCTTAGGCAGATGGATAAGATGCCAGGCATGAGTGTGAGAGCACCCAGGTTCATCTGGGTTCCTCCCAGCTTTGACCCTGGTCTAGAGGCAAAGGTGGTAGTATAGCTACCCCAGGAAGCAAGATTAGGTAGGTGGGCACAGTGAGTGAGCTGACAGGCGGCTGACTCCTCCGCAGGCAGCTGACAGGTTTACTTTGGCTAAGGTGGAACTTCAGAAGGGCATCCTTTGGAAGGAAGCTGCTGGTTATTTGGATTTGAAAAAGACAGGTCAAGGCCCAGTGTGGTGATGCACACTTTTAATCCTGGCACTCAGGGAAGTGGAGACAGGTGGATCTCTGTGAGTTTGGGGCCAGCCAGTGCTACACAGTGAGACCCTGCCCCGCAAAAAGAAAGAGAAATGGATAGGTTGTGCCATATTGGGGATCATGTTCTCTACGGGTTAAATGACAGAACCCCTGCTTCTCAGTTCACCTCGGCCAGTTTGTCTGGAGTGATTGTTTCCTAGACAGAACGGGGCTTTCTCTGGAAACCTCAGACTTCCCCATCTGGAGCCTCTGGGAAAGTGGGAGGACGCTGAGACCTCAGAAGGCCAAGGAGCAGTGTCAAAGTCTGCTAGAGCTGTGACTCTTCTCTGAGGAAAATGGACTATAATGGCTGATCATACGGTCCGAGCCTGCCCCTAAGGTAGAGCGGACCTATTTGGAAAGGAAACTTATTTAATGCATGTGACCACCATCATAAGTGGGTCTCTTATGGGGTGGAAATAGCTGTTAAGATGGTTCTCCACTAGCAAGCAAGGTGTCTTGGCTCCCCAGTCATCATTCCATTGTGTCTATACCTCTCTTTGGCCACCCAGTTGGGTCGTGCTTCAGAACCGGCTCTTCAGATAAATCTGGACTACATGAGGACCATCACAGAGGCAAAACTCACAGGCTTCTTTGTGCACAGTGATAATCTGTCTAGATTATCACTACATAAGGCTACAGGTTCACATCCCAACAACACAGACATACAAAATTGGCAGTTCGGGCTGCTTGACCCCACTTCCCACAGGAGTTGGAGTAAGAAATTCTTGTTGGGCCGGGCGGTGGTGGCGAATGCCTTTAATCCCAGCACTCGGGAGGCTGAGGCAGGCGGATTTCTGAGTTTGAGGCCAGCCTGGTCTATGGAGTGAGTTCCAGGACAGCCAGGGCTACACAGAGAAACCCTGTCTGGGAAAAAAACCAACCAAACAAAAAACACACACACAAAAAAAACCCCCACAAAAACAAAAAAGAAATTCTTGTTGGAGCCCGTGCTTTTAGGCATTCTGTCCTTCAGAAAAGTGTGGAGACCTCCTATTAGCTTAGCCCAGAAGTAGTTCGTATCCTTTCATGGGTGGGGTCCACCCCTCCCAACCCTACCTTCCCTTGCTAGTTGTGCCATCCCTCCCCGATCCCCCAGCCTCTGAAAGCACAGAGATTCCAGGAGGCTGGCCTTGAAGGTTGCCCGAGCCTTTCTTTCCTGCCAGGTAGAACAGCCTAACCTTATTTATATCTCCAGCCATGACAATGTCTCAGTCCTTGTATCCTAAACAAGGACACTGTAGATTCCCTGGAGTCAGATGGCTTCTAACAGCGGCATGGCAACATGTGGAGAACATTGGCCAGCTTCAGATCTCACTCCCATCACAGACAAAAGCAGCCTCTTCTGTGTATGCGTTAGGTCACGGGCCATAGCAGCTTCACAGAGCAGAGCATAGTTGGGCTGTCTGGTAACTGACTTTTCAGCCACTGGCCACATGTGATGTCCAAGCGGAAGTACTCCGAACATGAGAACTGGTTCAGGTTGATACCCTTCACCTATCATTCTTGGAACTAGAAGTGTTCAGAATTTTGGGTGCTTGCCAACTTTGGAAGATTTTCCCAAACCTAAGATATAGGGGCAAGACCCAAGTCTATACACAAAATTCATTTGTGTCTTTTTTTTTTTTAAAAGAATTATTTATTTATTTCATGTATGTGAGTACATTGCCACTGTCTTCAGACACACACCAGAAGAGGGCATCAGATCTCATTACAGATGGTTGCGAGCCACCATGTGGTTGCTGGGATTTGAACTCAGGACCTTGGGAAGAGCAGTCCGTGCTCTTAACCACTGAGCCATCTCTCCAGCCCTCCACCTGTGTCTTATACACCTGGTGGTAATCACATTTTGTTTAGAAACCAAAGCTTCCTAGTATGGAATTTTCCATTTGTGATACCATGCCAAAAAAAATTTCAGATTTGGGGACTAGGAACATAGTTCTGTCGATAGAGTGCCTGCCTAGCGGGCATGATGCCCTTTGTTCTGGGCACAGTGGCACATGTTCTGGGCCTGGTCTTCTTGGAACTATAGGTGGAGGGTCATTCTTTCATCCGTAATGAGTCTGTGGCCGGGCCAACCTGGGTTACAGGAGACCCTGCCTGGGAAAAAGAATCAGATTTTTGGATCAAGTTGTACTTTGGATTTTTAGGTTAGGAATACTCAGCCTGCAAAAATACAAAAAAGGTAAACTACCCAGGCAGTGGAGGCAAACATCTTTAACTCCAGCACGCAGGAGGTAGAGGCAGAGGCAGAGGCAGATGGATCTTTGAGTTGGAGGCCAGCCTGGTCTACAAAGCAAGTTCCAGGAAAGCCAGGGATATACCAAGAAACCTTGTCTGGGGTGGGGATGGGGAGAGAGAGAAACTTTTAGGGGAGGGGGGTATTTGGTTTGGTTTTTTGAGACAGGGTTTCTCTGGTGTAGAGCCCTGGCTGTCTCCTGGAACTTATTTTGTAGGCTAGGCTGGCCTCAGAGATTCACCTGCCTCTCCTTTCCAAGCCCTGGGATTAAAGATGTGCACCCCCACACTATTTCAGATTTTTTAGGCAAATCAGTACATTGAAATGGTAATATTTTGATTACAATGTGACTGTCTCTTGGGGGAAGGGGTGGAACTCACTGTGTAGACCAGGCTGGCCTCCTGCTCACTGAGGTTTGCCTGCCATTGATACCGTGCCTGGGTGTTTTTTTTAATTCCCCAAGGCTGGTATACGCCATCGTTTCTTCAGTTCTGAGTTCAAGTCCTGGCCCCTCCTCTTATCAACTGTATATAGTGGAGCAATTCATTCTTTAAACCTGGCTTTCTCCTCTGTGAAATGTGGGCATATCTATCTCCCTTACAGGATTACAATTTGGGGCTCATATGAGAAAAAATACCTATGGCCCCAGCCTAGTGCCTAGGACACACTAAACAGTCAGTAAGCGGTAGCTGTTATTTGTTTCTTCAGTAGCAAGCCAGCCCCCGCTTCACAATGAGCTCCTTGAATGTCCTTGCTTAGTCTCTTGGGACAGCCCATAAATCGGCAACTTCTGGGAGAAAGCTTGGGGGTTGGCAGGGCCGGCAGGAAGGCACCTGGCGGCCAGCCTTGGATGGGGTCCAGCCAGGCAGCAGCCCAGGTACCAGCCTGCTCTGTCTCAGGCCTCCCCAGCCTGGGAGAGAACTGAGCGGAACTCTGCTTCACCTTAAGTCTCTGGCCAGCACTGAGGAGACACTGAGGGACTAGTCAGAGTGAGGACCTGGCTCGGGGCCTCTGTCCCAGGAGTATCAGTGTCTCGGAAGCAGCACCCACTTTAGCTTTCCTGGTTCCTCCTTCTACCTGGCTCCTCCAAGGGCCAACCAACTCTCACACGTGTACACACACACATACACACACACTAGCAATTGGGACCAGACCCATTCTGATCCCAAGAAGCTGCAAGATCAAGGACGAGGGGGTAGCATCCTTCTTTGCAGACATTACTTGGCCTGTGGAGATGAAAGAGGAAGGGTCCTACAGGGAACTCCAGATGATGACACTTTCAGCCTACAGTGGCTGAAGTGTTCCAGGCCCCTGACCATTCCCCAGCCTGCCAGAGGGATAGCATCCCAGGCATTATGTGGCAAGCCTAGGCAGAATCAAGCCTGAGTCCACAGGGGGAAAACAATAGCTGTCTTCCACAACTAAGCAGCAATGTCCCCAGCCCCTTCTCTTCCAGGTTTCTCCTCCCTGCCTCCCTCTCTCCCCCATCTCTATCTGGGACTCCTTCCCCTGTATGGACCAGCAGGGCATCAGATATATTTTCATAAAGAAGGACTGGGCTTTCTAAGGACAGCCTTTGAAAGTGTCTCCTGGCCGCCCCGGTGGTCTCCCTACTCTCGGTGCCCATCCCCCTACTAGGGCTTGGTGCTGGCTGGCCTCTGGGAAGTGGTAGAAACTGCCTGGGTTGTTTCTCCTGAGCCCATCACCAGGGCATCAGCCCAGGAGGGGGCTGGGCCCAAAGGGGCTTTGGTCCCCCTAGTAGTACAATCTAGTAGCCTTCCCTCGATGGGGAGTGGGGAGCAGCCTTGGGCCTGCTCCCCAGAGACAGCACTGGGATTCGGGTATCGGCTTTCCCCAGCCTTCCAGGTGGCCACGGTGGTGACTATTGAATTCCGTGCCCCCATCCTCTCTCTCCCTGGCCCACAGAGCAGAGCGTGGGTGGAGATGATGGTGTGGCCACTCAGGGTGGGGTTAAGACCCTGGGTCAGAGGGTCAAGGGGCAGCCTGGGAACTGAGAAGGACCCTTTAAGGAGGCTTTGGAGACAGTGCTCCTGGTCCTCTGGAAAACTGAAAGAGAGGTCCAGTCAGTCCAGCCTTGACCATTCCAGTCCATTGACACCACCCTCTGCCACCGTTGCCTGGGGCTCTTGCCTCCTTGTCTCCAGTCTCTCCTGAACCAGTCCTGATTTTCACTTCCAGCTTGGAAGTTCCTGTGAAGGTTTACACAGCCTCTGACCTCATGTCCCCATGAAGGTGTCCTCCCCCTCTCGCATGTCCCACGCTATGGAGCCCTCGAGTTGGCACAAGTGCAGGACACACACACCAAGCCTGGGACACTGTGGAGTTTTCCCCCTTTATCCCTTTTCCCAGAGGCAGAGCCCAAGCTTGGATACCTTGCCCTTCCCCCATTTCTACTTGGCTCTAGGCCTGGGAACTAGGGGCCTGTCCCCAGGGGACCTCCAAGCTCCACCCAAGCTGGGATGGGCTGACTCAGCAGCCACTTTGAGTGACAGCTCCTGAGGACTGGAAGAGGACAGGCTAGTTTCTCTGAAAGTTGAAAACACTCCCCCTCCCCTGCTTGCGAAGGAAGAGACCCTCTAGAGCAGCAGTTTTCAACCTTCCTAATGCTGAGACCCTTTAACCCAGCTCCTCATGTTGTGGTGACCCCAGCCAGAACATTTTTCTTGCGACTTCATAACTGTAATGCTGCCACTGTTATGAGTCATGAGTATGATACGTAGATGTGCTGGATATGTCATATGACCCCTGCGAAGGGGTTGTTCAACTCCCCCAAGAGAGGTCGAGACCCACAGGTTAGGGACTGGTGTGGAGAATTCTGAAAGGGACTCATTAGTACTGAAAGTTATGAGTGCTGGGTGGAGTGGGGCTTTCTGGGTAATACCACCCACCCTACCCTGCCCCCCCCCCCACAGACCCTGAATCAGCCGGAGCCTCGAAGAGGGTGTTAATAGAAAATGTCCTATCCCCTTAGGCAGGATCCTCCCAGTCTTCCTCCTGTTGCTAAAAGGATGCAAAGTGGACCTTTGAATTCTGATGGTAGACGTCACTAGAAAAAGGGACACTGAGGTGACACTTGCTGAGGAGCACTGGGAAAAACCCAGAGCACACACTTGAAACCCGGAAGGTGGTCATAACAAGGCAATCTAGCCCAGCCCTGCCGACTCGGGAGTCACCTCTTCTGAACCCTCAGCCTGGTTCTAGCCACAGTGCCAGCCTAGGCTTGCTCACAGCCCCGTCACCGGGCCAGGCTTTATCCTTCCACTCGGGCTGGGGTTTTGACTGAAAGAGGTGTGGAACCTCCCGGAAGGAAGCCTGTGGTTTGGTTTCGTGAGCTCCCAGACACCCAGTCAATGCGAAGGGAGCCTCCACTGTCTGTCTGTCACTAGGCTCCCCTCCAGATGGGCTGCCTGGTTCTGGACCCAATGCTTAAGGACAGACAAACTGATGTGGTGGGGGTAAGGCAAGCAGCTCCCCAGTGAGACGGCTGTGGGATGTCTGGGGTAAGGGAACCCTAGGGGGAGGGTGGGGAGGAACCTGAGGCTGAGATTCCACACGCTGAGGGCCGCAGGAGGTGTGTGGCTAAGGTAGAAAGTTGAGCCTGTCCTGGTGGTAACAACTGGTCAGACCTGTTTCAGCTCACCTAGGCAGCCTGGGGGAGGGCCTGATGGCAGCTCTGTGTGGGGGATTAGCTGGAAGGAAGCGAGTCCTCACTCAGAACTCCCTGGCGCTGGGAGGGCAGCAGGAGGGGCTAGATCCCAGCAGGGTGAGGAGGGGCCTCCTGTGGTTGCCTTCTCTTGGCTGCCCATTTGGTTGTCTTTGCTGTTTGGGGTGAGTGATAAATAGCCACTGGGGAAATCCCAAGTATCAACTTCTGCCTCCACAAACCCATCCAACATCCTGAAACAGGTCCACAGTGCCGCCCAAGCATCCTTCTTCCACCTTTAAATTTTACTCTGTGTGTGTGTGTGTGTGTGTGTGTGTGTGTGTGTGTGTGTGTAGGTTGCAGAGTGCCATGGTCAAAGGACAACCTGTAGGAGTCACCTCTCTCCTTCTGCCACGCGGTCTCTGGAGATGAAGCTTAGGTGGTCTTGGCAGCAGCAAACACCTTACTTAACTGGATGAACAGTCTCTCTGGCCTTCTCTCCCACCCTCCCTTGCCTTTTGTACCCCCCACCTAAGGATTTGGGTTTCCGAGCAACCTGGTACACTACCCTCCCCCACCCAGCATCTCAGAGGTACTGGTTCCCCAGGAGCAGGGACAATGGCAAAGTGTTGGTATGCAGAGGGACTTAGTGAGGACAATGGCTACTTCCAGGTCTGCCAGGAGCCACTGGGAGCTCCCAAGCTTTATACTGTGTCATTATGTCATTGTGCCTCAAAGGCGGTCACCTACTGAGGGTAGGCAGATAGCAATATAGCAATAAGCACCTTCTAAAAAGGAAGCCCTGGAGGCTCAGGAAGGGGGATGATGCGCCCCAAGCCACAGGCTAGTCAGGAAGCCCCATGGGGTAGGTGGCAGCACCCTGATTCTGGCCACCTGTCAATCAGTGTGAGCATCAAGAGTCCACCTGTCAATCAGTGTGCCTGTGAGCATCATCAAAGCTATGGCACCGAGCTGAGCCGCTGAAGAGAATGAAAAATGTTAAAAGTCGTTCCCAGCCGAGTGCACAAAAGACAGCTGGCTGTTTGTGTCCTTTGGGAGGCCACTACCCCGCCCCCCATGGTGACAAGAGAACCAACTCTTTAAGTTGTCCTGGGCGGGGGGGGGGGGGGGGGGGGGCAAATGTTGTGGATTGTGGTGTGTGTGTGCTCTCTTCCCCACACGAAATACTTTTAAATGAAAAATGACAAACTCTGCTTTCCGGGCCACAGTTTTTTATGACGTTGGCCCTGCCCCCACTTTTCATAACCTCCTCCCCATATGAATCCTTGGGGATTAGTGAGTGGAGCCCCACCCGTCCCGCCTCCCTCCACCCCTGTTCTGTTGCTCCCTATGTCCTGGGCTGGATACAGAGCTCCTGAGGACGGTCCCATCCACCCCAGGACCCTTCATCCCGACACCTACAGGGTTTCAGGTTATCAGTCTCACATTTGGCTGGGCCGTCTGGTTCATCGGGGTCAGGAAGTGGGCCCACGAGAGAAGAAAGGCTTTACTGTAAACAAGCTGTCCGGCTTTCAGTAAACAGCTATCCTTGCCTTCACAGCAGAGACCAGATACGTGGGCCAGGTGCCCACTCGTGAGCCTCAAGTATCCAGCCAGGCCTAGGAGGGCCAGATGAGCCTTGGGTGGGGCAGGATTCCACCCAAGTAAGACCAAAACATGTAATAGAATGACAGAGAGGGAAACTAGCCTCGTCAGGGACAGCCGCTTGTCCAGAGCCCCTCAGTCTGCTTTGGTGCTAAGTGTCCGTTCACATCTTCCTAGCCCTGAGCCAGATTCTCTTGTATTGCTTTCGAGTCTCCGGTCACCAATGGATCATTCCAAATCCTTCTAGGTGGGGAGGTAGAGTTGGGCAGGGGGAGCAGAGAAGACAGGGTTGGGATAATATGGAATGACATGGGCGCTTCCTACATCCCCACAGCGCGAGCTCCGGCCCCGGCTCTGCACCATGAAGAAAGGCCCCAATGGCTATGGCTTCAACCTGCACAGTGACAAGTCTAAGCCAGGCCAGTTCATCCGAGCAGTGGACCCAGACTCACCAGCGGAGGCGTCTGGACTCCGGGCCCAGGACCGAATTGTGGAGGTGATGTCCTGTACAGTGTTCACTAGACTCTACCTTCCTAATCTTTGGTGTTAGGGGACAGCCTTACACCATATGTGGCTTGGTTAGCCCATGGGAAATGGCCAGCACAGAGATGCTAGGAGGAGAGGGAAGGGAAGCTGGAGTAGCAAGTTGGGCGCATGGACAGGCTGGCTGGCTGGCTGGCTGCTTTTCCCATCTCGGGTTCTAGTGTACCAAGTATACACTCGATGCACAGGATTTACCAGCCAGAATCCAGACAAATGCCCCGGGCCTCCCTAGGCAGCCTTCCTGATACCTGGTGTGAGGCGAGGTTAAAACCCCTCTCCTGAGCTCAGCTTTGAGACACCCCGTTGTTCGGCTGTGCTCTGAGAGGAAATGTGAACTAAAGGCTTGGGCTGCTCCCAGAATCACAGTCTGAGAACCTTAGAGCCACAGATCAGCCTTCCAAGACTTCTCACTTTACACGTGAGAAAACCAAGGCCCAGAGCGGGAGGTCGGAGGCGAGCTCAGCCTGGGCTCCCAGGCCTCTCCTCGCTCACAGCTGTGTTTGTGTAGTCTCCTCTGGGTATTTTCTTTGGCTTTTCCCATTTGTCCTGCTTCCCAGCTGACTGTCCGAGAACCACTGGAGGCACGTGAGGGAAGGCAGTGTTCTCAGGTGGGGTTCCCTCTGCCCGCTCTCCCCAGCACCCCGTCTCTGCCCTGCCTCCTCGCAGGTCAATGGTGTCTGCATGGAGGGCAAGCAGCACGGCGACGTGGTGTCCGCCATCAAGGGTGGAGGTGATGAGGCCAAGCTGCTGGTGGTAGACAAGGAAACAGATGAGTTCTTCAAGAAGTGCAAAGTGACCCCATCCCAGGAGCATCTGGATGGTGAGTTCATAGCTTGGTGCCCCAAGCCAGGGGTGTGGCCGGAGCCTAGGGCTGGCCAGAGATGGGGGAGAGTTTCCCCATTGTTCTTTCTCCCTCCCAGCAGCCATGGGTTGGTAGGCAGGGGTAGCAGCGGTGGCCCAGGAGTGTCTGGAGGTGGCAGGTTAACCGCAGTTAAATGGCATGAAGGAGAGGGTAGGGTTTCTATCAGTACCAAGGCATGGCTCGAGTCCCTCCCTAGTCCAGTGGGTTCCGAAGCTATTCCTCTGAGAAGAAAGAGTTAACTCCTGGGCGGCCTCCAGCCTCTGCTGGGAAGATCAGAGTCCAGTGACAGGGGCCCAGCACTCCCCTCCCCTCTTTCTGTCAAGTTACCTTGGAAACTCAGGCTTGCTGGCTCTAGAGAGCAGTGGGTCCCCTTCAGTTCCTGAGCCCCTGCCCTCCCCCACCCTCATCTTGCCAAGCCTGGCACCTCCTCCTGTCTAAGCCAAGCCAAAATGAGAAGGCAGGAGGGGCTGAGCACCCTTTACTCCTGAGTCCAGACCTTTTCCCTTTGGAGGGAGATCTGTGCTACCCTGAAAGTGAAACCTTTCGGGACTTAGCAGTGGGTGGGGCCTTCGGGAGGATCAGAGCTGTAGCAGGTCAGGGTCCACATAACTCAGTTCCCCAAGGGGAGGGCTAGCGTGGCCAGTCCTGTCAAGGGGAAAGATTCACATGCCATATAACCAAAGTATATAGAAGCACCCCGCCCATCCTTCCTTGTCTCTGAACGTGGAACACTGCCTGCCTTCACAGGCCGAATGGGAGGCAACTCCAGGCCTGGCTTTCTTTACCACTGGCCTCTCCTAACTCCATCCACAACACTGTCCTTGAACCTTCTTGTCCCCTCATTTCCAGGTGGCAGATAGTTGGCATTGTTCTCTCTCCAGGGCAGCAGGTGCCAACTATATAATCTGAGGTGTGGCCCCAAATCCGCTGTCATAGCAGCAACCCTTGGGATATGTGAATACCTAGGCCCAGCTGTATACGTGGGAGATCAGGACAGCTTTACAGTTCTCCCTATCTGCCATCTGAGTCTCGGGGATCCAACTCGGGTCATCGGGCTTGGTGGCACGTATCTACCCACCCATCTCTCTGGCCATAGGGGAACCTGGTTTTGACTGGCCACCCTAGAACCCCATCCCATCTTAACTCTCTAGCAAGCTTGGCAACTTGACATGCTGGATCATATGGCAAGCTAGGATGAGAAAGATAGCTCAGTGGTCAGTCACTTGATTGGTGTATGGGGGTGTGGGGTTGTGTATTTGGTCCCCATGGAATCCATCTTGTCCACCACAGATTGCCAATCTGCATCAAGTAGCACTCCTCAAGTATGATCCTTCCTGATCCTCTCCAGAAAAGTCCCCCATTTGCCAACTGAGATATATTAAACATAAGTTTTGGTTGCAAATGAGGTATTGCATGGTAGTGAGTGGTATGGGGGTGGGGGGGTGTCTTGTTTTCTGAAATTATCAAACAAGTCTTTCTGTGTACTGGGTCATCAAAATGTCAAATGTACACGCACTGGGTTGCAGCCAAAAAAAGTTGAAGCCACTGGCCTCCGGTATGAAGTCTGGAGTCCAGCCTCCTCTGTTCTCCTCCTGCAAACTTTCTGAGCTGACCTTTGCTCTCTCCCTCATCTAGGCCCCTTGCCTGAGCCCTTCAGCAATGGAGACATACAGAAGGTAAGGGGGTCCCCTAACCCACTACCCACATCTCTGTAGGGACAGGGCGAGTGGTGGCACGGATGAGACTGGCTTAGGCTCACACATCGGGGACCAGTTCCAAATTCTTCCTGAGTTTCGAGTCTTAGGACTGCCAGAGTACCCCAGCCCCTGTCAGGGGGCAAAGCTGTCACTTGGGAAAGGCTAGCCTGGGGCCCCTCTGCAGCCCCCGCCTCCAACTCCCACCATACAGAAGAGGCCATTCTTCCCCCTAAGAACAGAACCTCAGTGTCTGGCTGCTGGTCCTACCACTTCCAACCCCTCCTCCTCGGGCGGAGGGGAAGGGGGTGAGGCTGGGAGCCAGCCGAGGCCATGGAAGGACCCAGGAAGGGGCTGAGTGCCAGGCTCACACCCCAGCCAAAACCTCTACTCAGGCATGGGCTGTCTCAGAATCAGACCATGGAGCCAGGAGTGGGCAGGATCTGCTGAAAGGCTCCTCATCAGGAGACCTGGTGGAGGCAAGAATCCAGCCATGATCCCAGCCTGCTGCCACCCCATCCATGGTTCTAGAACACCCGATCTATCTTATCTCTCAAAGACCCTGGTTAGCTACTTTGGAGTTAAGAGATCATGAGTGTTCTTCACACCAAACAGAGAGGAAGGACCCAGGTAGCCTTGTGCTCCAGGAGCCCCTCCTGGGTCACTGGTCCAAGTGAGTCAGTGCTCAGGAGTGTTAGGGAGGATGAGCGGTCAGCAGTTCTCCGCCCCTGCCTAGGTGATGGATGGAACCAGGCTGCCCCAATCCTTTTAGGAATGCAGTAGTATAAATCTGGAATCTGGATGGATGGCCAAGGCCTGAGTGAGGACCCTTCTCTCCTCAGGAGTTTCCTTTCCCATTCCCTGCCCAACACATATTTTCTCCTCTCTGTGCCAGGAGAGCAGCCGTGAAACCCTGGTGGAGCCAGCTTCAGAGAGCCCCAGGCCAGCCCTGGCAAGATCTGCCTCCAGCGATACCAGTGAGGAGGTAGGCTGGCCCCATGGGGGTTGGTTACGGGAAGCCATTTCCAGGCTACTCTGGTTCCTGGCACACTAGCCTGCCCTTGAGGTCATGTGCTGAGGTGCAGTTTGTTCTCATGACCTGACTACCCTGGCCATTGCTCCAAGGGATCTAATCCACTTCTCTGATGCCAGGGACTGGGGATCCCTCGGGTGGACATTTGACTCCTTCCTCTTCTTTACAGCTAAATTCCCAAGACAGCCCCAAGAGACAAGTTTCCACAGAGCCCTCATCTACCTCCTCCTCCTCCTCTGACCCCATCTTGGACCTCAACATCTCCTTGGCTGTGGCTAAAGAGAGGGCCCACCAGAAGCGCAGTAGCAAGAGGGCCCCGCAGATGGACTGGAGCAAGAAAAACGAACTCTTCAGCAACCTCTGAGCATCCCACCTCCGTGGGCTTGTGCTAGAGGGTGGGGCTGCCCACCCTACCTAGCTCCCCTTCTCTTCTCCCCAGGTGCCCACCAATCAACATTCAGATCAGCATCAGCACCCACCCCACTTCCTGACAAATCTGATTTTTCTAGAATCCTGGAGAATGTTTGTCCTGTCTCCCTACACTTCCCTGAGGGCTTCTTCCTACCAAAGTGTCCCCTCACCAGTCTGCCCAGAGCATCACTGGGACCTGCACTAAGCAAGGACCTTTGGACCAGACAAGAAGTCTTCCCTCAACTACGTGTGATGACCAAGTCCAAGGTTGACCAGGGACTGTCTACAGCAGCCACAGCCACTGTGCACAATGGACAGGGTGCCCAGGTCCTCGGAGCTTTGGCTTGGCATCTTGGGTTCATTTGATTTTTTTTTTTTTTAAGAGTGTAGTATTGAGATTTTAGAGTTCTTGTTTTCATGATTCTTGTGATTTTCCTGGTCGTTGTACCCAGGGCATGGCAATGGCCTCATCCTTAAAATGTTATTTCTACTCTCACCCTGAGAGACCTGGGCAGCCAGGCTTGCCCCAGGCTGCTCGTCCTGAGCCAGGTGCCACCACTGTAAGGAAATGCCTTCAGAAATTCACTGGTTCCTTCAAAGTGCTCGAGCCTCTGTGTCTTCCTTTGTATCTTTGCCTTCCAGCCTCGCACAGGGCAGGTAGTGTGGGTAATGAATTCCCAGGCAGAGAGGCAGGATGTACTCCTGGAACACCCATCTCAGGATCCGGCCACCATGGGCATGAATGACTTTGCAGCTACTCTGCGAGCCAGTGCGCCCTGGGGTGTGGGACGGTAGGGATGCTTATAGGGACTCTGGGAAGAGGAGAGTGACAGGAGAGTTCTGGGGCCTCTGAGCACGACAAGTGGAATCTTAGTGCAAAGCTGGGTCCGGGATATGAGGACTTGACTCTTCCCCACCCCCACCCTGTGTATTCATCCTCCTATTCTCCCTCTCGTCCCCCAAGGGTGTAGATTTTCAGTGATCTGAGCCTGCCCCAGACACCTGTGTCTCCCAATGGCCTGACTGATCCCAGCACTTCAGAAGAGTAGACCACTTAGCCTCCGGACACATTGTGTGGCAAGGTGGGATAGGAGGGACTTTGCGAAGGGAAATAAATATACTGCCTCTCTGTCAGGAGGCTTTTGAGGGCCCAGGAGGGTCCTAGGACCGGGGTGTTCAAGAAAAAGGGAGTGTGGCCCAGGCCACTTCCCGTTCACCTGTTCTACAGGAAGACCACCCAAAACCAGGTCGCTGGCCTGAAGGACAAGTAAAGACGAACTGGCTGAGAAGCCCTGGAGCTCTGGGTTGGGAGAAGGGCCAGTCATTATCTGGCCATCTTAGCATTAAGGTCTGGATTCCTTACAAGAGCCCATCCTGTGCCTGCCTGCTCGGCCAGCTCTGTCCTCCCTTATCCACCCACTCTTCTAAGAACCCTTTGACCCCAGGTGGAGGTCCCCAGGCTGGTGTAACAGGCCTAAGGATTGCCCTTCAGGGCTTGGAGGAACCCCTCCCTATCTCACCTGCTGGGTGGAGAAACCTTGGGGGAAATCTTTGACTCTAAGCTAGACCAGAACTCCTGGCTAAGGTCTGGAGTAGAGTCCAAAGGGAACCAGTAACAAGCTCCACTTCAAATTCAGGAGATATGGAGAACAGGTTTTTTTCCCCTGCAGTCTCAGGTAAGATGCCAGGACTGGGGGTTCTGGGAGATCTCGGCAGTAACCTTATCCGGAGCCATCTCTCACAAATGCACTTCTGTCAACTGTTTTGAAATCATGCCTGGCCTTTCTTCATGACTCCTTCAGATAACAAAGTGGAGTTGGGGGGGATGACACCCTTCGCCAGAGCCTAAAGAACTTTGCCAACAGTCTGGCCATCCTGAAACCGTGCCTCTGCTGCCCCCTAGTGACCAGGTTCAGTGCAGCTGCCCAAAGGCGAGGGTGATAGCTGAACGGAAGAGCCTGAAGTACATGTACTTGAGGGAGGGGTTGAGAGTTGCCTTCAGTTTCTCTCACCTGCGGCAGGCTCAAGGCTTCTCTGACAGGGATGCTCCCCAGATACAGGGAGCTATATTCAGAAGTCGCTCTTCCCTCAGACCTGTCTGGTACCAAGGATGCTGGGCAGAGGGGCCAACCCACTCCTTCACCATATCGCCTGTTTGACCTGCTGACTGCCCTCCCCTTCCCCAGGGGGAGGGTGGGTGAACAAACAAGGGAAGCTGCCCAAACAAGTGCTTTACTCAGCCAGGGCCCCAGGGAAAGGCTGGCTCTCCACATCCATCCGTTCCAGTCCCCACCTCCACCCTGACTTTGATGGGCTCCAGCCACTCCTTCCAGTGCAGTCAGGGTCAGTGTGTGGCTCGGAGTTGGCGAGTGTTCTTGACCACTGCTAACCAGGGGGGGACCATGGCTGGCTCAGGAGAGCCTGGCGCAGACTGAAGAGACTGCACTTGTGTCTCCCATGCAGCCGTCTGGCCTTGGGAGTGGGCAGTTCCAACTCTTCTGCTCGCTCAGGGGGGCTGTCACAGGCTCGGCCTTCCTGGTCCTGTAGGGTCTCTCTTCCATGTGACTCGTCTGCTCCAGAATCCACTTCCGCTCTGGCTCGCTCACTGCCAGCCTGAGTGTCACCTCCTGGAAGACGTTGCTCATAGCCACCTGTAGAAGCCAGAGAGTAGACCTACTGAGTACCACCCCAACACCAACAGCCCTGCTTCCCTAGGCATCCCCACCAATGATGCCCTTACCTGCTTAAAGTGAAGTTTCTGGAACATCCGAATGCTAGGTTCGTTTTCTTGCCCGATTTTGGCCTCAAACTTGGTCAGACCTAACTTTGTCACACCTCCAGTTACGGGGGGTGGGGGGTGGGGGGTGGGGGGAGCACACAGTAAAAGCTCCACTCTTCTAGCCTCTGGTCCCAGTCTGCAGTTGGGGGCCTGTCATCTGCTGCTCCCCCCTCCCCCCTCCCCCCACAGCCCAAGAAGGCTCAGCTGAGGCCTGCCCACCTCTACCCATGTGGTCAGTTCTGTTTGTCTTACCGTAGGACATGATCAGGAGAGAAGCCTCAGTGCCAAGTCCCTGCCGTCTGTAGCTGGGCTCTAGGAGAAAGAGCACACTGTGCCTGGTACCAGACACCAGGCTCCAGTGTGTACACCTGACAGGTACTGGCTCACTAATTTACCAAAACTCCATGTTAGCATTCTGCCCGGGAAAGGCAGGCGCACAGAAGTGGCAGGGCATGCGAGGCTCCCAGCAATCTGAACCCTGCTCCTTTTACCAGGGAGCTCTTGGCAGAAGCTAAGGACCAAGGACGCACAAGCAGACAGGGCTCCTGCACAGCATGGCAGGATGTCTCCTGAATCTCCTGTGGACCTCTGCTCTGTGGAGGATCTCCTCCCAAGCAAGGGACAGGTGGAGCTGTGAAGATGACAAACTCAAGGGCTAAGGGTGGGGAAGATGGACAGGTAGAGCTGTGAAGACGACAAACTCGAGGCCTATGGGTGGGGAAGATGGCTTTGATGCCTAGAATCCATGTGAAAAAGGTAGGTGTGGTGGCATAGACTGGGTGCCCTGGACTGGGGAGGCACAGCCAGCTAGCCTGGCCCACTCGGCAACTTCCAAGCTGGTCAGAAACCCTGTCTCAACAAAAAAAAAAAAAAAAAAATGAAGACTTAAAAAGGTTGATGGTATGTGAGAAACAAAAGCCAAAATTGTCCTCTGGTGCACTCGAGAGTGCGTGCACGTGTATACACACACACACACACACACCCAGGCTAAAGGTTAGGGTCACACCAAGGCATCTGGAAGAAGGTGATGGACCCAAGGGTTAGTCACAGTGCTAAATGTGGGACAGGGGAACAATCAGCCACCGTCCAGCGCTAGCTGACAACAGCTGACTGAGCCAGCCCTGGGCACCCAGTTAAGCTCTCTGAGGTTCTGTGTGAGCCTGGTGAGACAAACCTGCAATCATGACCTCTATCTCCCCCAAGGTGGGGTCTTCCAGGTCTGTGAGGAAGAGGTTCACATCTCCCACCATGCAGCTCTCTTCAGGGGGGCGAGGCTGGGCCTGCCACTTCTCTGCATCCAGCACAATGAAGGTGCACTCTGAGGGCAAGAGGCAACAGGGTTAGTTAGCACCTGCAGACTTGATCTGAAGTGGCCTTCTCCAAGACATCTGTACTCAAAGGAACAAGGGACCCAAAGGGTAGGAGGACCTCTACCAGGCCACACACAGCAAGGGAGCGGGGGACAGCAGGGCCTAAACAAACAGCTAGAAATCAAATTGCTTTATTTTCTCTAAATCCCTCCAAGCCCAGGAAAAAGGAGTCAGCCGCGGGGATCACATCACTTTAAGCGGTTCAAGTATGAGCAACCTCTAAACTTGTCACCATCATAGCTTAGTGATGCCCCCCGGAGGGGCAGCAGCTGAGGAGTGAGAGAAAGGGAGGGGTGGAGGCTGCCTGGGGTGGGGGGTGGGGGGCCTCCTCACTGTCCTCATCTTCACACCAGCTACACTGCATCTCATACTCCTGCTGTAGGGTCAGCTGCTCTGAGGCTGTCAGACGCCGCAGTTCTTCTGACTTCATCCACTCGTGGTACCTGTGGGGGTGGGGAGGGGCAAAGGCCTGCCTTAGGAGAGAGATACTGACTCAACAGCATTGTGCTTCCTGGGTGTGGAAGGACAGGCCTGGAGGCTCAGCACCCAAGAGGTTAAGCCAGGAGGCGCAGGCGTTCAAAGCCACCCTGCGTTCCAGGAGACCCTTTCTTCAAAGCAAATGAACAGGAAGAGGGGGGAGTGTTTAAGCTCTGTCTGGGGAGAATTCTATGCCAGGCTCTCAACACTACAATATCCAAGCAGCAATGAAGTATGAGGTACAAACAAACAAGAATCTGACACTGGGTGTGGTGGCGCAGTTTAGTCCCAGCACCAGGGAGGCAAAGGCAGGTAGGTCTCTTTCTATAGCCTACATAGTTCTAGGCCAGCCAGAACTACCCAGTGATACCCTGTCTCCAAATAAATATACATAAATTTAAAAATAAAATAAAATAAAATACGGATGTGACATCCACTCTTTTCTGGTTTTGCCCACACAGGATAAGTGCTGTGGAGGTAAGGACGTTAGTCATTTTCACTCTATGTCTAAACACATTGTAGCTGGGCAGTGGCGGCTCACGCCTTTAATCTCGGCACTTGGGAGGCAGAGGCAGGTGGATTTCTGAGTTCGAGGCCAGCCTGGTTTACATGAGTTCCAGGACAGCCAGGGCTGCACAGAGAAACCCTGTCGGGGGGGGGGGGGAACAAAAACAAAAACATTGTAGGTATTCAGTTAATATATAATCGATTTTTTAAAAATGCCCCACTCAAAAAAAGAAAAAGAAAAACCACAAAAAGTCTGAGTTTGTGCTTTCTGAGGTGAAGTGGGTATGGGTGGGCAGAAAGGGTAGGTTCTTTGCTCAGGCAGCAGCAGAGAGGGTAGCTCTAGGGGCCCAGCTTCCCACCCAGGCAATGTAAAACCAAACACTCCTCCAGTTCATGAGGGTAAGGATATGCCAGTCCAGCCTCAGCAAAGAGGGCTGAGGAGGCCTCTACAAGACAGGGTGACCGATCTCCCCAACGCAAAACTGTTGTCCCCTACAGAGCCAGCTTCTCAATCTGCCAGACGTTTGCCAACTAACCTCACAAAGAGTCCCTGTATCTCACTTCTGGCCTTTAAACAGTAGGCATCAAAATAATGAATTCAACATCTGGGACAAGCACACGTTAAGTCTCCAGAGGATATGCCATCAGTAATTTAGATGAGCCCTACACTTCAGCTTTATTCCTCCTGCATGTAAGTCCCACCCCCATCCCCCACTTTGAGTCACAGTCTCATTAAGTACCTCTAGCTGGCCTGGAACTTATTATATAGACCCAGCTGGCCTCAATCTCACGGAAGAGATGGACCTGCCTCTGTCTCCCAAGTGTTGTGCCAGAATCAAAGGTGTACAGCACCACACAAGTGACGTTTGTTAAACAAGACAGGCTCCTAGATTAAGACACCCTGTTTGCAATTGCCCTCCACGCTACAACCAGTCTGGTAATGAGTTAGTTACCTGGGCACGTGCTCGGAGGTGTAGGGTACCAAGACCACCTTCTTGCCCACTAGCATGGTGTTCTGATTCAGCTTCATTGTAGCTGCCTACTAGTGGGGAGAGTTAAAGACTTCAGAGCCCCCATAGTGTCTTCCCAACGCAGGGTGGGAACTGGAACTCTTTCTGTAGCAGTGGAGCTATGTTGACAGAAGGGCGTCCTGCCTTCCCCTCACAACGGGGATTCTAAAACTCTTGTAAGAGAAAGAGCCGAAGTGGTCAATACATCTCGGCTCTCACCCAGGGCCAAGTTCTGGCTCAGTTTCCAGCCCATTCCTACACAACGTGCCCGTCCACCCCCAAATGACCTGTTAACCCTTTTTTTAACCTGTTTCCAACCCTAGCCTCCAGCGTCCAGAGTCCACGTCACTCGGCTCTGGCCCTTCCGTTTTCCTGTCCCTAAGCCCCACTCAAAGTTCTCAGGCCTTCAGCCCTTTGCGTGGTTCCTCGCCCGTCTGAGCGCCGTAGTTTGCAAACTACAAAGCTCACAACCACCCCCTGCGGAGGAAGGCGTCCCCAACGACAGGCGTCTGTGTCTGTCCCGGAGAACCAGGCTTTCCGCATGCGCGTGGAGGGGCTTGCTGTCCGCTTCCGCCACGCAGACGGCAGCCGCAGAGCCCAATCCCGGCCCCGCCCCCGCGAGGCATCCAATCAGCGCTCTGCGCCCCTCCCCACGCGCTCGCTTGGAAGGGGGAACTGGGAAGCGTGCGCGTGCGCGTAGCGGGTGCTGGTGCGGGGCCCCTGGTGCCGGGTGGCAGCTGCGGAGGTGGAGGCGGTGGCCACTGTGCCCGGAAGCTAGCTGTGCTGCAGGTCTGGGACGGGCAAGAGGGTAGGACAGGGTGAAGATGGATGTGCATTTTAGAGTCTCACCTAGAAGGGAGGGGAAGGGAAGAAGAGGCTGAGGGACGGGCTCTGGAGAAGAGAGGGAGGTTTAAGGGTGGGAAACCCTAAAGCAAAGCAAAAGGCAGGTGTCGGAGCGCGAGGACCCATTTAAAAGAAGAGGCTTTGGGAAAAGGAGTTAGGATGGAGGGGCGACCTTGGAAAAGCTGACTCCCGCTGTGGGCGAAGAAGCAGACAGCTGTGTGGGCTGTCCTGTGTAGTAGTGAGCTCATAGATAATGAAACGGACGTAAGCACTTTAGGGTAAAGGGGGCTGTGATGGTTAGTGAGGCTTAGAGGCCCGGAAAGCCCCCTCAGTCACTTGGAGTGTGAGCAGCATCCAGGCACGGAGAAGTGCCTTGCATAGCAAGAGTCAAGTTAGAAGGCATGGTCCAGGGAGCCGCGTCCCACCAAGGCTGTCTCAAGGCAGATAGGGAGACCAAAGTGTCTGATTTAAAAGGGCTACAGGTGAAAGCGGCAGGCTGCAAACCCCCCACCCCCAGTCCCATCTCTGCAGTTAGAGAACTAAAGTCTACTCTTTTGTCTTAGGAGCTGCGGCTGCTGCTGCCACTGCATAGAAGTAACCTCTTGGACCAGCCCTTCCTCACTCTCTGGAGATGGCAGGCGAGATCACAGAGACCGGGGAGCTCTATTCTCCTTATGTGAGTTCTTCTCCATAAATGTGTTCTGCTCACTACCATGCTCCTGGTTTCTAGAGAAGCCCACTGCTGTCTGTGGACTATACTCATTATGGCCCTGGTTTAAATAGACCCTGGTGAAAAACACAACGGAAACTCCACATAGCTCCAGTCGGGTTCAGCTGTCTTGGCTCAGACTCATCAGACTCATTCCTCATTTGTTTATAATTTTTTAAAAGTTTTAATTTTAAATGATGTGTGTATGTATGGATATGTGCATGCCTGTCAAATCCAAAAGAGGGCACCAGGTGCCCTGGAGTTAGTTGTGGATGGTTGGATGCTGCTCTGCGTAAGTGCTGGAAGTGAACTCGGGTCCTCTGCAGGAGCAGCAGGTACTCTTAACTGCTGAGCTGTTTCTCCAGGCCAGTTCTCCTTCTAGACACCTATCAGAGAGCATCAAGCCAAACGTAGTCTCCCATAATGTCTATCTCAGGGCTCCCACAGATGACACACAGTTCTGCCAGCCAGATGGGCGGTCACCGACGGCTGTCGCCGTGGAGTTGTGTTCCTCTCAGTAGTCAGCAGCCTCTTTCTTCCTTCGCTAGATTCTAAATTGCACAACTCTTGTGGTCTTGGATGTCGAAAGAGGCGGTGAGCTGCAGAGTCTCCCAATTGCAGTTTGGTAGAGCATGCAATTATGACAATTAGAGCGATTGATTCCCCTCTGTCTCAGCTCCGTGGCCCCTGCACTCCCCCCCCCCCCACACACACACTCAGTTTATCTTCTCTCGGGGCTGTATCCAGTTGGTTGTGGTTATTGCATCACGGGGCCTTCACTGGGTAAGTCGCTGGAGGTAATCGTGAGTTACCTGGGTTGACTCACATTGGTACCGGCTGTCACCAGAAAAAGCAGCTCTTCTCCACCAGCCACCTTTTTAGGATTTTTTCTAGTCTCAGCAGTGCCCTGCTGTTCACAGGCAGCCACAGAGCACACACACACACACACACACACACACACACACACACGCATGCACACTTCACCGCTGCAGCTCACCAGGGAAAGTGCTGGAGTGGACGGTGACCCTGTCCATGCAATCATGTGATAGTTCTTAGTCTCCCCTGTCAGCAAGAAGATGTCTGCGCTGTCCCTACACGTTGCCACAGTTCCTGCTTTTTCTGACACTCACTACAGACTTGGAGACGAGGAAGTGAGTTATTGCTGTGACCGCATTTTAGAAAGAAAGTACCTTATGTCCCCATTCCTTGTGCCTTCACCATGTAATCATCCACACGGGCCACCTTGTGACGCCACAGCCGCCTGGACAGTTAGGCCTGCATGCCTCAGGAGCTCCGCTCCACACACCTCCCCCTTTTTTTCCTTCCCATCTTCTGTGTGCTTTCTTTTATCTGGGGTCTTTGCACTTTGCCATAAACAAGCACTGTGACTTTGTTTTTATCTTAATTGTGAAGGAAGAGAGATGAGAAAGATGGGTGCTGGTGGCGACGGGGGGAGGGGGGGTGTTAATCAGGTTCTGAGGAAAGCAGCCATCTTCTTTTTTTTGTTTTGTTTTGTTTTGTTTTTTCGAGACAGGGTTTCTCTGTGTAGCCCTGGCTGTCCTGGAACTCACTTTGTAGACCAGGCTGGCTTCGAACTCAGAAATCCGCCTGCCTCTGCCTCCCGAGTGCTGGGATTAAAGGCGTGTGCCACCACGCCCGGCGCAGCCATCTTCTTATAGGTCTTTGTTGTCTTTTAAATATTTGATTTTTGTGTGTACGAATGTATGGAATTCATATATGTGTGTATGTGTATATAAACATGCGTATGTGTGTGCGTGTATATATATATATATATATATATATATATATATACTCAAATGCATAGGTGTGTCTATATACATATATGTACATATATATACATATACATGTATGTATCTTATGCATGCAGTGCCCTCAGAGGCCAGAAGAGGGCGTCATATCTCCTAGAACTGGAGCTATATCTGGTTTTAAGCCACCATGTGGGTGCTGTAAACTGAACCAGGGTCCTCTGCAAGAGCAACAAGTGGTGTCCATCCCTGAGCCATCTCTCCAGGTCCTAAGGCTCTGTTTAATTAGTTTCTTGGGAATTTTGTGCAGTGTGCTATGGACATGCTGACCTCTTCTCCTGGGACCTCCCAGGTCCACTTCCCTACCCACTCAGCTTTGTGTCCCTTTAGAACAAAAGCAAAACCAAAGGCCATCAAGTTCAGTTGTCCTGCTAATAGACTCTGGGACAGGTGACCTCCTCCTACTGGAGCTTGGGTCACTTACCAGGGGCTGCTGACTCACTCACTCTGTCTCTGTCTCTCTGTCTGTCTCTCTCTCTCTCAGCAGCTTTCAATTCCAAATATTCACTTGACTTCACACCCTCCTTCCCCCTTTCTGCTGGGACTTGGTCTGGCTTGGGCTTGCACAGGTATTGTGCGTGGCCTTTGTCATGGCCACTGCGAGTTTACTGGCCGTTACCTCACGTCTTATGCTTCTTCCTACTACCACTGTATCTCCTGAATGACCTTAGGGTTTCTTTCTTTTCTTTTTTTTTTTTTTTTCATGACAGGGTTTCTCTGTGTAGCCCTGGCTCTCCTGGAACTCTGTAGACGAGGCTGGCCTTAATTCTGAAATCCGCCTGCTTCTGCCTCCCAAAGGCTGGGATTAAAGGTGTGCACCACCACTGCCCAGGGTTTCTTACTCTACCATCCTAGAAGAATAAGTCTGGGGTGCAATTGTGTGTCTGTCTGTCTGTCTGTCTGTCTGTGTATGTGAGCACCAACATGTGTGAATTGGTTATTGTTTTTAGATTTTTATGTGTATGGGTATTTTGCTTGCACGTATATCTGTATACCATGTGCCTGGGGCCCACAGAGACCAGAAGAGGACATCAGATCCGGTAGAAGTAGAGTTACAGATGGTTGTGAGCTGTCATGTGGGTGCTGGGAACTGAACCCAGGTCCTCTGCAAGAGCAGCAAGTGCTCTAACCATTGATCCATCTCTCCAGTGGCACACTGACCCCCTCCTCTGTCTCTATCTCTGTCACTTTCCCTCTTCCCCTCCCCTCCTTCTTCTCTCCCTTCTTCTCTGTCTCTTTAGATTTATTCTTTTTTTTTTTTTTAACTGTGTTATCTGTGTCTGTGTGTAGGCAAGAAGAGGGTGTTAGATCTCCTGCAGATTCCCTGAAGTGAATTATAGGTGCTTGTGAGCTGCCTGACATGGGTGCTGGGGACGAGACTCTGGTCCTCTGCCAGAGTAGTGCACGCCCTGAACCTGTGCTTTGCCAGCTGGGCAGCAAGTCCCAAGGGTCCCCCTGCACCCACCTCCCTAGTATTGGGGTAACACTTGCATGCTCCCACCCCCAGGCTTGGTTGTTTGTTATTTTGAGAATAGCCTGGAACTATTCAGACCAGGCTGACATCGAGTCGAATCCATAGAGATGCACTTGCCTTCTCCTCCTGAGTACGGGGATAAACGTAATGTACCGCCATGACCCAGGTTTTTATGTGGGTGCTCAAGAGTAAACTCCAAACCTCGGGTTTGCATGGCAAGCCCTTTAATGAATGAGCCATCTCCGCATCCCTACAGTCTGTTTGTTTGTTTGTTTGTTTTGTTTTTTGTTGTTGGTTTTTTTGTTTTTTGTTTTTTTTGGTTTGTTTGTTTTTCTGAGACAGGGTTTCTCTGTGTAGCCCTGGCTGTCCTGGAACTCACTTTGTAGACCAGGCTGGCCTCGAACTCAGAAATCCACCTGCCTCTGCCTCCCAAGTGCTGGGATTAAAGGCGTGCGCCACCACCGCCCCGGCTTAGCCCTACAGTCTTAAATCCATTGCTGCCTTCTGACTCCTTTGACTGCCATCAGAGGGGACACTTCTGAGAGATGGTGTATGAGTGTCCTGGGTATCTTCTGGTGGAGGGGATGCAGGCAGATAGAACGCTGTACTAAGCTCTCTAGGGCACAGAGCTGCGGGGCTGTGCCTTCCCTAGTTCAGTACACAGAGGAGCAGGGTGAGCCTCCTTGTGTGGGTTGATCTTCAGAGAACACAGCAGGGCCTCATTCCTCCACTTTCTGCCACCCTTCCAAGGAGGCTGCCCCTCCCCCACTGTCATGTGACCTCCTTTTCCCTTTCCAAGGCTCCTCTTGACCTGGCCTGTGGCTGACTTGAGAGTGGCTTCCTTTTGTCTGCTCCTCATGACCCATGGTCACTGAGGATTTAGGATGCGCCCAGACTGCCGAGGCCCTCAGATGGCACAGGATCCCAGCCTTGCACTGCTGAGCTCCCAGTGGACACACAGTGTTTACTCCGGACCTAAAAATAGCAGCAAAGCAGGACAAACAGCTTCTAGATAGAAGTCTGTCTCCTAGTTTCCTTTTTTTTTTTTAATCAAAAATTGTTAGGTGTTTTCCCTGAATGTATATATGTGCATAATATGCTTGTAGCTCCTACAGAAGCCAGAAAAGGTGGTCAGATGAACTGAATCTGTAGATGGTTGTGAGCCATCACATGGTGTTGGGAGTGGAACCCAGGTCCTCTGGACGAGCAGCCAGTGCTCTTAACCACAGAGCCATCTCCCCAACCAGACAAATGTTTGTTTTCAAGACAGGGTTTCTCTGTGTAACCCTGGCCGTCCTAGGACTCATTCTATAGACCAGGCTGGCCTTGAGCTCAGATCTCCTAAGTGCTGTGCCTGGCTTCTACAAATGCTTCTTATACTTATTAATTCTCCCATAAAGTTTTTGCCTAGTCTTACTTTTTTTTTTAAGTAATTTTATTTTTATTTTCTATGTTTAAGAGTTTTACCTGCATGTATGTCTGTGAGAAGGGTGTCACATCCCCTGGAACTGGGGTTACAGATAGTGGTGAGCCACCATGTGGGTGCTGGGAATTGAACCTGGGTCCTCTGGAAGATCAGCTTGTGCTCTAAACCACTGAGCCATCTCTCCAGCCTATGTCATGTTCTTAAAGTTCTTTGCCTTGCTTCCATCGTGAGAAGCCTCTCAGAAGTTCCTACCCCTGCTTAGTGTTTCTCTTAAAAGTGTTAGGCGGAGAGTAAAGCTGTTCAGAATCTAGATGTCGGGGTCCGCTGGGGTCTGTTCTCAGTGCCTATGGGGAGCCCACCAGAGATGGCCCCTCAGACACAGTGTATAGCCAATTAAAAGTCTTTATGCCAGCTGACGGGGACCAGACCCCAGAGGTGAGAGGAGGTGACAATATGACAAAGGACAGGGACCTAGGTGTGACCCCAAGTGTCCAGGTCATGGGATTTTAAAGGACAGAGACCTTGTCCAGACATCTTGCTCATCAGCTGGGGGTTTGGGGGTGAGGGCTTTGCAGGGTAAGCAGTTTGAAGCAGGCAGTATTAACAGACACTAAGACGCTAAGATAAGCGGTTATCTGGAGGAGGTTCCGCACAAACAGGCTAAGATAACGTAGGCCATCCTGACCTCTGGTTCCTAGAAGAGAATTACATGGTTTTCCCTGGAATTCTCTATCAAGGAGATCAGATTCTTGTTAAACCTGAGGCTAGCTCAGCAAGAATGCAAGATGGAGGAACCTCTGCACTGTCTTGGCCTGTCACCCCTGCTTCCAACCCTCAAACTATCACACCTCCATCACTTCCACAAGAGCCTGTGTCCTCTGTGGCTTGGTTGACCGACCACAGCCGCTGTGTGGCTGCCAGAAAGCCCTACGCACACCTGTAAGAAGGTGATGTCAGAGTCCAGCAATTGCTCAGAACACAGCTCCCGAAGGGGTCCTCCCCTCACATAGATCCAGACATCGTGAACCCCTAGCTAGTAGACTTTGAGGTGCCAGGGTCTCTCACCTGAGGACAAGAGGGTATCCACACATTTCCCTTTCCCTGCAGCGTAGCAGGTAGAGAGCCTGGCTGCAGACCACACTGTGGAATTGTCCCCATTCCTAAAAGCTATAAGACACCCCCCTCTCATGCCATGGGGAACCGGACTCTTCTTCAGGGCCCTCACCATGCTGTCATTTATTGGTTTGTCTGGCCGTAGCATGAGTAATTCTTCATAAAGTCCATCTGTCCCAGTGTTTCCTTGAACCTCATGTTCAAGGCCCTGTGTTCCCCCTCCCCCCCATTTCTCCCACTCTAAGCCTTTGTAGCTGAAAGTCTCTCCCCTTGGCCTTACTCCCTTGTGAAGGGGGAGGCACATAGAGCAGATGGGTAGCACAGCCCACGTGTGGGGGTCAGAAGACAACTTTGGGGAGTTGGTTCTCTCCTCGGTGACACAGGCTCAAGGGGATCGGTCTTCCTCTTCCTCCTCCTCCTCCTCCTCCTCCCCTTCTCCTCCTCCTCTTCTTCCTCCTCCTCCCCTTCTCCTCCTCCTCCTCCTCCTCTTCCTCCTCTTCCTCTTCCTTTTTCCAAAAGTATCTCATTGTGAATCCTAGGTTGGCCAGATCCAAGTTCCTCTCTCCTTAGACTCCCAAATGCTGGCATTGCAAGAGCGAGCCAGCTGAGCGCCATTTACCTAAAGCTCTTTACCTTATCTCTTGCAACAAAGCCACAGTTCTTCTCTTCCTCCTCCTGCTCTCTCACTGTAATCTGTGTCTCTGTTCTCATTGTCTCTCCCCTCTGTGGTCCACAGCTTTATCAGGTGAAGGGGTGTGTCTGTCTAGTCCCATTGAATCCACATCTCCAAGCACTGTGCAGGCCAGAGGCTCAGGAATGGCTAAATGAGGGGTGAGCTGAGCTAGCTAACTTACTCTAGCCAGGTACACACTGGCTTCAAAGTGCCAGTGAAGAAACTGACCCCAGCCACTTTAAGAATGTGTCTGCTGTCCACAGTCACTTGTAAAAAGCCAGACTTACAGTTCAGAAGGCCAGAGGTGTAGTACCAAGCCCAAGATAACCTGAGCAGGGTCCAGTGGGGTCCTCCGACTTTAATTTTGTAGCATGTGAGCTATGTGTCAGGGTTTATATTTTTATTTATTTATATAAGTATGTGCACATGCATGTACTCATGGGCGTCGGTTAGAAGACTACTTGCAGGAGTCAGTGGGTCCATGGACTTGAACTTGGGTTGTCAGGTTTGGCAGCAAGCACCTTTACCCACTGAGCCAGCTCTCTGGCCCAATTGGTTTTGCTGTTGTTTTAAATCCTGAACTTGCTAGTCAACTGTGGTAATGCACGACTGTAATCCTAAGACTTGGAAGGCCGAGGCAGAAAGATTGCCATGAGTTGAAGGCCAACCTGGGCTACCTAATGCTAGGCTAGACAGGACTACATAATAAGGCTTTGTCACAAACAAAACAAAAAAAACCACAATTGGTACAGAAAGAAGGACATAGGTATGTGGATATCACCGCTCAGTGGACAGTGGCAAGAGCTGGTACAGAAGAAGATGGGCCACCTCTGAGACGTTCTCTGAGGTCAGTAGGCCTGCTCAGCCTTGTGCCGCTCGGTGCCCTGCCCGCGGTACTCTGTCTTCAAGGAGCCCCAGCCAGGTTGAACAGACCGAAATTGATAAGAATGGAGACCGAGGAGCTGTTGTCCTCTGGGTGTGCAGGCAAATGCGTGGCTTCCCAACACCTGGCTACAGATCATGGTTCCTTAGGACTCAGGTGCCATCCCTCCCTATCTCCCCGGAAAAGACCCAGGAAGGCTTTCACAGTTGTGATGTCATCCAGAGCCGTCCTTAGGTCATTTGATCCCCTGGCTGAACGTTGTTCCTGTTGGTTCCAGGTCGGGCTGGTGTACATGTTTAACCTCATCGTGGGCACAGGTGCGCTCACCATGCCCAAGGCCTTTGCCACCGCCGGGTGGCTCGTCAGCCTCGTTCTGCTGGTATTCGTAGGCTTCATGAGGTAAGAGCTGCGGGGGTTGGGGGTTGGGGGGCTGCCACTTGGGGGCTGGGGACAGAACTGGAAGAAGTCCACCCAGGGAGCCCAGATGTCTCTTAATTAACAGGAAAGAGCTCTTGTGGGGTAGGAAGATTGCTGTTTCCATACACATAGAGGTAAGTGTGTCTTAAGCTAGGTAGCCCAGAGCAAGGACAGTGGATCCAAAGGTCACCAGGGCCTTTGCTAACAGCACAGAGCAGCAGCCCTAAGCACTTAAGTCACGACGACAATGACAGAGACGACAACGACGACGACAACAGACAGACAGACAGACAAGACAGACAAGCCCCTGAGGTGTCTCACGAGGCAGTGGCCAGCTAGTCCTGACAGACTCTTAGACTCCTTCCTCTGAGTTTTATCTCTTTAACTATCAGTACTTGCTCTCTGAGAAGACAGCACCTAACCACCGAAAAGGCCAGCTAGTGAATCAGTTTGCAGTTTAGATTTACTTAAAATAATTTACTACAGGCACACACGTATGCGGATGTTCCCCATACATACATATGTATACACACATGCATGTGTATATGCATGCACACATACATACACATATATGGGACAGTCAGTTTTTTAAGGACCTGCCTTGTGTCCACCCCACCTGCCCAGGCCTTCACGAATACTGGCTTTGTTGACCAGATAGATGCTGAAGGGGTTGGCAGCTGGTGCTTCAGAGCAGACAGAGCCTCCTCCTGGGGATTCTCCTGTCAGTCTGAAGTCCCATCACAGTGGCCCAAGCTGTAATTAGATCAAGGCAAGTCCTCCCCCTCTACCAGGTAGGAACCCATGTTGAAGCAGTGGGAAGTCGGGGCTGCAAAGATGGCTCAGCAGTGTAGAGCACACGTTGCTCTTGCTGAGGAGGACCTGGGTTTGGTTCCCATGGTGGCTCACAACCATCTGTAACTCTGGTTCAGGGGATCAGATGCCCTCACCTCCATGGGCAGTGTACAGTTTTTATGGTGCACATACATACATGTAGGCAAATATGTGTGTGTAGAGCTATACATGTATATATAATAAATAAAACTTAAAAACAGGTGGGGCAGTGCACACCTGTAATCCCACCCAGTGCTGGTGCAGCGGAAGGACAAACAGGACTGGAAGATCAGGCTTAGCCACATAATAGATGCCACCCTGTCCCCGCGCAAGCATGTGCACAAAAAAAAAAGGGGGGGGTAGAGAAACTTGGAGACTCCTCCAAGAACTATCTCCCTGGGAGTGCGTGCTTCTCCTACACCATCCTCCATGTTAGGGGCTTTCCACAGAATAAAGCGAGAGCAAGTTACAAGGTGATAAGAGAAAAAGAGGGGTTGGGGAGGTGGGGAGACTGCAGGTTTAAGTAGGGCCCTAGATGGGGGCGTGGGGACCTGGGGTGTGAGAGCCTGTGAGTGTGGGGGCATGGGGACCGGGGGTGTAGGGACTGAAGCATGGGGTTCGGGGTACGAGACGGAGCTGTACCACATCAGAGGCCTGAGGAGAAGAACGCCGTAGAGAGAACGAAGCAGAGATAAAAGCTGAAGGGAACAGACCCAGAAGAGGCTCATGGGAGGGGATCACACCCAAAGATTGCGGTTTCTTTTACCACTTATTTTGGGGAACCTTGGGGGTGAACCTCTGAACTGTGAACTGTTGGCTCATTACGTACTTCATGCTCTGGCAGCTCAAGAATTCTTGTCCAAGTCGCTGTGTCCCCTTTAAAGGCTCAGTACTGGCAGCAGCCATATGATTGGAGAACGGTTATTGGAGGCCCCCCCAGGTAGGGGCTGCCGCGCCCCGCTCTGCTAAACCCTTTTATGTTTGAGTGTGATCAATGAGTTGGCTCTGCACAACCGTAAGAAGCCTTCATATGCCTTAATTAAGATTGATTTCAGTTTCGCTACCAGTAAGGCGTGGAAATGCAGAGCCCTTAGAAGGACCAGTTAGGCGAGATAATGAGAAACCTTCCTGGACTTCCCCAGGCTTCATGCCCTGCCTCTGGTCCTTGACCCTCTGATGGAGGGATGTGGGTTTAGCTGTGAGCAGCCCCACAGGTCCCTTCCCACCTGATTGTAGGGCTTAGCATTTACTGCTGGCTGCTGTAAGTACTGGAGGGTGTGGGGACAGAGCTGTGTAGTCCTCAGAAAGTCTTTAGAAAAATGTCAGCCTGAGCAGATTCACGCCCAGGGTTGCAGCAGCCAAAGGCGGCACCCTGTGTCTACTGTGAAGGGAAGCATAGTGTGTTCCAGCAGCCCTGGGACTGTGGAGAAGCGTCTAGTACCCTTTCCCAGTCTCCCTGTAGAGAGACAGTACACACTATTTTAAAATTGAGCCAAATTATTTAGGAAGTGAAGGTGCTGCCAAAGGAACAGGAGTTGGATCTCAGAGTTGAGGTCCACTTTCAGCCTCCGTCCCCACGGTCCTCACATTAGTGTAAAATTGAAAGTTGGCCACTGCTCTGTGTTCTGGCAGCAAGAGAAAGATGCCTGCTGTCCTTCTAGAAGCTATAAGAGGCCCCTTTGTGAATCAGCCCGCCACCTCAGGTTTTGTGTCTGCCCCAGCAGGCCCTTTCCGGGTAACAGGACTGCCTCACCTAGCTAAGTGCCACCTACTTCCACCCCAGCCTGGGCAGTCACCCTCTGTCCTCGTTGGGGTTACCACTGCTGTGATAAAGGGCTTATTCAGCTTAAACCTCCACGTTGCTGTTCACCTCTGAAGGAAGTCAGGATAGGAACTCACACAGGGCAGAAACCTGGAGCCAGGGGCTGACGCAGAGGCCATGGAGGGGTTCGGCTTACTGGCTTGCTCCCCATCCATGGCTTGCTCAGCTGCTTTCTTATAGAGCCCAGGACCACCGATGGCACCGCCCACAATGGGCAGGGCCCCTCTCACATTCATCACTAATTGAGAAAATGCCTTACAGTTGGATTGTATGGAGGGCTTTTTCAGTTGAAGTTCCCTCTTTTCAGCTAACTCTAAACTGTGTCAAGTTGACAGAAAACCAGCCAGCATACCCTCCCTTCCCCTGACTTCATAACCCTCTCCTGTGCAGGGGATATAGACGCTTATGTCGGTAGTGACTTTGAGGCAAGGCACTCATTTGGTGTACACAGTGACACTTTAATTTCTCCTTTACATTTAGTGTGTGTGTGTGTGTGTGTGTGTGTAGGAATGGTTCTCTCCGTCCTTCATGTGGGTCTCAGTGATCGGCTCAGGTCATCAGGCATGGCAGCAAACACCTTGACCCACTGAGCCACCTCGCAGGCCCTGAACCGTGGATTTTAGCCAGGGAGGACCATCTCAGAATTTCTGTGGTGAACACCTCTCAGAGAAGAGAGTGCTGTGGTTGAGAATTTGTGGGTTGGGTCAGATTGTACTTCCTGCTGACTCTCATGCCATTAACATGTGGCTTCCCCCTCAGCTTTGTGACAACCACCTTTGCCATGGAAGCCATGGCTGCAGCCAATGCCCAGCTCCGCTGGAAGAGGATGGAGACCCACAAGGTGTGTGCATTGCCCCCCCCCCACTCCCTCAACCCCCCCCTAGCCCCACCCCCACCCCGTCCTCAAGTCAGTGCCTCTGTTTACCCTGTCAGTCTCTGCAGGCCTCCCCGTCAGCCCTGCCCCAAGTTTTAGCTGCAGTGAAGTAGTCACATACAGCTCAAGGGACACACATGGTGGCTGCTGTCCCTGACACAGCCACCTGGAGCTCACTCGTTCGTTCTGAACCTTTGTCCCAGGGACACTCCTGTCTTTATCTTCTGATGTGACAGGACACTCAGAGCCTCCAAGGGACACCTTCTGGAAGGAATGAGCAGGCAAGGGCCAGGGTCAGCTGGTTTTTTTTTTTTTTTTACCATTGCATGCTCAGCTCTCTCCTCCCTTTTTCTCCTCATCCATCCTACTGTCTCCCAGGAAGAGGATGACGAAGACTCATCCACAGCCTCAGACAGTGACCTCCTCAGCCAAGACAACTACGAGAGGGCAGAGAAACGCCCCATCCTGTCCGTGCGTAAGTCTTGGGCTGCTGGTCAGCAGGGCTCCCTGTCTTTGTAGAGCGGTTCCTGGGGAGTTTCCCTGCAGACGGCCTCTGAAGTGTCAGCTTAGAAGGCCTGTGGAGTAGGGATCCTGAGCAGAGCATCCTCTGCTGGCTTCGCCTGTCCCCTGTGTATAGATTGGCACATTACCTAAGCTCTGGGCCTCAGTTCCCGCCCTTCTACAGTTACTGACATAATCAGGGTTTGCCTACATCCATCTGCCCGAGTCTCTGGCTTCATCTCTCACACCCCTACCCCCACCCGAAACACACACACACCCTTACCTCACTGTCTCATCCTGTGCTGGCCAGAGTTAGGGGCACTGTCTGTCCCCATAAGAAGCGTGCCTGGATTCTCTTTAGGCTTGGGGCTGGGGAGGAGCCGCTTGCTGGTGATAGATACACTTCCCCAGTGTGCCCTGAGCTCAGACTTTATCCCAAGTACCATACACACAAAATAACTCAAGAAATCAAAAAGACTTCAAATGCTTGAAGCAAGACATACTAGAAGGGAGATTAGCCCTGCTGGGAAGTGCATCTCAGTAAAAATGGCCTAGCTGGCTGGCAAGCGCGAGGACTCGGGCTTGAGGGGAGAAGAAGCAGCTTGCTGATACAGTTGTTGCTCTAGAGAATTCCCAGAGTTCAAGCAGCCCCCTCAGGGCTCTTCTGGTGAACAACCACCGCCCTGTCTGTTCCGGCCCCACAGAGAGACGCTCATCCGCCAACCTTTTTGAAATCACAGACCGGGTGGAAATGGGACAGATGGCTTCCATGTTCTTCAATAAAGGTAACAGTCACTCTGGGATGGTGTGTAGAACGGGCACATGCGACCCTTGCTGAAACTCCTGGGGCTCCGTGTTGAAGGGCAGGGCAGGTGGGTGGAAGCAGAGCAGCCATCTTTCCGGGAGGCCTGGCCAGCTTTCTGTTATCTTCCTGGGGTTCCTCGCTGCACACTAGCCTGAAGAACAAGGCTTATCCATCTGACTAGTACAGACAGGTCAGGAGTCCTAGTTCACCTTCCAACTAAAGGAGCCAGTGGCCCACAGCTATAGACTCTGCCTCGAGCACCCGCCCCCTGTCGCCAGCAGAGGGAGCTAGAAGCCCACATCGATGTCGCCCAGCGATAATGGAGCACTGTAGAGCTGAGGCAACTGTGCCTTCCGGGCTCTGCTTGCTCCTGGCTGGCATTTGCTACAACCTGCAGGTGTCCACCTGACGCCACTATCTGCCAGAGATAGCCATTTCTGTCTCTGTGGCAAATCTTGTTTTTTTGGAAACCGAGCTGTTTAAAGAGCTTAATACTTAGTAGTGCATAGACCTTTGCTGTCCCTACCTCTGCAGGTATGGAGCACAGCCTCCCGTAAGCCCTTCTTTCTAAGCTGACGTAGAAGGCCTTATGCCCCTCTGCCAAAGCCTCCCCATTTGCCAAGTGGGGCATCTCTTGTCAGTTCTGGTCTTGCGTGTGGCTGTGGAGTGCGGGGGAGGATTGCAGAAATGGGAACCTACTTGACTTGGAACTAAACACCAAGCGCTCAGTGTTCCATCCAAGGTGCAGATCGGTGATTGGTCCAGGAAGGGTGACTGTGGGCACAGGCTGGCTGGAGCGGGCTCCATTCTCCTCTCTGGGCCAGCCTAGTAGAGGTTTGCGTGATCCATCAAAGCCAGCATGGCTGTGTTGAGGCCACATTTGTGCCTTTCCTGTGTCCCCTTCTGTCACTGGCCCTCACCAAGGGAGAGCACATATGCGTCCTCTTCTGGGAGCCACTGACATTATCGAAATTCAACATTGGAAAAAACCAACTGCGCTTCAGTGGGAGAACACACACAGGCTCTAAACCGTCTCGCTTGATGATATGTTCTGTAGCCCGTCCTGATTTCCCTTCTTATTTGTTTACATGTCTATGTATGTGCGTGACAGACATACATGTGTGTAGAAGCTGATATCAGGCATCTTCCTCCTCTTTCCTCCATATATTTTCAGAGAAGGCCCTGCACTGAACCTGGGGCTCACAGATGCAGCGAGGCTGACCGCCATTCTCGCCCTCAGTGCTAGGATTACAGGAGCATGTAATCCCATGCCCCCACCCTGATTTCTTTTTTTTTTTTTTTTTTTAAAGATTTATTTATTTATTATATGTAAGTACACTGTAGCTGTCTGTCTTCGGACGCACCAGAAGAGGGCATCAGATCTCATTACGGATGGTTGTGAACCACCATGTGGTTGCTGGGATTTGAACTTCGGACCTTTGGAAGAGCAGTCGGGTGCTCTTACCCACTAAGCCATCTCACCAGCCCCCCACCCTGATTTCTTAAGATTGTTATGCACTAGCAGTTTTTATTGTCTTGTCTGCCCACATTCCATAAAAATTAGCCATTTGTGTGGGAGCCACCTCAGCCATTGAAGAGCCCCCTGGTACCTCCTGCAGGGCTTCTCAGGCTTGGCACTGGGGACATTGAGCTGGTAACCCTTTGTCAGGGCATCCTGTCCTGAGCATATAGGACAGTGAGACAGCGTTTCTGACCTCTAGTTCCAGAGCCCACCCCTGCTCCTCTCTGTTCAATATCTTAGACCACCAGGTTGTTCCATCACCTGTGGCAGAGCTGCACCCTCCACAAAAGGCTCCCCAGGGCTCCACACTCATTCCTTGTCATTAGAAATGCCAGGCTCAGACATTAATGTCCTCTCGGGAAGTTCATCGATCCTCCTACTTTGTGTCTAGTAATGAAATTTTATTGATCAAGGAGGGCTGACAGTTCATAAACAGCCACCGCTGTAGCCGTTAGAGGGTGGGAGGAAGTGGCTGGAGGCAGTAATGCCTTCCCACTGAGGGCATCGGCCATCTGAGAGGAAAGGCGGGCTAGAGTGGGCTGTACCTAGAGCCTGGGGTCATGAGTGACAGACAGCCCCAGGAGCTTCAAGCCAATCAAGGTCAATTCTGACGTGTCAAGGAAAGGATACGACACCTGTCATGTTTAAAAAGCTCGTGCCGTGCCTTCGTGGGTTCATTTTTTTTTTTTTTAAATTCTGTTTTCCTGGCCATTTTTTCTCAGGATTCCAAGGAACATAGCTGACCTCACATAGCCTAGGACTAACAAGTACCGGGCTTTCCCCTGGGGACCTGTGGGCTGTTCTGAGCCACCAGGATTAGAAGGGAACTGTCACTTCATTTATCTGCCTGTTCTCAGAGAAACCAGCAGCATGGCATCCTGAGCTTGAGCACTGAGTCTGAATGCGAGTCTGGAGCTGGTTGTCTGGGACCACGTGTTAGCCTTAGGGGTTAGCCCCAGCTACTCATGTCTAAGCTTCTCCGGGGCTCCTGTCTGGATCTTTGTTTATTACACTATTTCTTTTGTTTGGGGTTGGGGGCATGTGTGCTAAGGCCAGGGGCGAGGCCCATGGCAATCTGCCGAGATTGCTTCTCTCCTTCTATCACATAGACTGTAGGGACTGAACTCAGACCATCGGGCATGACGACAAATGCCTTCACCCACTGAGCCATCTCTCTGGGCCTGCCGGTGTAGATTTGATTCCTCTCTCTGATCTTCAGGTTCGACGAATCTCTCAGGCACCAGTCCCAAGCTGATGCATCTCCTGCCAGCCTCACAGTTTAGCCAGCCAGAATAAGAAACAGGAATTTGGGGTCATTTTTTTCCCCACTTTTTGTAGAAGGCAAATGGCCTGAAGAACTGAGAACAGCGGAAGCAGTAAAGAAAGACTCAGGCGTCAAAAAAGGACGCAGACGTGTCTGCCTCTGGCTCCCTGACCTGTGACTTTGTTGTTTTCAGTGGGGGTCAACTTGTTCTATTTCTGCATCATTACTTACCTGTATGGAGACCTCGCCATCTACGCGGCCGCGGTGCCCGTGTCCCTCATGCAGGTGACCTGGTGAGTACCCCTCATCTTCCGTCCTCAGGTTGGCTGCAGACCCACGGGCCTGCCCCACTAGCAGGGCAGAGGGGCTTCCACAGAAGCACAGCCCTAAACAAACCCACAGCCTAAGGAATGTCACACCCAGGGCCCTTCTTCACCACAGGGCAAGCTGTGCCCTCTGTCTTCCAAAGGCACGGTCTGTATCCCCAGACTTGTGAGCCATTGTGCTGCGTGACCAAGTGGGGCTTGTCCTAAGCGGTATTTTGTGGGACGTGCGAACTGAAGCCCCACTGTCACTCCCTGCCCACGCTGAGCCCCAGTTTGCCATTACTCTCTTCAGCAGCGTCTCCGGAAATGAGTCTTGCGGCGTGGATACAGACGCCAGATACAACGACACTGATCTGTGCTGGGGCCGCCTGCGCCGGGTGGATGTCTACCGAATCTATCTGGTGAGTGCCCTCTCCCCGCCTGGGGCACACAAGGCCAGCGTGAATGGCGGAAAGCATTCAAACTCCTTTCTTTCCGGGCTCAGCCCTTTGTTCAGAGAAGAGTCCTGCTCTCTGCCACCCTCTGGCTCAGGAGTGAGGTCTTAGCCACAGAGTCACGGGTGGCATGGAGTGGGCCTCCAGGCTCAGGATAGCAGTCTGTTGTGCGCTTAAGCAGTTTGAGGGGTACTCTGCAAAGGTCTTGCGTTCCGGAGACTTCCCGTGTCTCGGCCTTACTCCACGCCAGTGAGGTACATACAGGCAAGGGTTGGGTTTTGTGACAGGATAGACATGTTGTTAACAGTTGATGTTGGGTTTTGTGACAGGATAGACATGTTGTTAACAGTTGACCCTTTCCTCAGACAGCCTCCTCAGGCAGGTTGGGCTCCGCCCAGCCTTCTTCCTGTCTTCCCATGGATGAGGGAAGAAGATGAATGGCCTGCCTTACTCTTGATTGCTTCGTGCGTGGTATGGTGGGGGTGGAGCTGACTAATACCCCAGACAGGACTCAGATAATAGGACGACACAGCACCAGAGGCCATTTGTCTCTGCCTGCTTCAGAGGCGGGCTCGGAAACGCCTCCCTCCAGCTTTTTCATCTTCTCGTCTTTGTGCTTTTCTGCCCCCGCTTGGTTCTTCTCGGCCCTGGCACATGGTCAGGTGTGCTGGGTTCTGCTCAGTCCTGGCCGTGGCTGCTGGACTGATGTGAAAGGGCGAGGAGAGAGTAAGATCTTTCTGTTGGTGGCCTCTTGACTTGGGTCAGCCCCATCCTGGCTCAGGGTTCCACGGACTCCATCAGCTGTGTTGCTGTGGTCTGGATTTGTTAATCCCAAGGACTGCTGAATGGGTTTTATCTCCCTGGCCCAGCAGGCTCCTGAAGGAACCTTGAGGCTGTCTTGCCTGTTTCTGGAGCTACCGCTCCATGGTCTGTTTCCCCTCTGGGCATGAAGCCCTGGCCAGGACTTTGTGTGCTTGTAGAATTTCCTCCCTGACGCTGCCATCGGAAGTCGGACAGGTAGCAACAGCAGATTAAATTATCTGCTGGCCAAGTCCACCTCTCCAGCCTTGGGAATAGGCACATGAACCCACCAGGCAGCCAGGGGCCAAGTAGAGGTGCAGCAGAGGCTTTGATAGCCTCTTAGCATTTCAGTATACCACAGATGAGACAAAATCACTCACGAAGGTCCTCTGAATCCCTTCCTCCCCGGGTGTGAGCAGGAGACTGAGGTGTCTGGGTGATACAGGGAGAAATGACAGGAGCAGAGCTCTGGCAGGTCCTCACAAGGGGAGGCTACACAGTCCTCACACTCCGCCTGGTATATGCCCCAACTGTGGTATACGCACAGTCCACACTGAGCGCAAGGGGTATTGGTGGCTGCCATTTGCTTGGTGAATTATTCAGGAGCATTGTTATTGCTGTGGTAAATCGTCCCTTCAGTCTTTTCTCTAAACCTTCCACACGATGGAAGCCTCCCTCCCCGAGTCTCAATAACTCCGACGGAACAGAGGGAACCCTTCGGGAAAGCAGACAGACATTAATTACTGCCTTCATCTCCCAGATATTGTGCTTATAACTCAGGGAGCTAATTGTCCTGGTGCCTGCAAGCCCTCCAGGCCTGAGAGGCCAAGCCTTCAGAGAAGGAAGGGGAAGATTAGTGGCCCCACCCCCCAGGAGCATGCTTTCTGGGTAGTAGCCACTATCAGAGCCGGAGCCCCAGCCTGCCCAGAACCTTCACTTCACCTGCACGCTTCTCCCAGCTCAGAGGGCCACCGGTTCAGGAGTCATCTTGGAAGTCGCTTTGCGACTTTGCATGAGGCTCCTGGGGTCTGTGGCCCAGGAAAGCTCGCAGCCTCCTGACACCAAGTACCAGGGATTGTACCCCACTGGTGCCACACCCAACTCTACCAAGGAGCAAGAGAAAAGATAGCAAAAATGCTGGCATCTTTCCCCAGGCTCGAGTCTCCTGGCAGATGATCAGGGCATCTTTCCCTCCCAACTAAGGGGAATGAGACCCTAGCAAGTAGCCTCTTTGTATCTCAGAAGTAGGTCCAACATCCTGTATCCTGGCCTCTTAATCTTTCTAGTTCAAGTGGTCTGTCCCTTCCCAAGGCTTTAGCCTGCCTCTTACCACCGGCCAGTCTGATTTTGCTGTTCATCGAGGTCCACTCAAAATGCTAGCAGGGTAGCGAGCAGGTTGGAGGAGGCTGAAAGCGCCCTCCCGCCCCACACGTAAATCACCTCAGGTAAAGGATGCTGTCCCAGGCCTGCATCTTTAAAAGGACTTCGGAATAACTGTCTTCGTTGCTATTCTGGAACACTCTGTTCTGTGGGGTAAAGAAACAGGCTTTTCTATTGTGGCTTAGTCCGCAGAATTCTCTGGAATCCAGCGCAGGAAGCCCCTGAGGAGCTCACAGAGAATGAGGATAGGCGGGCCAGGATCTACCTCTGAGGCTGGGCTGTGAGCAGCACCGTGGGTACACCAGGAAGGGAGCTTTTCCACCACAGCTACCAGTTTCCTTCCAAAGCGCCTTCCCTTAACGGATGGGCAGTTCCTCCCCTCTACCCAGTGTCCATGGCTCTCCCCATGAGTTCCAGTGCTGAGAGTCCCCTGCATCACCCGCTGCTTCGAGCGTGCTCTCAGGTGTCCTGACATGCTGCCACGGGTGTTGTCTGTGAATTCTCATTAGCGCCCATGAGCGTTTACAGGGTCTGCTTTGTGTCCTCGGCCCCCTTCCCTGCTCCTCCGAAAGATGAAGTGGGAGAGTGTCAGGTGGCCTGCAGCTGCCCTGGTGGAAGCATCCGTTTCCAACCCCAGTGCAGGGCCAGGCCCAGATGGAAGGGGAGAGCTGAAGGAGCCGAGTGGATCCATGCCAGTGGTCTAGCCAAAGCAGAGAACTCGAAATTCATCAAGAGACCCAGCCTCAAAAAATAAGGTGGGGGGTGATACAGGAGACAGGGGACTGATACAGGAACACGTCACTGGCTTTCACATGCTCACATACAGGTGGGTGCACCCTCACATGCATACACCGTACGTGGTATTTTGGTTCTATGCCACAGTGCCAAGGAGCCAGGGTCCCATTGAAGCAGTGGGTTTTATGTGACTGGTCTATCTGGTCTATCCGGGGCCTCTCTACCCTGTGGGGTCACATTGACATTCTGTTCCGGGGCGCTCTACCCCATGCCTGCGGTGGTTCCAGCCACACTTTCAGCCTTCTACTGTTTGTCCTGGATCTCCATCAGGCTCCATCCCTCCTCCCAGAGATCATCACAGGTCAGTGGAGACTCCCTGAGAGCAGAAGGCTGGCAGCATCCTCCTCTTACAGGTGGGCAGATGCTGCCGGGTCACAAGCAGACCAACAGGCACCAGCCCGACAGAGCCAGAGCACAGATGGCAGAGCGAAGCTTAGCCTGCTGGAGACCCAGCCACAAACTTGCCGTGTTGAACGGGGGGCCTTTATTGGCTGCCTTGGGACAGGACAAGGTGACCCCAGTTTGTTCTCCACAGGAGTTGTGAGATCCTCCTTTGGGGCACAGGTAACTGGAAGGCGATGCAGCCCATTCACAGCCCGCAGACACCCTGACCCCTCTGTGGGTGAGGGACATCTTCCCCAGACCCCCTCCAGATACCTCCTCGAAGAAGAGGTTGGAGTTCAGAATAGCACTGCTTGCCAGTCACCCTGCTAGGTTTCCTTAGGGGTTCATCCTGAGCCTTCTCAATAGCCCTGCCCAGCCCTTCTGTCCCGCCCACTGTCTTCTGATTGCCCCTGTGCTGTAACACTGCCCGCTTTTCGACATTGAAAACAGCAGTTCCTCTTTTCAACCCAAATGTTTCTCCTTAGAATGTTGAAGGCACCGACAGACAAGGACAGAGTGTCCTCTAAATGAGAGTGTGGAAACCCCACAGCCCAAGCTCTGAAAGCTCTTTGTACCCTAGCACTGCTCGGGCTCAGCTCCACTCGCCTTGGCTTGCTGAGGCTTGTTCAGGGTTGACTTTCAGAGATTGTTTTGTTTTGTAGCTAGGGGCTCTTGTAGTGTATGCTGTCCTTGACCTCACCGAATCTGATCTCAAACTCCTCATCCTCCTGCCTCCACCTCCCGAATGCTGGGATTACAGGAAAGCTCCACCATACCCCAGGCGCTGTGCCTCCGAGTCACACCGTCAAGGGCACGCTGTCGTCCCAGAGAATGGCTTCTGCAGAGTCCCCAGACTGAGGCAGACAGCCCGACTCAGTAGGGCTGTCCTCAGGTACTCTTACAGGCTCTGGACAAGTGCTCTGTTTTCAGGGCAGCCCTGGCTGTGCTGCACAGCTCGGGAAATACCAGCTTCCCATCCCTAGAGCAGGCCTGGTACCAGGGCCTGTGCTGCAGTGGCCTGACCCTCCTAGGGATTCAAGGCTTTCTTTCTCTCCAGTTGCTGCTCGTCCCCAGGGAGCAAAGTGGACTTTCCTAGTACCTCAAGTAGGGCTGGAAGTGAGAGCCTCCAAGGACATCCCCTTCCCCTGCCAGAACTGCTCTGTACTTAGTACAGCGGCCATGGTGCCCTGGGGCTGTCTAGCATCTGCCAATAAGTGGGTCACCACCAGGATCACTTGAATATTCATCCTCACCCGTTCTGGGGCAGGAGGTGGCCTAGAGGCCTTCATGACCAGTGAGAAAGAGACATTACCCAGGAACAAGTAAGGCCCTGGGAGCAGCAATGATGTCACAGGACCCAGCCGCTCCCCAGGTCACAGCGCTGCGCCTCCAGGCTGTCACTTACTCAGACAGTTCTCTGTGGTGGAGGTGGACATTGCCCTCAATTGTGTGCAGTGCAGACCCTGGATTGAAAGGGGACCTGGTGATTCCCAGTGCCTGAGGTGGAAGGGCAGTGCTTACAGATTCAGGGTACCCCAGTGACTTCTTAAAAAGACAAAGAGCAGCTGAGCGTGGTGGCGCACGCCTTTAATCCCAGCACTCGGGAGGCAGAGGCAGGCGGATTTCTGAGTTCGAGGCCAGCCTGGTCTACAAAGTGAGTTCCAGGACAGCCAGGGCTATACAGAGAAACCCTGTCTCGAAAAACCAAAAAAAAAAAAAAAGAAGCCGGGCGTGGTGGCGCACGCCTTTAATCCCAGCACTCGGGAGGCAGAGGCAGGCGGATTTCTGAGTTCGAGGCCAGCCTGGTCTACAAAGTGAGCTCCAGGACAGCCAGAGCTATAAAGAGAAACCCTGTCTCGAAAAACCAAAAAAAAAAAAAAAAAAAAAAAAAGAAAAAGACAAAGGCCATAGTGAGGGATGCCCATCCCCCATCCATCCCTCCCTCCCTCCCTCCCTCCTTCCCTTCCTCCCAGCATGCCTCATTCAGCCCTGCAAACTTGGATTTGTTTTGTTGATCACCCACCCCACTCCTTCCTGAGTGGATGCTGCTCCCACCCCAGGCGGCCCCACAGGTGTGGTGCGTAGTCGTGACCGGGACCCAGTTCTGTAACTCACAGGCTGTGGCTCTAGCCCCCAGAACCCTCTGCTTTCATCCCAGGAGTGAGGGGCTCAGGGAAGGAAGGGTGCACCCTGGAGGTTCAGATGCCTTGCTCCCGGGCCTAATGTGAAGCGAAGCCTCTCATCTGGCAGTGGCCACGCTCAGGTTGGGATGATGGATGTGCAAGGATTAACTTGTCTCCTCCCTTCACAAGGAAATCAATAACAGAAACGGGCCTGTGGTTTTCTTCCCAGCGAGTTAGCTTTGCATCTCATACAGGAACCACCTCTTGTGGGTGTGGGTGTATACGCGCGCACTCGCACGCACACGTGCACGTACTCCCCCCACCGCCTCTCTAAATGCCATCAGACTGCCTATCACTTGCTCCAGCACTGGTTTGTTTTGTCATCCCCTCTCAAGGGACATCATGGACCCTGCTGGGCCACCGTCACTCTGCTTGTGACCTCCAGACCTCTCTGTTCCTGCTTGTCCATTGTCCACTGTTGCCCCAGGCCCACCCTCTCCTTTCTGAGGACATCCCGATGTCACCCCCCTGAGCCACACTATCACAACCTCCCTCTCCCCCTTCCCCACTGAGCCCTTTGGGTCTTGGGCCCAAGCGCCCTCCCCCTGCTCAGTGTGAAGGCTGCTGTTTTTATTTTTTAATGGCACTCTCAGGGACACGGGTTCTGTCAGGTGGCATTAAGCCCACTATCTGTCATGGCCTGTGTCTCTCTGCTGCCAGTACCTGATGCACCAGCTTGTAGGGCATTGCATGATCCTAGGACCCCCAGTTGTTGGGCACAGGATCCTGAGGCATCGAGCAAGTCTTCTGCCTCAGCTGCTTCCTCACCCAGCCACTCATGAATTCTGAGTCAGGGTCCTTCAGGGTAAAGGGGGACACACAGGTCCCCCACCCCCACACTCATCCTAGCCCTGTTAGGGTGTTTCATGTGTCCCAAATCTGGCTCCTTTGTTTAGAAACTAGTACAGCTTTGCAGACAGCATGTCCCCAAAGTGAGCCAGTTCATTCTGGGGCACTAGGGAGATGGCAGCTTGCTTTACCTAGCTGTCTGGCCCTTTCTTCTCCCTATTCCCCAGTTCAGGGATGCATAGGAGTGTGGAGACAGGTGTTCTAATGTCTTGCCCCCAACTCCCGGTACATGAAAATGTAACATGTAAAGCAGACGGGAGTAACTGTTGGTTGTTCCTTACCTCACAAGAGGATATGCTGCAGTCCCCGATGGATTTAAAATGTCCTATGAAGACTGAGCTATGGGAAGTGGAACTTTTAGGACCCACCTATTGTGTAAAGAGAGACACTGAACATTCCGGTACACGGGTACAGAAGTTCAAAGCCCAGCTCAGGTACCCGGAGATGCCAGGTCTGGGTGGTCACCATCAGGAGCCCACCAAAGGGCAGTCTCAGGGACATCCCCACCCAAGCCTACCCATGGACCCCTGAGCTGGGAAAGCATCCGGAGCCATGGCATATCCCCACGCCCACGCCCACACACTCGCCAGTTTGGCTGGGGAGCTTCCAAGTAGGTCGCCATGGGGCGTGTTTCCCTGCCGAGGGCCTTCTGCACTGTGTGCTTATTCAGGACTGCTTCTGTGCTCGCTGCTCACGGACCCCAAGCTGACACGTGAGCCCTCTTTGTTTGCGAGCAGCAAAGTCAGGGAGTAAAGACCTTTGTGGTGTACTGTATTCCCCCAGCCACCAGGCTGACCTCTGACCTTGCCTTTGTGTACATGTGCACGAACGCGTGTGTGATGTTTCCAGCCTTTCGGGTAGCAGACCGGAGCAGAGCCCTGGGAAGCCTCCTGGGAAGCCCAGGCCACTCCTTGCTCTGTGTATCCTCTGCTCCCAGACCTCCCACGGCTGGGCACTGTACTAAAAACGACTCCCTACTCTGGTTAGTTGGCTGGTTGGTTGGTTGGTTTAGGTTTTCAGTGGTTTGTTTGCTTGTTTATTTTAGTTTTAATTATGTGTATATGTTGGGGGCAGGGAGTGCACGTGGTGGTGGATTCCAGAAGACTACACTGGACAGCCTGGAGCTGAAGTCACAGGGGGTTGTAAGCCACACGGTGTGGGTGTTGGGACCCTAACTCTGAACCTCTGCAAAAGCAAACCCACTCCTAACCACTGAGCCATCTCTCCAGCCTAGGTGAATTGTTTGAGAGTGAGACTGGCTCTCAATTTACTACATAGCCCAGGTTAGCTTTGAACCCATGATCTTCTTGCCTCCACTTCCCAAGTGCTGGTATTAAAAGCATGTGCTGTGACACCTGCCTTATATTTTTAAAGAAATGCCGTAATTGGTGACTTTGGGTGGGTCCCTAACCCTTACACACACACCATCTTTAATTTTGTAGGGAGAAAAAGACTACAGTCGTTTAGACCAGCTTACCAAACCCTACTAACTAGGATTATAACTCACACCAAATTCCTCTTCTCCAGTGTGCTCTTTCTGCCCTAGAGATCAGGCCATGACCCCAGCTGGCCCTGCCGGCTTTGGACTGTTTCTCTGAGCAGTGCTTGCTCTCTGTTACAGAATGCATGTTGTAAGCAAAACCCTTCTAAATCTTGGCTATCCTAGTCAGGGTTACTATCATTACAGTGCAACACTGTAGCCAAGAGCAGCTTGGAGAGAAAAGGGTTTATCCTGAATCACAGTCCATCCAGGGAAGCCAAGGCAGGACCTCAAGCAGGGCAGGAACCAGGAGCTGATGCAGAGGCCATGGAGGCGTGCTGCCCACTGGCTTGCTCCCGTGGCTTGCTCAGCTGCTTTCTTATAGAGCCCAGGACCAGCAGCCCAGGGATGGCACCACTCACAATGGGCTGGGCCTTCCCCCATCAGTAACTAATTAAGAAAATGCTTTCAGGCTTGCCCACAGCCTGATCTTAGGGAAACAGTCTGTCATTTGAGGCTCCCTCCTCTCAGATGACTCCAGCTTGTGTCCAGTTGACATAAAACTGTCCAGCACAGTGGCCCTGGAAGCAACAGTAATTGCTTAATGAAACAATGCCCTTACTCTAAAGCAATAAGCATGTTCCTCCATGTAGCTGTGTCTCAGCACTGGCCCTGCACACTGTCCCCAAAGCAATCCAGGTGTGCACACAAGAGCTGGCCCTGCAGAGGCAGAAGGAGCCTTAGAAGCGCAGGGGGTTACAGGCAGCAGAAAGCTGTGCGCGGTGCATGAGTGTGAAGGACGAGATGAAGAGCTGAACAATCAGGTGCATGTTAATGATGCCGTGTGACTACTGAGCAGGAGCCGAGAAGATGGAGGGACATCTTAACAAGCCTTCAGGCACAGAGGGAAGTGCCGCCTAGGGTGTTGCTAAGCAAGTGCTATGGGGAGTGTGAATCCTGAAGGCAGGGTCACAAGCCACCAGGGTCTTCCGCTCAGCCCATAACAGTAGCTTACTTGGGCATGGATTTGAAATGATCCCGAGAAGTCTTGATGGCACCAGGGCCCATGGCTTGGAGGTCCTGACACCTTACGACAGCCACATAGCCCCACACCACTGATGCAGAGGCTATGATCCCCCAACCCCAGCAGTAGCTAAACCCTCTAAGAAGGCTTCTAGCTGCCCCTTCAGGGATGAGGGCCTTAATGGTGTTCCTCAATGCCTGGTTCCTGGCCCGATGACCAAAATGCTCAAAAATATGGGCTGGTTGGGGAGGCGGGTAGAAGGCAAGATGGCTTGGTAGATAAAGATGTTTGCCATGAAACTCTGGTGGCCTGAGTTAATTCCCAAGACTTCACATTAAGGTGAAAGGAGAGAAATGACTCCAGAGTGCTCCTCTGACCTCCACGCACATACTAGGGCGTGCTCACTAATAATACGCTAATAACTTTCTGTAATCAGTAAGGGGCTTGGGACTCCAGGCTAGAAACAGAACAGTTGCCTAACTTGCAGAAGTTGAGCCCTAAGCCTCAACAGACTAACCTAGCAGATCCTAGGTCTCCTGAAGAAAGCCCAGGGATCTCGAGTTGATAACCTTGTTGGCACAGGCCGCTCTGGTCTTCACGGACCTGCCTGCCAAGGACTGTCATGGCAGGGGTGGTCAGCGGCTTCCAGCAAAAGGCGGATAGTCAGACCATCCACACATCCCCAGCCTGGGGTCACTAGCGTCACCCTGAAATACCACTAACGGTGCTTCTGTGCCCACAAGGAACAGCATCTGACTGCACAGGCTGTGTTGGGCTCTACCCACCTTCATTGGCATAAGCCTGCAGAAGGCAGCTGTGTTAGGTACCTTCCATGTTCCTACCAGACAGGTGCCCTGAGCTTCCTCCAGACTTGCTGTTCGGAGGCTGCAGCTCCCACAATTGGCCAGTCCCCCCCCCCCGGGAGTTCCACTGACAGGCAGCGGAGAGGGGGGGTCCGGGGGGCTGGGGGGAAGTAGGGATGCTAGTCTGATTCCTCATCCTTGTTCTGCAGAGCTCATTCAGCAGACATCTTGATGTGCTGCCTCCCTGCTTCCAAGGTCACTCAGTTCCTGATCTATTTCGAGGTCAGACATCAGCAGGGAAAAAGAGGTGAAACCAGCTTGGCCTATGTGTTCCTCTCTGCAGGGCTCCTGTACCCTGGGCACCTGACTCTCCCTCTCTCCCTCCCTCCCTCCTAGCCTCTCAAGTGGTCACCTGACACCTCTTGTGTCGCTGCTCTGCACCAGACTGTGAGGCAGCTGCGGGAGATCAAGGGCCAGACCCCAGGCCCAAGAGCTCTGGGATTGCAGCTGACCAGGGAGATGTGAGCAGCCACATACCTGTACTGCCCACCACCAGTTGTACCTGAGCAGGTTCGTCCTGACTGAATCAGGTAGCTGGAGTGGGGGCTTTTTCCCACCGAGCTGGGGGCTGGATTGATGGCCCAGGGGGTTCCCCATGTCCTCATCACTCATGGCATAGCCTGCCTTCCCTTAGGAGTCCCTGGTTCTTCGAAGCTGTCAGAACCAAGGTGACCTTTTTGGCACAGCTCCTGCTGGTTCCTCAGCCCACAGTGGTTGGGGCCAGCTTTCTCGTGTGGTTGCAATATGGCAATCCTATTTGCCTTTCCCTGACATCCAAAGTTAACCTGTCTGAACTGGGGATTTAGTAGTTCCAGTGAGGAACAATAGCCCAAGTCTGTAGAGTGCTCAACAAGTTTTGGGGTTTGTACCTGTGAACTTGGCCCCGAAGAGCCAGAACATAGCACACTGCTTGCTCTCCATCGGAGCTTCCAAATCCCTACCACCCTGCACCAAACCCATCATCCTCCTTAGTGTTAGTTCTGTTCCTGTGATAAAAACACCTAGTCTAAAAGCAATTTAGAGAGCTGGGCACAGTGGCACACACCTTTAATCCCAGCATCCAGGAGGCAGAGGCAGGAGGATCTCTGTAAAGCCAGCCTGGTCTACAGAGAGAGTTCTGGGACAGCTAGGGCTATGTAGAGAGACCTTGTCTCAGAAAACAAAAACAACAAACAAACAAAATAACTTTAAAAAGTGGCTTGGGCTGGGTAGTGGTGGCACATGCCTTTAATCCTGGCACTTGGGAGGCAGAGGCAGGCAGATTTCTGAGTTCAAGGCCAGCCTCATCTACAGAGTGAGTTCCAGGACTGCCAGGGCTACATAGAGAAACCCTGTCTTGAAAAACCAAAATAATAATAATAGTAGTAGTAATAATAATAAATCAAAAAGTGGCTTGGAAGAAGAAAGGGTTTATTCAGTTTATAATTCCAGGTCAGCCCCTCGCTGCAGGAAAGTCAAAGCAGGAACCTGAAGTAGCCAGTCACATCCATAGTCAAGAGCAGAGAGAGGATGAATGCATGCATGCCTGTTTATGTTTGGCTCAGTTCCTTCATTTTCCCAGTCCAGGACCCTTGCCTAGGGAATGGTGCTGCCCACAGGGGGCCAGGTCTTTCCATATTAACATAATTAAGGCAGCAATTCACAGACATGCCCACAGAGCAAACTGATGTAGGCAGTCCCTCACTGTGACTTTCTTTTCAGGTAATTCTAGACTGTGCGGAGTTAACAATTAAACTAACCGTTGCACCCCCCTATCCTGTCCTCTCACTGTGGGGGTTTCTACAGAGCCTATGCTAGGCAAGTGTATGTTATGTTTCTGCCTTGCATTCTAATAGGCTCCCAGGAAGGCCTGGGACGATATTCATTCCTCTGTCCCTGTGCAACAAGTGAATAGCCTTGTTCTCCCTGCACCCTTCATAGCACACCTGAACTTTAAACTCAGAGCCGGGAATGGTGGCACATGCCTTCCCTTCTAGCACTCAGGGAAGCAGAGGCAGGGGGATCTCTGTGAGTTCCAAGACAGCCTGGTCGTCATAGCAAATTCCAGGAGAGCCCACATGGAGGGAACCTGTCTCAAAAAAGGAGGGGGGGGGATTAAATTAGAATGGGGAGGGGACTTCATTAAAATGAGAGGAGCCCACCCAAGGTCCTGAGTACAAACTAGGAGGGTCATGTGATTGCTGTTCCCTTGCTTGAACCCCCTTGGAATCCACGTGGGATAGTCTGTCTGGCCCCTTGGAGTCCCTCCATCACTGTCCCCCCTCCTGATCAGCATCCTCCGAGGATTCTGGAAACCTTAGTGCTCTGAGCCCTTGCCATGCCTTGGCTTCCCTCCCCAGGCTCCTGAGCCCCTTATCCTGCATGGACTCAGGGATCCTTAGCAGCTACCTTTGAATAGCCAACGAACCCAACTCCATATCTACTGCTGGCTCCTCTTTTCCCCAAGGGACGGCATCCTCTGGTCCACTACCGGGACAGAGACTTCCTTAGCAGGGCCCAAAGCATCTTTGGGGGAGCAATTAAAAGCCATCCACATGTTTGGAAGTTGCAGGTCCCATTCGTGCTCCCCTGCCAGCCCCCCTTTGTCCCTGACCTGGTGACAGGGAGCTAAGAGCACAGCTGCCTCCAGAGTCAGCTCTGTTCCTCCAGGCAGAGCCCTCGGCCCCCACTGCCCCAGCCGACTGTGCATATGTATGCACGCCCGTTTGTGTACGCCCGTTCGTGCATGCCATATCTCCCCACGTAACCTCGCAGAGCCTTCCTAGTTCCATCTGTTTATCTGGGCCTGATGTTGCTGGATCCCACCTCTGTCTCGCTTGTGAGGAGACAGCCATCCATTAAAAACCCCCGATGACTTATAGTCATTAAGTGAATGACTGTGTGGGTTTTCCACAATATTTATCTCTTCCCCCAAACCACAAAGGTTGTAGCTCTGGCATCCGATTCTTGGAACTCCGCCCACCACTGGGAGCCATCTGGCCTGTCAGCTGAAAAAGACCACACAGGCTTGCAGGCATGTCCCCAAATGCCAGGGCCAGAGAAAAAATGGCTGTGCCAGGCTAAGAGCATCCCACCTGCCCAGTCCTCCCTGAAGGGAGCCAGGTCTGAGGAGAGGAGAGAGGGGCAGTTGAAGAAGTGGCCCTTGTGGGAGGCACTTGAGTGCTCTGAGCAGGAAATAGGCTTTGGATACAGGTGACCTGGGCTCTAATCCCAGCCACAGCTAAGTAATTGAGATTTTGGACAAAGCCGTTAATCCCTCTCAACACCTGTTTTCTGAAGTGGAAACAGTAGCCAGGATTAGAAAGAGGTCCCACCTGGGTGGCCTCCAAAGCTCTGCTTCACCTGCCAGCTCTCAGAGCCCTTCCTTCTCTCCTGCAAGCCCGAGCTCCTCCAGGGGAATAGGCTGGGGCCCCACGGGAGTCTCGGCCCTGGGAGTCTCTGCCCTGAGAGCTTATCGGAGGCTCTGGACAGAGAGTGACAGCAGCCCTCAGAATGCAGCCCCAGAACCACCTCCCTCTGCAGGCTTCCTAGCCACCAGGGGCGGTACCTGTACCAAGTGTTGTGCCTTGTCCTGGTTTCAATGGCAAGGCCAGGTAGGCAGGTGACATAGCATTGAGTCAGCTGCCAGGGGCTGTGGACTGTGTTCTGGGCAGACTTGGGGGGAGATGGCATGTGGAATTTCCAGACCATCAGCTTGGTGTTGCAGGGGCCCCCTCAGTGCCCTCCCAGATTGTTTGGGGTGAGTTTCTTCCTCTTTCTCACTTCCTCCCTCATACAGAGGCCAGGGAGAGTTGGACCTGTCCTGTCCATAGGGGAACTTCCGTAAGCACCCGGGAAGCAGTTCTTAGGGTCACTTCTGAATGTTTGTCTTCACCCCAGGTCCCTTATCAGTTGTTCTGCCCCCATTCCTTGCAGTTTGTTTTTATTATTTTAGTTGTGTGTCTGTGTATGTGCACATGTGTGCAAGTGCCCATGGAGGCCGGAGGTATCGGATACCCCAGAGCTGGGGTTAACGGTGGTTGACTGTCTAATTTGCATCCGAGGGCATCAGCAAAGGCCCACCCCAAGTCTAAAGTCAGGGAGGTCAGCACCTCACCTAAGTAGGGACTGGAAGGTGGTCAGGAAGATGACTCGGAAAGTGAACTGCGTGGGTTCCTCCGCCTGTTTATTTACTGTTGTCTATCAGAAGGGAAACTGGCCCGGGTGGGGTGGCTCAGCAGGCCCAAGCACTTGCTACAGAAGGCAGCAACCTGAGCTTGGTCCCCAGAACCCAGGTAAAGGAAGAAGGAAAGAACTAGTTCCACGGTTTTACCCTCTGACCTCCACACCTGTGCCACGGCACCAAAGCAAATAAACAAGAACTAAGTAAATCATCGCAGTGGTGAGCGTCGGGCTGGGGAAATCTGTCAGGAGTTCAGAGCCTGTACTGTCCTTGCAGAGGATCTGAGTTTGACTTCCGGCACTCAGGTCAGGTGACTCACAACCACTCTCCAAGCCAGGGCGGGCGGAACATTGCAGCAGCAGGGGAGGTTTTCTGCCAAAGGGTGTGGCAACACGAAAGCAAGATTGGACTCCTGGTGCACAGGATGCACACAATGCCCATTTCCTGTTGGGAATGGCCTGGGCATCAGCTGCTCCTTGTCATCAGTCCATTCTGCATGCATCCTTCTTGACGCTGGCGAGGCTAGGGCAGGGTAGAAGCAGACACTGAGACATAACCTCTGTCCAGTGTTGTGTTCTGCCGAGTGTTAGATAAATGCCAGTCACTGCTAGGGTGGAGTCCATGTACTGAAAGAGGTGCCCCAACCTCCTCCACCTGCCTCATTTCCCCTGTACCACGGACACTGAGGGGTCCACTAGGAAGAGCTTACAGCGTCTCCAGGGTGTTTGGTCTGGTTAGTGCTGAGCCCTGTCCTGGCAGCGGTGGTTGCTTCTTCCTGTCCTCTAGCTCCGCCCGCCCACCACTGGGCTGATCCATATCAAGGTCACAGTTTATCCTCTGTCCCAGGGCAGGTCACTTCTGGTTTGGTATGAACAAGCCCTCCTCTCCACGACGTAATAACTCTTGTCCTAAAATTTTGGCAAATGCATCATGACAGCAGTTGACAGGGCTTGGTGCACGTACATTGTTGACACAGTTTCCAGTATAGCACCCTCTCCTTCCCTGACCATCATCTTCTGCATGGTGGGTGGTCTTCTCTTGTGTGATCAGAAGCACCTGAACTCTCATGAGTATTTGGGCCATTGTTAAGCTCACATGGGCAATAAAAATAAAATATCATATGGCAAGGGGTGGTGTGTGTAGCTATAGTCCCAGCTACTCAAGAGGCCAAAGCAGGAAGGTCATTTACACGGAGGAGGGACATAGCAACACTCCATCTCAGAGAAACAAAAATGAAGTGTTGACAGAGCGTTCTTTGCATGCAGCAGGTCTTGGTAGTACCATGGTTCCGTACCTGGGATGTTTGGAGAATGGATGTGTCCCAGTTAGGGTTACTCTTGCTATAATGCAACACCATGACCAAAGTAGCTTTGTCATAGAACTCAGGACCACCAGTCCAGGGGCGGCACCACACATAATGGGCTGGACCCTCCCATATCAATCACTAAGAAAATGCCCTACGGCTGAATCTTAGGGAGGCATTTATTTTCTCAATTGAAGTTCCCTCCTTTCAGATAACTCGAGCATGTGTCAAGTTGACATAAAACTACCCAGCACAGTTGACCTTTGTCAACTCAGCATTGTGTGCGCATCTCTGATAAGCCTTAACCCTTCCTTTCTTATTCTTCCCCGAGATGAATATCACATTATAAACATTCCAAATTCTAAAAGTTCCACAGTCTTTAAATTTTTAAATACTTAAAAATTCAGCTTCTTTAAAATCCAAAGTCTCTCAGTGTGAGCTCCTGTCAAACCCTTCCTTACTGAAGAGGGAAGAACCAGGGCACAGTCGCAGTCTGAACACAGCAAACCCAAGCTCCATCAGGTAAACAATGTAATGGCCAGTGTCTGGGATCCCCTCAGGTCTTCTGGGCTCCTCCAGTGGCTTGGGTCACCTCGGCTCTTCCCCCTGCAGCACACACAGCCGCTCCTCTAGGCTCAGGCTGTCTCCACTCCACTGCTGCTGTTTTTGGTGGTCATCCCATGACACTGGCATCTCCACAGTGCTGGAGTCTCTGCTGCAACTGGGCTGCTCCTTCATCATTAGCTTCTCCTGGGCTCAGACTCCAACCCTGTCACACAGTGCCAAACCTCAGCTGCTCTCCATGACCCCTTCCTGCCTTCAAAACCAGCACCACCTGGGTTACCAAGCTAAGTTGCCAGCACAAAGAACAGCCAGCCTTGGCTGCCTCTGGAGCACAGCTTCTGTGTGCTCACCCCGAGGAAACACTTCCCAGAAGGCTTTTCATCAGTGATGCTGGTCTCTTCTTAATCACAGCTGACTCTTCAGCCCCAGCAGACTAGACACCCACAGACACAAATGGCTCAGTAGGGTCTTTGCTTCTATCTGAAACTTCACAAGCCAGGCCTCCTTCATCTGCAACTTTCTCAACATTATTGTCTCCAAAGCTCCTACAGAACAGCTTTACCAAGCTTTGAACAACTCAATGGCATTTTTTTGCCTAAAGTTTCAAAGTCTTTCCACAGTCCTCCCAAAACAACCTGGTCAGGTCTGTCACAGCATTACCGCACTATCCTGGTACCACCACCTTCTGCCCTAGTCAGGGCTACTCCTGCTCTGATGAAGCACCATGACCAGGGCGATTTGGGGAGGGAAGGGTTTATTTCCGTTTACACATCCAGTTAAAGGTCCATCGCTTAGGGGAGACAGGGCAGGAACCTGGAGGCAGGAGCTGATACAGAGGCCATAGAGGGGTGCTCCCCCATGGCTTGCAGAAGCTGCTTATAGGACCCCCAGCCTAGGATGGCCCTACCCACAGTGGGCTGGGCTCTCCCCCATCAATCAGTCATTGAGAAAATGCCCTGTATATGATGTACTTTGAGAAGCTGAGTGACCCCACAAAGCTGGCTCAACAAGGACACTGTCCGATCCCTACCCCGTGAACTCATTTGTGCCCACCTGCCTGTGGTAGATGAAGCCCCAGAAGTTGCCATCCCGTTAGGCAAATAAATGTTCACAACCACTTGAGAAATAAAAATAGAATCCTTGCGCATTTCTTCCCTACGTGTCAAGGACGCGTCGCAAGTTCAGTTAGGGGTGGGCTCGTGGCCAAGATGCTGTTAACCCCAATTAGCTTTTAACCCCCAGCACTCAACAGGAGCAGCCCTGCAAAAGCTTGGCGCCCCTCCCTTTCTCATCTGAAACACCCTCCAGGATCAGTCCAGACAGCTCAGCTGTGCATTTGGCATGTGGCCACCGCCACTTGAACCCACTCCCCCCGGCCTCAGATACTCTTGCGCCTGTGAAATCTGCCCTCAGCCCTTACGTAGTCTGTGTGTTTAGGAAAGCCCTGATACTCAGCGTGGCCACACTGCGGTTTCTAAGAAGATCCTTTATCACCCACGCCCGAATTAACAGGGAAAGCAAAGATACCAACCAGCCCTGGAGGAAGAAGGCTGGGAGTAGAACCTGTGGATCTTTTGCGTTAAGACCCCCAAGAGCAGACAAGCAGAATAGAAAGTGCTGGAACCTTGAAAGCTCCACCCCCCTCTTCTGCAGGTACCTAAACATTGCAGGCACTTGAGGAACTGCCCGCTTAGTGAAGAGGTTGGTTGCTCAGTGCCCCATGTAAGGGCACATGATGGCCAGCAGGGTCAGCACACCCTGTCAGTCCCGAGCCTTCTGTGGGAATGCAGGATACCATGTGAGCATGCTATCCTGGAATTTCCTGCCCCATCTGTCATGTGCACCCACAGAGATGGTGGGGTGGGGAGGGGAGGGGAGGGGAGGGGAGGGACCCTCCCCTGGCTGGCTGGAGGGGAGGGGAGGGGAGGGACCCTCCCCTGGCTGGCTGGCTGACTGGACAGAGGTGGACTCCTGCCTCTGTGAGTGTTTCCCATTGACTTCTTGCCAGAAGTGAAGTTCTAACCAGAAGCTGCAGGCTGCCCCTCCTCCTCTCGGCAAGGGAAAGATGACAAGCAGGCTTTAGGGGTTGCTTTTTGTTCAGGAAGAGCTGATGGCTGGGCTTGTGGCTGGGAATCCTAGCAAGGGGTAAGGTGTTCAGAAAGACCACAACCCCTTTGAAGGCTTTAGTTCTTTAGGGTTTCAAAGATGTCACCTCTTCTTGGGCCCACTGTAGAGTACCATTTGGTGAGTCTGCTGTTTAGGGATTCTTTGACTGGTGGGGGCGGGGAGAGCTCTGCTGATGGCAAGAGCCGAGTGCTAGGCTCCTCTCCTCCATACCCTCACACTTCCCTCAGTTCTGAGATGGAACCGAGAGCCCTTGGAACACTCTCCCATTGAGCCACACCTCCCAGTGCTCCGAACTGTGTTTGGAAAGATACATACACAAACACACACATACACACCAGCATGGTGTTGTTCAGTTTTTTTCAACAGAGCAGGTGTACTGCATAGCTGCCTGGCAGGAAGGCTGTAGGGGTAGGGATGAGATGGGTTACAAAGCAAATCAGCAAAGCCAGGGCTGCCTCTTTCCCAGCACAATGGTGACATCTTCCTCCCAGACACTTCACGGAGCACAGCACAGTCCGCAAACACTCGTCCATGCCTAACTGTGTCAAGTGTGCAGTCTTAATCTAGATGTTAGCCGAGCAAGGACCTGGCCCTGGCCCTCAGCACACTGACTCCCGCTGGGGATGCAGGAGCCCTGTTCCCCGCAGGACGGAAGTCATGCGGTGCCAGCCGAGCACTGTGGATGTAGTCACGAGCCCTAGAGAAGCCTGGAGGAACCGCAGAGGAGGCTGGCATTTGAATGAGCTTTGAAGGTGGAGCCAGTGAAGGGAAGTTCTCTGTCACCAGGAGGGTCCAGAGGGCACAGGCATGAAGGTAGAAGTTAGCTTGGTGGGGCACAGGAGAGGGCAGAGGAAAACAGCCCCCTGCGAGATGGACACAGAGAGCTGGGATTGCAGAGAAAGCTGGGCTGTGTCAGGAAATGCCTGCAACTTTCTTCCTCTGCCCTTGAGCCTCTCCAGTCCCTCTGTCTTCCCAGTCAGATTGGGGGTCCCCACGTGCTCTGATGACCTTGCAGATGAGTGAGGAAAGCCACACATGTAGGCGCTCTGCAGATGTGAAGGCGCCTGTGGCCTTGAGCAGTGATGTCGTCACAGGGTGACTTTGATAGAGGTGGAGTGATGAGAGCGGGGACCGGAAGGCTGAGGCTGTGACAGATTCCTGTCTGGCTGTGAGACCCGAGAGATTCTGCAAGCTCTTATGGGAGAGCCAATTCATGATTGACACCGAATGTATGTTTTGTTTTGTTTCTCTGGCCAGGAAGATTTGGGGACAGGGAAAGTAGGTATCACGCTGTGTGGCTGGTGCTACAGTGTAGACTGCCACTTACATATTCCCTTCTAAACAGCCGACAGTGCGCCCCATTTTGTTCAAGACAAGAGTGAGCGGAGCCAGAGCCTTTCTTCAGGGCATGCCAAGTGTGGTGAGATCAGGCCAGAGGTGAACACAGCTCAGCTACAGTAGCATTCTTGATTTAAAGACCCACGTGTCGACGGCACAGGATTTAACCCCCCCTGCTCGAACTGGCACCTGAGGCAGGACCACTGCAAGAGGGAGTGAAGGTGCTAGGCACACTCAGCCCACCACAGGAGGCTCCCGGGAGAACCACGGTTCTCAACCCGTGGGTCTCGCCCCCCTCCAGGGGTTAAATGATGCTTACATGGGAGCGTTGCCTAGACCTTGGAAATTGGAAAGCACAGATGTTTGCATTGGGAGTCATAACAGCAGCAAAATTACAGTTATGAAGTAACAATGAAAATAATGTTATGTTTGGGGCTCACCACAACACAAGGAACTGTGTTAAAGGGTCGAGGTGTCAGAAGGTTGAGAACCAGTTTTCAAAGCTGAAGCCTCGACGCTTCCGGATTCAACAAAACTCCATGTTACGTGGGGGCTGGGGGGGCTCACACAGCCCGGCCCCGAATAAGACTGTCAGCACCTGCCCCAGGTATTCCAGTCCCTAGCCTGTGTCCAGGACAGAGAGGTCGGGGTGCAGGCCAGGAGCTCTCTGTCAGTGAGGCTTATTTCTAACACAGGGTGGAGAAATTGAGCTTCCGGAAGCCTTATGTTTAGTCTATGCACTGGGTGTGGCTTTGTCCTGCAGGGGGCGCTCTGTAGCACCATTGGGAGCCTTGCTGAGTTCTCTGTCTAGGACCCCTGGCTTTGGGAAGACTGTGGCTTGGAGCTTTCTATCTAGAGGACTTGTTATGTCAGCCTTGCTCGAGGCAGGGAAGAGGTTGAAGGTGGCTGGACGCTTGGCACCTGAGCAGCTCGAATGAGTGTCACCTGCTTGGGGACATGGGGAGACAGACAGCCCTGATAAACAGTAGACTCCAGACCATTTTGAAAAAGCAGCAGCTGAGTGCTGCCTGCAGTGCCTTGGGAACAGGAGCTGCCTCATGCCCATCAAGGCTCCAGCAAGGCTGCTGCTCGGCCTTTGGTACGCAGCAAAACTCACTGACCCAGAAAGAGAGATTCGAGTGGCCCCGTTTGCCCCCTCCCAATCTGTCTCAGACTTTATTCCCAGAAACCAGCTTGAAGATTTCATTAGAAATCAAAGCATTGCTGGTCCTTTTTCTTCCTTTTTTAAAGAAACACACTTGGCTGCCGGGACACCGGCTTTCTGTAATGAGGGGGTGACAAGAGTCCTTGAACAGAGACTGAGTTGGAACTGATCAATGGCATTTGGGGGTTGGAAAATTTGCTCAGGAGCCAGCTAATTTATAATGTCATATGGGCTAGACTGGAAGACCCAAGAGGATAGGCTGTCTCTTGGCTTCCTCTCTCGTCTCTGTAAAAGGAAAAGAAAAAACGCACGTCATCAGCTGCTGATCACTCAGTGGTAGACGCTGCCCTGCTAGACCCCAGCAAACCTCTCTCTTGCAACCTCCACTTCCGTCCTCTGTCCTGTCCCTAGGATGGTCCACCCCTGCTGCTGCTTGCTTCTGGCTTGGGCTAATTTGCAGAGGACACCTGTTCGTTCATTAGCCCAGCCCCAGGTCTCCTGTTTCATCTGGGCTCCCGCTGCAGAGTGAGCACGCACCCCACTCAGGTGCTGCTGTTTGGCAGTCTGTTTGTGCTGCCCGAGACTCGGCGGGCCCTCAACTTCCTCAGCAGTGAGGCTGGTCTGTGTCTCTGATTAGGGAAAGAAAGCGGCCACTATCCAGCTATTAGTGTCCCAGTTGGAGCTCAGTCTTAAAAGAGCGCTTTACCACCAGGTTTATCCACCAGGACAGACCTGATGTCTGGACTACATATGGAACCCTGAACAGATGGGCCCTCATTCTGACTCTCTGTCACTCAGTTGGCCCCAGGGACCCTCAGCATTTAGGAGTCCACCCATAGGATGGGGTATCTCGTGTCCTCGAGTCTTTCTTTACAAGTGTGCACTGAGGACAAAGAAGACAGATGACGACTCTGTGCAAGGCCCCTGTAGAGTGGCCCTGCCCTCCAGAGCACTCCCACTCCTTCATACTGTTTTCATGCAGTCGAACATTCTAAATCTCAGGCTTCATGCTCATATGACAGCTGACCTTCCACGTGAGCCACCCCACGATTTCTGGCTTCCACAGCTGAGACACCGCAGCTGGAGACATCACAGGTCAGAGTTGAGTTGCCCAGACCCGCAGGCGTACCAAGAGCCCAGTTCCCAACAGACCAAAGTCGTCTGGACACGTATTGTGTTTGTGCATCTCCCTGTCGGCCCCTTCTCTGCTTCAGAAGAGAAGTTCATCAATGGAAAGTTCCCCTGAAGCGGTAATTTTCCTAACTGACTTACTGGTGGTGCCGCACACGGACAGGTTCAACCAGGGTGGTGGCTGCTGTGCGTGTTACTTACCGTGGTTCAGCTTTCCTGCCTGGGCCACGCAGACACCTGCCTTTGCCGTCACAGAGCCACCCTTCCCCTGACTTCCACTGTCACCCAGGCCCAAACAAATGCTTCTCTGTCCCCCTCTTCCTGACGAGAAGAAGGGCTGGTCTTGAGGCCCCCAGCCAAAAGCCCTTCTCTTCAGAAATCTCACAGCCCTAGTGACTGCCAGGGTGCCTTCACCCAGCCCAGCTAATTAGAGCCTTTCTTAGGCGGCTCTGGAATCTTGTCATTCACTCTCACAGAGATAATGGACATGGATAAGAGGTTACAGCTTCCCCCCACTTCCTGCCCTCCTTGTGGAGAGGGTGGAGTAAGCTCCCCATCCCCCCAGGAGCTCCCTCCTGCCTGTCACAGGAACTGTCTGGTCCACCTCCCCCCTACTTGGCAGCCCGTGGTAGAGTCACAGCCGTTCATAGGGCCAGAGCCCAGCTCCCTATGGTAGGCCGCTCTCCCCAGGTTCCGCAGGCTCCTTGCCACCCCACCGTATGCTGCATCTCTGGTGAGTGTCATTAGCATCCTCGTGATGAAACGGCACAGTGTAAATGTTAATAAGGCCTGATGTTTTGCCCGCTTCCGAGTGGCAGATTGGAAATGGCACCATCTTAACTCCGAGGAGCAGCTTTTAATCCCTCTGCTTCCTGAGCAGCCAATTTGGCATGGAAAGCACAGCCCCCTCCCCCTCTGAGACACCACCACATCTCCCCCATGCTTTTTGTAAAGGGGTTACCTACCCCACGGGCCAGCAGTCTAAAGCAGGGTTTAATTTTTCTTTTTTTAAGTTAAGTGTTTTCCCTTGTTCTCCAAAGAAATGGAAACTAAGGGGCCAGTACCACAAGGCCTCCAGGTCTTTGGGCTGTTCACTTCCCACCCCTGACCTCTGGATAAGGATGACCCCTCAGAGCGCTGGAGCAGCGGGCCTGGGATAACGGGCATGCGCCACCATGTGGTTTATGCAGTGCTGGGGACTGAACCCAGGGTGAGCATCAGTCAGCTAAGCTGCCTCCCAGCCCCACCCCGGGATGAGGCCCTTCCTGTCAATCTCGTCCTCTGCCTTCCAATCCTTGCCGAAGATGGCACCCTTATCCTCTTGGCCGCCTCTGCCTCTGAGAGCCCTCGTGTCCCCTGTTCCCTCTGTCTCCTCTCTTCCCCGTGATGGTGAGGGCCTATCTGGTAGTCCTCACTGCTGCTTCATTTCTAATCCACACTCCGCACAGCACACTACTGGGCCTGGGGCTCCCTCATCAGTACCTACTGAAGGCGGCAGAACAGATCGGGTGGAGGTCCCAGGATGAAGCCTGGGCCCTGCCTAGATGTAGCAGTGACATCCGAGCAGGAGGCTCTGGGCTCTCTCATCCTTCCTAGCCCTTGGAATTCATCTTCAGTGATGGGGACAGGCCCCAGGGAGGCTCTGCCAGTTAACTCCGAGCATTCAGCCGTCTTACTGCGAGGCCTCAGCCCTGTGCACAGGCTGTGGCCCCCCTCGCAGCCTGTCTGGTGTCCAGCCCCGCACACCTTCTCATTGCTCCTCTCATCCATCCCCAGGCCATCTTCACGGTTCTCCTTGGCCCGTTCACCTTCTTCGATGTCCAGAAGACTAAGTACCTACAGCTCTTGACCTCTCTGATGAGATGGATCGGTGAGTCTGAGAAGTCTCCCAAGTGTCTACCCTCCCCCCCCTCCCTCCACCTCTGCAGATAAAGCCAGGCAAACTCCCCGCTGGGCCGTGGCAGTGGCTCAGTTCAGCGGGCCTGCCTGGCCCTCTGACCTTTTACTGCTTGGGGAAATTTAGTAGCAGAAAACCACGAGTGACTTTTTCCAGGTCACATTGAGTGGATGGAACTGGGCTAGGACCTGAACTGCTAATTCTGGTCCACCCTCCTTCTCGTGACCATGGCTAGGTCAGGCTGTGCCCCCACCCCCTACCCCCAGAGGGGACAGGAACACCACTTCTGCCTTGTCAAGGATGTGGTGTTTGGCACAGCCATAAAACCCAGTGGGCCACGGTCGCAGCTACTCCGAGCCTTTGACTCTTGGACCACCAGAGTGAGAAAAGATGCTCCTGCCGTTTGAAATAGCTTCCAGCTAACTGATGTGACAGCACTCTTGTCCTCAGATGCTGGGGACCTTCCCCCTTAAACTGGGTTAACAGCAGGAACCTGTCCACTTCTGCCATACCAGCCAGCCAGCCACCTCCATCCGGGAAGGAGCCAGCTGCTGTTGCCTCTCCTCTGACTATCTGTTGTGCTTCTGACTTTCTCAGTATAAAAGCTAAAAAGGGGTGGGGCCGGGACATAAGTCAGCACAGTGCCTGTCTAGTTTGCATGAAGCCCGGGTTTGGTCCCCAGCACCAGATAAAACCAGATATGGTAGCACATACCTGTACTCTAGCTCTTGGGGAAAGCAGGGGGAGAAAGGGAAGGTCAAGGTCTCGCTCAGCTACAAGCTCAGCCAATTCAAGGGCAGCCTTGGCTACACGGGATGAGTGGGAGTCTCCACCCCACTCCCTGGCACAGAGTTCCCTGAGAAGGTTGAGTTGGGCTCTTTCTTCCTAGCTGTACTCCTTAACCCGCATCAGGACCAGGGCTGCAGGCTGCTGCTGATGCCATGTCGTGCCCTAGCAGGGTGATGCCTCTGCTAAGGGCATTCGCACTAACAGTGTCAGGAACAATGCCAGGCTTCGCCTAGCCCCTGGTTGCCACGGTGGGAAGACAGGTCATCCTCTCAAATAGCCTGCCCCGCCCCAGCTAAAGCAACATGGTCATGGGGCAGCTCCCAGCACCTCTCTAATCCCGGGGCCCCGGAGGGCTTGGTGCCTAGCAGTCAGGGTTGACAGGGGTCAGAACACAGTCGGTTCCAAGTTTCTTATATCTTGTCTCATGTGACATGTGAGAGCTCCAGCCAGGGTGCTGATGTTTTTGTGGGCGGGGTTTGGAGAAGGATGTTCTCTGCCCCTACCTACCTATCTCTCCTGCCCAGTTCTTTTCACTCCCTGCGGCTGGGTCTGCAAGCCTGGCCCCTGTCCTGCTGGTACTTGCCTGTCCTTGGCCTGGGAAGGGTTCTCTAAGCTCTGGCCTGAAGCTGAGCCCCTTCTCATGTCTTGCCATGCTGGGATGATGGGCAGGAGGGAGTGGGGGCCTGTGGCACATGCTTTGGCCAGATTGATGGAGTCCATAAGAGACAACAGCCCTGATAGTGACAGTTGAACTTCTATATTATCTTTAACAATGTTTCCATCTAAAGACGGCAGCTTGGGGCCCAGTGTAGTGGCACACATTTATAAGCCACACACTTGGGGGGAGGAGGCTGGGGGTCAGGAGTTCAAGGCCAGCCTCGACTACATAGGAAAGGGAGCTTGAGCTGATTAGACCCTGTCTCAGAGAGAGAGGAAGGAGGCTGAGGAAGGAGAGCGAGCCTGCGAGGGAGGGAAGAGCTAAGAGTAAATAAACGTTCCTGTGAGAACTAGAACTGGGTGAGGACAGAGGATCACAGCATGAGGATTCCAGCAGAGCTCCTGATCCCACCAAACCAGCCCACCTTTGCTTCCCTCCGCTCTACCCTCCCCTGCATCGGGACAGACACTGGCTGTGTTAGGGAGATGGCGCAGTGGGTATAAACCACTCTCCGTACAAGCCTGATAGCCTCACTTGGGCTCCCCCCAACCCACGTAAAAGCTGGGCACAGTAGCACAGAGGTCTGGTATCTCAGTTCTCATGGGAAATTGGGAGCAAAAGACAGGATCTCCAGAAACTCTCGGTCTATGCAGCAGTAAACAAGCACTGGGCAGCAGATGAAGCCAGAGCTTCAGTATCACACTTGCTGCCAACACTCACAGGGACAGGCGAGAGTGCACGTTACATGTTACACGTTACATGTTTGTTACACGTTCTCAGCATCTGGGGGTGACTTACAACTTCCTGTAACTCCAGCTCCGGGGGGGATCTAATGCCTCAGCCCCACTAGCACCTGCATGTATGTGTATGTACCCACGTGCAGACAGACAGACAACTAAAACTTCAGGAATAAATATTAAAGAAACTAAGTAAGGGTAGGCAGTGGTGACACATGCCTTTAATCCCAGCACTCGGGAGGCAGAGGCAGAGGCAGGGGGCTAGATCTCTCTCTTAGTTCGAGGCCAGCCTGGTCTACAGAGTGAGTTCTGGGACAACAGGGCTACACAGAGAAACCCTATCTCCAGAGAGAGAGAGAGAGAGAGAGAGAGAGAGAGAGGAAGGAAGAAAGAGAAAGAGAAAGAGAAAGAGGAAAGGAAAGGAAAGGAAAGGAAAGGAAAGGAAAGGAAAGGAAAGGAAAGGAAAGAAGAAAGAAAAGGCTCAAGGCTGGCACCAGGTATATATACAAGTTCCTGACTCAAAGCTGCTATTCCTCTGTGGGAACTGCTATCCTGCCTCCTACAGGGCAGAAAAGCTCCAGGTCTACCCTGGGCCTCCTGGGGCCTCCTAGCAGCTCCTGAGTGCTGCAGGGCAGGAGGCAGTGGTCCTGAGGGTCTGTGATCTCCATGGACACCTGAGCAGAGAGCAGCTAGGGAGGATCCCACACTTGTCTCTTACTAGGGACACTTTCGACACTTCCGCTGTCTTCACTGCCTTCGCCGAGACCCTTGGAGCCGAAAGAGAATCAAATGTCGGGAGTCTCTCAGGCACACTGCTCTGGGTGACAGAGCACAAGGCAGTCATTTTTCTCCATGAGAGACTCAGTCAGACCTTTGAACTTAAAAGGCTGGGCCTCCCAGTGACAGAGCCGCCCAGGAAAAGGAAAATTGCTGTTAAGTAGCTAAACCATCGTGAGCATGGTTAAGCTCCCAGCTGGGGCAGAGGAAGTGCCGCCAGGGTGGCTCTTCTCAGCGAGAAGCGAGAGCGGGCATTTTCCTTCACCTAACCCCACGTCTTGCTCTGAGGAGGAGAACCAGGCAACAGAATCCCCCAGAAGTCCTCAAAGCCACACCAAACAGCAGGGACCTCAGTCTACCAAACCAAGCCCGGGCCACAGTAAGGGAGTCTCTCCCCTGGGGCTTTTCTAGAACTCCCTTCAGGCAGTGATCTCAGAGGTCCTCAGGAACCTCTGCCAAGCTGTCTGTGAGAAGCAGCTGCGTGGTGCGGCCCCACAAGGCCGGCCTCCCCTTCCTCCTTCCCACACTTGGCCAGCACCCACCCCCTCTCTCCCTTCTCCCCAAATGAGAGCTGTTCCTTTTCAAGAGCTGAGCAGGGAGCTCGGGGAGGCAGTAAGCTGGCCCAGGTTCCAGAAGACAGGAGAAAGAATGAGCACCAAAGGGACCGGAAAATCGTGAATAACGGTGCTGAGCCGGAAGGTTTCTTGCGCTTAATTAGGAATTTGTTCTGCCATCTGTTGAGATGAAGCTGGGGTCGATCTCGGGCCCCCAGAGTTGTGCCCGGGAGCCTCAGGTAGATCTCTCTGAGGGCTTTTCTTCTACCCTCCCCTCACTTCAATAGTGGCCTAGGTCTCCTTGAAGGCTTAGGTGGCCTTTACAAATAGCCAGCTGTCCAAGGAAATGTCATCCGTTGCTCATGCCACACTGGCTGATTTGGAGAGCTCTGATTTGTCTGTTTTTAATGTGTGTGACTGTTTTGCCTGCATGTGTATGTATGTGCACCATGTAAGGGCCTGGCTCCAGAGGGTATGAGAAAGCCATCAGATCCTCTGGGACTGGAGTTACAGACAGTTGTTATCAGCCATGTGGATTCTGGGAAGCAAACCTGGCTCCTCTGTAGGAAGTGCCCCTAACAGCTGAGCCATTACGTCAGCCCTGAGGGTACTTGGGTAATAAATGCCTCTGAGTTCACCAGGACAGGAAGACTCTGCTGTCCAGTAAGGGAGGGTGTCCTCCGGGCCAGCACACACCTCCCTGCCAGCCTCTGGTCTTCCACTTGGCTCTCCTAGGCAGCCATCACAGACTCTCCCTAAGGTGGCCCAATGGTATCCTCTCCCACTGAGCGCAGACCAGGTTTCTGTCCTCTGCCACCTGCTTCTGTGCTGTGGCAAGGAAGACTTTCCTTGAGAGGACTGTGAAGATACAGTGAGGCTGAGTAGAAGGTGCTCGTTAGAGCCATGCTTAGCACCTGCTCAGCACTGAGGCAGGGGCATCACCCTTATTGCCAGCTGTCCCAGAATGAACCTCCCTTGGGACTGGCTGTGAGGTCAGGGACGTTCAGCCATGTTCAAAAACAAACTGCAGTGCCCGGGATCAGCAAGGCAATCTCTCCTACCCCCTCACCACACACCCATCTGAGGTCCCTGCGCCCCAGCCTGTACCCCACTCCCACCAGAGAGAGATGAGCAGACTCGTTCTTGTTGTTGGGGTACGGGGGATTATCTTTAGTCTCAGCTGTCAGTGAGCATCAGGTGGCCCAGGGACACGAGTCAGCCAGAGCGCTGTCCTCCTTCATTCCCGCAGGTCTAGCAACCAGGCTTCAATCCTGAGCCCCAAGCAACAAGACTTAGACCTGTTGGTGGCTCCTTCCCTATCCAGCTGGCTGCCCCGAGGGAGCTCTCAGGCTAGAAGGGGCCACAATGGCATTATTACTTCAATCCCATTACCCACCCACCCTCCCAGCTGTGCCACGCACAGATGCCTCCCACTTCGGCTCACCAACAGCTGGCTCAGCTCAGGGCACCCCAGCGGTGTTATTAAAACCGCAGTTCTTTCTAATAAAGGCTGCTGTGGAGCACCACCGCTCTCCTCTGGGCTGCCATGGACCCATAGGGCTTCCTCCCCTCTGTTTGTGTATTCAGAACTGACACCTCCTGCTCTCCAGCTCCACGCTCCCCTCAAGTGGGTCAGACACGGTCCTCGCCAGGCATCCATAGAGGAGCGCGGCCCGTTCCGCCTGGGGAAGTTGCGCAGCCCTGCTCTCCCACCCCACCCCCTACAAGTGCCCCAGATTTGTTTTCTAAGCCAGCAGGCAGGGTAAGCAGAGATGGCAAACAAGGCCACAGGTGCCCAAGAAGAGACCCTCACCTGGGAACAGGAGGGCAAACAAGGCCACAGGTGCCCAAGAAGAGACCCTCACCTGGGAACAGGAGGGCTTTTTACTTTCCACCGTCCCCAGGTCTGTGGTAGTCCCAGGGGCGAGAGTCTCCTAGTGAGGCTGCTCTGATCTGCCGCAGCCAGCAGTCAGGGGTCTTGTAAGCCTGGGCCATCTGTCCCCACTCACTGTTGCCAGGCGGCCTTTGAGTCCTGTCCTGCTCCTCAGCTGCTGCTCCCCAGGAGTCCCCATCTGCATGCGGCCAGCCATCCCCGCTTGCTTACACTGTCCTGCCCCGTGGCCACGCTTCAGGAGTCTCTGTGGCTACTCCACAAGTAGAGAGAACCACACGAGCCGTGGCGGTCTGCATCTTGTAGACTGGTTTATCTGGATACCCTTGTACATGCAGAGGTCAGTGTGTAGAGAGGAACTTGGGGTCTCTGTAGACAGACCATTGGGATGAAGCAGACTTGTCATTAGCCTTTCCTAGAGAAGAGCTGGCCATAGGCTGACAATTGCACCATCAGCCAGCATCAGTCAAGACCAAGCAGAACACTATGCTGGGCTCCCCTCTCGGCAGCTCTGCTTGTCCGCAGCTCTGATCCGCCTATCTCAGCCACATGCAGGTCTACCCACCAGACCAGAACTGCTGATCCACCCAGGAGGTTGGTGGGACAGCTACCTAGACATTCCAAGGCAAGGGACGGCACCTGTGGTCAGCAGAGGGAAGGTGATTGTCTCTGCACAGGGTTGTCCCTCATGGCCACTGCCTACAGAGCCACAGCCCTGCAGCCCCAGAACAAATGCTCTTTCAGGCCAGGGGCATCTGTCACCTCTCCCCCTCTTCCTCAGTCCCACTGCACTGGCTGGCCACTCTGGAGGGAAGGCCAAGCAGCCTTCAGTGGGGAGGGTGCCTGTGTCTGAAGTTTTATATTTCTATCTCCAGGAAGGAGATTAGCTGGCTCACAGCCAGGCTCCTGCCTCTGCCGTCCCTGTGGTCACTAACCAAGCTGCCTTGATGACTCCGGAATGAAAAATGGTGACTCTGTCTCCCAGGCACCGTGTGTGTGTGTGTGTGTGTGTGTGTGTGTGTGTGTGTGTGAGCGCCTGCTCTGCATCTGCATCTTCTACCTCAGGTGGAGAGGGAGAGCTCTGCTCCAAGCCACTCTAGGAGAACCTTGTAGCCATGGAGTAGAAGAGTTAGTCCCGAAAGTGGGTGGGACACATCTTCTGCAAGGCACGGGAAGGGGAACTGCCCAGTACCAGAAGGAGCCAGGCTAGCTTGAATTCCTTCCTTTAAGTAGAAAAGCTATCCAGAGTGGGTTGTTACTGGCAGGGTCAGCAGAGGCAGGTCCTGTAGTCTCTGGAGAAGTCTCACCCAGAACCCCAAAGTATGTCCTCCCAGGGAACACACAGGAGACCTCTGGTCCCTACTCAGGTAGATGAGTGAAAGGGTAGACCAACTCAGGCATCAAAGAGCCTGTGAAGAGAGAACACACGTGTGTGTGCACACACAGATACACACGCACTCATGCACACTCTGTGGAGGACACTTACCTTGTACTACTTTAACTACTCTAGATGGGGTAAAAAGAGACACCAAGGGTCTTTGTAGAGCAGGTGTGATCTGCCTGCCCCTGGGTTCCCCATCCCACTCCCCTGACCTCCAGGACCCCTCAGTATTGGCTGGTACCAGCGCTGGGTGTCCAGGGCACGCTCCTGTAGCTCCTGGACCAGTGGGGAAGATGGAGGCCCCAGAGTGATCCCAGTCTCCTCCTTCATAAGGGGAGATGTGCCCTATGTGCTGGCGTTGGGAGCCACACCCCGGCGTCGTGGGAAGTAAGGCTGTGGGGTGATAAAGAGACGACTTTCTCTGTTGGTGCCTGCCCATGCCGGCTGCTGTGCCGGCTGCTCCCTTCTGCTCAACACTAACACTCCAGCAACTCCATTTAATTTTATTATTATTGTGTGTGTCTGTCTGTGTCTGTCTGTCTGTGTCTGTGTGTATCTGGGGGAAGGGGAGGCAGGGTGTGTGCCCCAGTGGCCTGTTGAGGTCCTTTCTCTCCTTCCACCTTAACGTAGTAGGATCTAAGTTATCAGGCCTGCGTTTGTCGCTGGCCCATCTGGCCAGCCTCCTAGCTTTTCTGTTTTCAAAGGCAGTACAGCGAGCTGCTCAGGAGTAACAGGTAAAAGGCTGTCTGTAAGACACAGCAGCTTCTCAGGGCCGCACTGACGCCCCACCCCCCACCCTTCAGGCTCTTTTCCTGTGTCTGTGGCTCCCCCTTCTGCAGGCAGTTAGTCCTATTGGTTAAAGGACAAATGCCAATCACCTGCAGCTGTTTTAGGGCTGGGAACCGGCTCCATTCTCAGCTCCAGCTCCTGATGCCTGGCCAGTCTCCCCCCACCCCCACCAGCACCCCCACCCCCGACTCAGCTTCAGGCAGGACCCATGGCCCTGTGTCCCGGGAGGGCAGTGTGCTGGTGAAGGACAAAGCTGTAGCCAAGTCCCCCATCAGCCCCAGCTCCCTGCTGGAGCACCGGGCCCAGCCGCTGATGCTTGTTCACTGGCCATTCATTATCATTAGCTCTGGCATGTTGATTCTCTGGTTGGAGAAGACAGCGCTGTCCTCCTGACAGCCATAGTGATGGATGGCCGTCTCGATGGATGGCTGCTTCCTTCTGTGTGCTAAGCTGAAGCCAGAGCCATGAGCAAGACTTAGGAAGTGGCACAGGTTGAGCCTGTTCCAGAGTGGGTGTCTAGGACCAGATCAGATGAAGGGAGGGGCTCTCCAGGAAGCAGGAAGGAAAATGGCTGCTTGTGGAAAAGGCCCTGACCTTGACATACTGGGACAGTATTTGTTGGAGTCATCCTTGACTCTTGAGAATCGTGGTTTCAAGGTATCTGTATACTCTTTGGGCACTCAGAGATTAAGGCAGGACTTTAGCATATAGTCTGGCCTCAATGGACATATGTCTTCCTCATCCACCACAGCTATACTTCCTGTCCTTTTAGGTCCTGCTATAGGAGACAGGCTGGTGGCAGGGATGTGCTTGAGCCTGGTGGCTTAGGTCCCACGCTCTTTTCCTTGCCACCTAGGCTAGGCCAGCTCCTCCTCTCTGCAGGGCAGGACAAGACAGGACAGGACAGCCTGGCTGTCATGGCCAAGGCGGGTTTAACCTGATCAGCCTTTCACCTTTACTTCATCCAAGATGCCAGGGATTGGACTTGGGCCTTGCACAAGCCAGGCTGAAGCTCTGCCAGCTGAGCTGGCCTAGAGCTCTCCTGTTTCCCCCATGCAAATCCTGAGAGATGGCGGGTGCTTAGTGAGGAGACGCGGCTCTTCTCTTGCTTAAACCATGAGGTTGAGGTCCTGGCAGGAGGCAGAAACCTTCCCAGTTTCCAGCAAGTCAGTACATCACGGGTACCCACAAAGAACACGTGGTCACAGTGAATCCCCACTGCCCCCATAGGGCTAGAGTTTGGAGTAGAGAGATGACTAACTGGTAAAGAGCACTTCCTGCTCTTTCTTCCGAAGGACCTGAGTTCAGTTCCTAGCATCAGTCCACATTAAACAGCTCAAAACTGCCTGTAACTCCGGCTCCTGAGGAGCTGTCAACCTTTTCTAGCCTCCCCAGCCACCCACATATATGTAAATAATTGTGAAACAAATCTTTAAGAGTATACTCGATTGGGCCAGGTGTAGTGGCGCATGCCTTTAATCCTAGCACTCGGGAGGCAGAGGCAGGTGGATCTCCGTGTGTTCTAGGTTAGGTCTGGTCTACAAAGAGCGTTCCAGACAGCCAGGGCTGTCTCTAAAAACCAAATACATACTTACAGACATATCAATGTATCTTTTAGCTGTGGTCAGTATGAAAAACAAATGAATAGTGTTGGGCATGGCGGTACACACATGTAATCGAGGTGGAGGCAGGGGAGTAAGGAGTTCAAGGCCACCCTCAGCTGCATACAAGTTGGAGACCGACCGTCCTGGGCTGTGTACTTTGTGTGTTTGCATGCATGTGTGCATGCCATGGCATGTATGTGGAGGTCAGAGAACAGCTCACAGGACTCAGTTCTCTCCTCCCTATGAGTCCCAAGGGTTGAGCTCAGGCCCTCAGGCTTGGCCACAAGCCCCTTTACCCACTGTGGTAGCTTGCTGGCCTAAGCTCTGTGGTTCGTTGCCACCTTCTAGGAGACACATGGGCAGCATGCTCAGAAGTCACCCCCCCCCCCCCCCCGCACAGCATTTCAGAGCTAGTCGCAAGGAAGAGAACAGTAAAAAAGCCACTAAGAGGGACTCCATGCCCCACCGTCACAGTCATGTTGTCTCCAGGGGACGAGGTGGGAGAGACAGGGTACATGTGCCTGCCCTAGCATCAGCAGCGCCTAGGCAGGGGTCCCAGTTCTTGCGAGCCTCACAAGATGCCAGGATCCTGCAAGGAAGGGAAGGTTTACCTATGCTTCACACCTCCCTGAGCAGCAGGAGGCTCCACACAGGGGCTCAGCGACCCAGGATGTCAGCCAGGTCACTTGCTGTACAGAGAACTGGGGGGCAGGGGGAGAGGCTCCCCTCTCTACACTCCCAATGCAAGCTGACTCTTAGATAGCTGCCCCAGGCCATGTTCCCAGTGCATGAAGAACAGCCTCTGACAACTCTGCCCTAATATCAGACTCCTGCTTAACCCCCCATCTGGCCCCAACATGTCTGTACCTTCTCCCGTGGCTTCACCTGACTTGGACATCTTCCCTGCCCTGGGGTGAGTCCCGGGAAGGCAGGGCCTGCTGGCGAGGTATAGATTCAGGAGGGATGATGTTTGTTTATTTTGAGGCTCTTAGGAGTCAGCATCCCTCCATCCTTGGCACATATCCAGGGGGCCATGGCTTGCCCTTTCTCTCTGCCAAGATGATGTTCTGAGGTCAGACAGACAGACAGCATTGGGTCAGACAGCTCCCATGGGCATTTATATGGCTCTTGACAACAGAAAGGAGGGAAGAAAGCCACCCAGATGCTGTTGGGAGGCTCGGTGCCCAAATTGGTCTTGCCCTAACTTCCTGACACAGGGAAGGGAAGTGTGCCGTCTCTGAGTTGGCCACTCAAAGGCGCCTGAGCAGCACCTGTTTGGTCTCCTCAGATAATGGCTTGCTTTTTGCACCTGTCTCCCTCCTCCCTCCCTCCAAGGAGTTAGATGCTGAGGGAGCAAGCTGCACCTCAAGGTGAATCAATATGGCAAGGCCAGCTTGTAGAACTTAGATCTGCTGTCAGAAGTCTGCCCGTAAGCAGCTCGTGGCTCCGGGCAGAGTCAGGGACCGTGAGCCTGGAAAGTGGAGGGGCAGCCGGCTGCTCAGCACTGCGTGGTAACTAATGAGTCCTCCTCGCCCTCCTACCCCAAGAGCAGGCATCCCAGCCACAGACCCTGGGAACCGAGCAGCTAAGATGGTCTTTAATATGCCCTCTGGCACCAGGCAGCTGCCTCCCCTCTCCTCTACAAGGTGGGCGTCCACCCTTGAACTTGGACCGTTCTCCCATGGGGTTGATGCTGTCCTCTGCCCTGCTAAGGTAACCACTGTCCAGTTCCTCCTGCTGTGATTGTCTTTGGTACCTCCCACCTGTTGGCTCACTCTGGACTCCACAGGGACAAGGCCTGTGCCTGCCTTGTGCACTTCCCCCTGAGCAACCAGAATCGTGCCCGCACTCAGCAGACCCTCAGCAAGAACGTGAGTGAGTGAGTGAGTGATAAAGGCCAAGTCTCGGGTTCTACCAAGCCAGCACAGTTGTTTCTATAAATAAGAAAAGTCTGCTGCCCCCTCATTATACAGGTGATCGGCCCAGTCCCACTGTCCCCATGTGACCTGGTGTCAAGCTCTCACCAGCCTCCCAAGTCCTCCCTGGCTCCTTGGTGCTTCTCCACACCCCTTGGAGTGTGACTTCCGGTGCAGAAAGCAAGGGCATGCAGGGCTTTTCAGCTTAGCCTAGGATAGGGGAGAAGCAGGGACACCTGGCACTGCCACCCAGGAGCCGCAGGCTCTGCTCAAGGGCAGACCACTGGGCATCTCCTCGTCCATCTGGGTCTGCCCTGCAGCTGGAGGTGAGCAGTGTCCCCCAGGGAGGCACAGCCGTCCCCTCGGTGCCTCCGCACTGTCTGTCCCTCACAGCCTGTCATCTTATTTCACCTTGATTTATTAGCAGACCTAATGAGTTTTTGGAGCAGCCGCCTCCCCAGGGATGGGGCGATCAATCTAGGAGATAGCTGGTGAACTCTGCGGCTCCCCTGGTACCCAGGGAAGGCAGGAGGTCCCAGGGACAAAGGAGTCTGGCCCCAGGAGAGTGGGGACCTCTGCAGGTCAGAGCCCCCACTTTCTTCCTTTCTCGGTGACTGTCCAGTTGGAGACATAAATGTTTCTTTTTAATGTAACTGGAAGCCAGGCCAACAGTCTCCCTTCTCCTTAGTGTTCCCAGAGCCAGTGCCCTCTGGGTGTGTTCAGATGGTGGGCAGTCGGTGGGACTCTTCTGTTGGACTTGCCTGGTGCTCCCCTTCAGGCCTCTGTGCACCTCCTCTGCCTCAGTGAGTGTCCCTGTCTCTGGCTGGCTTCTGTCCCTAGAGGGACAAGGGTGCTGTGCTTTTCTCTAGCCAGATGCAGCGGCCTTTTATGCTGTCCCCACAGCTGGGGCACTTTTGACAGATAGTGCCTAGTGTGGTTAAGGAGAGGGAGGGAAAAGGGGACCGTGAATGAGCCGTCCCCCTCAGGTGATTGTCAGGGAGCTGCTATTGCACGGTGACCCTCCAGGGCAGATTTAGTTTTGGGGAGTGTGAGGGGGGAAGGAGAGAAAGAGAGGGGGTTAGTGTGTGTGTGTGTGTGTGTGTGTGTGTGTTAGTTTAATCCCCATATGTCTAGTACGGGGATACTTGTGCATACTAGACAAGCAGTCTCCACTGTGCTCCTACTGCCACCCTCTTCACCTTCACTTTTTAAAGGTGAATATATCTGTATAAGTGTGTGCCACATGTGTGTGCCGAGATCTGAACTCAGATCCTCTGGCAGAGCAGCAGGTGCTCCTAACCACTGCTGAGCCATCTCTCTAGCCACTGATTGTTATTTTAAGACAGAACCTGAACCTCACTTACCTACCCAGGCTGGCTTTGAACTCCCTGTGTAGCCCAGGCACTGGCTGTGAACTTGCCATCCTTCTACCCCAGCCTCCTGAGTAGCTGAGATGCCAGGCCGACACCACCAGGCCCTGCTGGGTCACTAAAAGTCTCCGCCATCACATTAACAGATAAGGCTACTTATGGCTGGGCTATCCTGGAAGTTCTAGAAGGGCCTGAGATAAGAAAGCAGCCCCTGGAAGACCATGTTAGAGGATTTAGTTTTGGGGAGGTGCGGAACCCAGCCAGAGTGGTCCAGGCAGCCACCCTGAGTAAGCAGGCTCTCACCCATTCACAGCTCTCAGGGATTTGAGGCTCCCCCACCCCGACCCCCAATAGCAGGGAAGGAGTAACCAGCACCTGAGTCCAAACCCAGCCACGAACCATGAGCATCTCAACAGCCAGCCTCCCGGCCTTGCCTTATCTCAAGACCCAAGGCCAATGTCAGGCAGCAGACAGCTGCAGGATTTCTCCACTGGCCTCTTTCCAGATTCCTGCTGGAGGTGGCCAAGCCCAGAAGCAGGGCCAGGTCACAGGTAGCATCCCAAACGGTGGCGGCAAACAACATGTAAGTCTTGCCTCGAAGTGGCTGCTCCCTCGGCCCTCACCCAGCGTCCTCCCTACAGTGGCACAGCCACCTGTCCCCACCGCCCGGATGACTGGCCAGCAGGCACCTGAGCCACCATCCAGCAGCCGTGCTGTCCCTCACTAGCACACAGGACACTGCTTCCAGCCAACCAGAGGGTTCCCCTCGCCATGCCTCGGTACCCCAGCGGCTCCCTACACCTCTGGGATGAGCCAGCAGCCTGAGGTCAGACGCTGAGGCTCAAAGAGGAACTAGGTCGATGCTTCCCTCTGACTGGTTGGGGCCGAAAAGATTTGTGATGCCCTGGAGCAGGAGGAGTGGTAGAATTGAGCCGCTGTGAGAACTGAAACAAATCATATTTATTGGCAGTTTTCACAAGCCCTTCCAAGCTCCCCCCTCCCCTCCTTCCCCCTGCCGTGTCAGACAACTCTGATTAAAAGCAATAAATGACTCCAGCCCACTCCCAGGTGTCATCATGGGAAGAGATATTGGCCTGGCTTCTTGTGGGTCCCGGCAGGACAACCTCTCCCAAGAACCAAGGAGTGTACCGGTGTCCTGAGGGGTAACAGAGTCCCCGGCTTCATCCTGAGGAAGATGGGGCCCACAGACAGGACATGCCGGACTCTTCTGTCCCTCCACAGGGAGTAACAGACCTATTCTGCATGGGCAACAGGAATGTATAAATTCAAAATGAAGACAGAGACTCAGAGGTCTCTGTGTGCGTTGAGTAGTTACCACTGGCAGCCCTGGGTGATGTCAGGAGAAGATACCAGAGAAGTCTAGAAATGCCGTCTTAGCTGGCAGGGACCTTGTCCATTGTGTTGTTGAATGAATGCTGGACTCGGCCTTCTTTAGGGACTCAGGTTCTAGAAGCAGGGCCGGAGAGTCAGCCCACTACGGTGGCGGGATCAAGAGTTCTTCCCAAGAGGCTGCCGGGTAGAATCAGCTGTCTCTACAGAGCCTGATTGTCCTGAACAGAGATAAAGTCACAGATGCCCTTCCACAGCAAATTCCCTGTCCCCTAACTATGTCACCAAGCCTGGAAGAGCAGAGCCACATGCCCTTTGCTGCCAGCCTTAGGACCAGCAACTCGGGACTTGCTTGTCTCCAGCATTGCCCTCTGGTGCCCTTTCTTCCCCGGAGTGACCCCTCACCATATCCTCCCTGCTGCAGACCCTGCTCACCCAGCCCTGCACACAGCTGCCAGCAATCCTGCCCTCCGAGCCACATGCAGCAGGGGCTTGTGCCTAAGAGACGCTTTCTCTTGAATCTGCTGTGCCTCTCAACCCTCAGCTCCCCTCAGCTCCCCACCTCCCATACCTGGCTCCAAGGCACAGAACCTTTAAACTAAGGAGGAGAGAGGGGATGAGTGCAGGCCAGGTCTGCCTCTGACGGGAAACTGACAGAGCCCCTGAGAGGGACCTTGAAGGATAAGGGAAAGCTGGTAGCTCCTCGCCAGGGGCTGTCACCTCAGCATCCCCTTTCTCCAGGTCACACCTAGGCCCTGCTTCTGGGAAGAGGGGGGAGAGCAGGATGTGTTTATCTAAGACACTCATAGGCTCAGCAGCCCCACGTGGGCTGGGGGATGCAGGGCTCAGCAGCCCCACATGGGCTGGGGGATTCAAGGCAGCCTGAGCCGCGAGGGCGTCCATCCTCACTGGCCCTCCTTGTCTTTCAGCCTTTGCCATCATGATTGTGCTGGCCCTGGTGCGCATCGGGAAAGGACAAGGAGAGGGGCACCCGCCCCTAGCCAACTTCTTGGGGGTCCAGAACCTGTTTGGGGTGTGTGTCTACTCGTTCATGTGCCAGCACTCCCTGCCGTCCCTCATCACCCCCATCTCCTCCAAGCGCCACATCACACGGCTGCTGTTCCTGGACTACGCGCTGATCCTGGCCTTCTATGGCCTCCTCTCCTTCACGGCCATCTTCTGCTTCCGTGGGGACAGCCTCATGGACATGTACACCCTCAACTTCGCGAGGTGTGACGTTGTGGGCCTTGCAGCAGTCCGGTTCTTTCTGGGCCTCTTCCCCGTGTTCACCATCAGCACCAACTTCCCCATTATTGCGGTGACCCTGCGCAACAACTGGAAGACGCTCTTCCACCGTGAAGGTGGCACCTACCCATGGGTGGTAGACCGAGTGGTGTTCCCCACGATCACCCTGGTGCCTCCCATTCTGGTGGCCTTCTGTACCCATGACCTGGAGTCCCTGGTGGCCATTACAGGAGCCTATGCAGGCACCGGCATCCAGTACGTCATCCCTGCCTTCCTGGTGTACCTCTGCCGCAAGGACACCCAGCTGACCTTCGGCTATGGAACCGTCAACAAGCATAGGTCCCCGTTCCGCCACACCTTCTGGGTGGCCTTTGTGCTTCTGTGGGCTTTCTCCTGCTTCTTCTTTGTCACGGCCTACATCGTCCTCAAGGAGACCCAGCTCTGATAGCAGATGCATCTGACAACAGGAGGCAGAGACAGCCCAGCTCCAGCCTTCCTGCATCAAAGCAGGATTTAGCTGCCACCCGGGTCTACATGAACGTGCTAGGCTGGGGCTCTCAGAGAAGGCCTTCTACGTCTCCAGCTGCTGTCTTCTCCCCACCCAGGACGTCACCCTGCAGGACAGCCCTCCTGCATGGGAACATGGTTGTCACACACATTCCTCCACTCCTGCCACTGGAGGCTGGCTCCCTCCTCTGCAGTGGAGGAGACAGTGCTGACCCTGCTGCTATTTATATTAGACCCCGTGCCCCCTATTGCACCCTCAACCATCCACTAGCAGTGGCTGCCTCCTCAAAGGTGAATCCCAGTCCCTGGCTCTCCTAACCTGACCTGCTTGGAAGGGCAGGGCCCTCTTCCCTGCCAATCCTGACAGTTACTAAGTTGTTTTTACCCCCTATGGGCGGCCCAGCCAGCTCTAGTGACAAAGACAGGAAGTGCTAATTGGCACCAGGGTCTCTAGGCAAGAGCCTGCGAGAGCGTCTGCTGTGGGTGCCGGCTCTGGCAACAGCAGACAGATGAAGCATCCTTCCCCAGGGTTTAGAGCCCTTTGCTTGGGTCCCTGAGAGGGGTCCTGTGTCCCCTGGCTTCTCCTTTGGAGCCCAGGGGCCCCCTGAAATGCGGGGTACCACTTGAGAAGCTGCCCTCATCACCCCCACACATACACACCCATTGTAGCTGACCACCCTGGACTTAAAACAGGGAAAGCACAGAGAGACTCTGCAAAAGGTCAGGCTGGTATCAGGCAGCCCAGCTTGCAGCCAGGCTGCATTGCCACACTAAGGTGGTGCCCTTTGGAGCCTGGTCATGGGTGCTCAGTGGCCACCCTCTCCAGGTCCCTGGCTACCGTGGATCTGGAGGGGGTGCATACCACCATTCCTGCGGAAGGAGGCTAGGCTCCCAGCTGCCTCCTGTTGAGTTACACATGCGCCCACTAGGCCTGATGCCTTGGAATGATGAGTGAGTGATGAACTGCATTTTCTATGTGCCTTCTGCTTTGGGCACCAGGGATCTCTCCTGACCCTGACTTGCCCCAGCCCTGGGCCTAGTCCCACCTGTCCTGGACAGAACTGCCTCTGGGGTAGAGGGTCTCAGACCCCTGCCCCCTCCCTCTTGATTTCAGTGCCTTGCTCCACCCTAGTGAGGGAACTTGCGCCAGCCACCTCTTCCCTTTCTACATCTTGCCCGCCATATTTAAAGCTTGAACTCTGCTGTGTTGTTGGATGTCCCAGGACCCAGGAGGCTGTGCAGAACCTGCCAAGAATGTGGGACCCACTGGCAGCACCTGCCACCTCTGGTCCCAGCATCCCTGCCCCTAAGCATCTCCAGGTGGAGGTGGGTCAGGCTGCAGCTTCTTACAGCTGTCCCACATCAATAGTTCCAGCCACACGGAAGACAGACGTCCCTACACCGGTCTGTCAGTGCAGCATCTTCCCAGGAGGCCCTGCCCCACAGTGCGCCAAGTAAGGAAAGCAATACAGTAGCAGACCCAGGAGTAAAGGACAGCTGTCCATCATCCCTGCCCTGCCCCGCCCCTGTCTCGGGCTGTTTGCTGAGAACTCAATTAAAACATCTGTACTTAACCTTCTCCCTCTTGCTTAAGGACAAAGCAAATTAAATCTTCCTTCTGCAACACACACACCTCACCCCACCCCCAGGCTCCAAACTGAATTTTGGTGGAAAATTTATTAGCATCATAAAGCCCGAGTTGATTTACGTGGCAATCTGGAGCCACACACAGCAGCCGCTGCGCTCCCCACCCCCAAGTTAAGTTAGGGAAGCCCCAGCCTGGGCAGGAGGAGGGACAGGCTGGCCACATCACTGATGCCAAGCCAACCTCCCCACTGTCTGGTTTCTGTGCTGCTTCATCTCCACCTATTGTCTGACCTGCTAGAAGCCACATGAGGTCTTATCACACCAGGCCTCTGTCACCTGTAGCCAGGAGTGTTAGGCACAGGAGAGGACTGGGGGGAAGGGGGTGTTAGCATTTGTGGGTATCATTTGTCGTCCCCCCTCCCACACACACAGGCATTGAGCACACTAAATATTTGTATACCACCTGGGTAAGGTGATAGATTAGGTCATGGCATCTGCAAAGAGGCCCCGGGGTTCGTGGTCCAGAGGACAGCAACAAGCCCACCCAGCCTGGCCCCAGATCCGAGTCTCTGAAACTCAGCCATTGTCACTGCCATCTTTCTGCCTTGCTCCGGACCCATCCCGAGGGCAGGGCAGGTCAAGGTGGGAACGATCATTCTCCAGAGCTCCAGATCCGGCTGAGCATCCACACGGTGCCAGGGGCCCTGGCTGTGCCTCACATGAGGCTGGTAGATGGGGCAGATGGCAGGTGTCAGGCTGTGAGGCACTGCGGAGCAGTAAAAAGTGGCATTGGGCACCAGGCCAGACCCAAAGCCACACAGCTGTCCTCACCACATGGGGCCAAGAGCCTCAGCAACAGGCAGTGGCTGTCTCTTGGGGCTCTGGCTGAAGAGAAGTAGGTGGTTCCAGACCCAGGGGCAGAGGAAGGCTGACGTCTAAGGAGTAAAGTGCCAAGCAAGTGAAGTGCAGGGGCTGCTGAAAGCTGAGACAGCCAGGTGGCAGCAAGCCCTGTCAACCTTCCTCCCCGAGGCGGGGGTTGGGGGGGGGAGCATGCTGTGTGCCTGGTATAGTGCTGGATACATTGTGAGGACCAAACTGTCATAACCCCCATACCCCATGGCCTCTAAGCAGCAAGCATCTGTAACCCTCCCTCTTATGGGGACCTCCAGATCGTAGGTCGTGGAAACTAAAGGACTGAGCTTATCCCAGCACCAAAGTCCTTAATAAAGCTGCTATTACCCACGGTTGTCTCCTTTGTCATTTGCCAGCCATGACTGTACTGGTAACCCAGGCCTGACAGGACTCCCAGATACTGCTTAGCTTTATCATCTCCTAGTGAAGTGGCATTCTTGTGGCTGTTCCCTGCTGCACTCCAGAACCAGGATGCCACAGGAGCCTGGAGCCACCCAAATCTAGGTGGCTTTGGGAAGAGAGGGATTGGCTGTAGATCCCGAATCTCATAGGAAGTTTGAGGGCAGCCCTCCTCTTGGCAAAGAGCAAGGTGAAGCTGGAGGGTCATGGCTAGAGATGCTCCACCACCACCAGCCCTCTGTGAGCACGGACTCTCTGGGAAATGCTGATGTGCATATGAAGTCTTTGACTAAAGACAGAGCAGCTAGGTCAGCCACAGGAGGGAACTGGGTCAGACCATAAGCATGTCCCACTGCGAGACAAGTGGCAGGCCCTGCTTTTCCCATGTTGCATCAAAAAGAGGAAAAAAAAAACAGCATTGGGGGTGGGGTTTGATAGGGCTTGCGTTAGATGCTTTCCCTTCTGTGACCTCACCCTTCTCCCCCCACCCCACCCCACCCCCACCCCCCGCCGCCACCTCCCTCCACACCAGGCCAGGCTTTTCCTCCTCCTCTTAGAGGTACAAGAGAGCCAGGGGCACTTCCATCATGAGCACAAGCTAAGACATATCTGTCCTTGCACCTCTTGCCCCTTCATACATTCCTAGAAAAGAAGCAGGCTGCTGGCACTTGCACCAGCCAGCCGACAGCAGGCTCAGCCACCCAACAGCAGGCTCAGTTCCGCATTTGACTCTTAATTATCTTAACAGTTCTTGGTTATTAATGATCTTGGGCCGCGAGCAGGGCAGTCTAGACCTCCCATATCCTCCCGGTTTCACCTGCCACAACCTTCTCTTCCCCCCCTTCCTCCCCCCCCCACAAGTGTATACGGGCCCTGACAGGGGAGGATGGGGGGTGGGGGTGGGAAAACAAGGACTCAGTTTTAGAAACGGATCAGTTAACCCTGTTGCTGCTGTATCTAAGGCCAGTGCTCTTCCAGAGAGGGTGCTGTCCTAAGCCCTCAGCCAGACTCAGGAGCTCCACCTGTTGTTGCTGCTGCCTGACTCCATCTTGTGAGCAGTCACGAGGCAGTTAGTGAACATGACCACAGAAGAGGGGGCCTGCCCGTTCTTAGAGTGGTCACACTCTGGCCATAAGTGGAAATGTATCTGACCTTGCCCATTTTTCCCCCTAAAACAAAACTGAAAGGGCCCAGTTCTCATGGCTCCCACCCAAGCAGTATGACCATTGGTGCCTGAAGAGGTAGCACAAGGTACTGTAGCAGAGGATGCTAGGCTGCAGGGGTCACTGTGCCCAGGACTCCCTTTCCCTAACTCCCTGTCTGCCAGTCTCCACCTCACCTAACCCACAGGGGACAGCAGGACTCCAGCTCTACTTCCTTAGCAGCATACAAATGAGTCTGACTGGATCTGTAATGCTCACCACAGTTGGAATGGTGACTGGTACTCACTCACTTCACAGTCGTTGTTGGGAGAACAGATGTAGTTGCTGATGGGAAAACTCGAAAGACTGAAAAAGTCATCTTTTACAGAGGTCCCCAGAACCAGTGGTATATGTGACAGTGGACGGTAGTCCCCTGAGAACCCCAGAGGGAGGATGAAGCAGGATAGGTGTGCAGATTGTCACACCTGAGAGGTTTGGGCACAGTGAGGCTGAGCCAATGCCTGACCCAGGATGGCACCTGTGCCCAGCTTCTAGGGACCACTGGCCAGGCTCCAGACCAGGCCCCAGACAGGCTATCACTGACACTGTCAGTCTCCCAGTGGCATCTCCTAGCCTGTGGAGACAGCCACTGTCACCAGCAAGAGCCTCTCTTTTCAAGAAAACTGAGTACCACTAAACTCAATTCTTCACTCCCAGAGCCCCCATGCTGAGCACATTTGTCACAGAATACCTAGAGCTGGCCCCAAATACCAAATAGCTTCCACTGCCCAGAGCCCCTCCCCCAGCCTCAGGTATTCCCACCTCCCTCTTGGATACCCTTGGACCCAAGACTTCCCCAGATAGAGTTGTCCACATGCTATAGTCAGATGCCCCAGCCCAGAATACACCAGAGCTGGACTGTGCACTCTCCAGGATGCAGAGTGAGACAGCTAGGACCAACTGGGTTGTAAAACGTTGCTTTAATGTCCCAATGCTCCTATGAAAAGAAATCCCAACCAATTGGAGCAAAAGGTGGGTTGGCCCTACCCAACCTCCATTTCCAATTTTGTGTCCCCAACCCAAGGCCACAGCAACCACAACTAGAAACTGGCTGACGCCAGGACAGGGACACATTTTTACTCCCTGGGACTGCAAGACTTCATGTGATGAGCAAGATCCCAACCCACACCAAGACCTAAGCTGCTAAGGTCATAAGCTGGCCATGGAAGATATCCTTTTCACTGGGGTCTCATGGCCAGAATTTCAAAGTAGAAGGCAGAGGAGTCGTCAAAGCTTGTCTGTCCCCCAAACTTGGCCAAGGTCAGCCACAGAATCCAGTCCAGCAGGAACCAGAGCTGCCGGTACCTCACACTTCTGATTCCAGGCTGGAGATCCGCCTCCAGGTGCAGGACCTTGGAAACCCTTGTGTCCCACAAGCTTCCCTGCTGACCTCTTCCAGCACCCCACTGTCCCTGTAGCCTGTACCTAGCCCCAGGGTCCTGCCTCTGTGTGATGGAGGCTCCCAGGTTCCAATGAGCCAGGGGCTGTGGCTGGCACAGGGTGGAGGGTGACGGCAGACAGTCCCCCAGCAGAATGGCAGGTGGGTATGGGTGTGCAGGCAGACATGCTGTCTGGGCTGCCAGGTGGCGGCCACCCCTGCTGGCACGCCCTCCACACAGGCCTCCCGGTAGGACGGCAGCCGCAACGACTGTGTTTGAGCCACGTGCTGACAGGATGGCCGGCTTTGGGGGCATGGGCAAGCGCAGGCGTGACCGGAACACCTGGCAGGCAGAGGGTTGGATCGAGTGAAGGCTTCTGCCATGGAGCTGGGCAGGGAAGCGTGGCGAGGGCGCGGGCCCCTGGCCCAGGCCGCGCGCAGCAGAGCCTCCCGCCGAGCCAGCTGTTCCGGCCGGAGCAGCGGCAGGTCGTCAGGCTCCGGGGGCTCCGGGAATAGCGGGAGAAATGGGCGCCCTGACCTCTCTGCTCGAGGGAAGGAACTGTAGTGGCAGTGCGCGTGCAACCGGGAGCGCTCCGGAAGCGCGCGCCGCTCGGAGGCCGAGAGGTGCGATCCCTGATGCCCTACTCGCACTGGCCACCGTGCATCCCAAGCGTGCCTGCAGGATGCTCGGGACACGTCGGGCTGAGGCGACCCTGCGCAGGTCGCGGGGCGAGCGGGAGGCTGCGGGGCCCGGCGCGCTAGCGGGGTGCGGCCCCCACCGGGAGACCGCCAGCCGCTGGGACTCGGTTGTCCCGGAGGACCCGGGGTGCATGACCGCGGGCCGGAGGTGGTGGGAGCAGGCGCGCGACGGTTGTTGCCCCAGTTCTCGATGGTGCGAGTGGCGCGGTCCAAAGAGCCGCTCACGTCCGCTGTGCTCACCATGTCTCGAGCCGCCTGCAGCATCTTCAACACATTGGCCTGGGCTGAGCCTGCTGTAAGGTCCGGGCTGGGCGGCCGCGCAGGGCTCGGAAGGCTCTGTACCCCGTTGAAGCAGCTGTAGATGCCCTAGTCAATAAAGGGAAGACAGGCCGTGAGCCATCTTCTCAGGGACCAGCCACCACTGTCCCAGGCCTTGTTCTAAGCAACAGCTTTTAAAAGTCCTAACTGTGTGCTCCCAATGTCAGGCAACTTGCTGTTCTGCAGATGAATGAGGTATCTGGATTTCTTCTTCTAACGCTGTCTAGCAAACCGCAGGGAGGATTCAAAGCCCCAGCATGCTGACAAACCACGCCCCTTCGCAAGATCTGTTTTACATCTAAATGGGTCTACTGCCAGCTAGGTTGCTGTGCCTAACACTGAGACCTATATAGGGAGAAGCAGGCACCTACCCTGCTGAAAGCCAGCAGGAAGTCCAGCTGGGATGAGCTGGGCACCGAGTGTCGAAGTTTCCAATAGACCAGGTGCTCCCAGGCAAAGACCAGAAGGGCCAGCCCCATGGCCACCAACAGCATGTAGAAGACGCCCGCCATGTTGTCAATGTCCAGCTTGCTGCTCATCACCTCGTTCTTCTCGTTATGGCAGATCCCTGAGAGCCACACTGTCTCCAGCTTCTGTGTCTCCCCTGGCAGAGAGGACATACAAGTCTCAGGAATGCCTCCTTCAACAGACCCTACCAACACATGCCTGGATAGAGGACAGTTAGCCATCCTTGTTTCCTAGTCGGGAGAAGTCCAGCAGAGGCAGGACAAGGACAACCAGAGAGAAGCTAGCTGCAGGATTAGTGCTAGCCTTACCCCTTTGCATGCTGACTCCCACATGCCTGGTAAAACCTTGGTTTTGTTATTTTGTTTCTTTCTTTCCAGACAGGGTTTATTGTAACTCAGGCTGGCCTTGAACTTGTCAGTAAGCAAGGCTGAGCTTGAGCTACTGATCTTCCTGCCTCTGCCTCCCAAGTGCTGGGACCCTGCCACACCTGGCAGTCAAAGCTTGTCAATTGGTTACATTTTAGCGTTCACTCATGCATTCAAGCTATCATGGTTTGTTCTTTACCACAGACATGCCAGGCCTGAATTGGGGCCCAGGGGAGATCACAGGCACTCTTGTTTTCTCTCCTTACTACATAGAATTTATATGGACGTATGTTGTGTTTAAGGTTGGGGGAATTGGGATTTATTTTTAATTATGTGTATGTACATGCATGTCTATGTGTGTGTATCATTTGAGTAGGGGTGCTCAGGAAGGCCAGATGTATCTGATCCCTCCAAAGCTGGAGTTACAGTCATGTGTGAACTATCTGATGTGGGTGCTGGGAACCAAACTCAGGCTCTCTGTAAAAACAGTACATGTTCTTAGCCACTGAGCCATCTCTGCAGCCCCAAAGCATGGGGAGTGTTTTGTTTTATTTGAGACAGGCTCTTGATTTGTAGCTCAGGTTGGCCTCAAACTCATGATATCTGCATCCCTGTCCCATGAGTAATTACAGGTGTCCTCTCCGCTCAGACAACAATCTATCACTAAGGAGGGAACTCCTGCAGAGGGAGAGCTTTCTCTGGGTTTAGAACAGGCTAGGCTGGCCATTCCAACCAGTGAGCCCGGCTGCCAAGGCTAGCCTGCCTCCACCTTGGGAGTAGGCAGATGTTTGGCCCTAACCTGGGTGTCAAGATGACAGAAGAGAGGAACTCATCTAGGAAAGGCCATGAGAAGACTCTTGGGGCATGCTCAGTCACTCAGAACTCCCACCAGGCAACTTGAATATTGTCTTGCCTTCCTTGCCCTTTGGAGAACCTCCAACTCTGGCCCTTGCTCCTCCCTCTTGCAGGTCATCCCTCCCTTAGGTCTTGAGTTTTTCCTCACACTTGCACCTCAACTTCCCCATCCTCATTCTCAGAGACCTTTCCCTGCAGAGGCTCTGTGTACACAGAAATGATAGTAGAAATGCTAATGACCACAGAGCTGTGGTCCACCCTGGAACCTAGAACTGATGGAACTCACCATCCCCCAGGAACTGCAGGAGTGCCAGGTCTATGGCCCGCTTCCAGTGGGAGTCTTTCTGCATGGCAATGCCATAGCCAGTGGTGGCAAAGACTTTGCCAGATCCAATGGTGACCAGCTTGCAGCCTTCATCCTTGCCCGCCATGTAGTTGAGGACGGCGGCATCATAGATGAAGGCATCCAGCTTCCTAGAGACATGCCGTGCCCTCAGGACCAAGGACCAATTCAGGTCAGAGGGAAGGGCCAGGACACAGCTCTGAGTACAGGAGCCTGCAGCCACCACTGGGGAGGTGCCCTCGAAAGGACTCCTTCCTCATTTCTCAGAAAGGGTAGGGGACTCGCTGCCCTAGAATATACAGTGCCTCTGCTCAGACCCTTCTACTTGTAAAAGTCTGCAAAGTTTTTAGTCACCACCTCAAACATCTGGGTCATATGATAAATATCCACTATCTCTTCCAACTCTACTCTGCCTCAAGACCCCCTCATCCCTCCCTAGGAGTCCCACAAGACATGCCAGCTCCACTGTCCCTACCCTGGGTCTCTAAGGAAGGGATGCCTAAGGGTGCCTCCCGGGAAGACATGGAGCCAGAGGCACCCTTAGGAAGACTGGAGACCCACCCCATCTTCAGGCTTGTGAGAGCATCCTCCACCGAGCGCTGGTTGAACTTGACCATGTGAGTGTGCATATCACGATAGTTGCTACGAATGTTCCTCTCTGTGCTGCCATTAGGTACCGTGCCAAAACGGAAGGGTGGGTATTGGTCTTGAGGCCGCTGAAACTATAGGCAGAGAGCAAGCCACTCCCACCCTCTTCGTCTACCTCACCCCCAAGTACCAGAGCCCCAGCCCCTGCACAGTCTTAGACACAGGCCTCTCCTGTCTTTTACAGGTGGAAACTCAGAAGCCTGAGACAGATGAAGACTTAGCCAAGGCCACTCAGTCTGTGGACCTGAGCAGTCATCATTAATCCTTCTCCCCAGACCCCCAAATCCTTCCCACTCCGGTCTTGGTTCAAATTCCCCAGACTTTGGCCTGTATGTGCCCTTCCAAGGCCTGTCCCCACCCCTGGTGCGCCCCCACCCTCCACCTGGCTGTGGCCCAGGAACCTTCTTGTCACTAAGGCCCGACACAGTGTCGATGTATTGTTCCTGGATCATGAAGGCTGCCAGATTGGCCGTGTAGCTAGCGAGGAAGATGACAGCGAAGAAGGCCCACACCAGGACCATGATCTTGCTGGTGGTGCCCCGGGGGTTCTCGATGGGAACAGAGTTGTTGAAGACCAGTGCCCACAGCAACCACACGGACTTGCCAATGGTGAAGGATGGTCCACCTGACTCTGGGGATGAGAGGGTGTGTGCTGGGGCTTTCCTGGCCCACTATGAAAAAGGGCTTAGAGCCTGGTGGGTACTTCATCACTGGCCAGCCCACCCTGTCCCTCTACCCAGGCCCATGTACAGCTTACTCTTGCCCTTGGTGAGATTCTGGTTGTAGCTGACAGGGCTGAAATACTCGAACATGAAGACAGTGATGGCAACCACCGTGAGGCACATTACAAACATCATCACCCACACGGCAGGGCTGTAGGGTTCTGGGGACCAAAGCAAGAGGCTCAGAGACCTGGGCTCCACCCCATTCCAACAGTACCAAGATACAACAACTGGAGACGGGCAGAGCAGAGTCCTGGCAGCCCTGTAGGTAGGGCCAAAGGTCCCTGACCCTCAGAGCAGTTGAACCCCCAAAGAGCCTAAGGTAGGACAGTATATAGGGTTCAAGGCTTCCTCCTGCCTTCTTCCCAGAGAGCACACATCACTCCATTGTAACTTTGCATAGCTCCTGCATCCCCAGCAGGGCCTGTCACTGGGGAGGGTTCTGATCTCTACCTAGAGGGTGGGGCTCTCTGAGGCCAGGTCGTCTTACTGCGCATCCCTCTGACATGGGAGCTGAAGCTCAAGCCCCTCCAGAGACTGTCTGCTGGATGAAGAACCAGCTGCTATCCTCTCCGGAGCCCTTGCTCCTTTGCGGAGAAGGCCATCCTAGGAAATGAGAGTGGAGGTGGCTCTCTGTCCCGTGGCTGGTGGCTGGAGAACCCACTCAGAGAAGTTCTGTGCCCGTGTGTGTGTGTGTGTGTGTGTGTGTGTGTGTGTGTGTATGTGTGTGTATGTGTGTGTGTATGTGTGTGTATGTGTGTGTGTGTGTGTGTGTGTGTGTGTATGTGTGTGTGTATGTGTGTGTGTGTGTACGTGCGTGCTGGCCTGGAACACACTATCACTGTGCAAACCCAGCTGGTCTTAAACTCAAGCAGATCTTCCTGCCTCTGCCTCCCGCATGCTGGAATGAAAGGCCTATGATACCACTCTTGGCTCTGTATCTTTCTTAAAGCCACCTAGGAAAAGAGGAGCAGACTGGGGGGGGGGGTCTCACACTGGCCTAGCTAGCTCTCAGCCCCTTCCCAGCATCCCACCTATCCCCACCGCCAGCTCTCTGAACCATTTCACACGGCAAGCCCCACCTGACCTCCCACCGGTCACTCTGGAAAGGAAAGGAACATAGTTGTACACTCCTACCCCTGACCCTGGCTTGGGGGGCTGACCCATGGGGCTGACCCCACAAAGTGCAGGGTTCCTAATGAAGTAAGAAAACCATGAGCACCTCTCTCATACTCCTCACACCCTTCATCCTTGGTCCGTGGTGTAACCTCCAGCACAGTCAATAGCCAGCCTACCTATCTGCCCTCACATCCTTCCCAGTGGCTCCGCTGGCCACACAAACCTCACCCAGAAAAGCCGAGGGGGAGACGGTGCCATTGCTCCTTGCCACCATCACACTGATGCCGGTCTCCACAAAAGGCACAGAGAAGTCTATAATCTCCGAGCGCTCCTCATTGATGGTGAGGGAGCCGATGGCCATGTCTGCCCGCTTGTAGTATACCTAGGAGGCAGGAGAGCATCCAAGGGGTCCCCCCACGGACTTTCACATCCTCCCTAATCCCCACCCAAGAAGTACATCAGCAACCATCAGTGGAATCAGTTACTCCCTCCCTGGGTCCTCGGAGCACAGTTCCCGGGGCCTCATCACTGCGGGGCCTCATCACTGCGAAGCTGACAGCCCACTTGCATGACCACATGGCTAAGGGAAGCAGGAGATCTGGCAGCAGGCAGGGTGGCCCCGGTTGAATCTGTGGTCGAACCCAGAGTGAACCTACCTCCCCGATCATACCATTCCACACACCACGAACCCTCTTGCCGTGCTTGCCGTTGGTCACCAGGTACAAGTCGTAGGAGAACTTGACCACCTTGGCCAGCTTCTTGAGGATGTCGATGCAGAAGCCCTTACAACAGAGCTTGGTGTAGGGGGTTATATCCCCGCTGCTGCAGCCACCACCAGGAGTCAGAGCCCTTCAAAGTCCTCAGCCCCACCTGCTCCTCCCAGCCTGGCATATGAACCTCCACACACACACACACACACACACACACACACACACACACCCAAGCATGAGACACATGCACAGCAGCCAACCAATGCTCCCGCCCCATGACAGCACCCAGCTCACACCAGACCTGAAGGTGTGGTTGCTCTGTCTACGGCAGGGCACAGTGTTGGGAACACAGCCCCCTGTGCCAGGGTCAGGGCTCTCCACAATGACAAAGGGCCTTTCTTCCAGTGTGGCCACTGTCAGGTGCCGGCTGTCCACCACAGGCTGTAGAGAAGTACTGTAGCGAGGCCACACTGGATATTTCATGTACAGGACACCATGATCCCATCGTCCCACCTGCAGAGGATAGCCAGCCTCAGCCAGAACCTGCAGTACGGCTGTCCACCCACTACGCTCTAGACAGGGCTTCTGGGGACCATCTGCTGAGGCCAAGAACCCTAAAGATACCCAGGGCAGACAGATTAGGGGGTCTTGGGACAAAGGCATTTGGAGGACAGAAATATAGGCCAAGGACTGAACCCAGACACAAGGGCAGGCTCCCCACATCCTCCTCCAGGCCCTGGGCCCTGTGATTTCCAAGGCTGTCACCACATTGCTACTGGCCCAAAACACCTTCCTGAAGCTCAGACTATCTCGAAGTGCTCGCAGCCTGCCCCCTTATGTCCCCCCACCCCGGCATGACTTCAGCACATCTTCCTCTAACATCCATGTCCAGCATTTTCCCGTATTTTCATACCCCCTAAACACCGACCACATCATTTAACAGCCTTTAGACTGCACCAGATTAGCACCTCTTTCTACCAGGCTCCTATTCAGTCCTCGAAAGTCCAACGGGACATCCAGTCTTTAGTAACGCCTTCCCTAGTTTCCTCCTTAGAAAGCAAACAAGTTCTTGTCTTTTTCTCTACTCACTGTTGGGGTTGTGTTTTGTTTTGTTTGTTTTGTTCTATTAGGGGGCAAAACAGGTTCTTGCCTTGTGCCTCGTTGTCCTATAACTTCCTATGTAAATCAAATAGATCAAGCTGGACTCAGACTTGAAGCAATCCTCCTGCCTCTGTCCCTGAGTACTAGGATTACAGGCATGGGTAACCCGGCCCCCACCCCCACCCCACCCTGTTCTGCTTACACCTGTACTCAAGCACAGATTTCTGCTTATTTACATGTCCAGCTGGCTGGCACAGACGTGGGTTACTCACTCCTCTAGGGCCAGGACTATGTGACAGAAATGCTTAAGTTCAGTAGTGCAAAGAAAGCAGGGTATTGTGGGAGCAGGGGAGGAGGGGGGGCTCAAAGGTTTCCCAGTGAAGGATGTTTCGGCTGAAATGGCTTCGGGGAGACACTAGGAAACCGAGGACAGACAGACAGACACTAGGGAACAGAGGACAGAGGGCCCTGGGCTCACCCACTTCTCACCATCTCCCAGAGGCGATGCCGGTTGAGAGCGATCACAACCATGGTGGGCTGGACCAGGTACCCACCAGGGCTAAAAGAGAAGTCTCGGCCCTCCCAGGTGACATTCAGCAGATGCCTGGGGAGGGGAGGCAGAGAGATGCCAGGGTGTCCCAAGACCCCAGGATGTGGCTCTGACTAGGACACCCCATAGCACCACCATCATTTGTGTGGTGATTATTTTAAAAGTCTCCCTGTGTTGACCTCACAGGCCTTTGCATACCCTAAAATCCGCTGTTTCTTTAGATAAGGAGTTTAAGACCCAGAGTCCTGAAGTAACTTGACCCCAGACATATATACTAGTGATGAGATACTATATACTAGACAGAGATGAGACCTGGGAGCCCAATCTCATTGCCATTCAAGTCCCCTAAAGTGGCCCACATGACTGGGTAGGCGCTCACCTGTAGAAGGCCTCCCTGGCAGGGCTGACGGGTCCTGGGTGGCTTCGGCAGTCTCCAGCCGGGGCTGGCAGGGTACCGTACTGGCGTCGGTAGCTGTGGGCACCGAGGGCCAGAATGGCCACACCGTCGCGGACTTTCTGGCGTAGGCTAAGGCGCCAACTCTCGGTGACCACACTGATGAGGCCCACCGGGAAGGCTTTAGGGGGAGCGTCGGTGCTTCCCAGCGCCAGGTTAGGTACCAACCACACGTGACCGGGTCCCACCAAGCCAGCCTGTGCAGCCTCCGCGAAGAGCACCTCCGCCTCTTCACGGGAGCAGTAGGCCACCAGCACCGGCGCGTCGACCTGGCGCAGTAAGCGCTGAGTGCGCGCTCGCGGCCCACCGGGGCCCAGCTCCAGCGTGAGCACGTCCAGCAGCCGCCAGCTCAGGTAGCTGGCGTCGGCGACGGCGCGCACGCCCTCGAGGAAGAGCGCGTGGCCCGGGTGCAGGCTGGTGATGACAGCGAACGCGCTCCAGTCGTATTCCTCCAGCACCTTGAACAGCACCTGCAGCTGCTGCTCCAGGGACACGCCCAGCTGTAGAAAGGCGGAGCCTGGCTCCTGGGGGCGGAGCGGGGGGCGGAGCCTCAGCAGGGGCGTCCTGCTCCCCTACCCCCACCACATTCCCCTGCTCCCGAACCCTTAGAGCAGGAGGTCCTTCAGTGTCCCGGGGGCCCCCTGCCCTGTAGCCAATTGGGGTCACCTGGAGAATTTTACAAACTAAGATCCGGGCTCCCAACCCAACCTGACCCTGCTGGACTACAGGACCCGAAAGATCAGTGAACTTATTAGAAACGCAGAAGTCCGGGCCGCACCCCAACACCTACAGCATCCATTAGAATTTCGGGGTGACTCCTGCAATCTGCCTATGAACAACCTCTTCCCCTGAACCTGCGAATTTGAGAAGCGTGGACCAGACCAACTGAATCTGAATCTTGGAATTACGGCGCTCTCTGCTAGCACTATGAAAAACAAAGTCCTGGAAGCAGAAAAATAAAAAGTCCTGGAAGCAGAGGTCCGGCACGGAGATAATAGGAAAGCACCACCTGCCAAGAGCCTCCGGAGTGAGAAAGTTCCTCTTTCACACCACCTCTACCACCCCAAAGTCCTGGCAGTGCCAGCTTTGGTGAGCAGATTCCTCCTCCTAAGGTCTCTTGGGGCCACTACAGCTGCTCCCAAGATACCTCCTCACTGTCATCCCAATCTTATTTTTAAAAAGGGAAACTATAGGCTCCAAACCCCATTTCTTCAGTAGACACATTTCAATTAAAAGAGAACCAGAGAAGCAAGGTGCGGTGGCACATGCCTGTAACCGCAACATTTGGAGAGCAGAAACCAGAGGGTCTCCACAAGTTCAAGACCAACCTGGCCTACACACCAAGTTCCAGACTGTAGCCCAGGCTGTAGACTGACACCCTATCTCAGAGAAAGTGCAAAGTTGGAGACTTTAAAGCCATAGCCACTGGCCACCATGCGTGAACCTCATTTGGCTCCTGTTCCAAGCAAAACCAGACTTAAAAATAAACATGTATGACATTTATGAGGTGGTGGGGAGATGTGGGCCCTGGCTGGATATTTGAGGAGGCCGAGGAATTTTTGTTATTTATTTTAGACGTGATAATGTATGGTGGTTTTATCTTTTTAAGCTTTCTCGTCTGCTGGAGGTACACACTGAAATATTTATGGGTGGGATAATAAGCTGTCTGAACATTTGCTTCAGTTTACCACAGCAGAGGCAGAAATGGGCAGAGGTGAGTGTGGGGGCGGGGTTGGGGGGGTGAACCAAGGTGAATAGGAGATAGGTAGTGAGCCTTTATGCTTTCCCTGTGTAGTCTCAAATTTCTCTATGATGGAGTGGCAGTGAAATAGAAGTGAATCAAACCAGTGATCTCCCATCCCTCCTCCCATGACTGCCCTTACTTAGAACAAAGCTAATCCTGAGCAATGAGACCCAACCCCTCTCCAGTCTTCTCTCCGTCATCAAAACCCCCCAGCAGATCCCTGTTACCCTTCCCAACTCCCCCTTAGCCTTGGGTCTCAGAGTAGATAGCATTTGTTTTAAAAATCCTATCTGGAGAGTGACCCCATAGGAAGAGCAGCAGTCCCAACTAACTCAGGGAGCTCCCAGAGACTGAGCCACCAACCAGGAGCATACATGGCCAGTCTGAGGCTCCTGGCACATATATAGCAGAGGTCTGCCTAGTCTGGCCCCAGTAGGAGAAGATGTGTTTAATCCTCAAGAGACTTGAGGCCCCAGGGAAGGGTTGGGGCCTGGTGGGCAGGGAGCACCCTCTCAAAGGCAAGGGGGAAGAGGAATGGGATAAGGAACTGTGGGAGGGAGACAGAGCTTGGGAGAGCAATGACTAGGATGTAAATAAATAAAATAATTTTTAAACATCATATCTGGCCAACACCCTATCCAAACAGGCCCTGCAAGACTCCTTCCCTGGGGGGCATCCGTCTTTCCTTCAAAATGCCTGTCAGTTGGAATTACAAATGAATCTGTGTTGGGAACTTTCTCCTCAGGAGACCAAGAGTGTCTGTCTTCCTCATGCCCGGAGCAGAGATGGAGCAGAGACATAGCTCTGTAGTGCCATCCCCTGTAGATGAATCCTAGTGTCCAAAGGGTCTGAGGCCTGACCATTGAGAGCTGGAGAAGCAGAGGAGGTAACTTTGCCAGCACTGCTGGAAGAACATCTGCCCACATCATCTAGACACACACTGATACTGAGGAACCAGGGAACATCCTCCCCACAGTATCTTTGCCTTCCCTGGTCACATCCTCAGTCCCAGCCAGCTCCAGCTCCCAAAGACCTAAACTACTCCATAATTCAAACTCAGCCCTGCACCCTGCCAGGTCCTGGGCTCATGGAGGAAGAGATGAGAATTATAGACAGGCACCTTGGGAGTGAGGACCACAGCGGAACCTCCACTGATGCTGAGGATGGGCACGTGGGTCTGAGAGGAGACGAAATCCAGCAGCTGGGCCACGGCCTCAGTGTCCACGTTGTCCTCAAAGACGATGCCGTGGACTCGGGCGGCACCCAGGAGCCCACAGATTTGGGTGAGGATGCTGCTGGGGTTGGTATTGTTGACCCCGACGGTGAGTGGCTGGATCTCCAGAGGCAAGTCCAGGAAGTTCTGGGGGGTGAGACGAGTCCGGGCCTGGCCCTGCAGTGGCCCAGAGCTGCCAAACACCACCGCCACGGTCACGGCCTGTTCTCCCTGCCCTGCGCCCAGCCCTGCCCAAGCACCAAGGAGTGAAGTGAGAAGCAGGGCGGGCCCCAGGGCTCCACCCATGTCCACTGGAGGGTCCTGCAGAGGAATCAGAGCAGGCACAGAGAGAGGTAGATGGACAAACAGAAGGTAAGGGCCAGAGAACACACAGACAGCCAGAGTACAGAGAAGAGAGAACCTTCCTACACAGGAGAGGCAGAGGCAGACAGAAACAGACAGACACAGAAAAAGAAAACAGGTTAGCTGAGCAGAGCATCCCCCAGGGCACCTTGGAGATGCAAGAACTGGGAAGAACAGAAGCCAGGACAAGGTTTGTCACCCTTATCTATGAAGGGCTAGAAAGGCCACGGTCCCCAAACCCAGTTATCTGGGTTCTACCCTAACAAAGACACTGAAATGTCAGTGTGTTGTTTGGGAGCACTGAGCTGAGGGCACGGAGCTGAGTTCAAGTCAGGTGTGCCACTTACTAGCTGTGTGATCTCTAAAACAAATAAAAAAGATTTATTTCAAAATTATGTGAAGATGTATGTGTGTGTGTACAGGGGTCTGTGCATACGTGTGTGGGTAGCTGTGGAGTCAGACCCCCTGGAGCTATAGTTACAGGGAGTTGTGAGCTGCCGACGTGGGTACTGGGAATGGATCTCTGCAATGCCTGAGCATCTCTCCAGCCTCAGCTGGGTGATTTGAGAAGTCGCTTTGCCTTTCTGAACTTCCAAAACAAGAGATCCAGCTATTCACTGCCATTAGCAAATTTTACCTTGTAGGTGACAGCCTCTTTGCCAGATGAATAAAGGCAGCCCCTTAGCACGCCCACAGCTCAGTCCACGCTACAACCGAACTGAATCTTGCATCTATCCCTCATCAGAATGACTACTGCTCCCCACGGACAGCCCCTGGCTCTCTGCTGTGTGGCTCTGCCCGGTGGATCCTCTCCTCCAGAGCTTGTATGTCTTTGTCTCTTTCCCCTCAGCCAGCTCATTTAGGACAGCCCTCTAAAGCAGGGTGGCCAAGGACGACTCGCTTGGGTTCAGGACACCCAAAGCCCTGAGCTATACAATTTATATCCACTATCTCCCGTCCCATTGCTGGTGTGTAGAATCTTTTTTACACCTAACCAAAGGGGCAGAGCGTGTCTGCTACACAGATTCATTCTGGATCAAGACCAAGAGCCAAGCAGGTGAGAGAAACATGACCTTTTGCACCTGCGGACAGATGAGGCTCCACCCCCAACAAAACTAACCAGGGTGTTGAAGAAGGGTCTGAGAGGACCTGCCACTCCAGCCCCCTGGCAGGAAATTTGCACACCTTTGCCACAGAGATGCAAATTAGACCCAAGCAGGCTACCCAGGATGCACTTGGTACCTTCCAGAGCTGGAGCCTGAAAACTCACAGAATAGCCCTGGCTTCTTCCAGACCTTTCTTTCCTCTGCTCTGCAGACTGCGACATCTCTCCCTTTTGCTCCAAGCCTAATTTCTCATGGGACATGCCACAGAGGCTTCCCTCCGGACTCTCCAGTTCTCTCTAAGGGGTTCTCAGGGAGTGTGCGTGAATGGAAACCTCTTCTCTAGGCTGAAAAGACAGCTCTGAAGGCGATCACAAAAGGTAACTTTCCAGTTACGAAGTGTGACTCGGCACGCATGTGTACAGATCACCTTCCTCTGGAATGAGTTGCCGGATGGTAAGATGTAACACGAGGTAGACAGAAGTGGTCCCTGCTCCCCTGGATCTCAGAGTAGAAGCTAAAGAACCAGCAGACTATCCTAAGCTCCGCCCACCTCCTCTCTCTAACCTTACTTTTCTTTCCATCAGACCCTGGCATCCCTACTCCCCTCCCTGGACGCCTGCTCCTAGCTAAGGATCTAGCACTTGTTCACAGAGGCGCAAGGAGCTGATCAGAGCTGACAGTGTTATCACTGACAGGTGAGATGAGATTGAACAGGTCAGGGCTTTGAGCTCAAGTGTCAGAAGTTGGTAGAAGTTCAGACTAAGGAGGGATCGGCGGCCGGGGAAGGAAAGCCATAGATTTACTAAAACCTGTGAGAGCTCCCCGTGTCTGTGAATGGCAGCTTGGAGGCATAATTGGGTCTTGGATGAGATCCCAAGTCACACCATGCGGCGTGGACTGTACAATCTCCAAGCATGACAGTGACAGGCACGGTCATGCTCACTGCTCCTTTGAAGGCCTGTGTGCGCATCCAGTGTGCTTGTCACTAAAGTGGGGTACGTGGTCAACACAGGCACGCTGGATATCGGAGATGGTGTGCAAAGTGTGTAAGTGTGTAGCCTACCTGATTAATCTGTGTGTGTGTTTGTATGTGTGTGTGTGTGTGTGTGTGTGCAGGTAGAGTCCTAAGCCATCAGAAGTCGATGCCCCACCTCATTCATCAAGGCAGAGTCTTTCCTTTGAACCCAGAAGAGCGGAATCCAGTGCCCATCTAGCACTCACACGAACTCTGGGGATCCAGACTCTGGCCCTCAGCATTTACTTGGAAAACTTTTTATCCACTGAGCCTGCTTCCCAACTCTTTTCATTGATATTTTTAAATTCACTATATGTTAAAATAGTATTTTGGGGATGTGTTGAATTAAACTATACTAGTAAGCCAGGCATGGAAGTGCACGTCTTTAATTCCCAGCACTCGGGAGGCAGAGGCAGGAGGGTCTCTGAGTTTGAGACCAGCTTGGTTTATGGAGTGAGAATTTCAGGGCAGCCAGGGCCACAACAGAGAAACTCTGTCTCAAAACAACAACAACAAAAAAACAAAAGAAAACCAATGAACAAATAGAGACTATACTATTTGAAATTTATCTGTTTCTTTTTCCATTTTATTTATTTATTTTATTTACTCAGTTATTTATTTTGAGGCAGGGTTTCAGTATATGTAGCCTTTGCTGGCCTGGAACTCACTACGCAGACCAGAACTCACAGAGACCTGGCTGCCTCTGCATCCCAAGCACTGAGATTAAAGATGTGTGAGCATCACACCTGGGTCTTTTCTCTTTTATTAATGTCATTGTTACCTGAAATTTTAAAGTCACACATGAGTGTCCTATTTTACTTCCTCCAGACAATGAGAGTCTGGGGGAAGGGCCCAGGTTCTCTCCCAGCTCTGATGGGAGGCTGGTCCTCGGCATATTCCCTCCTCTGTGAAAATGCCCTCCTATGTACAGGCTGGAGAGAGGGGAAAGTTGAGGCAGGTTGAAAGTCAGCAGGTCCCTGAGCTTACAAAGCCATGTGACAGGGCATCTCCTCATAAGATGGCATACTTCCCATCCCATGTCCCTGGCCCCCAACCTCTCCTTCCCATCTGCTTCCTGCCTCCTAACTGCCACAACTTCCCCCTGGACCCTGTGACAAGGGTCAAGTGAGAGAACTCTCTGGTGCCCACAAATGAACTACCAATGTCCAACAAGCGAACCCAATCCCACGTCTTCTTCTTGGATACTCACCCCTGCTAATCTGGTGGTAAGCTGTCTTTATCTCCTCCCTTTGCCCCTAACAATCTGAGTCCCCTCTTCTGTAGGCTTCTGCCCCTAATCTTGATTCATCAGTGGTGGACCCCGGGGCGGGGAGGGGGGGAACAGGGTTAGGGTCCCATTACTCTTTCCTTGCAGGGTGTGGAGCTGGGAGCCGGTCCTCCTCAGGCCCCCCACCATGACTGGGCTTTTGTGTATCTCTGAAGACACTCTCTCCCAAAGGGTCTTTAAAAGACTGTTTGCTGAACACCTGGTCCCCAAATACAGGGGAGAGGTTGGCAGTGACTAGTGTTTCGGACATTCTGCACCCCTTAAAAGGTTCTATCTATCAACCTCACATGTTCAGGGACCTTTTCTTCTGCTTCCACCAACCCCCCAGTCACACGCAGGCTCCTTGACAAGGCCATGCATACACATACACACTCACTAACCTGGAACACTAATGGCGCCCCCACTCCCAAAGCCCAGAAGCTCTGGTACCAAAGCTTGTATCATCCAGCTAGGCTGATGACTCTTGCGAGTGAGGGACCCTCGCCGTGACGACCCACCTCTAACCCTTGTCTCTTCCTTCTCTACCCCGCTAACACCCCAGGCATCTGGAAAGACATAGTCCCTCTGTCGTCCACATTGGTGGGGACTCGGGAGTTGTGCCTTTTCCAATACTCCTGCCCTCTCCCGGCTGATCCTCCCCTCAGCCCCCAGGGTCGCCCCGCCCCCTCCTCTTATAGGAATCTTACTCTGGGGCTGTGAAGTTCGGGGTATTTTTAGGCCGGCGATAAATAATTCATAGGGAACGTGGCATCTGGCTGCCCCTGCGGGAGGAGGGGGCGCGAGCACCGAAGAGCCACCATCACTCGCCGCTCAAGGACACTCGCGATGCGGCGGCAGTGGCGGTGACTCCGGGCGCGGGGACCCGCGCCACGCCTCCTGGCGGCCAAATCGAGCACCACGCACTCTGCGCCCCCAACCTGGCCACTGCCCCCTGAACTCTTCCCCACAACCCTAGCCCCAGCTCTAGGCCTTCAGACCACTGCCCCAAGTTAGGTCTGGATCTCAAGCCCTTGGGCAGGGGATGGTCGAGTTAGCCTGGCAGGCGGGTCAGTGGGTCAGGACCCAATCCAGGTGGCCTTCCAGAGTGGACCCCCAGGCGGCCGGTTTCTTGCCGACCTGTCTCTTTCACGTTTTTTATTCTTAACAAGTTTAGAAACTAGCTCAGAGGCAGACACTGGACTTGTTCAAAAGAGCCAGTAGCATGGCATATTCGCCAAATTTTCTTGTGGCCAGGGGTGGGGGTGGGGGTTGCTTATGGGGCCAGGACTGGGCCACCATCTGAAGACTGAGGATGCTATACCAGATGTCTCATTGGGAAGGGAGGGCTGGCAAACACAATCAGCAAATGGGGTCAGTGTCCGACCCAGCGGGAAGTTCTGCCTGTCGCCCAGCAGGACCTTTGAAGAGTCGCCAAATCAGCCCTTGGGAGATTTGCCGCCTGCTAGGTGCCTTCGTCTTGGATAGTCGTAGCTCCCCCTGCTCGCCTAGTCCAAGCACAAAACGCCTTCGCCTTCGGTTGCCAGAGGCTCAGGCGTCTCCTCTCAGCCGTCGGGGATCCTGGTTGCAGCCCCAGGAGACCACAGCTGCCAAAGGGTGCTTCCGGGGCCCAGGGCACCGGAGCGCAGGCTCTACCGTAGCCTCTTCCTCCCACTCTCTTTTGGAGCCCTCAGAGCCGAGGGGAACCAAGACGTGGTGGTGGGGTCAGCGTTTGGGGAAATCCTGTCACCCCAGAAGCCCACTGATTGTCAGAGGTCAGGGAATGGAGTGTTAGGAGCTACCGGGAAAGGGAAAGAAAGTGGGAAGCAGAGGGCTTGGGGAGACTCACCCTAATGGGTCGGTAGTAGGCAGATGCGCGCAGCAGGTACCCAGCAGGGACCAGCTCGCCAACTGCTACAGCTCTCCGAGAGCTCTCTGTCCTTTCCAGCTCCCCGCGCTCTGGTCAAACCTAGCCTCGGCCCTGGTTCTTGGCCTCTGCCGGGTTCCTTGCAGGCTTCTATCTGCAACAGTTGGACCCGGCAATCCAGACTCCCGCGTCCGGGGACTGTGCCCAGCTTGGCCTGGCCATCGCTTCAGGCGAAGGGAAGGAGGCTCCACCACCCTAGGGACAATCGCCTTGGGCTCTCCTCCCGCGTCCTTCCCTCGCGCCCGCGGCCAGTCTGTCTCCCTAGCCTGTCTCCCCTCTCCTCCTCTGCGCCCAGGTCCACACCAACAGTCCTGCTCCCAAGGGTCGCGATCCCCTCCCGCCCCCCCCAGACCTCTGACGCCCGAGCTGGCCATACTGTCTCGGGTGTTCCGCGTCTGTCTCCACCGTCCTTGCCCGCGCGGCGCTGGAGCCCCTTAAGTTGCCTACGAAGTTGGCGCCCCCCTGCTCGTCGCCAGCCCTCGGCCGCCACTCACCGGGGAAGGGGCGCTGCACCCACGCCTAGAGCCCGCGACCGTCTCCCGCGCGGTGCTCTTCCCAGAGCCAGCCCCCGTGAGCTGGCACGCTGGCTGCGAGCTCGGCGGGCACCGGAGCCGGGCGCGGCGGGACCAGTACGGGTAGCGCGGCCTGAATGCCGCCCGCCCCCGCGCCCGGCCCGCGCCCCGCGGCGGGGCTGTGTCCCGGGCTGCGCAAAGGCGCGCCTCCCGCTCTCGGGGCTCACCAGCCGACTGTGATGGAGCTCGCCACCGCCGGTCGCCTCCGCCCCGCCCCGGCCCGCCCCAGCCGGCCACCGGTGCCCCTCTGGCCCGTCCAGGCCCCTCCCTGACAGCCTGTGCTCCTAGCTGGCCCCTCTCCTCTCTCCTGCTCAGGGACCCTGTGCCCAGACTCGACGCTCAGAAGCAAGGGCAACCTCGGAGAAAAACACCAGCTTGCCAGGAGCCCTGGGTTTGAGCCCTCGGTTCCCTAGCTGTGTGACCTTGGGCCAGTTAATTTCGAGGTTCTTTCAGTTTTTAAAGTAAGGTAGCATCTTGCTGCTATAAGAAGCCTTAAACTGCCGTAGGCTGAAGTCGTTTTTGAAAAGGCTTGTGGATTTGTCTGGAATCTTGAAAGTGGAAAGGCACAGAGTGTATGGAGATTGGAGGGCCAAGCCAAGCCTGCCAGCACCCAGGAGAGACAGGGGCAGACTGGGGGACCTTCTTTTGTCACTATTTCTCTGTCCTGGGGGCACCAGGCAGCAGCGAGGTTAGCAGGGCAGACTTGTAAGGGATTCATCCATCACCAGTGACTGAAGTGTTAACTGAAGAGGCCGAAGCAGCAGGAAAGACAGGAAAGGGAGGATAGGTGTATGCCCCGCCTCCATCCCCACTGCGGGGGAGGGCCCCCCCAATCCCCACTGTCCCCAGGATGCTCTTGAGCAAGGATCTGTTTTCTTTTTTTTTTTTTTTTTTTTTTTTGGTTTTTCGAGGCAGGGTTTCTCTGTGTAGCCTTGGCTGTCCTGGAACTCACTTTGTAGACCAGGCTGGCCTCGAACTCAGAAATTCGCCTGCCTCTGCCTCCCGAGTGCTGGGATTAAAGGCGTGCGCCACCATGCCCGGCTAGGATCTGTTTTCTTATTTCCCTCTGGCAGCCACAGCCAAACAGGAGCTACACAGTAACAGCCCCCCAAAAATGGTAGCTATCAGCCATGGGTCTTAGGCACATCTGTTTTATTTCCACTGTGTTCCGTTCTAGAGGCCCTCCAAGGTCCATCAGAAAGGAAGCAGGACGGGTAGGGTCAGTCTGTATCTCCATCCATCCCTAGCTTCAGGTTCCCTCCTTGGCCTCAACCCACACTGGGAGGTCAGCTTGCAGAAGGCAGAGTCCAGAGGCCCCTGGAAAGGGCACGGTTCGGCGTCTAAGCCAGGGCCGCCAGCAACATAATGAACGAGAAAAGAGTCCAACTCAGAATGCCCGGCTCTCGTCTTGCACGGTACGGGCTGGGGCCCAGGTTCAGTGGCCCAGCAGCCGCAGCATCTCTCTTCGATCCACCAGCTTCTCCCTTGGTTTCCCAGTACCTTGGCCTCGAGAGACTTCCTCAGCATCCAGCTTCTCCCAGTCTGAGAAAGACACTGGCCGGACTCCTGAGGCGAATACGAAGATGGGCCTGTCACCTCCTCTCAGCCCCTTAAGGGTCCTCCTCCCAAAGGGTAAAGTTCCAAAGACAAGCCACTGTCCCACCCTCAGCCTTCAGCTTTAGGCTCCAACCTCGATTGCTGAGCAGGGCTTGAATGGCCATATAGCCAGGTCTGGGGCCGGAGGGCAGCAGCCCCGCCTTCAGGTCCTCCAGCAGCGCCTGGCTGGTGAGGAAGCTGTCCGTCATGGTTGTGGTGATGACACCTGTGGGTCCCCTCTTCACCCAGCCACTGCAGTAGAGGCCTGAGAGGGTCAACAGAGAGAGCATGGCTGAACACCGCCTAGCAAGTCTGTATCCCGAACTATACACACATACACAGGTAAACATTCTTCCATGTCTCCCAGTAGACCACACAGTGGACTTACTACAGCCACTGGCTCACTATGATAGCTCTCTGTGTGTGTGTGTTGTTGTTGTTGGTTTGGTTTTTCTAGACAGGGTTCTGTGTCGCCCTGATTGTCCTGGAACTCACTGTATAGACCAGATTGACTTCAAACTCAGAGATCTGCCTGCCTCTGCCTCCCGAGTGCTGGGATTAAAGGTGGGTGTCACCACACCCGGCCCATGACAGAGTCTTGTTTCACCCACACCACCCTCCCTCCCCACAGCTTCCATGTGGAAGAGCCGCTCCCTGAGGACACAAATGAGCTGAGACTTGCTCATCACGGTTCTGCAGGCCCTTAGTAATGTTTACTGAATGAATGAACAGGACGGGTGAGCCGACTGATGCTCCCCAAGGACAGGGGGCGATCTCCCGCCAGCGTCAGCATTGGCCCAGAGAAGGCCTCAGCAAACTTTTACTGAATGATGTCCCAGCTTGCCTGAGCATGTGGCCGAGGGGGCAGGAGGAGGGCCTGTCTCAAAGCTGTGTCTTAGACCATATGGGCATAGATGGTGTGGTCTTGGCACAACCGCCTCCCACCGGACTCAGACGCCCTGCCTTTGCTCACCATCTCACCTGGGACATTCACAACCCGGCCCTCTGTGTTGGGGATGACTCCGAGCTTGGGGTCAAAGGGCACGCTGGGGTCGATGGGGCGGCTCTTATACCCAACGCTGCTCAGCAGCAGTCCACAAGGGAGGTCCTCCACATCTCCTGTGGGCACTGCCCGAGTGGACTCCCCAACACCCTGTTGGGGAGAATGTGGGTAACACCAGGATGGGATGGGGGAAGCCTAAAAAGGGGAAGTCTGGGTAACACAAGACTCACCTCTAGACTAGTAACTGCCAGGCGGATGCCTGCTACCCGTCGGCCATCTGGGGTGGGGAGCACCTGCTGGGGGCTTCGGAAAAAGCGGAGACCCCAGGCCCGGGAGGCCAGTGCCTGGCGGGCAGCCTCTTCCACTCCTGGCTTCTCCGTGGCTGTCCGAAGCAGCAGTTCTGTTAGCCGCCTCCTTGGACGGGGGACATCTGTCAGCAACATGGGATAATATTGCAGCGTTGTCCCTGTGGTCGCCCTTCCCCAAGCCTTATTTAACTTAAGACATCCCCTTCCTGTGAGCTGGGGGGGCTGGACTTGGCCCCTCACCCTTAATTCTGTCCTGGAGGCCCAAGAAATCCGAAGGATCCAAAATGGGCCGGGTTCCTGGCAACTGAATCATCTCCCGAAGCTCCTTGAGGGTGGGGGTTGGGGGAGGGGGAGGTCAGGTCCAGAGCGCTGAGCGCTCCCGGGCCCACCAGAGTTCAGCCCTGGTGGGAGAAACCATGAGCAGTGTGGGGAAAGACCACAGCCTCTGGGACCTGCCTCCTCCCCATTCCATCCAGGGAAGCAGCCACTCCCAAGGGCCCTGCAGCAACTCCAAAGCATGTGAAGCGGAAACCTTTCCTTAGAACCCTGGCTCCTCCCCTTCTGGGCTCCGTACCTTAATGGTGAACGCTACTTGCAGGGGCCCACGCCGGCCCACTATCCACACAGTCTTCACCCGACTCTGCCTCAGGGCCCCCAATGCAGCCTCTGTGATGTCTGTTTTCTGGCACAAAAGGAGACTCTTAAGGCCAGGTACAGTGGGACAGGAGACAGAGGCATGCGTATCTCTGTGAAATCGAGGCCAGTCTAATCCACACAGTGAGTTTCCGGCCTGCCAAGGCTAAATATTTGACCTTGATTCAAACGAAGGGGAAGGAGGACTTGACTTGGAAAAGGGGGACTTGCGAGGCTAGCCGGTCTCCTTCCCACTCTGATCCGGAGAAAACCATCGGTCCAAAATCTATACCGCCAACTCCCCCTGGCGGCCACATAGAGCATTGACGCCAATCCTGCAAATGGCTCCTAGGTAACAACGGCACTTTCTTCCACCCTGTAAGGTTTTCCTGACAGCCTATCACAGGTCTGCAACAGGACAAGGGGCTTACGGAGGCATTAACAGTCTGTGTGAGCTAAACAGGCTAGTTTGAAACCTCACATGGTTCTTATCTTGTAGGGAGAGATATACTCCTCCGTTCTCATCGGTGTAAAGCCACAGTCTTCGAAGCAAGGCTGTGGAATGGAAGTAAAGGCGACTAGTGGCTGAGCCCGTATCTAAGGGACACCTGCACAGGACGGCCTGGAAGACCTCCAGGCAGAAGGAATAGCTGAGGCAAGAATGAGAAGTGGAAGGAATGTAAATTCTTAGCTAGCAGGAGGTCAGTCCGGATGTTCCGAGGAAGGAGAATGAGTGTGTGAATGCCCAGGGCACACTGGGGTGTGAAGGTACCTTGCCTGGGCTCCTGTTGGGAGAGATGAGACCCGAATCCCCCCACCCCCTCAGGGGCATTCTCTTCTCAATGCGTTCCCACTCCATCTCTCCAGCCTCTGACTGACCCCTCACCTCCAGGTGCTCAGGTGGGGTCAGCAGGATCCGGGCCACATCCAGAGCCACATTCCCCTGTCCCAGAATCACAGCCGTGTCACAGCTCAGATCTGGCGCCAGCTGGAAGAGAAAGGTCTTGATAGGGTGCCCCTCTCCTCAGTCCCAACTAGGTTAATCTCATCCGCAGACACTTTAGGCCATGTCTGCTGGGCCCCCAGCCTGCCCTAGGCAATCCACTCCATCCCACTTCCCTCTCCCTCAGTCCCACAGAAGGTCTCCACAGCTGGCCTGCCTCAGCCATTGATGTCTCACATCAACCTCAGTTTTCTCCTCACTACCTTGACCTCAAAGTCGAACAGGGGGGTGAGGTGGGGGCACAATGTCCTGACTCCAGCCGGAAGCAGCAGGGGTGCCCCTCAAACTCACCTCCTGGTTCTCGGGAAGCCCATTGTACCAGCCCACAAAGGCCCGGGCTGAGACCACTCCAGGCAGCTCCTCGCCAGGAATTCCCAGGGGTTGATGGTCCTCTGCTCCATAACTCTGAAGGAAGACGAAGCCACCACCCATGCCCAAGGCCTCAGCACCAGCCTCCTGCCTCCCGCAGCCCCTCCTCTTATAACCACACCCCTTCCACACGGGAACTCACCAGCACCACACCATGGTAGGCTTCCTGAAGCTCTGGAACCGACACGTCCCTGCCCACCACCACATTGCCCCGGAAGGCACAGCGGTCTGAGCGGGCTGTCTGTGTAAATGTGTTGATAACATTCTGCCATGCAGCATCGGGAGGGGAACGTTAGAAGGTAGGGTAGCTCCAGGGAACATGCCAGTCTCACTCTCACCCCCTCCCCTGCCCACTGCCCCCGATGCCCGGAATGGGCCCTGTATGTCAGGGAGCCTCTCTACTCTCATCTTTACCGTCTCCAACACCATCCTCCACACCAGGCAACACCCACCTTTACTTCAGGATGGTCAGGTGCCACACCAAAGCGCACCAGGCCGAATGGCACGAGCTGCTTCTCGTAGATGTCTACGTGGGCATGGGTGTGGTGCTGAGGGAGAAAAACAGCCAGTGGGTTCAAAGGGGAGGCAGGGCCCCCACAGGGTCACCCTTCCCATGGCAGAGCAAGGAAACCCAGTTCAAATGGCCAACGAGCCTGGCTCTACCCATCCATGAGCAGAAAGAAGGACCCAGCGTTCCTTCTGCCCAGATAAGGGCTCTCGAGGAACAGGGCAGCAAGAGAAACTGAGGTCAGATCTCAGGGACTTCCAACAGAGAATGTGAGGAATTGGAAGTGTCAGGACTTCATCCTCAGGTCAGATGTAGACCTTCGAAGACCTTCATGACATACTGGCCATGTGATCTGAGGACCTGCCTTAGCTCTAAGTCTCCAAGATGATGCTACTGTGTCAGGGATCAGCCAAGTTGGGAGAGAGGACAGAGAAAATGAGGCACAGCTGGGGCATGTGGGGTCAGAGAAAATGGGGACACAGCTGGGACATGTGGGGACAGAAGGGGTGGCAGAGGGCCTACTCCCAGCTTTAGAAAAACAGTCTGGCTATTTCAGCTGCCCCATGTCACCTGTGTCCCAAGGCACTTTACAGGGTATAGGGAAGGTCTGAGATTGGAACTAGCCAAATGAGCCTGGTCTGGCTCTGCTGCCACCAATGGCAAGGACCCGGTAAGTCCCAGAACAAGCCTGGGCCTCGGTCTCCTTCTCTGTGAACTGGGAGGCCTTGGGGAAGGTGAGTCAGGGAAGAGAGTGCCCTGACCTCCCCACCCAGCTCAGAAGGACTCAAGGCCAATGGGTTCCTGCTTATCTCCCCTGGCCTTCGTCCAAATCCTGTTTCCCTCTATTCCACAGCCTGCCCTAAGGCCAACCCCTCTAGCCCCTCTGCCTTTTTGTCCTTGGTCAGACCCTAAGCAGCCTCCCAAATGGCCTCTCTCAGACACCATGGAAACTGAAGCTATGGAGAACTATGGAGAGTGTAGCTGTGAAGTCCACAGCCACAGAGCCAAGCCCTGTCCCGCCACCAACTGCTGGGTCATGGGGGAAGGGTCTGCTCAGTAGGATGTCTGGTCCCTCTGGACCACACTCAAGGCTGAATGAGTCAGGCTCAAGAGCTCAGCCTGCGGGTCCCCCAGTGTGAGGACACAACGGACTCACTCAGGTTCCTTACAGCTGTGGCTTTCCCCGTCCTTCTCACGGCCACAGGTCAGAGTTCAAACTGCTCAGCCTGCTAGCCATCCCTGATACAACCTCACCTCACCGTCTGCATCTTCCGCTCCATCCCCCTGCAGAGGGAGTCTTCCTTCCAGACTACCTGTCCACAGTAGCCCTGATCTCACACCAAGACCCATCTTCCCAGAAACCTCTCTCTCCTCCCACCAACTGTTGCTTCTCTGGCCCTTTTCCTAAGATGGACAGTCCCCAAAGCAGTTCTGCTCTGGGGTCCCCTGCTCTTCCTGAATTTACATGTCCTGTGTCCTAGGGAAGTCCTCCCTACTCCCTCCTGTGACCTCACATCTTGGAGGCCTGACGTGGCCTCTCTATCTTTCCTCCCCCTCCTCTCACCCTATCTCTTTTCCCATCTGAGATCCAGGATGCCTCACTCCACACATCGAAGCCCATTCCTTGTCCCCTGCCCTTTCCCCTCTATCCGTGTTTCTTTTTCCCTCCACCCCTGGAGCTCCAGTCGTGGCCTTTGGCCTCCCCTTTCACCTTGACCTATTCGGTCCACATCCTTTCCTCCCCCACTCTCTTGCTCTCTGGGCAAGCAGCCCTGCTTAAGTCTACCCATCAGAGAGAGCACTCCCAGCGACAAGTGGGCTGGGGGAGCTGCCGGTGCCCGCCATCACTCACGAGGCCCTGTGTTCCATCCCTAGGGGAGGCTTCCTTGCCTTTCCTTCCTTAAATGTCTTTTTTTTAAGTTATCCGTATGTGGGGTGCGGAGCACAAGCGCATGAGAACAGCACCCAAAGAGACCAGAGGGTGGGTTCAGAGCCCCCAGAGTTACAGATGGGTGTAAGTCGCCTGTTGGGAGTGCTGGGAACTGAACTCAGAACTTCTTCAAAGCGGTATGCACTCTTAACCACTGAGACGTCTCCTCTCTCCCCATTTGCTTGAGATGAGTCACTGAGGCCTGTTTCCTATATCTGTGAGGGTCAGAATCCACCCCCCCAACCCCCCCCAGGGTGTTTGCTTAAAACTGCTGATTCTGAGAGTCCCAGTCATAGAGTTTGGTTAAATCTGAGCTGGACCCAGAAATGCTTATTTAGATAAAACCTCTCCAGCAGGGAACATGGAGAGTGTTCAAAGAAAGCCACTCAAGTCTACAACGTGGTCAGTGGTCTCTGGGTACCTTGTGATCATGGCCCTCACCTCTTCACCCCTCAGATACGCGATGGCCTTCTGGAAGAGGCTCTGGAATGATGGCTCAGGGCCACTCCCCTTCCTCTGGCCTTCATCCACATAATTCCTCATTCCTGAGGCTCTCCTGCTATTTTATTCTCATATGCTCCATAAAATACAGTTTGCACACCTCTCCCTCTAGACTGGGCTAGGGGTTACCCCTAGTTCAAGCCCTAAAATACCTTGTAAACCAGCTTCCTCGAGCTACACTGTCAGGTCCATAAGCACACCCACATGCCTGCAGGTCAAGATCCCGCCCACTGAGAAGACACCAAAAACCCTGCTTTCTAGATCCTATTCCCTCAACCTCAGTGCCCCTTACAAGTACCCTCCCTGATACCAACCACACCACCCACCTACCCACCCCAACCCTGAGAACCCCTGGGTCTCCATCTCAGAGCCCAGGCCATCCTCCATCCCAGAGCCCAGGCTGTTCTCCATCCCAGAACTCAGGCTGTCCTTCAGCAGTGGCCTTGCACTCCAGGCTGACTCATGTCGGGACCAGGGAGCTTGCCGAAGCCCACACATGGCCTTCGGTGCTTCTCAAATATACATCTCTAGGGGACAGCTTCTGGAGGCGCTGACCTGTGTAGATCATGGTATGTAGCTGCAGAGTCATGCATAGGTCACTTCACAGCAGAGGTCTCCATGAGACCCTCCTAGTGTCAGCCCCAGGTAAACCAGGCCACTGGGTCCCTCTGCCTTTCAAATATTTGTATGTGTTATCAATACAATCATTGTTTTTTCTTCTGTCCTGTTGGTATTACAAGCCCCTCTAAAGTTCAGACACTGTCTCTTCTCAGTCGATCTCAGTAGCCCTTACTTTTTAAAAATACTTATTTTATCACTTTTAGTTATGTACGTTGTGTGTGTGTGCAAGAATGAAGGGCCAAGCAGAGGCCAGAAGAGGACATTGGGTTCCCTGGAGCTGAGTTGTGAGCCACTGTGTGGGTGCTGGGAACCCAACTCCCATCTTTTGGTCCTCTTTGAGACCGTAAACACTCCTAACCACGGAGCCTTCTCTGCAGTACCCCGCCCCCTTCCTCTTTTGCTTTAAGGTCTGAGACAGAGTTTCCAGTACATCTGGCAAGACTAATACTGAAAGCTTTGAGACCTTGGCCTTTGTGGAAGAGAATGGTCGTGGGGAGGGCGCAAAGCTGCAGACAAGATTGCCTTGAAATATAAAATGCTGGAGATGAAGAAGCGTAAAGATAAGGGGAGGCAAAAGCCATCCCATTAGACTGAAAAGACTTCCCTACAAAGCAGGAGACAGCTGCCCATCTGTCCTCAACCACCATCCATGGAACAAATGTATGTCTCTCACAGCTGAGGACCTAGGGCGCCTCAGCTATACCTGTGGAATCAGGTAGAAAGAACACAGCTTACATGAGTCGGAAGCCCCATCCTTGTCAGACAAACCAAAGGGCTGGAGCCTACCCCCAGAACTGGGGCAAGAAATGGTGAGAAGGGAGCCTGGAGGGAGTGCCTCGCTTACCTTTAACAAGTGTTGCGCTGTGTAGAAGCCAGCTGGGCCACTGCCGACCACACAGATCTGAGGGGTCTTCTCGTGTGTGGAGAACTTCTGGCAGAAGCCTGGGGCTAGGCAGAGCAGGGGACAGCAGGGTCAAACCAACACCCTCCTACCACCCCAAACCAATTCTGTCCAGTTGCAGCTTGCCTTCACCCTCACCTGCATCTTCCTTTTTCCGTTCCTCAAAGCTTCACCATTTCATCTGAATGCCAGAGCTGTCTTTATCCAGAACCCCATGTCTCACCCATGAACAATAATCTGCCCCAGACCCCCTTAACCCCCAAGCTGTCCTGCACAGCACTCTTTCTTGCGAGGTTCCCTGTTTGATCTCATGTCTTCATATCCCCATCACGTTTCTATTTTGCTTTTTTCTATCCCTTCTTTCCCCACAGAACTCTATTGCTCATCTCCTCACCTCGGATTTGCCTGTCACCTCCGTTCACCTCGTATCACACATAAAGACCTCATGGTCTATCCTTTTAGCCTTTACTGAGCTGTCTTACCCAGGACGCCTTACATCTCTTTCCACAGATCCTCCCCTCTCCATCACTCCCATTTCTCCCGCAAGAGCAGACACGTTCAGCTTCGCCCCTCTCCAGCCCCGCCTCAGCTCCGCTCGGACCCCCACCCCCCCGTTCTTGATCACAGGCCTCCCCTCGCCCTGGTGCAGCCCCAAGAGCCCTGATCCTACTCGGAGTGCTCCTGGAGAGAGACAGCCGAACCCCAGACCACGCGGACCAGCGCCACCAGTGCCAGCAGCGAGGAGCCATGGCTGAGAACTGCAACCAGCAAGCGGAAGAGCTAGCACTGACTCTTCAGTGCTGAGCGCAGGTCCAGCAGCCCGCCGGGGACGCTCCTCTGGACCCGCCCATCACTGGAGCCCCGCCCCAAACCTCGCCTCCCGCTTGCTTAGAAACTTCAACTTGGAGACTTCACCACGATTTCCGAAATAACCACGCCCCCAAAGATAACCACGCCCCTATCTCGCTAAGGCCCCGCCCCCAGAAGTCCAATCCTCAAAAGCTTAACAAATTTCTCCCGGCTTCCTCGTACCTCCAGATGCCGGAAGTCTAGATTTGAAGAAACGCGAATCCCCTATGCTGTTTCAGTTGCTCTTGAAGAAGGGAGCCAATTGGAAAGGAGCTTACTTTACATAAAGCTTGCCGCTCGCTGATGACGCAATGCCCCGTTGTCGTTGTTTGAGTGATTTTTGTATCAGCCAATCAGAAGGCCAGAGCCCGGAAGTCTCGCGTATCCGCTGTTTTGGACTCCTCGATTTTTAAGTCTGGATGTTGAACTGATGTAGCCTCAGACAGTCGCTTGTGCGTGTCAGAGCAGGACAAGTATTAAACTCTCAAGAGCTTATTTCTAGTCACTCTCTTCTCACGATGGGGGAGGAAACACGCGAAGATGTTCCCCCTCTGGCACTGAGACCAGAGCCCGACCTTCGACCCCGGTCCGACAATACAGGGATCAGGGTGAGACCGTACCTTAGGGGGCACCCAAAAGCTCAGTAGTCAAGGTAAATCGTTCATATTCCATGTTTTAAAAGAAAATTGATGCAAAGCCTAAAATCAATATCTTTTTAAAGTTTTTTTTAACATTTATATATTTTATTACATTATTTATGGGGGCCGGTGTACACTTGCCACAGCGTTCGCGTGGTGTGTGGGAGTCAGAGGACAGCTTATAGGAGTTGGTTCCCTCCTCTACGTGAATTCCTGGGTTTCAGACTCATTTAAGGCTGAGGGCAAGCAACTTTACCCTCCAGCTGACCCACAAGTGTTTTCTACACAAGAACAGGAGCTGAGGAAGGGTGAATGCTTAATGTGCACAAGATCCTGGTTTCGATCACACCACAAAAAATATATAATTAAAATAAGGGCAGGACCCATTGTCACCTCTAACCAGACAAGCCCAGTGCTTCTCTGAGAGTCCTTCTCCTTCTTGGAAGACTAACCTGTCATCCTCACAACATCTGATTCTTGTTTATTCTTGTTGAAGATTGAACCCAGGGACTTACAAAATTGCTCTACCTTTTAACTGCCCCCTGCCCTCTGCCCCCTGCCCCTGCCCCGCCCTGCCCCGCCCCGCCCCTAGCTGAATCTTCTATTCCATAATTCAGGTACAAAGCTAGCCTGGGCTGTATACAGAGTGGCACCTGATCTCACAAAACAGTATGCCACTTCTTTTGTGAGAGGGAAATGGCAGTAGGAACATGGTCATACCAACGGAAACTGGCTTGACTGGCCTGACTCCAATCTGGAATTCTTGGGCCAGATGAATGGCTAGGTGACAGCTTGGTGACAGCTTGGTGACAGCTTGGTGAACTTCATGCTGAGTCAGTCCATTTCAACTTTTAGGCTGGTCTGTTGAAGCCTTGTGTAGGAGCTTAATAATCCAGACGTTTCCCCTGTTTTGTATTTCATATTTTTTACACTATTTTAAGAATGTTTTTAGCCATGCTGCGGTGGCACTGGGGAGGCAGAGGAGGGCAGATCTGTGAGTTCGAAGCCAGCCTGGTCTACAGAGAGAAGACAAAAGAACAACAACAAAAATGAAGGTTATTTTTAGTTGAAGTTTGACATACAGAGAAGTGCATATATTCTAACCATAGTTGATGGGTTATGAGACTGTAGGTGTAATAATGTGACCCATAACCAGACTGAGAACCAAAACACAGTATCCCAGAATCCTCTGCTCAACTAATCACTCCCCACTTTGTTTGTTTGCTTTGTTTTGTTTTTCAAGACAGTGTTTCTCTGTGTAACCCTGGCAGTCCTGGAACTCATTCTATAGACCAGGCCGGCCTTGAACTGGCAGAGATCCACCTGCTTCTGCCTCCCTAGTGCTGGGATCAAAGGCGTGTGTCACCATTGACTGGCTCCACCACTTTCTTATTTAGAGGTAAATATGATTCTCTAATATGTCATTGTGTTTTACGCCTGCCCTAGAAGACTAGTAGGTAAGATAAATGCTGCCCACAAGCCTATACATAAATTATTTACTTATGTAGCTTATGTATGTGAATATTTTGTCTGCATGTACATCTGCACACTAGAATTTGGTGTCAGACAGTTGTGAGCTGCCATGTGTGTGCTGGGAATTGAACCCAGGACCTTTGGAGAAAGCAGTGCATACTCTTAACCACTGAGCCATCTCTCCAACAATAATTTATTTACACATGCACTGTTTTGTTTTGCTTTTCAAGACACAGTTTCTCTGTGTAGCCTTGGCTGTTCTGGAACTCACTCGGTAGACCAGGCTGGCCTTGAACTCACAGAGATTCTCCTGCCTCTGCTTCCCAAGTTCTGGGATTAAAAGTGTGAACCATCATTGCCCAGTTTCTCTCTCTATTTTTATATACACCCGTCTCTCTGCCATGTGCTGCTGCCTTGGAGCTCAGAGGGCTTCGGAGCCACCGGAGCTGGTGGGCGTTACATGCAGTTGTGAACATCTGTCATGGGTGCTGGGAATTGAACTCTGAGCCCCTGCAAGTGCTCTTAACTACGGAGCCATCTTAAATGGTAACATAGTTTATATTTTGTGACATGAAAATTACTTGCTTGTAAGTCAAGTTTTATTAGGACAACACCATGTTCATTTTAAAATATATTTTATTAATTTTTTGAAAATTTTATATAATGTATTTTGATTCTATTCACTCCCTATTTCTTCCCCAATCCCTCCTAAATCCATCTCACATCTGCAACTAAATGTTTTTTTTTTTTTTTCAATAACCCACTTACATATAGTCATGGCATGGTGGACTTATCAGGGGCCACACCCTTACAGAAAACTGAGTCACCCTCCCCAGAAAACACCAGTTGTCAGTGGAACCTCAGTCAGCCACAGGGACTTGTAAACTCCTCTCCACTTGTGGTGGTTTGAATGAAAATAGTTCGCATAGGCTTATGGGGAGTGGCACTGTTAGGAGGTGTGGCCTTGGTGGAGGAAGTGTGTCACTGGGGGTGGACTTCGAGGCTTCAGATGCTTAAGTCAGGCCTAGTGTCACTCTTCCTACTCCCTGAGGATCCAGTAGAACTCTCAGCTCCTCTCCTGCCCGGTGTCTGCCTGCACGCCACCATGCTTCCCACCCTGATGGTAAATGGACTAAATGTCTGAACTGTAAGCCAGCCCCCAATTAAATGTTTTCCTTTGTAAGAGTGGCCATAGTGTTTCTTCACAACAATAGAAACCCTAGCTGAGACGCCCCTCTATTCTGTAATCATCACTGGCTTGATCTTGTGTGGGCAGCCGCTGGCTGCTGTGAGTTTATTAGTGCAGGAGTCCTGTCATGTCCAGAAGTCTGGGCTCTGCTTTGCTCTACCCTAACCTCTGGCTCTGGCAGGCTTCCTGCTCCCTCTTCCACAGTGGTCCCTGAGCCTTGGGGGCATGTTCATCTGGCTGTGACACTTTGATGGCAGTTGAGAAGTTGTGACAGACATCATATTGTTCACAACACCTGAAATATTTATCTGGCCCTTTTCACAAAATTTGACACCCTGACTGGACAGACAGCAGGCTTCATGAAGGTGGTGGGGTATAGGGGCCATCTCATTCACTCATCCCCAGAGCATCACACAGTACCTAGCATCCAATGGCTGGCCATAAGGAACTTCTTTTTCCTTTTTCTTTTTTTTTCTTCTCTTACACAAGGTCTCATGTAGCCTGACACTGAGGAGGCAGAGATAGAGACGGGCGGATCTCTGAGTTCGAGGCCAGCCTGGTCTACACAGGGAGTTCCAGGACAGCCAGGGCTACACAGAGAAACCCTGTCTCAGGAAAAAAAAATCTTAATAATAAAACCACCAGATATCCTGACATGTAGAAGAAGGAGATAGCAAATCAGACACAAACACCCAAAATGTCTACAGGGATTCCCATTCCAAAGCAGCATCTCTGAGGGTCACCAACATGGGTTCTGGAGTTGCTGAGTTCAAATCCCTATGCTGGACTTCACAGTCATGATGTTGAGAGGTTTAATCTCAGCTTCTTTTCCCCCCATTTATAATATGAGTAGAAAGAATCTAACTTGTAAGGATTAAAATTAGATGGCATACAAATGTCTAGCCTGGCCCAATGGGAAACCTTTAATCCCAGCACTTTGGAGGGAGAGGAAGAGCAAAGTTTCCCAACGCGTGGGCTGTGACCCTTTGGGGGTTGAGCGACCCTTTCCCAGGGGTCACATATCAGATGTCCTGAATAGAAGATATTCACATTAGGACTCATACACATAGCAAAGTACAGGCATGAACCATTAGGAAGGCTGAGATCCACTGAGGTGGAAGCAAAGTGGATTTCTGCGAGTTTGAGGCCAGCCACACAGCAATTGAGTTCCAGAAAACAACAAAACCAGAGCCAAGTAAGTCTGCGTTTGCGGTAAGAAAACAGCCGTGACCGCTCACCAGCAGTGCTGTCCTCTCGGCTGGTCTGTTAGACCACGGACTGCAGAGCCCTGGAGGTACTTCAGGCACCCCCACTGGCTCCCTTACTTCTGTATTCCTAGCTCACATGGTTAGACTGACAGACAGTCACATTGCAGAGAACCTAAGTGACTTGTTCCTGGTGCACCCATGGTATGTATAGTCAGGTCTGATACCAGGGCCTCCAGCGGCTGCCCCCGGAATGAACCCCATTCAGGCCCAGATCAATAACAATGAGTCACTGGTTGTATATTTGGATAGTTTTAATCACTAGCTTACAGTACACTGCCAGGACCCTTTTCTGTCATTGGATTTTTCAGAGGGAGAATTTGCCATTGATGAATCTCGCATGCCGTCAGACCTTAAGGCCTCTTCTGAGCTGCTAATGCATTTCAAAATGAGCAGCAATAGCCTACAGCTAAGCAAGAGGGCGGGGGGGGGGGGACGGGGGGGGGTGGATCCGAAACTGCTGAGCGATCGTCTCAGCAGTGAACAGGAGGCACACAGTCAACGGGGATGAGTGAGGAGTGTGGAGAATCCTCAGCAGAGATAAGAAGCCAGCAGCAGCTAGAAGCCTTTACCCAGCCCAGAAGGAACCCCCGGGAGAGGCTGCCCAAGAGCCATAGCTGGAGGAAAGGGCCCTGGAAGAGGAGGGGTGCTGGGAGAAGACAGGAAGGGTTGTCAGGCCAGTGGCGGCTGCATCTGTCTAGGCCACATCAGCCCCCAGAGATGGGTTCTAGCAGGCTGGTCAGCCCATCCCTGTGTACCCTCCCATCACCAGAGCAGTACACCCTTCCACCCAGTGAGTCAGCTAGAAGAACAGCCTCGTGTTCTTAATCAAGGACAGTTTCGTCACTTGGGAGACAGTTGGCTATCCCGGGATTCATTTTTGACTGTCATGATTTGGGCTCCCAACATCTAGTCAGTAGAAGCCAGTGCTCAGCACAGCCTGCCACAAATCAGCCAAAGAAAATGTCAGCAGCGGGGAGGCGAGGAGCTAGGTTATGACCTAACAGTGGCCCTGGCGTCCTGATGCATGCAGGTCTAACCTCATCTGTCCCTCCTTCAGTCTCCACTGGGCCTTTCCATAAACCTCTCTGCTCTGCCATCTGGCTGAAGCAGTGCCCAGCCTCTCTCGGTTGCTGGCTTGGCTGGTTCTCAGTGTTGTTCCCCAGCTTGGCTTCCTCCTAGTGTTGGCATCAGTGGCTCCATTATATTCCCACCCAGCTTGCAATCCTTCCTCCCAGAGCCAAGCCGAGCCCTTGTCTTCAGCTTTCCTATCTCCTTCCCCTACCCCACCCCACCCCTCACCCCCCCTTCATTCCTCTCTGCCCTCCTCCAGCCTCATCCACCTCCCAGTGATTCTGCCACCCCCCCCCCCCCAGGTTGGAGCCTTCCAAACATGGAACAAAGCAGAGTTGTACAGAGCTAGCCGAGGTCATGCTCAAAGCTGGCAGTGCCTTCTACAGTTTTGCGCCTGCGCATGCTCCCTTCTGGAGCACTTCTCTGGAAATACACTCCCTTTCATCTCACTGACTCTGTGGGTCCTAGAGCTGAGCCCAGTGTGGCACAGGCTCCTTCAGGTGAAGAACAGGGGAGGGGGTCTGCTAAAAAAAAATAATAATGACCTCACCCTGTTCACCCTGTTTACCCTAGGAGAGGGCCCTGGGGACTAGAACCACTGAAGGTACAGGAGGAAGCAGCAGCCTGGGCACTGAGGAGAGCTGAGCCGAGGAGGCTGGCTCTGGCTCTGAGCCCCCTCCTTCTGGACATAGGATGCCACCTCACCTGTCACCAGCCCCCTTAGCCCTCCCCTCTGGCTCAGATGCAGCAGAAGGAGGGATGCTGAGATGGAGTCAGCCGGGGCCAAGGTGGATCAGGATGCACAGCCTCTGAACTGATTCCATTTCTTCTCCCAACAGTCTCCTTTAACTCAGATCCCAGGACGGTGCCAGGTCCACCAGCCCGCACCCCCTCCCCAAGGGCCAGCAGTACAGGAGGGCCAGGACTGGGCGAGGGAGGGGGCCCAGCCTTCATTGCACCCCCACCAGCTCAGTGATGGGCGGGGCATGCACCATGAACTCCTCATAGCGGCTGAGGAACAGCTGGAGTCGAGCCAAGTATGAGTCTTCATTGTAAGGCAGCTGCTTCTCGTGGAGAAACTTCGACACCAAGGGTTTCACCTGAGAGAGAGTCACAGGAGCGCTCTCTGAGTCAGGGGCCTGCCCGCCCCAGGAGCTCTCCTTTGTTCAACCCTAGCCATTACCTGCTTGGGAAAGCCAGGCGCTGAGGTGTGGAAGAGCTTTTACACCCTTCTACCCTACCCTAGAGGGGAGGAATGGCCTCACCCCCTCATCCTTTAAGACTCTTGACTGCATGCCCACCCTCTACAGTTCAAGGGATGAACAACCCCCTCTCTGCCAAGCATCTTGTTTGGGTCAAACATTTCAAATCTAATTTGCAAAGCCATCAGGATGAACCCTGTCCCCTCCCATTTTACAGACAGGGAAAGTGAGGCTCAGTGAACTTGCCCAGAGTCACACTACTACTAGGAAACCCAGGTGACTGTGATCTAAAACCCATGTTGTCACTTGTACTCCAGGCTGCCCTTCTTGGGTGACTTTCGGAGAGGCCACTGATGGGACTGGGGGTTCAGATGTACCCAGAGGTTCCCACCGCCCGCCCTCAGATGGGCCCTTCCACCCTGCCGCCCAGCCATTTGCTACCTTCAAGCACATGTGGTCAGAGAGCCAAGGGAAGAGGTGGTGCTCCACATGGCAGCTGATGAGGGAGTGGCCGAATGCCCAGTCCAGCACCGGCTGCCGTGGCAGGTTCAGAACCCCCAGGGTCATCATGTGAATCCGCCTGGGCTTCTTGTCCGGGGAGAACATAGGCAGTCCGATGTGCTGTAACAGACACATGGGTCACACCCTGCTTAGGGGCTTAGGCGACCCTAGGTTGCCTTCCCCAAGCATACAGGGGCCCTTGGGACCCTACAGGTGTGAAGGCTCCTGGGCTAACCCAGTCTGCAATGAGCTGAGTCTTTCCCACATCTGGGCCTCCCTCCATCTGGACAATGAGGGGATTTGCCTATGTAGTTTTTCAGATGTCCGTGACTCTCACAGCTTGCTCTTGTGAACTCGATATGCCTCCCACTGGTGGCCTCCTTCTGCCGGTGTGACGAAGCTCAAGTAGAGCAAAGTGAGGGCCCAGCCAATAGCATGAGGCAGGTCAAGGGCAGGGCAGGAGCTGGAGGGTCTTCAAGAACAGCCAGGAGTTCAGCATTCAACTCTGGCATCCTTTCTATAGGGAGATCTTCCTACTGCCCTATGGATGAAGACTCCCACTAGATCTCCCTACGCCCAGCACTCAACACAGCCCTAGCTAACCTCTTCATTCTCTCACCGTGTCCCATCTACCTGTCTGGATTCAGGTGCGATACTTGCTCACCTCCAAGGACTCTACACCCAGGGTGGTGCCTAGTGGAGAAGGTGCTTGTATGGACTGTTTGGATGAAACAGTCCAAGAGGAGGCACACACTTGACCTTGAATGATGAGTAAGGTGTAAACTGGAGAAGAAAGCAAGGAGGGTCTTGCCAGGACCAGGCAAAGGCCTTGATGAAACCCAAACTTCCTGTGATGACCCACAGTGACGGGAGGGACAGCGATTGGGAGAAGGCTCCTTTGGTGACCTCTCTCTCTCCCTAAACGTTGGCCTGCTGTCAGAACCCTGTAAATAAATGTTCCTCTTCCCTGGCTGAATCCAGGACCCGGGGCTTACCTGGAAGATATTGACATGGAGATAAGGGTGGGCCAGCAGGGATCTGGTGAGCAGCATGCAGGCCAGTGCTGAACTGGGGTTCTTGAAGCCTGACACATTCATGAACAGCCAGTACTGAGAGTAAAGGCCCAGGCAGATGAAGCCCAAAGTCCGCAGTGCCGTCCTGGGCTCTTCCTTTCTCAAATGCTCTGTGAGAGAGACAGGAAGTAACATAGCAACACCTATAGCCTGCAGTGTGGTTTGTATGGGACATCTACAAAGTGGTCCCCCTGCACTCTCTTTAAGATTTTCTGGAGCCGGGCGTGGTGGCGCACGCCTTTAATCCCAGCACTCAGGAGGCAGAGGCAGGCGAATTTCTGAGTTCGAGGCCAGCCTGGTCTACAGGGTGAGTTCCAGGACAGCCAGGGCTATACAGAGAAACCCTGTCTCAAAAAACCAAAAAAAAAAAAAAAAAAAAAAGATTTTCTGTTATAAACGTGATGTGGTGTGTGTGTGTGTGGGTGTGTGTGTGTGTGTGTGTGTGTGTGTAAGTGCTGGTGCCCATGGAAGCCTGAGGGATTAACTGATTCCCCCTGAAGCTGGAAGTTACAGGGGATTGTGAGCGTCCCAGTATGCATGCTAGGAGTTGAGGTCTGAGCCTCTGGCACAGCAGGGAGAAGGCCCTCTTACCATCTAAGCCATCTCTCCAGCCCTGACACACACTCTGTCATCTGTGGTCTCCATGTGTTTTCACACTCTCCTTGAACAAAGTGAAGAACCTGAGGCAGGCAGGTCAGATTACCTACTCCCGGTCACCAGCCAGTAAGTGAAGAACTGACCTGGAGCGGCCCGAGGTTCTTTCCACCCCCACTTAGCTTGGCTGTCTTTGACAGTCTTGACCTGTGACTCTCCGCTATGTTCACAAGCAGGAGCCACAAAGCCAGGAAGGAAGCAGAGAGGGATTGGCAGGGCAAGTCTGTTCAGGACACTCAAATCCAGTACTCACCAAGAGCTACCAGTGGCGTTACGATGGGGACCAAAAGCGGCCCAAGGAACATGTAGACGTAGCGGTTGAGGAGAGGCGCCTTCCACGTGCTTGAATCGCCCAGCCCCACCACGTTGGTGTAAACGTGGTGCAGATTCACGTGGTTGAACTTAGCGAACTCTGCAGAAAAGGCTGTGCACACCTAGAGGCAGAGACAGAAGGGCACCTGGTCCCATGGACACAGCTGAACGAAGCCAGAACCTAGTCCCCGTCACTCCTGAGCCCTCCTCCTCTGCATCCACAGCTGTGCATGTCCATCATCTCTCTCTCTCTCAAGCGTCATGACCCGAGATTGGCCACACACTGCCATGTACTCGGTGTGGCTCTGCAAAGCATTTAGGGACAAGGAGGTTGGATCCCTGGATTGCCAGTCTCCCTGTCAATGCAGGAAAAGCTGGAATCCACCACAATTCTGTGTGCAGCCCTGGGAAACAGCCAAGTCTTCGTGACACTCCTTGGCAACCTGAGCTCATAGCAGCAAGGAACATTTCCAGGTCTTGAAGGTGGTTGGAGGGTGCACAGGGGTCATGTCCTAAAGAGCCAGAGGGTCACTGAGGCACTAGTATGCACTGAGCCAATACCTACCTCCCTCGAGTGACTCTTTTTGGTATAGGTCCACAGTGGGAGGGATTCTCCAGATGTCACTCACCACAGGGCAACACATTCTCCAGCTCTGACTCCAAGGAGAGCAATCCTTCTGAATACAGAAGAGGTGCTTATGCAAATATATGCAGATGAGCATGCAGATACAAGGCTCCAAGAATTTTATCCAGGCCAGAATATTGTGCCGACTTTAGTGAAGATGGCTTCCTGTTTCCAGGAGCAGGAAAAGCTGCCCAATACCAGCTTCTGGGAGGTGGGTTGACTGCAGGGGCATGCCCTGAGCACCAGGTCTCAGAGTCAGGCCTGCCTTGCCCACTGGTTCACCAGTGTGTGTTTCATACCCAGGGCTGTCCCACATAATAGAAAAAGCTAATTCCTTTTGTTTTATTAATTAATTTGTGTGTGTGTGTGTGTGTGTATAAGTGTGTAGCACATGCGTACATAAATACCATGATGCACGAGTGGAGGTCAGAGCACAGCTTTGTGAAGTCAGTTCTCTTCTTCCACTTTTATGCAAGTTCCAGGGATCAAACTCAGGTCACTCGGAATGAATAGTGAATGGTTTTATCTTCTGAGCCATCCCTGTGGCACCAGGTCCCTCTGCAGACCAATAGTAACTGTGCTTGGAGCGGGTGGTGGTTTGAATAGGCACATTCATGTGCTTGAATGCTTGGCCCATAAGGACTTGGCATTAGTATAGGAGGTGTGGCCTTGGAGTGGGTGTGGCTTTGTTGGAGGAAGTGTGTCACTGTGTAAGCGGGCTCTGAGGTCTTACTTATGCTCAAGCTCCACCCAGTGTAGACACAGTCTCCTCCTTGCTGCCTATGGATCAAGATGTAGAACTCTCAGCTCCTCTTCCAGCCCTAGTTCTGCCTGTGTGCTGCCATGCTTCCCACCATGATGATAATGGACTAAAGCTTTGAACCTGTAAGCCAGCCCCAATGCAACGTTGTCCTTTATAGAAGTTGCCTTGGTCATGGTGTCTCTTCACAGCAATAAAACCTAACTAAGACAGAGAGTCAATGGCAGAACCAGCCTGGTGCCTGACCGGGACTATGAATCTAGAGAAAGGTACCATCAGGTACCTGAAGGCTTTTCAGCAAGGTCCCAGGCACAAGCCCAGGCCCTCAGGTGTGACTTGTGTGCTGTGACTTGTGACCTGTTACCCACTTGCAGTATCAATGAGTGCTTGTTGCCTTGTGCTATGAACAAGAACTGATCTGAGACTATCTGGGTCCCTGTCTTTTGTGTGTATGTGTGTGTGTCCACATGTGAGTATGCACGTACACCCAAGTGTCTGCCAGGGCCAGAACTGGGCATCAGATTCCCTGGAGCTGGAGTTACAAGACAGTTGTAAGCTGCCCAACATGGGTGCTGGTATCTGAACTGTCTAAGGGCTCTTAACCTCACCCAGCCCCCTCAGTATCATTTAGATGCTCTCTCCTGACAGAAGAAGGAGCGCGCCTTGGAGGGAATGTGAGTTGTAGGTTTTGTGTGCCCATTTCCTAACCTCTCATGAACAGTGGGGTCTGAGCACACGCTGCTGAGGTCTTGTAAAACTGGGTTACTTTCCTTCTGGAAACTGCCTTCTTTTTGTTGTTGCTGTTGGAGACAGGGTCTGGACATATAGCCCAGACTGGCCTGGGACTCTCAGTCTTCCCGCCTTAGCCTCCTGGGAGCTGGGCTTGCAGATACATGCCACCACACCCAGCTGTAAAGGACCATTTATAAGTCTTACCCAAGAGGTTTTTCTCATCCAGACCTAGAGAAAGTTCCAGAAATCTGCAGGTTGGTGTGGCTTCTTTTTAAAAATATTTATTTATTTACTGTATATGAGTACACTGTAGCTGTACTGATGGTTATGAGCCATCATGTGGTTGCTGGGAATTTGAATTCAGGACCTCTGCTCACTCTGGTTGGCCCCACTCCCTCCTGCTTAAAGATTTATTTATTATTTATTATTATATCTAAGTAAGTACACTGGAGCTATCTTCAGATGCACCAGAAAAGGGCATCACATCTCATTACAGATGGTTGTGAACCACCGTGTGGTTGCTGGGATTTGAACTCAGGACCTTCAGAAGAGCAGTCAGTGCTCTTAACCACTGAGCCATCTCTCCAACCCTGGTGTGGCTTCTTAATACCACTCAGCAACCTCTGTGGTGGGTGCCTTCTGGAAGACTCAACAGCTCCCTTTGTCTACAGCATTCGCACCCTGAACGGCCAAGACACTTTGAGGGCCAAGACACTTTGAGAGCGGTACACATTGGGATGGGGTCCCTTCATTGACACTCGGGGGCCCTCGAAATTCTCAGAGTTTGTTCTCTTAAGCATCAGGTAGCACCTGAGGGTGTTGGGAACCTCATGTTAGGCCCCCGGGAATATTGAGGAGATCTGAAAGTTACAGAACCCCACTGCTGCCAGACCAAAACTCGAAGTGTTCTCTTCTGGGGCCTCACTGCCGTCCCTCCCGTATCCTAAGAGCTGTTAAAGCACACCTCTGTCCACACTCAGGCACTTGCTTTTCCCCTGAAGAGCACGTGAAAACCCAGACAGCAGTGACATGCGTGCCATATTCGGGGTCTATTTGTTTAAAAAAAATATTGGAGCCGGGTGTGGTGGCACATGCCTTTAATCCCAGCACTTGGGAGGCAGAGGCAGGCAGATTTCTGAGTTCGAGGCCAGGCTGGTCTACAAAGTGAGTTCCAGGACAGCCAGGGCCTCGAAAAACCAAAAAAAAAAAAAAAAAAAAAAAGTTGGTGGCTTATTTGAAGTTACCTGATTGTTTTGATGGACAAGCCTATGCTCAGGCCAGACCACTCAGAGCTGGGCAGGGACCAGCTGTTCCCTGGAACCAGCCAGAGGGCTCTTAGGGGAAAGCGGACGCTGGGCACCTCAGTGTAGCCTGAGGTTGCCCTACCTGAGGGACAATGATTACCCCTGCTCTCCGCTTTCCTTCTTACTTTTTGTTTTTTTTCAAGACAGGGTCTCACTGTGTAGCCCTGGCTCTCCTGGAACTCACGCTGTAGACCAGGCCTCGAATTCAGAGACCCGCCTGCCTCCCTGAGTACTGGGATTAAAGGCATGTGCCGCTGCCTCCTGGCTCCACACCCCTCTTCCTAATCCTGCCCAAACGGGTCCATTTCAGGAGTGACCCCTCTATGGCCTTTGCTTCCACCTGGAGACCCAGGTCGTGCCCTTGAGTCTTCTCGCTCCTCCCATCTGTCTCTCACTAGCTGGCACCTGGCCAACATCCTCCTGCAGCCCCCTTCTGGTCACCCCAGCCTGGCCCTGCAATCCCTCCTATCTTCCTCCTGATCTCTCCACCAACAGCCTCCAACCAGTTTCCTGCTCCACTTACCACAAATCAAACTAGCAGAGTGACCTAGTTTTAACTTAATTCAGGTTATGATGTAATTTTATACTTGTTTTTGGTTTTGTTCTGATATTGCAAGACTGGGTTCAGGACAGCCCTGGCTGTCTTGAAACTTGCTCTGTAGACCAGGCTGGCCTTAAATTCAGAGATCTGCCTGCCTCTGTCTCCCAAATACAACACCCACCACAGCCTGGCCCTACCACTAGACTTTTAAAGCTCTGCTTCATGACAAACTACTGCTTAATCACAAAATAGAATAACTTTTAGAACGAAGTCTATTTGGCTAGAAGACAGAGTACCAGTTCCTCAGCCTGGCAATGGCCTTCTTGGCCTCTTTCACCCAGGCCCCTGTGAGAGTCTAGCAGCTTCCATAATCTCACCAGCTACTCCTCTAAAGTTTCTCCATGGTTTCTCAGCCTCCACACCACTGATATTAAAGACCAGGTCACTTCCCCTACCCCCTCCCATTTTTCATGAGTGTGTGTGTGTGTGTGTGTGTGTGGTGCATGCATGTGGACAAGTGTGCACATGGGTAAGCGTGCCTACGGAAGCTCTGAAGTTGATGATGTCAGAACATCGTCCCAATCGCTCTTCCACCTCATCCTTTGAGGCAGGGTCTGTCAGACCAACCCAGAGCTTGCCCATCCAGCTTGTCTTGACAGTTAGCTTGCTCTGGGGATTTCGCCATCTCTACTTGCTGCAGCCAGACTTACCGGTGGGCTGCCAAATCCCCTCAATTTTGTGGAATTCTTGAAATCCAATCTCCAATCTTTATGCTTGCAAGGCAAACACTCATCCCCACAGCTGGCTCATGTCACTTGTGAGACAGTGCACCGTGAGAGTCTACACACATGATAAAAAGGCATAGAGCCAAGCACACACAGGCGCCAACATCAGCTTCCTTGGTCTCGCTCCCGGATGACACATAAATATAATTACTAGGATTAAGCAAGAATGACTGATCCAATCCACCAGACTTCTCTGTCCTACACTGAGATGTCCTGTGAGTCTCTAACTATAATATGGCAGTGTATTTTGTACTGAATATCTGCCCTGGTCTTCTAAATAAAAATTTAAAACGAGAGACAGACAGACAGACAGACAGACAGAATAGTTAAGGGCCAGGATACAGCTCAAAGATGGTGCAGGTCTTTGCACAAGGCCCTTTATCTAATCTCTCTCACCAAAAAAGAAAAAAAAAATTCATTATGGCTGACCTTATTCAAACAAGAGTCCTGGATGGGAGCAAGCGGGAAGATGGTGAGACATGCCCGAGGGTACAGCCTTGACGCGACTGCACCAAACTACAGCCAGTAGAGAGAAAAAGGATCACGACTAGGCTGGGGGTTCTTGGCGGTTTGTACCACAGTGGATGGCAACAGGCATTCCCCTGTGTGACACCCCTCCCAAAAGGGCTCAGCGAGATTCCTAGTGGGCTCTGCCTCTGACTCCACCCCACACCCAAAGCTGAGTTTACAAGGAGGATTTAAAGAGGAGACATAACAAAGAGCTTCCTGACTGGCATGGCTGGTTCCCGCCCACTCAGGGGAGCATCCTTGACTGTGACACTAAAGGCCTTTCAGAGGTTGATCCTTCTCAGCTTCAGGACTTAAACCACGATGGCCTGCTTATTCTACCTTGCCCTGAGCCTTTTGGTGGTCATCCTTGCATGGCATCCTTCCCTGGCCAACCCTAAGGATAGGCCTAGCAGCCTGGGTGATGTAACCCCAGTAGAGAGTGCTTGCTGGGTAAGGCGGGGTGGGAACTTCTTCAGGTATGTCAGAGAGGGGTCTCCAGAGAAACCTCATTTGGTGTGGGTAGGGGTACATGGTTTTGAATACAGCCTAGAGTGCTAGCCCAAATCTATCCTATCTGTTCCAGCTCTCTAGAGCTGGAGAAAGAGGCTGGTCCCACACCAGCTCAGACCCAGTAGGCTCTAAGATCAATGCTGGATTACCAAAGAAAGCCAGAGGTGCACAGCTGATGCCTGGCACTGCAGGCTCTGTAGAACCCCGAGGAACGCAGGCCTAAGACCAGATAGATATTCAATGAGATGGTGTCACCAGGGGTCGCGTGGACGAGGGAAGGATGAAAGGAGAAGACAACAGGATTAGAAGTGACAGCCAGGGATCCGGGAAGGGTCCCATGCACCCTCTGAGGTTCCTTTGTGCCAGGTAACTCAATACAAACACCTGCACCGCCCTGCCAGGCCCTGCAGCTTCTCAAGTAACAAGCACAAAACAATAAACAAACACTGTGGGAAGCAGCCCCATGCTGCCCCTGCGACAGGCAGGCGGTGTGTCACCCCAGGAAGAAACACAAGGCCACACTATGGCTCATGGGAGGCCTGGCAAGTCTGTACCGTCTCATCCAGTGCCCTCAAAGGGTTAACGAGGAGGTGGTGTTATCAAGCTCAGAGACTCCATGAAGAAACTAACCCTTGCTCAAGGTCAGGGAAAACCGCAGGGCCTGGGACTCCAATCAAGTCACAAAGCTACAAAGATATTGATTGCCCCCCACCCCCACACCAGCTAGGTAGGGCTGAGCCACACTCCCCCATGTGTGGGAACCTGTCCTAGAGGGGTGCCTGAGTTATGCCCTAAGGTTGGAAAATGGAGGTGCTTCCCTGACTAGGTTACTCAGAGAGTGTGATTGACCAAACTAGTTCTGCCCACAGCTCAGCAAAGCCCAGCAGCACAGCCAACAGTGTTACAGCATGGGAGGGGAATCCAGGCCTTTCCTTCCAAGCCACAGAACAACATCCGACTTCAGGACAGCCCCTCCCCCTCCCCCCACCCCCCACCCCCACCCCCACCCCTCACACTCACACACACCATTGGCTAACTTTCCCTTCGACCTTGTCCCCAACTGGAATGCAAGGTCATGGTAGACAAATAGAAGCGCTGCTAAGAACTTGAGTGGAAAGAAAAGAAGCAAACATGAGGCCATTTGCACAGGACAGAGCTGTGTGTAACACACAGAACTTGGCCCCAAGGCTGTTTGGGTTCCGCAAGTCACTGCACTGGGTTCTGAAGAAGTCCAAGCAATCTAGGAAGATATCTCAACGAGAGTGTCTCAGTTCCTTGCCTGTGCCGAGTCCCAGTATTAGAAAGATACAAATGATACAAAGTATCCATTACTCCTGCTTCTCCTGGCAGGTTACAGACCCTGACCCCAGGGTCCAACCTGTGCCTATTAGTCTGGGCTGACCCAGAGCTTCCTGGAAAGGAAAGTATCTTAAAGTGGACCATAGGAATCAGCAGCCTGAGGGTCCCTCATGTCCTTGGCCCTTCAGAAACCTAGGCTGGTAGAAAGGATTGAGAGGGAGGGAAAGAGAGGACAGGGAATGCTGGGTAAGAATGTTCCCACCACACAGTGGATGTGATATATCGAAAGGTGTGTGTGTGTGTGTGTGTATGTGTGGGTGTATCTGTGTATGTGTGTGTATGTGGTTGTGTATATGTGTGTTTATGGAGGTATTCTTGTATGTATGTATGTATGTACGTGTACATGTATATGTATATAAGGTAGTTTGAATGAAATTGGCACCATAGGTTTGTAGAGAGTAGCACCACTAAGGAGATGTGGACTTGGTTGAGGAGTGCATCACTGGGAGTGAGCTTTGAGGTTTCAGATGCTCAAGCCAGGCCCCGTCTCCCTCTCTCTCTCCCTGCTGCCTGTTTATCCAGATAAAGAACTCTCAGCTATGTCTCCAGCACCATGTTTGCTAGGACTCCTCCATGCTTCCCGCCATGGATGAAACCTCTGAACTATAAGCCAGCCTAAGTAAATGTTTCCCTCAAGAGTTACTGTGCTCCTGATAGGTGGGGCCAGGGAGCCCTGGGACCAAGGAAAGCAGGCCTGGACCAAGAGTAGGATTGAGGCATGTCCTGGAAATCTTATCCGGAGATCAGCCTGCATGGCCCGGAGCATGAAGCCCTGTGCCACACCCCCACCTTTGTCCCACCTGAGGAGGTCAAGTAGCCAGTAGCCAGGCTTCCCTTCCCCTCATAAGGACATGGCCAGCAGAGCCTGGAATTCCTCCTCATGCTAAGGCGACATCCTCAGCACCGTGGCCTTGGCCAACGATGTACATTCACCCCATAGCTCCTACCCACCCGCAAAGGTTTAAATAGCTTTTGTTTTCCCCAGTTAAACAAGCTGTCTCACGGATGCCTGTCTCCCGAGAGGAGTCTGTTCCTGCTGCCTGAGGCCTGTGTGTGTGTGTGTGTGTGTGGTGTGCATAAAGTTGTATAAAAAGTTACATGATTCGGGGAGCAGAAGAGATGGCTTAACCGTTAAGAGTAATGGCCACTCTTACAGAAGACCTGGGTTCCATTTCAGTATCCATGCCGTATGGCTCACAGCCACATGGAACTCCAGTTCCTGGGAATTCTCTTTCTTTTTTCTTTTCCTTTCCTTTCCTTTCCTTTCCTTTCCTTTCCTTTCCTTTCCTTTCCTTTCCTTTCCTTTCCTTTCCTTTCCTTTCCTTTCCTTTCCTTTTCTTTTTCTTTTCTTTTTTTTGAGACAGGGTTTCTCTGTGTAGCCCTGGCTGTCCTGGAACTCACTCTGTAGACCAGGCTGGCCTTAAACTCAGAAATCTGCCTGCCTCCCAAGTGCTGGGATTAAAGGTGTGCGCCACCACTGCCCGGCTCTGAGGATTCTTTGATGCCCTCTCTGGCCTTCATGGTCATTGTGTACATGTAGTGCACACATAGACAGGCAGTTACTCACATCTACACATAAACAAAAGGAAGGACTCTCAAGATCACTCAGCAAGTTAAACTTGATGGCAAGCCTAAGGGCCTGAGTTGGAATCCCAGGACCCAAAAGGTGGCAAGAGAAAGCTGAGAACTGGAGAGATGGCTCAGCTGTTAAGAGCATTGACTGCTTTTCCAGAGGTCCTGAGTTCAAATCCCAGCAACCACATGCTCACAGCCATCTGTAATGGGATCTGAAGACCTCTTCTGGTGTGCCTGAAGACAGTGACAGTGTACTCACATATATAAAAGAAAGAAAGAAAAAACAAACAAAACTGAGAACTGTTACATGTTGTCATCTGACCTTCACTGGTATGCCATGCCTCATGCAACACCCTCCACACACACGTACAAAACAAATAAATTTATAGAAAGATAGAACAATTGTGTTGGTTGGTCCGCAGAGTAAGACCTTTTCCTGTTCCTAGCAGCTTCTCCATCTACCCCTAAGGGGCCCGGCTGGCTAGGTGAGGGTTCCCTAGAGTAGAGAGAACACTTTTGGTAGAGGATCTGGAAAGGCCTGAAGAACGATTTGTCCAGAGGCTTTTGCCTTCCTGGTGGGCCCACAGGTAAGAAGGCCTAGGAAGGAGAGGTGGAGGAAGGGAGCCGAGTTCTTCCTGGAGGTTACAGGAGCAAAGAGTTTCTCAAGATGGCTCAGCCATCAGCAGGCATAAGTGGAGCAGGCTGCAGAGCTGGAGCGCTGTGACACTGCCCCCCAACATCCTGACACACCCCCGACTCCACCTCACTGTTCACCCCTTCAGACAATAAGCCCTGATTGCAGAACCAGGAGGCTTCTGTGAGGCCACACATTCCCGGAGCAAAACTGGCAAGCTGCAGGAGGCCTCCTGCAAGGAAGAAGAAACTCCATCCACCTTTGGCCTAGTGCTACAGAAGACGAGGACTAAAGGAGTCGGAGGACAAGGAATGCCTTGAGGGGAGAAATGTTTCTGCTGCTCTGTCAATTTTATCAAGATTATCATGAGATAAATCACGTTCATCGCCATCGACAGACATTGGAACACGTAGGATGCGAAACTGCTCACTAACGCCAACTCCCTCTCAAGGCCTTGGATGAATACCCGGGTACACACACGCACATGCACACTCCCTCTGTATCACACACCACACACTTGGATCTACCCACCCTCTGTGGCAGCTCCCTGTCCATGTGAATGTGCACACAGAGTTGCCCAGCAACTGCCCCATCCCACCAGGCTCACCTCCAAAAAGAAAATCATCAAGATCTTGCCCCAGCGTTTGGACTCTGTGAGGGCGCTGTGAGTGGCCAGGTGGCTGCCCTTGACGGTGAGTGTATAATGGCACACACCCAAGATTGTGATGCCCGTGGCAAAGGCCAGGATATTATGGAAGCGGAGGCACAGGAACCCTGCAAAGAGGAGGGATCAGGGATCAGGATCTTTCGCCAGCTTTTGAAAATATGGGTCCAGACCCACATACACACGCTTTCCCAAATCCGGAGCCAAAGAGGGCCAGCCTTCGGCCTGTGACAGGTTCCTCTAAGGCCTGAGAGCGGTGGTTTGACTTTCTCTGTGGGATTTGGGACACACAAAAAAAATCCCCACTGGGCTTTCCAAGGATATTTTGCTGTCCTCGTTCTGCCCGGTCACCCTCCTGAGCCCCAGCCAGAGCAGAGATGGGGACTGGATGTCACAGAGCCATTAGACCGCTAGATGTGCAGCCTCAGTCCTACTCGTCCCATCTCCGGTGTCCCCCGTAGAACATGCTCTTCCCTTCTTCCGGTTCACTCTCCCCTTCCCCACGGCTCCTTGTGCAACTTTTTCCTCCACCACTTTCAAGCATCGGACTTCCTCCCACCTCCAACGGGACATGAGTTGAACACCCCCAGCTAGACTTTGGAGAGTGAGGTGGGATCCAGGATCCTCAAGTCCTGAGGTTCCCTTCCAGCCTGCACCACCTTCAGCCGCGCCACCCCCATCCGCAGCCCGTGTCTCCGTCTTACCTGCGGGCAAGGCGAGCAGGCTGAGAGCGAGGATGGCGCAGTCCACACCGTGGCGCTCCCACCACGAGCTCGCTCGCACCACATCCTGCACCTGACGCTCCAGCTCTTTCAGCAGCGCCTCAGCAGCGCCGTCCCCCGGAGGCGCACTGCGAACGGTCTCCATGGGTTCCCTGGACTCACCGAGCTGGGGACCAGCGAGGAGGACCCGGGGATTCGGGTGTGAGCTCGGTTGCTGAGAGAACACACTGGGAGGAGGGGAGGAGCGGAGGGGCGGAGTCACGCATCTGGCTGGGACACCACTAGCCTGAGGTCACCGTGGGAGGTGCGGGGTACCTTCTGCCACGCACAGCCATGACCCGTGACCTAGGCGGGGCCTAGAAGCAGCCTCTCCTGCCAGCCCTTGATACCAGGGCAGCTTGGGGAGGGAGGAGCTAGAGCGGTGCGCGGGGTGGGGAGATGACCCTGAGACAAGGACCAACCTGGGGTAGAGGGAACAGGACTGGGACAAAGTAGCAGACACACACACACACACACACACACACACACACCCAGGCCTTAACTGTTCACCCACCTCCTCTCAGTCTCCATCTTGGGTTTGTTGTGCGTTCTTAGTCCCCAAACCCAAGTATTTTTATCTTATTAAATTATTAATTTGTATGTGTAGATGTGTCCACGTGGAGTTCAGAGAATAGTAAACATGGGGGCGGGGGGAGTTCGCTCTGGTTTTTAGCAGAAGTGACTTGTAGGGAGGTGGCTTTGCAGCCCCGTAATGGGTAAGGAGACAGGATAGATAGCTACGGAGAAAATATGTCCTGAGTTCACCACTGGGTAGGCAGACATACTGCTAGAATGTCTCTCCAGCTCCACTGGATGGGGACAGCCAGGTCTGAATGGACCTGGGATAAGCATGAGACTTGAGAATGTCTCTTCCCCTAACATCGGTGCTGACCCAACTGTCACCAGTGTGACTGAGCTGGCGTGGCCCTTTGAGGATAAGCGCCTGACTCCCTGCTCTGCCCCTTTTACATCTTCACAGTTCTCCCCCCCAGTTTCATTTCAAACCCCTTTAAAAAAAAAACTGACTGAGTCCAGTGTGTGTGTTTTCCCAGGAGACCCTTGGGCAGTAGGGCATGTGTGAGGGAGAGCGAGCTATGGCTTGAATTTCTCTCCTGGTACTCTCCTTCACAGATTCAGCTATGTTCTTCAAGTTCATGTGTGAAGCCATCCTCTAGCTACACAATTCTCTCAACTGGCCGTGTAGCCCAGGCTGGTCTCAAACCTCCTGTCCTGCTCAGCATCCCACATACTGGGACCTGACATTCTCTCTGAAGGGACAGGATCAAGATCTCCTGAGCAGACCTGTGTCCTCCACTTCTAGACATTTACTAGGCTTTGTGTATGCCCATGTCACCCTGTAGAAATGACACCCGCTTGTGTAGTTCAGACCTTTCTTTCCAACATCTTGGTCCTGGGGATCAAACTCAGACAGGCCCCAGAGTTACCAAATGGCTAAACTCCAAGTCCAGTTCTCTTGTTTTAGGCAGAGAAAGGGAACTGCCAATCTTCCTCATTATGTCCCACCCGGGGTCCCCACCACCAGAGTAGAATTTTTAGGGAGGAAGATGCACAATTTTTAGAAGTGAGAATAGTATGATTTGATTAATTGGGGGACTAATTGGGAGTATGGAGGGATCCTGCCACCTTTATCATTAATAGGAGAAGTTCCTGGTACTTCCAAGCCTGTTGCCAAGCCGCAGCTACCCTGGTATACATCACTAATAGCAATCTAAAGGGGGAAAAGGCTGCGAAGATGTCAGGAACTGGCAGGAGGGGGCTGGAGAGATGGCTCAGCAGTTAAGAGCACCCGCTGCTCTTGCAGAGGGCCGGTTTGGTTCCCAGAACCCACATGGCAGCTCACAATCCTCTGTGACTCTAGTTTCCGGGAGATCTAACATCCTCTTCTGACCCATCTGTGGTGGACATATGTGCACAGAGGCAAAAGACTCAAAAAGAGAAAATACAATTTTTACAAAAGTAAAGAGGAGCTTGTGGGAGGCCAACAGCGTGTGAGGTGGAGTGAGCCAACAGCTTTCTGGAGCTTGGTTTGAAGGGTATTGACTGAGGAAAGGCACGGGGTATTCTACATTCTCAAGGCGTGGGGGTGCGGGGGGAGGGGCAAGAGCAGAGAAAAATCAATGGAAGGCAGGAAAGGAAGACTGGTACCAGGGGCTGGAGGTATCTTGACTGGCAGGTAGAGATGGTGAGGCTTATATCCAGAGGCTACAGGAGCCACCACAGGCTTTAGACCAGGGGAGGGGATTGTGTGATGTGTTTAGGGAGGCTTGTCTATATCAGAAAGAGATGAAGAAGAATCTAAGGAAGGTCTCAAGATAGCCAAACAAAAAGGTACCGCGGCAGGAGAAGAGGCTGAGGCTGTAGAATGTACAGAGACAGAGGAGATGTAAACAGCCTGTGAAATACACAAAGAAATACACAAATGACCAGCAGGCTTCCGATCAGTAGCCTGGGGAAACATGAACACATCCAGGAAACATGCCTAAAATGAATGACAAAACTCAGCTCTGAGGAAGACTGCACAGCAACTGGGCTACCCACTGTCAGGACTTTGGGGTATTGTTTTGTTCTGTTGTGGCTTGAGAATCCAAACCTGGGCCTTGCACCTGCTGGGCAAGCCTATCACTGGACTATAACAACTCTAGCCCTTGGTTTGTTGAAATTGAGTCTCACCATGTAGCAGAGGCTGTCCTTGAACTCACAATCTTCCTGCCTCAGCCTCTCAAGTGCCGGAATTACAGATAAGTGTCACTAACCCAATGGCAGTTTTGTAGAAGGTTGAATATATATACCCACTGCATGACCCAGCAATTCAGCTCCCAGGTAGCTGCCCGACAGGAATGAAAACATATGTCCATGGGCTAGCGAGATAGCTCAGCGGGTAAGAGTACTGACTGCTCTTCTGAAGGTCCTGAGTTCAAATCCCAGAAACCACATGGTGGTTCACAACCATCCCGACTCTTTCTTCTGGAGTGTCTGAAGACAGCTACAGTGAACTTACATATTATACATATTACATATATGACTCCCTCCAGAAGAGGGCATCAGATCTCATTACGGATGGTTGTGAGCCACCATGTGGTTGCTTAGGATTTGAACGCAGGACCTTTGTAAGAGCAGTCAGTGTTCTTAACTACTGAGCCATCTCACCGGCCCATATAAATCAATCTTAAAAAAAGAAGAAAGGAAGGAAGGAAAGGAAAGGAAAGGAAAGGAAAGGAAAGGAAAGGAAAGGAAAGGAAAGGAAAGGAAAGGAAAGGAAAGGAAAGGAAAGGAAAGGAAAGGAAAGGAAGAGAGAGAGGGGGGAAAGAAAGAGAGAGAGAGAGAGAGAGAGAGAGAGAGAGAGAGAGAGAGAGAGAGAGAGAGAGAGAGAGAGAGAGAAAATAAAATAAAATGTATGTCCATACAGTCTTCTGCCTGGCTGATCATAGCTACCTGGAACTGGTTTACATGTCCAGGAGAATGGACATGTGACCCATGATGCACCTCTAGAATGTGAGCAATAAACCAGAGCCCCTGGTCCAGGCAACAGCATAGACAGATGGTCTGACGGCGAACTGCATAGACCTGTGCTGAAAGAAGCCAGCCTCAAGTCCTTGCTGTAGGACTGCACGCACAGGAAGCTCAGGAATGGGCCAGAGCAAAACCCAGTGACACAGATCAAACCAGTGAGTTATACGTATGTTATATTTTAACTCAAATGTGATTGATTTAATTAAATTTTTCTTTTATGTGATGCTGGGGACTCAAACTCAGGGTCCCCAGTATGGTACAGGAACTAGTTAGTACTGAGCCTCCGATTCTATTTGTTTGTTTGTTTTCTTTTCTTAAGATTTCATCTTATGGGCTGGAGAGATGGCTCTTCCAGAGGGCCTGAGTTCAATTCCCAGCAACCACATGGTGGCTCACAACCTCTGCAATGTGGTCTGATGCCCTCTTGTGGTGTGTCTGAAGAGAGCAATACTAAATACATAAAATAAATAAATAAATCTTAAGAAAGAAAGAAAGAAAGAAAGAAAGAAAGAAAGAAAGAAAGAAAGAAAGAAAGAAAGAAAGAAAGGAAGGAAGGAAGGAAGGAAGGAAGGAAGGAAGGAAGGAAGGAAGAAAGAAAGAAAGAAAGAAAGAAAGAAAGAAAGAAAGAAAGAAAGATGATTGTTCTTCCAGAGGTCCTGAGTTAATTCCCAGCAACCACATAGTAGCTTACAACCATCTGTAATGGGATCTGATGCCCTCTTCTGGTGTGTCTGAAGACAGCTATGTTGTACTCATATGCATAAAATAAATAAATCTTTTTTTAAAAATTTCATTTTATTTTTTAACACTGTGTATGTGTCTATGTATGTCTCTGTGTGTGTCTCTGTGTGTATCTGTATGTGTGTGTGTGTGTCTGTATGTGTATGCCTGTCTCTCTGTGTTTCTGTCTGTGTGTATGTGTGTGTGTGGGCATGTGCACATGAGTGCAGATACCTTCAGCCACCAGAAGAGGGCACTAGAACCCCGGGAGCTGCAGTTACAGGCAGTCATGAGCTGCCGGACATGGGTACTAAAAACCCAACTCAGGTCTTCTGTAACAGCAATACAAGCTCTTAATGGTTGGGCCATTTTTCCAGTCCATGCAATTCTGTTTTTTAAATAAAATAGTTTAGGACTTAACATTTGAGAGCACTTGTTTTTTCTCTGTGTTGTAGAGGACCTGGGTTCCGTTCCCAGCACAAACTGAGGCTCACAACTACCCATAATTCCAGTTCCAGGGGATCTAATTCTCTTCTCTGAGCTCCAAAGGCATCTCTCTCTCTCTCTCTCTCTCTCTCTCTCTCTCTCTCTCTCACACACACACACACACACACACTCAAACATACATCCAGCCAAATGCTCAGATACACAAAATAAAATAAGTAAATCTTTTTAAAAGGAAAAATATATTTTTTAAGATTTATTTTTTTTTATGAGTACACCCTAGCTGTCTTCAGACACTCCAGAAGATGACACCAGATCTCATTACAAAGATGGTTGTGAGTCACCATGTGGTTGATGGGAATTGAACTCATGACCTCTGGGAGAGCAGCCAGTGCTCTTAACCACAGAACTATCTCTCCAGCCCTAAAATGAAAAATATTTTAAAAGTAAAGTATTTAGAGCAGGGTACATGGCTCAGTGGGAAAGTACTTGGGTAGTGTGCATGAGGCCCTGAACTTAATCCCTGATATGGGGATGTGGAGGGGCAGAACAGGCAATGAGCCTAGTAGTTAAACAGAATAAAGGCAAATAAATAAATAAATAAATAAATAAATAAATAAATAAATAAATAAATAAATTTCTTGCTAGGCAGTGGTGTTGGCCTTTAGTCCCAGCACTTGGGAGGCAGAGGCAGGAAAGTCTCTGAGTTGGAGTCTAGCCTGCTCTACAGAGGTAGTTCTAGGACAGCCAAGGTTACACAGAGAAACCCTATCTTGAAAACCCCAAAATAAATTTTTAAAAAGTATAAAGCTCTTTTAACGTGCACATGAGAAGTGTCAAATGGAATAAAGGTTAAGAAACAAAGTTCTTTTACAGTACATATCAGAAGTGTGACTGGTCAGCTCAGGTCAATGAAGCCAAGCAAACAGGGCTCACGGATCCCATTGGCTGTGGGTGTTGGCAGCTGGTCCTGTGTGGAAGACTGAGAGGTTCACGTGCCCCCCCACCCCCACCCCCAGCGACTGCTGCTACAGGGAGGGATATGGCCTCTTCCCATTCTGTTTCAGCACGCCATTGTCTTCTCAGCCCTCGTTCTCTTCCCTGCCTGTGGTTCTGTTCATAAAGGTGAGGATGGTGGATTTAACAAGCCTGAGCCGAGTGACTTCAGGGTTTGGCCACAGGTCCATGCTAATCTAAAATATGTCTCGGGTTTCTCAGGACAGGCCTGAAGGGTCCAGGGAAGCTATCCAAGCAGGTTTGTTTGTGTACCTCTGCTTAAAATGGGCTCCCGGCCTGTGGCTATGCTAGAGACAGCCAGAGTCAAGTATGACCACGCCTGCTTTTACTCCTTCAAAACTCTTCAACCTGCCTATATGATTCCCCGGCATAAGTGAAAAAATATAACTGAACCTTGAAGTCAAGAATACTCACCAGTGTGTGTGCTCAGAAGTGTCATGGTATCGAGGTCATTATATCCAGGAGCCTTAATATTATCAAACACACCAAATCATAAAAATAGAAAGGTAAGATTAATATTATGCTGGTCTCATGGAATTGCCTCCGTCAGACTCAGCTGTGGGAATGTTTGGGGGGAGGACATATTCTTGATGACTGATTGATGTGGAAGGGCCCAGTCCACTGTGGACGTTGCATCCCTTAGGCAGGTGGGCCTAGGTTGTATCAGAAAGCGGGCCAAGCAAGCCAAGAGAGTCAAGTCAGCAAGTAGCAACTCTCCATTGTCTCTGCTTCAATTCCTGCCTCCAGGCTCCTCCTGCTTGAGTTCCTGTCCTGACTTCCCTCCATGATGGACTGAGATAGAAGTAGCAGCCAAGGGCCTAGCAAACCCAGGAGTGGATGTTCACAGTCAGCTATTGGATGTATCACAGGGCTCCCAATGGAGAAGCTAGAGAAAGTACCCAAGGAGCTAAAGGGATCTGCAACCCTATTGTTGGAACAACATGATGTACTAACCAGAACCCCGGAGCTCTGGTCTCTAGCTGCATATGTATCGAAAGATGGCCTAATCGGCCATCAATGGAAAGAGAGGCCCATTGGACTTGCAAACTTTATATGCCCCAATATAGGGGAATGCCAGGGCCAAAAGAATGGGAATGGGTGGGTAGGGAAGTGGGGGGCGCTATGGGGGACTTTTGGGATAGCATTGGAAATGTAATTGAGGAAAATATGTAATAAAAATATTAAAAATCAAAAAAATAAATAAATAAATAAATAAAAATTGAACAATTTAAAAACGTGAAAAAAAAAAAAAAGAAGTAGCAGCCAAATAAACCCTTTCCTCCCCAAGTTAGTTCAATTGGTGTTTTACCACAGCAATGGAAAGCAAAGTAGAACAAATACCAATTTGGGGAGGGGGACGGTTCTTATTATAGTCCCTCTTATGATCAGCAATATTTATACTACACATATTTGCTGGCCACTCCACCCCAACTTGAAGTGTTGAGAACTGAACCCAGTTCTCCCCTGCTAGGCCAGGCAAGGGTTCCACTACTCAGCTATAGCCTCAGTCTTGACTATTGATAGTTTTCACAGGCATAAGGTCTTTTGGGCCTCAGGCTGTACCCGTCAGCCTGGCCTTGACATGGTTGGATTATCTCCAATCACGTTCTCCTTGCATCAGAGTGACCACTCACTGACCTCTGACTCACGGACAGGGCCTGCCTGCCCACCCACCCAAGTGTTTATTCTCAGGATAATCGTTTGGCAACTGCCCATCTTCTGAGCTTTGAGATTTCAGCCGTCAATGTTCAGGGCTCTCTCACAAGTGTGTTTTGTTCATTTGACCAAACTCTTGGGAATAAGGGCCCTGGATGGGAAGGGTCGAGGGGAAGGACCAGGAATTGAGGAAGGAAGAAAATGAGAAATAGAAAAGACAGATAAACAAAAAACAACAGCTGAGACCAGGCAGTTTTACCTAAGCTGATGACTTATGCTAAGCAACTTTTAATAACTACAGAATCTTATATACTGCTTGCATGGGAAGCTGTCCAAAGTCAGCAGAGAATTAAACCGGCAGTACTGGCAAAGAGAACACAGGACACCTCAGACACAGCAACCCTAGGACTGAGAACCACAGCTGGAGGGGAAAGTCAAGCCCTCAGAAACCTCAGCCTTAATACCTTCAAGACACTGGCAGGATCCAGCTGCAGACCAGCCCTGCCAAGTCCACTCAGGACAAAAACACAGATCTAATAATCTGTTTCCCTTTTCATCAGGACCTCTGAGAAAGTCTTGGGTTGGTCTGGCTACCCATGCTCTTTCAACCTATTTTTTGGTTCCCCACCAACCCCCCTCCCCAACCCCCAACAGGATTTTTCTGGTTGTCCTGGAATTAGCTCTGTACAATGAGGCTGGCCTCAAACTCACAAAGGTCTGCCTGCCTCGTGCCTCCTGAGTGCTGGGATTAAAGGCGTGCACCACCACCGCCCAGCTCATTCAACCCATCTGTTTACTATAAGTCAAGAATTGTAGCCTCTGGTATTGTGGTCCTCAGACCTCATGTGGTCTATTGCTAGCTGTAGGTGTCAGGGGTCACACACTGCCTGCCAAAGAACCTCTGTAGGAATCAAGTGTGTGTGTGTGTGTGTGTGTGTGTGTGTGTTCTACCTGTATTAGTGAGTACACAAACTGTCATAACAAACACCTCCAGCGTCTCACTGGCTAAATGCAACACAGAGCAATCTCTTTTTATACCACAGTAAGATGTAAATCAGGCGGCCCTCCTCTATGCAGTGGCAGACATTTAGGTCCTGTTGGGAGACATTTCTTACTGGTTGGGGGATTCTCTATAGGTAACGTCTGTCTATCTGCTTCCTTTCAAGCTTCCAATGACAAGCCAAAAGCAAATCCCACCAAATCTTACCCCTAAGAAAGTATTGAGTTTATCAGGCTTACTTACAGCGCATAGGTGAGGAGTTCCAGGGAGGGAACCATGAAGCAGCCACTTTAGGAAGTCTATATCGCATGGATGACGGCTGTGCACACTGAGTCCCCTTCTTCTCTATACTCCAGCCCCCCTCGGAAGCCCCAAGGCCCCAAAACAATTAGGGTGGTGTTGCATCCAATTAGGGAGGGGTGATTGGACGTTCAGGTGATGGGCGATGACACTTCCTGTCCCTTCCTTCCATGTAACAGCAGCACATATGACAATGGCAGTTTGACATGGACAACAGGTCCCCTTTCCATTCGTCAGCCCCAACCCTGGGCCACTAGAATCAACACAGCAGAAAGGAGAGGGAAAAGGCAGTCCGAACCTAGAAATGGCACATGATCCTTCCACCCAGGCAGACATCCCCAGCTGAGCCACATGTGAACCCGGAGCTGTGCCCTGCCCCTCACGTACCCAGTGGGAGGGTGGAACAGATGTATAGCAATATGGAAATCCTTCAAAAGCTGGGAACAGAACTGCATTAAGACCCAGCTGCATCACTCCTGGGTACCTCCTTAAAGGGCTTGAAGCATTCTGCAAAGGTTGCACACCCAGGTTCATACAGCACGGTTCACCACAGCCAAGATGCTGAAGAGAGCCTGGATGTTTCCGCTGAAGGATGGATAAAGAAAGAGGTACAGAGATATGGCATAGTTTTACTGGGGGGGGGGAATTACATTGTTTGAAAGACAATGGGTGAAGTTGGAGATCATTCTGTTTAAGTAAACATGCTCAAGGCAGCCCTTCAAGGTGGCATGGGTCTTGAAAAGCCAACACTCAGGGGGCAGGGGCAGGCGGATCTCTGTGAGTTCAAGACCAGTCTGGTCTACAGTATGAGTTCCAGGATAGCCAAGGCTACATAGTGAGATTCTGTCTAGTAAGTAAATGAGAATAAAATAATGTACCATAATAGAGAGAGAAAAGAGAAGAAAGAAGGAGGGACAAAGGGAGGGAGGGAGGTGCTAAAGAGGTTTCCTTACTGTTCTCACAGAGGACTCTAGTTTGGTTCCCAGATCCACATCAGGAAGCTCAGGACCGCCTGTGACTCCCCTGACCACATCTTCTGTCTCCAAATATGTACACAACCCTCTCCCTACACACACACACACACACACACACACACACACACACACACACACGTACTTTAAAATGAAATCTTTCAAAATGAAAGAAAGAAAACTGCATTTCCTGTCTTTCCCAATAGCCAGCCATCCTGTGGGCTCACTCCTGAGGCCGAGGACCCCCCTCCCCAGGCCTTCCTTCCTTTTCCCTGGCTTCCCCCATGACATCCCAGCCATCCCCAGCTAATGTGTCCTCAGCCATCAGGGCGAGCACACTGCTGCACCAGCAGATAAGCAGAGCAGGCTGCTAGGAAGAGGAGGTACTGAAGCCTGGCACAGAGCAATCCCTGCCAGTTGGGGGAGACCCTGCTTCCCTGGAACCTCACACAGTCCTAGGTACACGGGAGGTGTTCAGCAGGCATTTGCAGAGATGGGAAGGGTGCCGCCGATAAACAAGCTCTAGAGAATGAAAGAGGAGATCAGAGATGGGGATTGGGGATCGGCCAGGTGTAATGGCACACTCACTCGGGCGACAGGGGTGGGCGGATCTGTGTTCGAGGTCAGCCTGGCCTACCAAGCAAGTTCTAGGACAGCCAGGGCTATACACAGAGAAACCCTGTCTCAAAAAACAATAACAAAAGTCAGATGATGGAGAAAATGTCCTCTAAATCAGAGTCAAGTAGGCCTTCCCACACTCCCTGAATGGGGTGGAGGTGCCTGCCAGGCAGAGACGGTGGGGCAGGCGAAGCAGGATGCCCTTCTGGGGCCTCTGGGGTTCCCCTACCTGAGGCCTCAGTGATTCCTCCCCTCTGTGATTTGGATCTTTATGCGCTGAGTTCATGGGGTTAATTATTGCTGTGGTCAAGGTGGGGTGAGCCAGAGTCCCACCCTGGCCCAGAGCCCAAAGGGGGCTACTGAGAGTCAGAAGGACACAGAGCCCTGAGGAGCTTGGGGTGGCACCTATTGTTAGCAATTTAACCATTTCTACGGTCTGAGCCTTGGCTCCTTCTTTGGCCCTTCCTTGTCCCCGCCCACTTATGCCTCCCCCAACTCATCAAAGAGCTAGCAAGGCCCAGCTCCCCAGGCGGATGGCATTATTCACCAGGGTGGAGCAGTACAAGCCCGGAAAGAAGTGATGGGGTTCATGGCTCAGATCCTAGCCAGCTGAGAGTGGGACCAACACCCGGAGCTCCCCCAGCTTCGGCAGACCTCAGCATCCACAGCATCTCAGTACCAGCCTCTTCTCCAAGAACCCTGCCCCCGCTCGAGCCTCTACTTGCAGCCAGCCTTCTCGGCTGCCAGCCCTTCTGTGGGGGACAAAGTCGGGTGAGTAGTGGCTCAGGGAACCAGGGAGGAGGAAGGAAGAGAAGAAGGCAGGTCTGAAGGCCACAGGGCTGCTTCCGCCGATGCTCCAAGGCCTCTCAGCCTCTCCCATCTTGCAGAGAAAGGATCTGTTGCCCAGGATACCCCTATAAGTTACTGGATAAGGTAGACCCCTCAGAACCAGAGCTGGAGCCACTGGCCTCATAGGCTCCCTGTTGGTGAGATCTCTCGGGGATCACTGGTCTCCTCTCCTCACACCAGGACAGCACTGCTGTCTCCTGTGAGACAGATGAGGTGAACTGGTGGATGTTGGGCCTGCTGGGCACAGTTGCTGGACTGGAAGGGAAGCAGGGGCTATGGGTTCTGTGGGCCAAAACCAAGAACAGCTTCTAGAGCAAGGTTTGGATTTGCTATGTGGCCTTAACCTCTCTGAGCCTGAAGAAGGCTGTGTTTATTTGTGAGTTAGCATGTGTGTGTATCTATGGCTTTGCTCAGTGTGTGTGTGTGTGTGTGTGTGTGTGTGTGTGGTGTGTGCAGTGTGTGTGTGTAGTTATGTGTATGTGTGGTATGTGTGTCTCTTTCTGTCTGTGTATGTAGTGTTGTATATGTAGTTTATGTATGTAATATGTTTGTGTATGGTGTGTGTGTGTAGTGTATGTGTGGTGTGTGTGTGTGTGTCTCTCTCTCTGTCTGTGTATGTAGCGTTGTATATGTCGTTTGTGTATGTAATATGTTTGTGTATGGTGTGTGTGTGTGTAGTGTATTGTGGTGTGTGTGTGTCTCTCTCTGTCTGTGTATGTAGTGTTTGTGTGTGTGGTGTATGTGTGTTAAGAAAGTTGAGATGGAAGGCATGAAGCAGGAGTCCCTGGAGAGGAGAGAGATGACAGTGGCCATCGTGAGCGCCCTGGCCGTGTGCTGGAGGCAGATTTCATCCAGTGACGCTGGTTGTGCCGTTGTGAGTGTGGCAGTATAGTGTTGTCCAGTTGTTGAAATGGTTTTAACTCTTGCATTGGTCCAAAGACTGATAACAGATGACTGTGTCGCAGCAAGGGGATGTGTGTGCTCCTCCAGCCCCTCTCCTTGCTCGTTCTTCCCCGTGTGTGCATGCATGCATACAGGTGCACAGGTATGCACAGAAAAGGCTGGGGCCTCAGGAGAACGATTCCCCTTCCCAGTTCTGTTCCGTAATACTGAATACTCTACACAGAGCGTATGGAGGACTCGGGGGCCACTCAGTGTGTCAGCTCCCGCTGCCACCAGCTCAGGTTCCTCTGGTGCCCAGACTCCTGTCCTCCAGGTCTCCTGGCTGATCCTCCACGTGGACTGGGTTGAGGACTGGGCTAAGAATTCTTTTTTAACCTCGAAATGGGCAGTGATTGGGGGTTGGGGGTTACAGTTATCCCCATTCATAGGTGGGATCATGGGAGCTGAGAAAGAGAACCCATCATCCTAAGGAGAAGCAGGCTAGCCTACCCTAACATAGAGGAACCTTCTCCAAGCCTTCAGTAGCACGTGTGCCCCTGAAAATGTATTGGTCTCCATGTTACCACTGTCTTCTTCTAGAACACTGACTCTTCTGTCTGGTGCCCATACCCTCCCAAGGATTGGGGACACACACACACACACACACAAGCCAGTCACCCAGAATGAGGTTAGAGCATAAGTTTTGTGGGGCCCTGACTCAGGGTGAGGGGTGGGGACAGGTGTGTCTGGGAACTTGGATCTTCCAGTTGAAAGGAGCTGGGGCCCTAAAAATAGATGATAGGCAGGAGGAAGAGTCTAAAAATAGACTCCAAACAAAACAGTGGGGATTCAGCCCTTTGTGAGAATGCACATACACATGCACACTCACACAAACATGTACACACATACTACACACACAACGCACTATACACACAACACACATACATATATACCACACACACATTCATGCCACATACATTTACACACACACCATACACATATACACACCACATAAACTCACACCACACGTACACTACACACACCACATACTACACACTCACATATACTGCACACACACACACACACACTACATACACTATATACATACTACACACACATATATTACATACATACACTACATACAACACTACATACACAGAGAGAGACACACACACCACACATACACATATACTACAATACACTTCACACCACACACAAACACACCTCCTGGGAAACTGTAGATACTAAGGCATGGACAAATGAACAAAGCCACAGACACACACATGCTGGGATTACAAATAAAAGCAGCCTTCCAGGAGAGCTCTGGACCTCCCCAGCCCCCCCATACTCCCCTGCCTCTTCCTCAGAGAACCCTGACAGCCTTCACCCCAGCACTCACACATTCTCCGGAGCCATCTGTGTTCCCTCAGGGATGCAGAGTGGTGGATAACAGGCAGCACGAGCCCCTGCAGACCTCCCCAGGCCTGGTTAACTGAGCTCTGCTCCTGGCTTGAGTCAGGGCCAAGTGAATGGAGTGCACAGGGTCTGTATAGAGGGGAAGTGGGAGGTGTTGGAGAATGAGGTGAAGGGGACTGCCCAAAGACTCAGGGTCTGGGTTCAAATCTTACCACTCTGGTACCTCTGCCCACAGAGGTGGAGCATTTGCAGAGACCAGACAGCTTTAAGGAGTTGTTTCTCTACCTTATATGGACTCCAGGGACCCAATTCTGGTCACTAGGCTTGTGTGGCAAGTGTGGTTTACCCACTGAGCCATCTCACAAGCTCTATTTTGTTTTAAACAGGGTCTCTTTTCCATAGCACAGGTAGGCCCACCCGTGTTACCCTGCTTTGGCCTTGTAAGTGCTAGGGTTACAGGGGTGCATCCTACCGGCTGCTTCTCCTATTGTCCACCCCCTCCCTCCCAAGGACTGGGAACCTCCCACCCAGCAAGCCAGTCACCCAGAGAAAGGTTAGGGTGTAAGTTTTGAGGGTCTGGACTGCCAAGGTTGGCATTCTAACACTGCCCCTTCTCAGTGGTGTGGATCTAGTATCTTTCACAAATATCTCTGCCCTTCAACTTCCTCATATGAAAGAAAATGAAAATGACAACTGCCCTTTTGCTTGTTCCATAACATCCTCAGGGATGCAGAGTGGTGGATAACAGGCAGCATGAGCCCCTGCAGACCTCCCCAGGCCTGGTTAACTGAGCTCTGCTCCTGGCTTGAGTCAGGGCCAAGTGAATGGAGTGCAGAGTGAGTGTCACTAGTAATGCAGCTGGGTCACAGTAGATGTGTGTCTCACGAGCAACAGGAGGCCAGACTGGGTTCCCAGTACGAATTGTGTATCGAGAAACCTCCCACTGTAAAACTAACTGAGATCCATTTTGTAGAGTTGTGTAACTGGTCTAGGTCATGGCTATTTAGGAGTAGATCTGGGGTATGAACAGCTGGATCTCAGGCATTTGCACACCGGTCTCCCTGGGGGCACCATGGGCTCTGGAAGAGCGACCCCACAGGCTGCCATGGTGTGAAGTCAAGGGAAGGGGAAGGAAGCAATGCTGGAAGGAGAGGCTCAGGACAGGACAAGGACGATGGGAAGCCTGAGCGAGTGGGAGACAGATGGATGAGAGACAGCAAGGGGGCCAAGGGACTGTGCCCAGATGTCATCTAGCAATCTGAGAGGAGGCTGAGGCAGGAGGATGAGTTCAAGGCCTGCTTGGGTTATACGATAAGTTTGAGGCCACAGGCTAGCCTGGGCAATGCAGTAAGACATGTCACAGAGAAACACACACACACACACACACAGAGAGAGAGAGAGAGAGAGAGAGAGAGAGAGAGAGAGGTAGACAGAAAGACAGAGACAGAAAGACAGAGGGGGCAGAGACAGAAAGAAAGACAGAGACACAGAGACAGACAGAGAGACAGAGACAGAGATGCAGAGACAGGTAGAGAGACAGACACGGAGACAGACAGAAACAGAAACAGAGAAATATTTGTGGATGAGGAGGTAAAGAGAAAACCCTAGAGGTCTGGCACCCTAAAGTAAAATGGGACAAAGAGAAAGGTGACAGAAAGGAGAGAGGTAGGCTCCCATGTTGGGACAAAATTCTTTCCCCAGCCTCCTCCCTCATCTCAGCAGGCTTGAGATACATTTGTCTTCCCAAACACCTACCCCCAGCATCCTGCCTGTAGACCCACAACCCATCCTGCCTCATCTCCATCCCTCATCTGATCTGTGGCTGTGCCTGGCACCTGCCCAGGACCTCGAGCCCTGGCAGATCAAGGAGTCTCAAATCAAAGGTGTCCCTCACCAACTGCAGGCCCTGTGTTCCGACTGCCTCTGCCTTCCCATCTCTAAAACAAGGATAACCACAATGGACTTACTTGCTCCATAGACAAGTGTCAAGGTTTAATTTATATTTTATATGTACCAATGTTTGCCTACCCGTGCGTGTGTGTGTGTGTGTCTACTACATGTGTGCAGTGTCCATGGAGGCCACAGGAGGGCATGGAATCTTCTGAAACTCAAATTATAAAGGGCTTCGAGCAGCCAGGTGGGTGCTGGGAACCGAACCTGAGTCCTCTGGATGGACTCTTAACCACCGAGCTGCCTTTCTAGCTCCAGGTTGAGGCTTTATTGTTAGGGCTAAGTGAGTACACAATACTTACCATATGTTCTGAACACCTTATAAATCTCAACAAATGATTAAAAACTTGAAAGCAACCAGGTGTGGTGGCACATACCTCTAATGCCAGAACTTAGGGAGTAGAGGCAGATAGATCTCTAGGTTCAAGGCCAGCCTGGTCTATATAGCAAGTTCCAGGACAGCCAGAACTACCTAGAGAGATCCTCTCTCAGAAATACATGTATTAGCTTCCATGAAATTCCATGTCTTCAACTTCGACCTGAAACTAACACCTACCCCAATCTTTCCACTTCCCAGGGGATATTTATGATAAAGTTTAGGGTTCAGCTCCAGGCATGATGAGGGGAAACCCTTAGCTCCTTGGACACCCCCAAAACACCTCTGGCCTTTCCTGGGGTTCTCTCACGGGATGGGCAGGTTCATCGTTGACTCTCTGTTCCCTGAGCTGGGGTGTCAGCACCCCTTACTGGTGCGATAAAGATGTCTCTGTGCTCTCTCTACTGAGAGCCAGGGTGTGTTGAGAGTAAGGGTAAGCTATGTTCTCAGAAGCGAGCCTGAAGGGAAGGCTGCTCCCTGGAGTTGTCTAGGACCCATCTACTGGGTAGCCCAGCTAATCGCAAACATGAGCAGTACCCCCTGGGGCATTCTCAGGCCAGCAGTAACTGTGACCATTATTAAACTGGGGTGTACTAAATATCAGGTTGCACTCGGGGTGCTTCATCATCATTACCACACACCTAATAACCTGTGGGTGACACTGTGATTATAACGCCCATTGTATATATAAGGGAACAAACCCAGGGAGCGGCACAGTCGGAGGAGGCAGGGCAGTTTGGCTGTACATATGTGGCTATCCCCTGAGCCCAAGTGTCTCTCACTCTGATTTATTTAAAAAGAACTTGATTCAAGCATGCACCACGGAGAAGGGGAAATCATGGTGACTGAGGTCCGTCATAGCATGGACACGGTGGCTGAGGGTCACATACGGCATCACGAGTTGAGCTGTTGCTGCCCCGTGGCTGCTGTATGGTATTTGACCAGCTCCTCCCCTCTGGGTCTCTGTGTAATGAGAGAGTTTACCGCATACTAGAGAGCTCTTCTGACGCTGATTCACCCCTTATCCCACCTCCACCACATCGCCACATTGTAACACACTGAATTCACAAACATCCAACCCAAACTTAAAAACAAAAACAAAAACAAAAAAACCCGATATTTTTATTTTACCTGTTTGAGTGTCTTGCCTCTCTGTATGTCTGTGTGCCATGAATGTGTATAGTACCTGCAGAGGAAGATGTTGGAGCCTCTGGGACTGGGATTACAGATGGTTGTGAGCCACCATGTGGATACTGGGGATCAAACCCAAATCCTCTGCAAGAGCAGTCAGTGCTTGTAACTGCTGAGCCATCTCTCCAGCCCCCAACCCAAAGCTGTTTGATCCAGGGTCCCTGGAGCTCTTCAGATTCTGGCCATAAACTGTCTAGAATCATGAACCCAGCTGAGTGCATGTGTATGTGCGTGTACATGTGCTTTGCGTGGGCTTTCCGGGAAACATCACCAGATTCAAATCCCCAAACTAAGAACTAGTTTCTCTAAACCTGTACAGTTTCCCTGTTTGTTTTTTTAATGCGAGGCTATATGCACAAAGGAACAGGGAGTTTTGCAGGTTCTTTGTAAAACACAGAGTGAGAACACAGCACTTTCTTTCAGTCCAAGAAAAACTGTGTCACATTACACAACTGTTAGCTTTAGCTATCACAGATTCTGTTTAGATTACGTTTAGTGTGTGTGTGTGTGTGTGTGTGTGTGTGTGTGTGTGTGTGTACCAGCTTGTACTATGGCGCAAAGGTAGAGGTTAGAGAACAACTTATGGGAGCTAGTTTTCTTCTTCTACCATGATCCTGGAAATCAAACTCGGGCTACCAGGCTTGGCAGCAAGCACCTTTATCCACTAAGCCATCTCACTAGACCCCAGATTTTATGAGCACATATGGCTAGATATAGGTATATGTATATAAGGCAAGGAGCAATTTAATCTTCAGAGGAAGAAGGAGGAGGAGGGGAGGGAGGAGGAGGAGGAGAAGAAGAGGAAGAGGAAGAAGGAGGAAGAGAAAGGAGGGGAGGAGGAGGGGGGGGAGGAGGAGGAGGGAGAGGAGGAGGAGGAAGAAGAAGGAGAAGGAGGAGGAGAAGGAGAAGAGGAGGAGAACAAGGTGAAGAAAAGAAGGAGAAGAAAAGAAGGAGGAGGAGGAGGAGGGCTCTTTTACCGAGACCCGCCAACATGGGCCGCGTTCGCACCAAGACCGTGAAGAAGGTGGCCCGGGTCATCATCCAGAAGTACTACACGCGCCTGGGTAAAGACTTCCACACCAACAAGCACGTGTGCGAGGAGATCGCCATTATCCCCAGCAAAAAGCTTCGGAACAAGATAGCCGGCTATGTCACACATCTGATGAAGCAGATTCAGAGAGGTCCTGTGAGAGGTAACTTTATCAAGTTGCAGGAAGAAGAGAGAGAGAGAGAGAGAGAGAGAGAGAGAGAGAGAGAGAGAGAGAGAGAGAGAGAGAGAGAAGAGATAATTATGTTCCTGAGATCTCAGCCCTAGACCAGGAGATCATTGAGGTGGATCCCGACACCAAGGAGATGCTGACGCTTCTGGACTTGGACAGTCTCTCTAAACCTTAACACCACGTGGAGCTGTTTAATCTGTTATGCCATATTTTCAATAAACCTGAAAACAAAAAAAAAAAAAGGAGAGGAGGAGGAGAAGGAGAAGAAGGAGAAGAAAAGCGGAAGAAGAAGGAGGAGGAGGATAAAAATTTTCTCTTTATCTGTGTCTGAAGTCCCCTTGGTTTCTTAGACTCTACCTGCTACTGTGTCCAGGATCCCATCCTTGAGCTACATTGGCCCCTGGAGACTCAAGCTCCCATTGCCTCCAGTTTAGTCTCTGAACATTGACACCCCAGCCCACTCTGTATTGTCTTTGAAAGTCTTTCTTAACCCCTAGGTCCTCCCCTGGGCTGTATGGGCAGGGACTAGTGTACCTTTCCAGAGTTGGGAGCAATAATTAAGATGACAAGTAGTAGTCACAATTGCACATGCTGTGTATCCCTGGCTGGTTGAATGGTATCTTCACTCCTTTGGTGGCCTGGGTAGAAGGACTTCGTGGCCAAGAAGACCTGTGTTCTCTACCTCGGAGAGCCTCATTTTTCTCATCTGTAAAGTGGAGATGACCTACAACCACTAGGTGGTTGCTAAGCAACCAACACAGCACCTACATCCTATATATCTTTCTAATTGGTGCTGGGTTGGGTACTTCATCCTGGATGGAACAAGATGACCCCAGACTTGGCTGAGAAAGCAGAGCCTACTGCCCACCTGTTTGGGAAAACATCCCTGAGAGAAGAAAGTACCAAATTTGGCACCCCAAAAAGTCTTAACAGGGATAATTAAGGAAATCGAGACACTTATTGGAGACTCCCCTGGAATGAGAAAGCTCAGATCCTGGGTAACAGGCGGAAACCTCAGGAGAATGGCTTCTTGTCCGCTTTCAGGAGGGCCTGGTGGGAAGAGATAACGCCATCCTGCCCTCAGCTGCTACAGGTTTGGGGACCAAAGCAGAGGAGAGGCAATGGCAGAGAGATGCCAGGAATGATCCCGACAGACGTGTACAGAGGTGAGGGGCTCAAGGACTCCTCTGATGAATAGACCTGACACCTCCCACCTTCCACCCCAACCTTTCTTATCCACCACCCACTCCCCAGTGCCTAACGAACAGAACGAAAGCATTACAACATCGGAGAACATGCTGTACCAAAAATATAATCAGTCTGAGGGAAGGGTTTGGGGTACAACGGCGAGGGTCACAGCATCTGGCCCACCCCAGGGCAGGGAGAACCAGGAGGGGCCAAGGAAGTAAACAGTCAGAAGAGGTGAGAAAGAACAGTACCTGGGGCTCTGAGAAAGAAGAGTCGGCACTTGGAGGTGGCCCCAGGCTTGGGCCCAGAAAACAAGAAGGCTGGGGGGAGGGGTAGACTCAAGGTGGTGGTGGGACAAAAGCCACCTCCTCCACACTCAGAACTGGGTGTACAGGACAGTGCACCTCCAGACAGAACACAGAGGTCTCTGGGGGTCTTCCCTCGGCCCAGTCTAGGGAGTTGAAGGAGGAGCTAGAGGCTCTCTGCTCTCCAAGCAAGAGTCTGGGATGGAGACCCACTGCTGACAGGAGGGGCAAATCCATGGAAGGATAGATATGACTCTGCACGTGTGTGGCTCCTGAGAGACTTAGCCACATCCATAACCTCGGTGATATTGCTGTGAGGACACATGCTAAGGAGGCCCTCTGGGCTAGCCTTTGCTCTGGCTTTCACCTCCATACCATTCCAGGGCTGGACACATGGGGAATTCTCCCTTTTACATGATCCACAGAGAATCAAGAGCAGCTGGGGCCCCTCCAGATCCTGAGGGAATCTTCTAACCAGACCCAACACACACACACACACACACACACACAGAGAGAGAGAGAGAGAGAGAGAGAGACAGACAGACAGACAGACAGACAGACAGACAGACAGACAGAGAGCGCCTTGGGAGCCTGGGCACAACCAGGACCTCAGGTTCTCTACATCCACCAAGATCTTCCTCACAGAACTTCCCCACACTGGGCCTGACACAAACTGTCAAGCCCCTGCCTGTCTTGGTCTGGGAGACACCATGGCAGTTAACAGGTGCCATTCTACAGCCAGAGATTTCCAGGCCTGGGGGCCACAATTCTGCTGTACCTTGCATCTAGATCCCCTGGTCCTCTGAAAGCCCTGGGGAGACAAGGCTTCATGGTGGAGTTGGATGAAGTTAAAGGAGACAGCCTGGGCCCCCAGAATGAGCTGGGAGGAGGACTAATTACTCCAGCCTACCCCAGCATGGCTTTCCAGCTGTGGCCACGGCCAGTGGATGAAAAGAGGGCACTGGCCTTTTGTAGGAGGGGATGTGCTGGGGAAGGAAAGATGGAGCATTTGGCTGAAGAGTCTGACTGGGGAACCTCCTTCTTGGGCGCATGAGGAGGGGGTACCCAAACTCTTCTGTTATAGTAAGTAGGAGGCAATAGGGTTCCAGCCTGAGAAAGAACAGGAGCCCCCCTCCCCCGAAGGCTGGAGAAGACAGGTGGAGCAGGTAATGGACCTGTGACTGGTCAAGCTCCCTCCTGCTCTATCTCTACCTCAGCTGTGATGTCATCAAGTCCCTCAGGGTCAATCAGTCCCTGCTCTCCTTCCAGGGCTGACCCTCCACCAATTCTCTTGTAATTCAGAGCTTTTCAATGAAGGAGACTCGGGGGCTCCAACAGCCATCAGAAGTGCTGCTCTGGGGTACTGTGGTCCCTCCGGGTGCCTCAAGGCTACACCTCTGCTTCAGCGTGCACACCGGGTTTCAGAGGGAAATGACCCATGTGACCCTTGCTCCTGGAGAAGGGACAGCTGGAATGGCGATGGTGAGGACCTCTTGGCCCCACCGTGGGTTGTGGCAACTTGCAATTCATTTGGTCTGAGGAGAAGAGCTCTTTCATCTGTGGAGAGATAGACAGAGCCTGGGTTTAGAAGATAGCCTTCAAAGACCTCATTTCCTCCAAGACAGCCACTCTGATGACTTGGCCACCCGTCTCTCTGTAGACCGGTGGTCAGAAATGGGGGACGCCGACTCCACCCCTGCCCCAGCCATTTGGGGTAAAGATCTTGCGTACCAAGTAGAAGGGTAGTGGGCTTGAGGGATGCTGTAGTGGGCAGGAGTAGGGAAGGGTTTGGGCAGCAATGAATGCTTCTACAGCCACAGTTGTGCCTCCAAGATTGCTGTTGTAACTGTTGGGAGCACAGTGTGGGGAGCACAGAGTGGGAACAGCGGGTAGAACACACTGCCTTGAGGCTGTGGGAGGTTGAGAGGGGCTGCAGCTGCTGCTGTGGCCTCCTCCCCAACTGGCTTCTCCCCGGGCCCTGGAGCCAAAACTAACTCCAGATCAGGTCACCTTGGCAAGGGGCAGTGGTGAAGCCTGGGGTGAGCTACAGTCTAATCTCCATTCCTCTGCTTGCTCACCTGTGGCACACTGGGAATGGGGCTCAGGACTCAACAAAAGCACTTGCTCAAAGATCTGGAAAGGGGCAGCTTTGAGGCTTGGGCTGTAGCATAGTCGGTAGAGAGTGCTTGCCTAGTGTGGGCTAAGCCCTGGGTTCAGACGCCAGCACTTGGCAGGTCAAAGGATCAGAAGATAGCTCACAGCTACATAACAAGTTCAAGACCAGCTTGGGCTACTTAAGACCCTGTCTAAACGGCTTTGAAAATCCTACCCATGATTCCTGTACATGTATTCCATCCATACTAAAATGCTTATTTTTTTTCCTCATTTGGATTATCCCAACGCTGTCAACAGTGATAAGAAAGCCTCCAATTATTAAACAGGCAGGGTTTTGTGTTATTTTTTTTTCTCTCCTAAGCTTGTGTTAAATTACAACAACGAGGCCTCTTGTAGTTGATTACAGCTTTGATGGGTTTTATGCAATGTGGTGTTAAGCCGACTCCCATTCCTGAAAAGGTTGACCCCACCCACCCCTCCTCCAGACTGACACTCACAGCTCCGTGTCCTCCAGGGCCAGGGGTCGCTCCAGAGCCTGCCTGCGCTTCCTCACGGCCCCCAGGATCTTCTTCCGAGGCCCCAGGGGCACGCTGATGCTGCGCAGGTCCAGGTCAGAGCACAACATCAGAGCCTCTAGGTCAATCTTCTCGTGCCGCAGGAGAGAGGCAAAGTCTTCCATGTGCAGCGAGGCCAGGAAGGTCTCCAAGGGGCTGGTCTCGGGCTCCAGGTCCTCATCCAAGCCCAAGTCTAGCTCATCCCAGGGCAGCTCTTCCCCGCAACTGCGGTCCTGCAAGCTGTTGGCACTGCCTAGGCTGTCGTCGTCCAGGCTGGGGGAACTATGCAGCCGACCCCGCGGCGTGCCTGCTCCATCCAAACCCCCGTCCTCTCGGCCCAGCCCGTGCAACCCGCTGCTCACGTAGTTCCTTCGAAACACCATGGTACCCAGGCCAGGGCGGGTAAACAAAGAGTCGTGGCCTGAGTCGGTGCTGACCTCCGAGTGAGCAGGCTCGGCAGCCAGCGTGGCACGGGAGACGCTGTCCTCGTCCGAGAGGAACATGTCCCTGAGTGGGGCACGGCCCCACTCCTTGGGGTTGGCGTAGGTGCCCTGGCGCACAAACATCACATCACTACCCAACTGCAGGCCCGAGAGCGATCGGACGCTTTTGCGCCCGTCCTCGGAGACCTTGAAGGTGCCCTCGCCCCCCTGCTTGCGCCTCTCCAGCTTCTTCTGGATCTTGGCCTTGCCCTTGGCCGTACCGTGCAGCGTGGCCTGCGAGTAGGGCAGCTGGCTGCCCAGTGTCATGTGCTGCAGCCGTCGGCTCAGGGTGCTGGACGTGAGGCTGGAGAAGCTGAGAGTATCGGAGCGCTCGGCCAGCTCGCGCCGATAGCGCCGCTCCATGCGCTCGTGGTGCTTGCGCTGCATCTTGGCGCACTCGCGAATGCGCCGCTCCGCCTCGCGGAAGGCCTTGTCCTTCAGCTTGCCCACCAGCTTGGGGTTGAGGCTGCTCTGCTTGGCCGCGATGGAATCCAGATAGCGTACGCACTCCATGTGGCCCTTCATAGCGGCCATGTCCAGTGGCGTGTGGTAGTCATTGTCCAGGCACCAGATGTTGGCCCCAAAGGATACGAGGAAGGACAGGCAGTGCAGGTGGCCATTGGAAGCTGCCAGATGCAAGGGTGTGTTTCCCCAGATGTCACACTTATCCGGGTCACCCCTGTAGGGACAGCAGGTGGAGAGGTAGGATGAGTCCCTTTAGCAAGCCAGACCTGGGGTCCGATTGGAATATTGTGGGGAGGAGGAAGAGAAAGAGGAGGAGAAGGAGGAGAAGGAGGAGAAGGAGGAGGAGGAGGAGGAGGAGAAGGAGGAGGAGGAGGGGAGGGGGAGGAGGGGGAGAAGGAGAAAGAGAAGAAGAGGGAGGAGAAGGAGGAGGAGAAGAAGAAGAAGGGGAAGGGGAAGGAGGAGAAGGAGAAGGAGAAAGAGGAGGAGAAGAAGGAGAAGGAGGAGAAGAAAAAGGAAAAGAAGGTAAACCCCTGGACCTGGAATGTAGCAGCCACTAAAGCAGAAGTTCTTAACCTATGGATCACGACCCTGTATCTCGTATTTTACATTACGATTCATAACAGTAGCAAAATTAGTTATGAAGTAGCAACAAAATAATTTTATGGTTGGTGATCACCACAACATGGGGAAACTGTATTAAAGGGTCTTAGCATTTAAAGGGTGGTAGCATTAGGAAGATTGAAAACCATTACCCTAAAAATAAACCCATGGGGCTGAGACCTAGACTTCCAGACCAGCAGGTTTGAGTCAACAGATGCTTCAGGATTACCGAAAACTTTGTGTGTGTGTGTGTGTGTGTGAGAGAGAGAGAGAGAGAGAGAGAGACGGAGACAGAGACAGAGACAGAGACAGAGACAGAGACAGAGACAGAGACAGAGAGACAGAGAGACAGAAAGAGACAGAGAGACTGAGAGAGCTAACCCACAAAGGGGCGGGGCTACCTAGGAGGTGGGGTGGGGCGGGCCTTCCCCTAGAGAACTGAGGCTGGGAATCTCAGGGGATAAATATTTGATGCGCTGAGAGAAAGGAGTGAATTATTCATGGACCCTGCGGGGAGCTGGCCCAGAGTGGTGGTGGGCCAGGCCCGAGTCTGGGTCTCTAGGCAGGTGCGGTGGCCTGTGAAGCCACATGTTACAGGGTGACTGTGTCAGAGAACTAGAGGGTGGTGTGTGTGTGTACGTTAAGGCTTAAGCCTGGAAGAGCATGAGAGGGTGCGCGCTGGTACACAGTGGGCACCGCCATGTCTGCAGGGAGCGGGGCCAGGCCTGGCAATGCCAGTGTTAGAGCAGGTGTCGGGTCTTGGCCTGAGCCAGAAGGGGACTGTGGGGACAGCCAGAACTAGAGAGGAAGAGGGCGGCGACCTGGCCACGCTGCTCTCCCTAGTTCAGGCTGCCCTACGGAGCTTTGCCCCCTCCCTCTCTAATGCCCTTCACATCTGACTCCAGCCCACCCAGCTCTGCTGGCTTCCGTGGGAATCTTGCCTCTCTCTCGGGGTTTAGCAAGGGGCCCTGCCCCACACCAATGAGGCCACAAGGCCAGCTCAGGTCTGGGGGAAGAATCACTCCCTTACCTCAACACGGCCCCTCCCACAGCTTCCCCCTCTGATTACCAAGTCCGGTAGGATCCTGTGGGGAAGGGTGTCTCAGCAACAGACCCTCCCTCATCGAGCACACATCCTTGTCTCTCTAGAACCTCAGGGCTTTGGACAGCTCTCTTTCCTTCTCTACCCCCCCTCCCCGCAACTGCACGAGACTCCCATGATCCTCTATGATGGATGGGGCAGGGGATATAGTAGCACTGTGTGCCCTCCTGGAGTCAGGCTCTGTCTCAGCTGTACCATTCCACACTGTCCCCACATGCTGCTAGACTGAAGGAGCAGACACAGAAGAAGAGGGGACCATGTCCCTACATATCCAGGGTCCCCTCCAATTCCGTGGTCAGCACAATCCCTGCCTCTGACCTTGACCTTGACCCCTAGATAGAGCCTGAGACGTTCACATGAGCCCTCTTGAGACATCCTTTTCCTGTCTAGGCCACACCAGTCCTACTAAACTGTTGGTGGGTAGGATATTTCCAGTAATGTGATTTAGTCCCCTTCCCCCACCTCAAACCACTTTAGTGACCCTGAATCTACATTGCCTGACTCCTCCTCCAGACCCCTGGACTCTGTGCCCACCCTCCCTCCCAGGACAACGCCAGAGAGAGGATGGGGTGGAGGGCAGATGTCCTTTCTGCACACTACAGTTCCCCACTCCTGGGTCCTGCAGAGGAGGAGGGGTACAGAGAGTTAATCACTGGCGGAACCAGTGACATTTGGTAGTGTGGACAGTGCCTGTAAACCCCAGAAGGCACAGGTCATGGTGAAGGCCAGTCTGTGGGAGCTATCGGAGTCGTAGGGACATCCTTTCTGGCTGCTAGATTGGGAAGTAGGCAGCAAAGGTCTCTCATTCCTGGCCTTCCCAGTTCAAGGCCCCTGGAGACTTCCCAGCCTTCTCTCTGGTTCCCACCTACCTTTCACTCTTGCTTCCAGGCACCCCCCCAAAAAATGTCTTTGACTTTTGAATAACTCTGCAGCCCCCATCCTATAATCATGGATCCCATCCCCAAATCGAAGTTCCTCTCCTCTAATCCCTGCATCCAGTCCACAACTGTCACAAGCTCAGTTTATGTTCCCTCCACCTGTGTCTCTCAAAGTACAGCAGGCTGCACGGCCCCACCTTAGGGTCTTTCCGTAGGGGGAAAGGGCAGCTCAGGCAAGAGGGTGAGCGATGCCATGAGGTTTAGGACACGGGGTTCCAGGAAGTTCTTCCTGGTCTTCCTAGCTAGGCAGTGGGCATACTCACCCGCGGCTCACAATGAGGCGCAGCGACTCCAGGTTGCCATGGTAGGCAGCCCAGAGAGTCGGGGTCATGCCATCCTCGTCAGGGGCATTCAGCTCCTTCCGGGTGGCCTCCTTAAGGAGTTCCAGATAGCCATCCCTGGCGGCCCGGTGATACTGGTCATTCATGGCGCCCGAGTTGGACGGGACGGGCAAGGGGCAGCGAGAAATGTCCCCGGACGGGGAGGACAGCCGGGTTAGGGCTGAGACATGAGGTTGAGGGAAGGGGCTTGGCAGGGGCCTGAGCCGCCAGCCCCTGCTGCCGCAGATGGTGGATGCGGAGCGCCAGAGCCACGACTACAGACTACCAGGACATCTGAGCTGCACACCGGGGGAGGGAGGGGGGAATCTCTCACTGCCCAGGGAGCCGCCCAGGAGCTTCCCCTGGGTCCTAAACGCCATGCTTTTCAGCACACAGACGTGACTCAAGTGAAATCCAGCTCTCTTGCTCCAAAAGTGTCCACTCTGGCGTTGCAGCCCTTGAAGCCCAATATAGGGACATTTAATACAGCCTAGACAGAACTCCGGGTGCTGGGTTCCCTGATTTCTTCACCAGTCAAAAGGACAGGTGAAGAGCTGACGAATGATGTGTGAGGGTGGGATGGAGAGACAATTCTGATCTGGAGGACAGAGGGCCCAGAGGAGCAGGAGGACCCACCGCAAGACCTTCATCCGCAAGCAGGGCGCAGCAGTCCTGTGGTCAGCCTACACTCGTGGGGGGTCAAACAACAGTTCTCCAGCAGGGGGCGCTAAACGACTGCAGCCCGATTGAGGGCACCGCGTGGGACCCAGACTTTGCAACATCCAACCAGCATCTCTGGGCAGCAGTAGTAGGGATACAGGAAGACCGAATTCGGATCACTCTGAGGGCAGGTGGGAAAAGGGGAACTGTTGTCCCGATCTCGGGACAGCAAACAAGATCCAAAATTCCGTCCAGTTCCTGAGCTGCAACGGAGTCTAGGTGCAAGCGGGCAACGGGGGTGGGGGTCAGCTCTGCAGTCTTTGGGTGGGTGTGATCTCTAAGTGGGCGCTGGGGGGCATAGGACCCTCTGTGTACAGCAGTATGGGGCCGTGCCCGAACCCTGGCAGCACCAGCACTACAGGGTGAGGGGATCTTAACAGGTAAATATAAATCTCACCTTATCTGGCTTCCCTAAATTCAGCTCGGAGAAAAGATGGATCATGTGAGTGGGACTGAGAGGTTTATGGAGCCGAGCTCTTGTGGCTGTAAATCACTCTGCCCTCTCCGGTATAAAGCACCGGTCCAGCCCGGCGTGGGAGAGAGGAGACGCTTGCTGCCCCTTGACCCCCAACTTGGTGTCGGCTTCCGGTGCAGCCAGGTGCGTGTCCCTGGCCAGGGGACTGTCAGATTTGGGGAGTGGGACTTTGTAAAGGATTCGGCCTAGGGTCGCTTCTTCTTCTCTCTGTACAATATTTCCAGGCCAGGTAGGGAAGGTGCAGCTTTCAGATTTTCTCGTTTTCCCCAGTGCTTGGTCCAGTACCCTTAGTCCCCACATTCCGGGGTCCCCAAATCCAGGGATCACATGGGAGGAAAGGAGAGCCCCCTGAGTTGACTTAGAATCCTGTCCTTGCCCCCCCCCCGCGCCCCGGCTTCGGACCTCGCAGTGATCCCTTCAACCTCCTCCAGTCGCCCCCACCATGTCGGAGGAACTGGTCCCGCATCCCAATGAGAGCCTGCCGGGGCCTCGGGCCAGCCCCCGTGAGGTGTGGAAAAAGGGCGGCCGCCTGCTGTCGGTGCTGTTGGCTGTCAACGTACTGCTGCTCGCCTGCACGCTCATCAGCGGCGGTGCCTTCAACAAGGTGGCGGTGTATGACACGGACGTGTTCGCGCTGCTCACCACCATGATGCTGCTGGCCGCGCTATGGATAGTCTTCTACCTCCTCCGCACCGCTCGCTGTCCAGACGCGGTGCCTTACCGGGATGCTCATGCTGGTCCCATCTGGCTCCGAGGTGCCCTGGGAGATGGGGATGAGAGTGGGGTGGACACTCTGGGGAGCTGCAGTCTGGGACTCGTGGAGGACCTTCAGGGTGTGACTTTGGGGTAGTCAGGTGTGCAGTGCCCTGGGAAGGAAGAGCAAACATGGCGGAGGGCTTCCTGCGGGAGGGGGTTCTAGGGGTTAAAGGAAGGAGCTTCATTGCCTTGTGTAAAGATTGGAGAGATGATCATAGAGAGAGCCTTCGTGAGGGGAAAAGCAGAAGACGATAGCAGCTGGCAAGGTCTGTCTAGAGGCCTTGCCCTTACCTGTGCAGAGAGGTGGGGGGGGGGCACATAGGATGTCCTTCCTCTTCCCAGTCAATCCTGCACCATGTCCCACCCACCTACTCATCTTTCAGTCCTTCCATTTGCCCACTCACCCACTCATCATCCGTTTATCTGTCCCCCATTCATCCATCCATCCACCCACCCACCCACCTGTTTATGCTCTCTCTCATCCATCCACCCAGTGGTCTCTCAATCCATTCATTTGTCTATCCATCTAATCATCTTTTCTTTCATTCATTCATCTCCAGCCATCCAGCCACCCACCTGTTCATTTATCCATTCAACCTTGGATCCACCCATTCATTCATCTTTCAGACATACAGTCGCCCATCCATCCATCCATCCATCCATCCATCCATCCATTCACTTGACCTCCTAACCTCTCCAACTCAATCCATTCTTCCTTCCAGTGATCCACCCATGCCCTATTCCCACCCGACTAACCCCTCACCCTTCAGAACCTATCATCCGCCCTGCAAGCCCCGCCTCCTGCCTCTCTGATACACCGCTCCCCTGCTGGCCCTGATTCCCAGGTGGGCTGGTGCTCTTTGGAATTTGCACCCTTGTCATGGATGTCTTCAAGACTGGCTACTACTCCAGTTTCTTTGAGTGCCAGTCGGCCATCAAGATCCTGCACCCCATCATCCAAGCCGTGTTTGTCATTGTCCAGGTGGGTAGAAGGAATGTCCCCAAGCCTCGTGCTTGGCAAGAGGTCAGGAGATCTGAGCCCCACACATACCCCGCCCCATCCCTGAGCAATTCAGCAAATGGCACTGGACTGTGGTAGAGATCATATGACCCCATAAACGAGGGGATACTGACTCACGAAGTGGCACCTAAATGTCAGCTTCTACTTAGGGGTGCTGTAATTTTAGTTCAGCCTAAGTGGTGTCAGTAATTAACACCCAAGAGGTGCAAGTTGTGACAGCTGGCCCTGTCTAATAGAACCTTGGATGTCTATGGGGGGAGGGGGGGTGTCAGTCTCTGCCTACTGCTGTGCTGTAGCCATGACCATGGCTGGGGCTTGTTTGGTCTCAGCCATAGCTCTGTGTTTGATATTTGTTTAGGAGGCAGGGCATCCCGTAAGTTACAGTTTTTCAGACAAGTTCAAATCAATTTCTTTTCTTTTCTTTTTCCCTTTGTGACTCACTTCAAGCAGCCCAGACTGGCTTTGAACTCCTGCTTTCGCCTCCCAAGTTGGGGAGATTTCAGTAGTGAGCCACACCTGGCTCTCAATTTTTTTTTTAATGTGTTGCATAAAGATAGTTTTGAAAGAGCTGACTAAGCCGAGGCAGGATTGCTCTTGCATAGGACCAGAAGAGAAGCTCACCTTCTAGTGTAAGCAAGGTGGCTACATGGATGAATGATGCCACTCACATGTGGCTGCAGCATTTAATATAACTTCAGTCTTTTACATTTTATAAGTCTGAAGAACGCTCAGGGAAAATGAAAACACAAAATACTTCCATGTCGGTTAGTCCCATGACAGGGGTTCAGAGGTCGTTAGAAGAGGGCAAGGCCTTTCTAATCCACAAAGGAAGAAGATGGCAGGGGATATGCACGAAGAGGCCAGAGGTGTGGACCAGACAGTCAGGAGTACAAGGTCATTCACCATTACATAATGAGCTCAAAGCCAGTCCTTGAGAAGCTGAGGCAGGCAGGCATCTGTGAATTTGAGGCCAGCCTAGTCTACAGATGGAGTTCCAGGGCTGCCTAGAGAGACTGTCTCAACAACAAAAATCCTCAAAGACCTTTCTTACCTTGAGACTTGAGGAAGACCAGGCCTGAGGCTGACCTTGTTCCCCAAAATACATCATTTGGTATGCAAGAAAACACTTGGCAGTCTATCACCCCAGCCCCGTGCCCACCCCCACCCCCCAATCTCATCAAGGTGAAAGTGTTTTACAGGTGACATTTTCTCAACCTTTAAGAAACAGAAAGAGGACTGGAGAGATGGCTCAGCGGTTAAGAGCGGTTACTGCTCTTCAGAGGTCCTGAATTCAAATCCCAGCAACCATATGGGGCTCACAGCCATCTGTAATGAGATCAGATGATCTCTTCTGGGGTGTCTGAAGACAGCCACAGTGCACTTACATATAATAAATAAATAAATAAATAAATAAATAAATAAATAAATAAATAAATCTTTAAAGAAAGGGGGAGAGAGAGACCCTTTTAAAAAAATGTTTCAGTGTAGAGTAGAAAGAGAAATTATTCATTCTCCTTTGTAAAGCTAAAATAAACCTGACCATTTAGTATACGGGTTATTGGGGTAGACGAAGCATCACACTGGGTGTGGGTAGGCTTTGGTGTCTGGAGATTAGCCCACGTACACAGTCCTGCGCCTGCCCCCCTCTCTCTGTGCAGACTTACTTTCTCTGGATCTCCGCTAAAGACTGTATCCATACCCACCTGGACCTGACCCGGTAAGAACCACAGCTTAGTGTCTGAGGGCCAAGGGCTCACCTAGCATGAGAGAGCGGGCTTGTTGTCCTGGGTGTGGCCCTTCTCTTTACATCCTTTCCTCCCTGCCCTCTTGCTTTCCACTGACTGAAGGGTGCCCTTTCCCCTAGTGGGGTCTAAGCCACAGGACACCCACTGGCCCTCTGTTAGCTGACACCCCACTGGGCTGAGTCTTGCTTCCAAGTTCACCATTCCTGTTCATATGGGCCCTTCTGCCTCCTCACTTCATAAGCCCACCTTCCAGGAGGGCTCTTGACCCTGCCTTGCTTTGCCAGGGACCCATCATGAGTCCAAGACCTCATGAGCTTTTTAATCACCTCATCCATCATCCTGAAACAGGTGTGGGCTCATGTTCACCCTCGCCACCAACCTTGCCATCTGGATGGCAGCCGTAGTGGATGAGTCCGTGCACCAGGCCCACTCCTACAGTGGTTCCCATGGCAACACCAGCCACACCCGCCTCACCCCTGACTGTAAGTTCCCGGTTAACACCAGCCCTGTGGCTGCCAGGCATTGGATGGCCGCTTTGCGTATTCATAGTCAGTCAACCATGTCCTTGCCAGGGCATGGTGGTAAAGGTAGAGGCTGGGGACCTCTTCCCACCCCGGGCACTCCCTCAGAAGTGTGGGTGAGGTGACAAGGAACAAGAGTGTATAATGTGCTTCCTCATCCTAGAGGGTACAGTCTAGGCCATACTGTCCAGATCTCCATCTGACCGCCGCGAAGGAGCCCTGACTTTCCTCACAAAGGGCCAGGGTGAGGGAGTTGAGGAAAGAGAAGGAAGGCAGAGTGGCTTAGCCATTCCAGCATGTGGAGGAAGGAGAGGCAGGAAACCACCCCTAGTGTGATGACGTCATGATGATGTCACTTGGGCCTATGACTGTCGTGCGCAGTGCAAAGTGCTTCAGATATTCTATGTAACCACTTCTTTTTGGAGATATATACTACTAATGTTCCTGTTTTATAGAAGCAGTAACTAAGCACAGAGAGGCTAAGTCGTTGCCCAGGGTCACAGAGCCTAAAACTGAAGTGCTCAGATGTATCTTTGCTTATAGCCAGTGAGCTACCCTAAGGAAGAACATCCCTCAGGGTCCTCTGTGTCTAGTGCTCTGGACTTCTCCTCTCTCCAGGACCAAACTAGATAACTAAGACACCCACAAACACCTGGAAACCCTCTGTCACAGGGGAGGCTTCAGAAATTAGAAGCATGGCCCTAGCCTGCAAGGACACCCCAGCCTAGAAGGGCTGATGAGGGCCTACCTGGTGTATATACAGGGAATCCCGATGAGGGTGAACACAGCCCCAGGCAGGCGGTCATCTTAACAGACGAAACTGGATCGAGGGAGGCTGCGGTATTGGGAGTTGTCATTTTTTCTTGGCTCACCCACTACAATCCTCAGACCACACTGAGCCTCAGCTTCTTCATCCGCGGATCCAGCTTGGGGTGGGACCAAAAAAGGCCTTTGCTGAGGTCCTGGGTGTCCTAGACAGCATATTCTGGATCCCCCCCTTGGTGCAGCACAAACTGAAGGGACGTCGGGAATCGTGGTGGGGGCCTGCACACAGCACCAGGAAATGTTGGGCTGTCAAATGCGGGCAGAGCTGTAGAGAGTGGACCTGAGGGAGATTGCTTCCTCCCTCAGAAGGAGTCTGCCTATCTCAGGGAACAAAGGGTTATGGGTGAGGAGGGATGAGAGAAATGGAGGGGAGCAGATTTGTAGTTCTGGTTTTCTTTTTAATCTGTGCAGTGTGAGTATGTATGTGTGTGTTCTCTGTGTGCACACGTGGTGTGTGTGGCCAGAAAACAGCTTCCAAGAGTTGGGTCTCTCCTTCGATCACGTGGGTCCTAGGTCTTCAGACTTAGCAGCAAGCCCCTTTACCCACTGACCCATCAGATTTCCACCTTGCTTTCTTATCTCACTAAACCTGGACCTCACAGCTGCAGCTGGACTGGCTGGCCAGCAAGCCCCAGGGATTTCCTGCCTCTGCCTCCCCAGAGCTGGGATTCCAGGCATATACCACCACGTCACTATGCCAAGCGAACCTCCCCCAGGGCTGCTAGCTCTCTACATACGGCTCTCCCCACATGTGCTGCTAGCTCTCTATGGCTCTCCCCACATGTGCTGGCCCAGCACTCCAGCTGCTGGGACCAGCCTCCCTGCCCCCCCCCCCGCCCCCTGCCCCCACTGTTACCATCACTTCAGTTTGTGCCGCACCAAGGGGAATTCAGTGCTGTCTAGGACACCCGGGGCCTCAGCAAATGCCTCTTTTGGCCCCAGGTACTGTGGAGTCAAACTCAGGTTCTCACACCTGTGGGCCAAGAACCTTTCCAAACTGAGTGAGGCTCCTCTCCCTGCTTCAGGTTTTTGTTACTTTGTATCTTTAGCTCAGCCTTGTCTTGCAGTGTCTGGCACAATGACTAATTATGGACTGAATGGAGATGCCAGAGTGAAGTCCTTTGGGCTGGCAGAAAGAACCCCTGGCCTCGGGGAGGCTAGCGTCCAGTCCTGTGTCCTTCTCTCCACAGCAAAGCGTGCAGGAGGCACAGCTGAAGAAGACCCGTGCCTCTGCAGCACTGCCATCTGTCAGATCTTCCAGAAAGGCTATTTCTACCTGTATCCCTTCAACATCGAGTACAGCCTCTTTGCTTCCACCATGCTGTACGTCATGTGGAAGAATGTGGGAAGGCTGCTCGCCTCCACCCACGGCCACGGCCACACACCGTCCAGGGTCAGCCTGTTCCGGGAGACCTTCTTTGCCGGCCCAGTCTTGGGCCTACTCCTCTTTGTGGTGGGGTTGGCTGTCTTCATCCTCTATGAGGTCCAGGTGAGTGGAGAGAGAGGCCACACCCGACAAGCCCTGGTCATCTACTACAGCTTTAACATTGTCTGTCTGGGGCTCATGACTCTGGTCAGCCTGAGTGGCTCAGTCATCTATCGTTTTGACCGTCGGGCCATGGACCATCATAAGAACCCGACACGGACCCTGGATGTGGCCCTGCTAATGGGCGCCGCCCTGGGCCAGTATGCTATCTCCTACTACTCTATCGTGGCTGTGGTGGTGGGCTCTCCCAGAGACCTGCAGGGGGCGCTCAACCTGTCCCACGCTCTACTCATGATTGCTCAGCACACCTTCCAGAATGTCTTCATCATTGAGAGCCTCCATCGGGGACCTCCTGGGGCTGAGCCTCGTGAAATGCCCCCCAAGGAGCCCTGCCAAGGCATCACCTTTGCTAACCTGGATGCTATCCGCACCTTGCCTTCCTGTCCACCCACCCCCAGGCTGGTCATTCCCAACCCAGAAAGTCCTCAGGAAGCAGTAGCTATCATCTCGGCCCCCAGGTGCCACTGGCGACGTCGGTGCCTGAAAGACATCTCTCTGTTTCTCCTGCTCTGTAACGTCATCGTGAGTAGTCCAGTGACGTGGGGGGTGTATGGGTTGGGGGGCACCCCTAGGTTGGGGGAGAATTGATGACCACTTAACCTTCTCTGTCTTGCCCCAAACTCATTCTAGAATCTTCTATAAGAGCTGGTTCAGAGAGGGACAATTGTAGCTTCTAGGCACACAGCATTTCAGGGCACAAGGACAGAAGGCAATCCCCAGCCCTCTGGCAAGCTGATGGAGGGATCCCAGGGAAGGCTGACATGGAGGGGGAGGGGGAAGTGAGAGGAGCCGAGAGCTGTGTGGGGGTGAGGGCCCTCACCCCCAGGTGGGAGGTGTGACAGCTCCCAGGATCTTGTGACCTGCCTGCTTCTCAGAATAATTGGAACAGCCTCAGGAAGTCACAGAGATCAGGGTAAGTGTGAGCAGCCCGTTGGCAGGGTACAGTGGAGGGCCAGCTGGGAAGAGCGGCGTGTACAGCAGCTGCCCCCTTCCAGGTGACTCGGCAAAGTGAGAGTCGTCATCCGGCACAAGTCTGTTCTTTGGAAGGAAACACCCCAAGCAGAAGCCCTCATAAGAAGAGGGTACCCTCCAAAGAGAAACACTCCTAGCATAGCTACACCCAATATAACCATGCCCCAACATAGACACAGTCCCCAACACAGAAATATCTGACACAGAACCGTGAACCTGCAGGGACTGTCAGTCAGCCTCTGGGACTGTAGGTCCCATGCCCCCAGGATTTGCCCAACCCTCAGACAGAAAATAATAGGAAAAAAATCTGATCCTATTAAACAGGAATTTTTCCTTGTCATTATGCCCTAAATAGAACAAAGTATCAGCAATTCCCATAATATTTTTATATTGTGAACACAGTAATTTGAAGTATACAAAAGGATGTCTGTATATAAGTTATTTTATGTATCGTTTTATGTAAGGAACTTGAACTGTGTGCTGGGTCCCTGAAATGTTGTTTCTGGGGTGAGATCTTTCACCAGTCCCCACCTACACCTACTGAAAACTGCACATCTCAAGTGGACAAAAAGCATCTCTAATGAAATCTGACTCCATACGAAACAGACAATTTTTTTTACTATATCCTACAGTAGAATATCCCTCATGTAGAAACACCCTTAACACAGGCATAGCTAACCCCCACCCCCTATGCAGACTTCCAACAGTCAATTTTACTTTAAAGAAAAATAAAATCAGTCATCAACCCCTGACCTTAAAAGTAGAAGCAATAAGGCTCAGAACTCATAGTGTCTGGGGCCCTTGGTGGTCTATGGTCTGCCTCTGCCCCTTCCCCACCTTCAGCCTAGCCTTTTGCTTGGGAGTTGTCTTCCAAAAGACCATTCTTTCTCCAAGTATCTGAGTTCAAATCACTCTCTGCAGCATGGTTCCCGTTGCTCATTTTCTAGAACAGAAACAAACTTGAGAGAGGATATGATATCCCCTGAGAATGGAGTTAATTGGCACAGGGGTGAGGCTAGCCTTGAACACTTGACCTTTTGTCCCATATCCTACACCCATAAGGTCTGAGTTCCTATCTAGGGGTGAAGCAGGAGTCTAGCCTTAGACTTCTCCTATACATTGAAGGGACAGGGAGTAAGTACCAGAGGAGGGTTGGAGCGGGGCAGCCTTAGGCTTGACTGGCTCTAGTCTACCACTAGCACTGAAGCACACATATGCCCAGCTCCTTCAGCATATATATCAATTTCTTACATCACCTATTAAAGCTCCCATCTGACAGGGAGGCCAGGATAAGAGGGTGGGAAGAGTGACTTCAGGTGGGTCCCCTGCTGAGGAGTGGGCCAGTTTAGTTAGACACACTTCCTCTGTTCCACAATGCTGGAGGTTAGCTCTGGGTGACACTCAGTCCTGGATGGTCACCAAACTAGAAGGCTAGATGTGATCCCGTTCTTTCCTGCTCAGCCAAGCTCACACAAGTCACAAGCAGGCTCCTGATGTATGCCTTTCTTCCCCACCCTCCCCACCCCCCACAGCTGTGGATCATGCCTGCCTTTGGCGCCCGCCCGCACTTCAGCAATACCGTGGAGGTGGACTTTTACGGTTACTCCCTCTGGGCGGCCATCGTCAACATCTGCCTGCCTTTTGGCATCTTCTACCGAATGCACGCTGTCTCCAGTCTACTGGAGGTCTATGTACTGTCCTGAAGCTCCACAGAGAGACAGAGCAGAGGAACGCCAGCACCTGGAAGTGAATCAGGCTGGCACTCGCTCTCTGCCTGCCCCAGACTAGAATTTTCACTAAAGTTTATTTTTCCAGGATGAGTTTTTAAAGTCAAAATCAAGACATGCCCATTTATTCCTGCATTTATTCTTAGAGCCTTGGGAGACAGAGGCAGGGAAACTGTTCCCTGCAGAATCCCCTAGGACCAGACAGGATCAGGAAATACCGTCTCTGACTCTATCTCTAATCCCAGCCACATGGCCTGTGTACTCTCTAGAGATGAGACCAATAAACCTGCAAGCAATCCCTTTGTCCCCTCTTCTTGTCTCAGCCTCACCTGGAATGATGGCAGGAGGTCTGAGCTGGTTCGGGGTTGTTTTCAGACATCCACCTTTTCAGTGGGTGAGCTGAGCTGAGTGTCCTCAGCAGGCTTTCTAAACAGTGGATAGCAGGGTGACTGGGAGGGACCAGCAAGTGCCTCCCAAAAAGATGAATGTGATCATCTTTCTTATGGTGCAGGAAAGTTAGGGAAGATTGATTTCATCTAATGCCCATGCTTTACAAAGAAGGAAACAGGCTTGTGGATATAAAGAACCAACGCCTTTCTACCAACAATAATAATTCATCAGCTGTGTGTGTATGTATGTGCACTTGCACATATGTGTAGTGGGTGTAGAGGTCAGAGGTCAACCCCAGGAGCTCTCCATGTTGTTCTCCCCCCTTTTGGGGTGCGCGCGCGTGTGTGTGTTCACGTGCATGCATGAGTGACAGCACATCTATGAGAGCATGTGCCCGCATCCTATTATTCCTTGAAACTCAGAGCTCACTCACGTGGCTAATCTTAGTAGCCCACTAACTCTGGGGATTCCATCTCTGACCTCTAAGGCTGGACTAACAAGAGTGGCCACAGCCAGGGGACATTCGTCATTTGTGTGAGTTCTGCAGATCTGTCTGGGTGCTTTAACCCGAGAGCCAGCATTGCGTTTGCCTGCGTGTATGCCATCAGATCCTGTGGGACTAGAGCTACAAACAGTCCTGAACCAGCATGGGGGATCCTCTGGAAGAACAGTCAGTGCTCTTCCCTGCTGAGCCACCTCTCCAGTTCCCATCATTGAAGACAGGGTTCCACCTGTTCCTCCTCCTGGCCCTTGTGTTAGAAGTGTGCTGCTGCACCCAGCTTTCCACGTGGGGTTGAGAGCTGCCGCAGGCCTTCACACCTGTGTGGCAATTGGGAGGATGACTGAGCTCGCCCCAATCCCTCAAACTTTTTTTTTAAATGAGCAGCAGAGGCTTTTGTTGTTGTTTTGGTTTGATTGATACATAGCAATTGTGGCATTTTTAGATCTGGGTACTGGCATATTGGTCACCTCAGACAGAGACTGTGGTGTTTGTGTGTTGGGAACATTCAAGGTCTCCTCTCCTTGCAGTTGAGAAATACACAATGGATTGTTGCCAGCCATTATTACCCTCCTGTGCTATAGAATCACAGGAGGTAATCCTCCTGCCCGACTGAGCCTAACCCCATTAACCCTAAGCAGCAGTTTTCCTTCTCAGGAATGTGAGGGTCATGAGTATCACAGGAACATACTGTAGGAATAAGCAGGTGCCCCCAGCTTAACAGGAGCTGGGAGAGTCCTTACCTCCCTGGGCTCAGCTTGGGGTCCTAGAGGATGCTCTCCAAAGCCACAAGAATTCTGCATGGCCACAGCTGTGTACTGAGACCGAGGGAAGTGGAAGTAACACCAAAAGCTAGAGGGGTCAGAGCTGGTTTTGTGTTACATCGGGGTGGTTTTTTGTTTTTGTTTTTGAGACAGGGTCTCTTGGAGTCCAGCTGGCTTCTGACTCCCTGTGTAGCCAAGGATGACCTTTTACTCCAGATGGCCATGCCCCACCCAAGTACCGGGATTGCTAGTGTGCATTGATAAGCTTGTTTTGTTTATTTAAAATTTTTAAATTATATTTTAATGTGGTGTGTGTGTGTGCGCGCGCGTGCGCTCGCGTTCGCCTACTGTAATGTATAAGTGGAAGTCAAACGACAACCTACAGCATCAATTCTCTCCCTTCACCTTATGGGTCCCAGGGATGGAACCCAGGTCATCAGGCTTGTTGGGTGCCTTTACCCACTGAGCCATCTCACAGGCCCGGGAGATTGGACGGAACCAGAAGGGAGGGAGAGCCAGGTGGGAGTGATGACATTTGGGGGTGAGAACAGAAGTCCATGATCTTTAAGGCTGTAAAGACTGATGGGGATGTGGGGGAGAGAAAAAGGGGAGCCAAGAAGCAGACGACCAGAGAAGGTCCTGAGGACTACCTCCTCCCACTCTGCCCCTGCCCCCCCAAATCCTTATACACCATCTCCCACCTTGGGTGTCTCCCACCCCAACTTCAGTTTCGATGTAAGACCAGGAGATGATTCTGAGAAGCCGCTTTGGTGCTCAATCAGCTAGACAGGGTGTAGAAAATATGCGACCTGGACCCGGAGAAGAGAGGTTCCCATTCACAGCTCAGCCGCCACAGGCAAGTATGGACTGAAGCCAGCTCGCTCTCTGTTCCGACCTGACGACTAGGCACCCCATTCCACTTGGGGGGCTGCCCCCACCCAGACCCCGCCACGCCTCCTGCCACGCCCTCCCGCCTCTCTGCCTTGTCATTGGCTTCACGACTTGTGCCCGAGCCCCCATGGAGTAATTAACGAGGGATTAATGAGATTCCCAATGTCAACAGAAAAATCGATGGGCCTTGGAGCCCAAGCGGCGACTGCGCAGTCTCGCGGGGGGGTCGGAGGGAGGAAAGGGCGTCGAGGCATCTGTCCCAAGGCACCTGGGACCTTACCAAGACGGAGGATCCGCGCTGCAACCCAAGCGGTGGGGAGCCCGCGACCATGGCTTCGCAGACTTCAGGTAGGATTCCTTAGCTCGGGCTGGGACTCCCTCCCGCCCCCGCGAGCGCCTGGGGGCATCTGACTGAACCTTTCCTGGAAGCCCATCCTCACACTCACTGCTCCAAAGTGGGGGTTCATGAGCCAGGCGCTCCAAGGATTGGACAGGGCAGAGTGAGTGGGACGACCCTAGGCTCTTCCCTGTGTCACCCCAACTCTGGCTCTGCACCTACATCCTTCTCCCCACCTCACCCCTGGGTTCAAGGGTCCTCACAGCTCAAAGAGGGTGCCCAGACCTGAACGAAGTCAGAAACCTGGATATATAGTTGGCTAAAAGAATACTCGGGCTGCCTAGGCCTCCCCCAACCTGTTGCTCCGAACAAAATCCCGAAGTTTCCCTGCCAGCGCTTCGCAGCCTCCCTCGGAGCTGGTCCTGCACTACCGGTCCCATGGCTCCGACGGTTCATCTCCTTTCGTTGGCCACCTCTGAACGTAGCCCATAAACCAGTTTGGTGTCTAGGACTTCTCTTGAACTGGCATCGTACCAAGAGGCGTGCCAAGGGTGGCAGAGTTCTAGTTGGTTCCAAGTGCGTTCATTCTAGCTCTTTTTTTCTGGACCCCTCGATGCTCACCCTAACACCTAGCCTAGCATTGACCCATACTTGCGCCCTTGATAACTGCTGGTAGAGCACTGAACCAAGGAACAGGGGAAACCACCAGAGTGCCCTTTGAAGGGAGGGGACCTGGAACTTTGTTCTCCACTGTCTCCACACTTCCAATTCCCAAGGCCCGCAGTCTGAGCGAAAACTCCAACCCTTTAGTCCCTCTAGGATCTTGATCTATAGGAAAGTTCACACACTTCTATCGGGCATGGCTCTTTGTGTATGTTCATGCATCAAATCACTAACGTCTGACAAGACTCTTGACGGTAGGTATCATGTATCCATTCTTTTGTTTATTCATTCAATAACTTGTCGGGCTGGAGATACGGCTCAGCGGTACTGCATTGGTCTAACATTCACAGGGTTGGGGTGAAGGGGGAGGTCGGGGGAGGGGAGGTTCGGGAGGGGAACTAGATGGAGTGTGAGGGAGTGAAACTTACGGAGAACCAGGCGTTAGTGTTCCATAGTTGCTCATCCAGTTCACTGGATGGACCGAGGATCCAGACTACAAAAACTAAGTAGCTTAGCCAAGATCACAGAGATGCTAAATGCCATCTGGGCTCTTGATCAGTAGGGGGTGGGGAAGGAAGGACAGACTGTGAGGAGGAGGAGGTGGAGCCACCAGAGCTGGCAGAAAAGGAGCAGGGAGGTGTCCTGGGAGCTTTACCTTGCTCAACCTGGGTGAGGGATGCAAAAGATGACACCTGTCTGGAACATCGCCTCAGCTGCAGAAAGATTGAACGGGTTAATGGACAGGGTCTCTGTCCGCAGCTCTGGTGCTGAAATCCCCCCAGAAACAGCCAGAGTCCAGGGTACGCATTTGGTGGGCTTTAGTGGGCTTTAGGGCTGTGCTAGACTTGGAGAGTTGAGTGGCGCAGAATCTCATCTCTGCCCAGAGGCATCCCAGATCTTGAGAGGACCAGCCTACGACGGTGCACAGTCACGCTCAGCAGAGGGGTGGCCCACCAAACTAGCCACGAGTCTGCTTGGGCAGAGGGAAGGCTTCCATATGAAGAGGCTTGGTGAGAATCATTGGTAGCAGCGTGCAGGCAAGAGAGAAAGAACATCAGAAATAGCCCAGAGACCACGTGGGAAGCATGGAATCTTCTATCTGGGTCTGAATGGATATGAGGACCCTGGAGTGTGGCCAGGGGCTGGACAGGGAGGAGGTAGGCTGGGTCCACGATGACAACATGGCTTAGCAAAGAAGAGAAAGTTGTTTTTTACAATCTTGAAACAGTTCCAAGTTTAGTTCTTCACTGTCCCATAGACTGGAAGGTACAGTTCTTAGGATCACCCAGGGAGCATGTTGAGAAATGGGCCCGAGAGGCTGTGGTTAGGGCCAGTGTGGTGAGGGTCTCCTAGGAGTGTCTTGAGCAGTGGTTCTCAACTTGTGGGTCACGAATCCTTTTGGGGGGGAGTTGAATAATCCTTCCACAGGGGTTGCCTAAGACCATCTGAAAACACAGATATTTACATTATGATTCATAACAGTAACAGAATCGCAGTTATGAAGTAGCAACCCAAGTAAATTTATGGTTGGGGATCACCCACACAACATGGGGAACTGTATTTAAGAGTGGCAGCCTCAGGAAGGTTGAAAAGCGTTGGTCTTGAGGAACAAGCAGAACAAAACTCCAACAATGAAGATAACAGTATGCTGGACAATGCCGTGAGCAAGGGATGCTGGGAGTGGCACGCAAAGACCCTCACCCAGCCTGAAGAACTGGCTGGAGTCACCAAAGAGCCAGAGGGTGGGAATCGTAGACAAAGGGTTGGGGCATGTGCAAAGATAGGGAGGTGAACATAGCAAGGGCATTCTGGGAACTATAGCAGGATGCTGTAGCCCATGGGGAGAGCAGCAGGGCCTGAGCTTGTGCTGGAGACGGGGGCAGGGGTGGGGGGTAGGTGAAGGCAGAAACAGGAAGCAACAGTGGAGCAGGAACCACTGTTCCTTGAACACCGTGTGCACACAGTCTCGTCTCACTCAGAAAGGCCCCACAAGTCTTGGACTTTATACTTAGGGCACCTGGCTGTCTTTGCAGGACTCTTATTAGGGAACAGGCACCATGATCAGGAAGGCCAGCCCAGGAGAAAGCAGATAGGCTCCAGACTAAAGTAGTGGTTGATCTGAGCAGCCAGGGAGGCATAGAGGTACAAGTATGTACAGGTATGTATAATCCCAGCACATGGGAGGCAGAGGCAGGAACATTGAGCGTTCAAGGCCAGCTTGGGTTACAGAGCCAATCTGTAAAGAAAGAGAGCTAACAAAAAGAGAAACCAAGAGGAATGAAAGGAAGAAGGCAGGCAGAATGGGAGCTAGGATGAATAGGCTTGGGGTCTGATGGGATGCAGAGTCTGGACAGAAACAAGGATGAAGCTCAGCTCACTGCCAGGAGATGTGAACACAGAAGCCCTCTGGGATTGTGAGCGTTAGGAAGCAGGAGGTGGGTCGGTATGAACTCAGAGTCCAGAGGCCAACATGCCTGGTGTCAGGAGCTCTGGTGGGGCAGCAGAGCTGGCAAGCAGTAGACCCACTGCCTTCTGTGCTGCAACCCAGCCCCGCTGGGGAGGAGCAATGCTCAAGTGACCCTCAGGGACAGCACTGCAGCTATTGAGTGGCCCAAGACTGGGTCCAAGCAAGTGGCTGGCCTGAGAAAAAGCATCAAAGGAGCAAGGATATGACAAGAGGCATTCAGGGAAGAGGAGAGTCATGGTAGTGGCCTCTTGCTATGCATGCAGCTGAGATTGGGGGGTGGGGCAAACAGAAATCGAGGCAGCAAAAGTCAAGTGCTGATCCTTACCCATCCTGTGCATGTGGCAGACATTGCAAATCGACCACAGAGCTTTTCTTCCACTTTCAAGGGATTTTAAGATAAATTTAATTATAGTGGTAATTTTATTTATTTAAGAAGAACACTGGGGGGCTGTAGAGATGGCTCAGTGGTTAAGAGCACTGACTGTTCTTTCAGAGGTCCTGAGTTCAATTCCCAGCAACCACATGGGGGCTCACAACCATCTGTAATGGGGTCTGATGCCCTTTTCTGGTGTGTCTGAAGACAGCTATAGTATACTCACTCACATATACTATTTATTTAAAATAAATAAATAAACAGAAGAAGAAGAAGAAGAAGAAGAAGAAGAAGAAGAAGAAGAAGAAGAAGGAGAAGGAGAAGGAGAAGGAGAAGGAGAAGGAGAAGGAGAAGGAGAAGGAGAAGGAGAAGGAGAAGGAGAAGGAGAAGGAGAAGGAGAAGGAGAAGGAGAAGGAGAAGGAGAAGGAGAAGGAGAAGGAGAAGAAGAAGAAGAAGAAGAAGAAGAAGAAGAAGAAGAAGAAGAAGAAGAAGAAGAAGAAGAAGAAGAAGAAGAAGAAGAAGAAGAGCACTGAAGCTAGAGGAAACTCCTCCAGTCCTTTCATCCCTCCCCTGGAAGAAACTCTATTGTGAACTCAGTGGGTGCCACCTAGGCCTTGCTAGCATCTATGGATGCTCCAGAAGAGAGTATCATTCCAGACCACAGAATTCTTTCCTGCCAAGCCCAGCCTCAGCCTCGGGATCCTACTCAACAGAGAACACTGTGGTTGATCACGCCCCTCTGGATTTCCTGGGTGGAGTCCCTTCACAAGTTAGCAGGTTCACACCGACTTTTGCTGGTGAGAAGTCCCAGCTCTGAAAGAGGCCCAGTGACAGGGCAGTACTCAAGTGACCCTCACTCCCTCGGCAAAACATCAACCCACTTTAGGATGAGAAATTGAGTTCAGAAATGAGCTGGCCCAGTCATGGATAGGAAGGGAGAGGTGGTCCTTGGTGTGTTCAAAATAATCAATCCTTTGTGTTCATGGGCAGCAGGAGGGGCTTCTGTATATCTCTTGGTCTGTGTCAACCTTAGGTCCCATCAGGTATATTGGAAGCTCCGATGTCCCAGCTAGAGGGGCTGCATAGGAGCTGGGATGGATTCCAACCCAGGTCCCCTTGCCAGCCGATCTATTTACTCTCTCTCCCTCTCCAGCTCCTGCTGAGCCTGCACCCATGCCTTCTCCAGAAGCAAAGACCACTGAAGGAGCATCCACCTATGACCAAGCAGACATGGAGACCAAGCACGCGGGGCCCCCATGCCCCCCAAAGCAGAAGTCCTGGCTGGCTCGGCATTTCTCCCTGCTGTTGCGGAGAGACCGACAGGCCCAGAAGGCCGGGCAGCTCTTCTCGGGGCTCCTGGCTCTCAATGTGGTATTCCTGGGTGGGGCTTTTATCTGTAGCATGATATTCAACAAGGTGTCTGTCACTCTGGGGGACGTGTGGATCCTGCTGGCTGCACTGAAGGTCCTCTCCCTGTTGTGGCTCCTCTACTACACAGTGGGTACCACCCGGAAGCCCCACGCAGTCCTGTACCGTGATCCTCATGCGGGACCCATCTGGGTGAGGGGTGAGTGAGTGTTGGGTGCTAGGTGGGTGGAGAGGGCTGGGGAAGGAGACCCTGCCCACTGAGCAGGCAGGCGTCTGTCTCCATCTGCCACCCTCTTTCCCGGTCAGGCTCCCTGGTGCTCTTCGGCAGCTGTACCGTCTGCCTGAACATATTTCGAATGGGCTATGACGTGAGCCACATTCACTGCAAGTCAGAAGTGGAACTCATCTTTCCGGCCATTGAGATTGTCTTTATGATTATTCAGGTGATGGGTCTCTCACACCCCCATACCTCCAGGGACACACATACCACCCAGCCTATACTCAAACCAGCCACCACATAGATGATGTCTCCATGCCCCGAGGTGTAGACACACATCAATCACATGCCACCCCCTCCATATATCCACACCCACACAGACTTCTCTGCACACGTACACCTCTACACATACCTGTCTCCTAGATGGAGACACCTATAAACACACTTGACTATGTGTGCCTGCATACACTTAAACCCAGCACCCAGATGTCCCTGCTTCTCCCTCTGTTGAGTCTCTGCTGTGTTATAGGCATATCACCCTTACTCTGGCCAAATAAATATCTCTTCCTCTTCCTCCTCCTCCTCTTCCTCCTCTTCCTCCTCTTCCTCCTCCTTCTCCTCCTCAAGCAGCAGTAATTGAGTCCCTTTTCATAGCTGAGGGGGCTACAACACAGAGATGTTTACCACTGGCCTAATACCACACAGTAAAAGAAAATGGCTAAGCCAGGCTTCCAACCCAGGCTTCCTTACAGGGTCTTCCATTGCAAACACAAACACACACACACACACACACACACACACACACAACTGAGGTGTCCCCCTATGTACTACCACATCACTAGCACCTGGGCTCAAGGCCCTGTCTCTTTCAGACATGGGTGCTCTGGAGACACTGTAAGGACTGTGTTCAGGTGCAGACGAACTTCACCAGGTAAGACTTCTCTCTGGATGGAGTCTCCCAGCATTCTCTGTTTCCACCGTTCTCCAATTTCCCCAGACAGAAGGAGCCTGAAGTTGTGGGTTAGTATGGGCTGCATCCCAAGTGACCCCCTAAGGGCTCCTAGAATCCTGCCACGGCTTGGGGTCTGCCTCTGAGACTGAGTGGTCACCCCAGTGGGAGTGGAGGGTGAGGATGGGTCCCTGGGAGCTATTGGGGCTGTGAGCAGACTGTAGCCCTTCCTCCAGGTGTGGACTCATGCTGACTCTGGCCACAAACCTGCTGATGTGGGTTTTGGCTGTGACCAATGATTCCATGCACCGTGAGATTGAGGCTGAGCTCGACGCTCTCATGGAGAAGTTCTCAGGTACAAAGGGGACCAGAATTTTCCCCCATCACATTTCTCTCTCTCTCTCTCTCTCTCTCTCTCTCTCTCTCTCTCTCTCTCTCTCTGTGTGTGTGTGTGTGTGTGTGTGTGTGTGTGTGTGTGTGTGTGTGCATTCATGCACTGTTAAACAGAAATATGTGGGCTGTGGAGATGGCTCAGTCTATAAAGTGCTTGTCACACAAACACAGATCTGAGTTTGGTCCCTGGGAGCCCGCATTTTAAAAGCTACGCAGAGCCAGACATGGTGGTGCACACCTCTAGTCCCGGCACTTGCGAGGCAGAGGCAGGCAGATTTGTGTGAGTCCAAGGCCAGCTTAGTCTACATAGTGAGTTCCAAGCCAGCTAGGGCAGATGGCCTGGCAGATCAATCTGGGACTCACTGGCCAGCCAGCCTAGCCTAATTGAACTATAGGCTAATGAGAGATTGTCTCAAAAAAACAAACCAAACCTTATACTTCCTAAGGGGTGACACCCAATTGGGTGTCTTCTGATCTCTATTTGCATGTACACACACACACACAGAGTTCCCATGTCACAGTTCTTCATGTTCCATCAGGGTCTGGTACCTGTTGTACAATCAGTCATGTTGCTGTCAGCAAGCCAGGCACTAATCCTGGTTGAGTTGGCCACTCAGGAGTCTTTCAGGCATGCATCCAACCTATGGTATTTGTATTTACTTGTAAGAGACTAAAAAGCCCTTGGGCTGAAAGGAGTGCTATCCTAATACAATCTTAGTATCTAAACGTACGGGGAGGGAGGGGAGACTTGTGGGTAGAAAATGCTCCCTAGGTTATCCCATCCAGCCAATCCTGAACCTGTATAGTCTGCCTTTAAAGCAACATCCCATAAATCCACACGAGGAGCTTGCAGTCTGTGGGATTCAGCCACACCTTTGTATCTGTCCCACCCACAGGTGGTATTATGACCTGTGTGCACCAGCTCACATGCATTCACACACCCTGGGCATGAATCACGGCATGCCTGCACGTGTGGCCACCCCTCACCTTCTGTGAAAAGAGGGAGCTTTAGTTGGTGACATCATGGATGCAGTGTGTGTGTGTGTGTGTGTGTGTTAGTGTCTGTGTCTAGGGGTTGGAACAGAGCCTTTTTCATGTTAAGCAAGCACTCTACCACTGAGCCACACCCACGGCTTCAATTATTATTGTTGGATTCTAAAGGCTCAGTGGCCTGTCAGTTTAGCTAAAACAGTGAGCTGTAGGTTCAGTGGGAGACCCTGTCTCAAAACATGAGGTGGAGAAATAATTAAGGAAGACAAACAAACATTGAGCCTACACACACACACACACACACACACATGCATAGGGAGTATGACACGCGCGCACACACACATGCATGTGCACACACATGTCAAATACACAATAGAGCTGTCTTACTTAGCCAAGGCTGACCCCAAATTCCTGATCCTTCGCCCTTAGCTTCCCATGTGTTGGGATTCCAGGTGTGATATATTGTTTCAAGTTTAAATTCTTCTTTGTTGTTTTTGCAGTATAGAGGTTCAAACTCAGGGCCTTAAGTAAGCTCTTTACCACAGAACCACATTCCTAACCCCCTTAGCTGTCTGAAATAGAGTTTAGCTATGCAGCCCAGGCTGGCCTTGAACTTGAGATCCTTCCGATCTGGTCTCCCAAGTTGCAGATTGTGTCACCATGCCTGGCATGTCCGTTAAAATTCTAATTTCTTAGTCATTTATTTTATTCCCAGTTATATGTTTTTACGTGTGGCTATGTGTATGGGGGGATCTGTGCACACATGTGTGGATGTCTTATAAGGCAGGAGGGCATCAGATCTCTTAGAACTGGAGTTACAGGTGGTTGTGAGCATCTGATGTGGGTGCTGGGACCTGAACCTGGGTCCTCTGTAGGGGGGACCATTGAGCTACTTCTCCAACCTTCTTCTTCTTCTCCTTCTTCTTCTCCTTCTCCTTCTCCTTCTCCTTTTTCTTCTTCTTCTCCTTCTCCTTCTCCTCCTCCTCCCCCTTCTAAGAATAAGTGTCTTAGGTTTTCTTTTTTATTTTAATTTTTTATTCATTTAACATCATGATCACAGCCCCCCCCCCAGGTTCTTTTTTATGTTCTTTTCTTTAAAAAGATTTATTTATTTATTTATATGACATACATTTGCACACCAGAAGAGGGCACTGGATCCTGTGGGACTACAGTCATAGATGGTTGTGAGCCACCAAGTGGATGATGGGAATTGAACTCAGGACCTCTGCAAGAGCAGCCACTGCTCTTACCCACTGAGCCATCTCTCCAGCTCCCTAGTTTTATTGCTGTGAAGAGCCACCATGACTGAGGCAACTTTTATAAAGAAAAACATTTAATCAGGGCTGGCTTACAGTTTCAGAAGTTCAGTCAATTGTCATCATGGAGGGAAGCATGGCAGCACACAGGCAGACATGGTGCTGGAGAAGGATCTGAGAGTTCTACATCTTGATCCAAAGGCAGCAGAAGGGGAGTGTGTGTCACACTAGGTATAGCTTGAGCATGGAGGACTCAAAGCCCACCCCCAAGTGACAGACTTCCTCCCACAAGGCTACACTGCCTAAGAGAGCCACTCCCTATGGCAAAGCATTCAAACACGTGACTCTATGGGGGCCATACCTATTTAAACCAGCACAATGACTGTAAGGTCCTTCATTCGCTTCCCAGTAGTGGCACTTAGCTCTTTCCCTCTCCCCTGTTTTTCCTAGAACTGGATGTATAGCCCACCCAGACTGTGACCTGGATTCAGCTCAAGCATTCTGGCACCCATATGCCCCAATGACTCCATACACCCATCCAGAAGGGCTGCCTTCTGATTACCCTAGTATGGGCTGCTGGGGTTGGTCGCTGTATTCAGATGTAGCAGCCTGGTTTCTCTTTGCAAATGTTGGGTTTGCTCTGCCAACCTAGCAATATGTGGAGAAAATGCTTGACCTCAGGGACAGCATGGCTGAAATGCTTTATGGAAGTCCGACACCTAGAGTCTTTGAATCCCTTTGTAAAACAGTAATCACTTTATGACTCGCAATCTCTATGTTCCGACCTCAGATGTTTCCACATCTGTAAAATGAACATCTGGCTGGGTCCTGTCCAAACCCCGTATGATCCAGGAGTGGGTGAGAGTGACTGGGGCCACTAAGTTCTTCAGTGCAGGACCTGCCTGAGACGCTGTCTTTTCCTGCCCTATCTCTTCTCAGGTAACGGGACCAACACTTGCATGTGCCTCAACACCACAGTGTGCGAGGTCTTCCGGAAGGGCTATCTGATGCTCTACCCCTTCAGCACTGAGTACTGCCTCATCTGCTGTGCCGTGCTCTTTGTCATGTGGAAGAACGTGAGCCGTAGCCTGGCAGCCCACACAGGTGCTCATCCCAACAGATCACCCTTCCACCTGCACGGTGCCATCTTTGGGCCACTGCTGGGCCTTTTGGCACTGGTGGCTGGCGTATGCGTCTTTGTGCTCTTCCAAATCGAAGCGAGTGGCCCTGACATAGCCCGCCAGTACTTCACCCTCTACTATGCGTTCTATGTGGCTGTGCTGCCCACCATGAGCCTGGCGTGCCTGGCAGGTACAGCCATCCATGGGCTGGAGGAGCGCGAACTGGACACCCTCAAAAACCCCACACGCAGCCTGGATGTGGTGCTGTTGATGGGCGCTGCACTGGGCCAGATGGGCATCGCCTACTTCTCCATCGTGGCTATCGTGGCCACCCAGCCGCACGAGCTACTCAACCAGCTCATCCTGGCCTACTCACTGCTGCTAATCCTGCAGCACATCACTCAGAATCTCTTCATCATCGAGGGCCTGCACCGCCGCCCCCTCTGGGAGCCTGCGGTCTCAGGTGTGATGGAGAAGCAGGATGTTGAGCTACCCCGCAGAGGCTCCCTGCGGGAGCTGGGTCAGGACCTACGGAGAGCCTCAAGGGCCTACATCCACTCTTTCAGCCACCTCAACTGGAAACGCAGGATGCTCAAGGAGATCTCTCTCTTCCTCATCCTCTGCAACATCACAGTGAGTGTCTGGGCAGAAGCTCATGGGGCATAGGCGTGGGCGTGGTAAGGTATGTGGGCGTGGTGTGTGGGCGTGGTGTGTGTGTGACTCCAGAGCCGCTGATTTAGGAAGCCGCTCTTCTCTTTCCTTTACTCTTCTTGAGAGCCAGGAGTATCTCCAGCAGCTCCCTGCAAGCTGCCTGGCACGAATTAATGTGCTCCACACGTAGCAAAGTGCCCTTTACAAATGTGTGAGATTCTGACTTGCAGTCTAGGTGGGGAAAACGACAGGGGGCTGGTTAGAAAATGACCACTGAACTCTTCATCCATTGGATTTGGCCAAAGGGGCAGCCCAGAACTGCTTGTTTTCTAGTAGAAGAGGTTGCATTGATCTAGCTTCTGGTGGCTGCCAAGACATGGGCCCCTGGCCCTTCAACCATTGCCATACCTCCAAATGACAGGCAACGTTACTGCCCATCCCCACCCCTTGACAGATTAAAGCTTATGTTTCTGATCAGTCCCCTCCTCTCACCGCCTGTAAGTGGCAGCCACGGGACAACTCAGGGTTGTTTAGCTCCAACCCTCTAAAAGCACTGAAAACACATTCCAGATGTGAAACAGCTGGCCCACGCAGAGACGTGATAAATTGGCTTTAAGCTGTGTCAGGAGTTCAGAGACGGGTATATGGGTCCCAAGGGCCAGGGCAGGTTTTCAGGGAGGTTGATAAGGTTGATCTGGGCTTTGGGAAATGGGTAGAATTCTCACAGGTGGGCAGGAGAAGATACAGGTGGCTGTAATCTAGCTGAAATAGTAAAGTCTGAGCTCAGGGCCTAGGGCACAGACAGTCCAGCTGGGCAACACAGATTGCTAGCAGGGAGGTCCTGCCAAGTGCCATGTATAGAGGCAGCCTTGTGTGGCTCAGCCTGGCCTCGGGTAAGCAAAGGGTGGCCAAGGCTCTCTGTGTCAGGGACTGAGAAAGACTCTTGGCTGTGAACCCGGCTCTGCAAGGCCCAGGATGATGAGGTAGGATGTAGCACCGCAGGAAATGCCAGTTCTAGGTCAGCCTCGCCTGAGCTCAGCCTCCTGAGAGATTCATGCAGCAGTCTCAGTCTCTCTCTCTCTCCCCAGCTGTGGATGATGCCCGCCTTCGGCATACACCCAGAGTTTGAGAACGGGCTGGAAAAGGATTTTTACGGCTACAGGACCTGGTTCACCATTGTTAACTTCGGCCTGCCCCTGGGTGTGTTCTACCGCATGCACTCTGTCGGGGGGCTGGTGGAGGTCTACCTGGGGGCCTGAGTGCCCGAGGAACCCAGCCACAGCAGAACCCCGAAAGTGCCAAGGCAGAAAAAGAAACTCGGGAGTATCTAGGCAGACAGAGGTGCAGAAACCTGCCTGGGGTTCCCAAAGTGACCTATCCTCAACCTGACTGAGGAGGAGAGGATACTGCCTGGAGCTCAAAACCAAGGGTGGGGCTTGGAAACTGAGCCTCTCGACAACAGTCCAAGGATGTACCCCGGGTGGCTTGCCAAAGGCTGTGAGGGTCAGTTTGAAATTGTGGCATCTGGGGGCTGGAAGAGGCTGAGTCCTTCTGTGGGACATCCTAGAAGCTCAGAACTCCAACTGAGAGCTCAAACCCCAGCACTCCAAGCTTGGCAGGCAGCCCTGCCCATCTCCTAATGAGCTCATTCATTAGCTGCCAGGCAGGGCCCAACAGCTCTTTCCGGCTTTCATAAACTCTGTTTGTTTGATCGATTCCCTTCGGCCTTTGTGGTGTTTGTTCTGGGGACAGAACTGCCACTCCAGGTGTGGTGAGGAGAGTCCTCACCAGCAGGATAGTCCCGCTCCTCAGCCAGGAGCCGTCTACCCCAGATAATCTGTCTCATCTATGGACAAGCAGGAAGAGATAGGTCTGGGCTTGTGTAGCCCTGACCTCCACCCTTCACCAGTTCTGCCTCTTGGAACAGCCTCGGGGGCATTTTTGCAACTGGCTCACTATGGGTGGTCACTGTGGCCTCTGCCTGCCTAGTGCCCAGGCCTGCCTGGTCCTTTGAGCCACTGGGTGAGGCAGGAAGATGAACAAGCAGGCAGCACTAGCACGCCATCCATCTCTCTGAACCCAGAAAAAAATAGGTCCAGGGTGAGGCCCAGTGAGTATGTCCCTGGCCCTGCAGACAAGGCTCTGCCCTTCCCAGAATCCCCCTGCTCCTATGAAGCTATACACTGTCAAGCCCTGACCCAGGTCTCCTCAATACTGATTCTGGCTACCTAAGGCTTAGGCTTTTGGCCTCTCCTGTGCGGGCTTTTCTCTAGGTAACTGTAGCCAAACCCTGGGGGACAGAGCACAGTACTGCAGTCAGGAGCACGCACATGCACACACACACACACACACACACACACACCATCATCATCATCAAAATGGCTGAGTCATGGAACAAGAGCCCTCCAGGGATGACCTCTGGGGTATAGAGTCCCCAGCTGCCCTGAAGATAAAAGCCCTAGCCAGGCACCTCCCCACAATTCCAGGTACAGAGACACAACAGCACTGGGAGGGACATTTTATTGTGTAAAGTGGCCGATTGTACAGAGCAAAGATTGTACTGACACAGGGAGGGCAAGGGCGACCAGGAGGCCAGAGCTGGGGCTCATTACACACTCCCACCACCCAGGCCGCAGATAAGGCAGGGACACCGACATCCTTCAGGCTCTGCCAGCCAGGCAGATTCCCCCGACCCCGGACAGTAACAGGGTACTCTCAATACCCTACTCCAAGCCCCTGAAGCACACTCCACGGTCCTGCTTCACAAGCGTCAGCCTCCAGCCTCCTTCACTAGCGGCTGAGTCACTCTTCCTAGCCAGGGCGCTGGCAAAAGGAATGCCTGGAACAGTAGTCTCAGACTAGGCAGCCAGAACTCCCTTTACCATGACTAGGTGCCCTCACGGGGCAGCACATGGCTCCTTTATGAGACAACCCATTAGGGCACAGTGACCTGGCAGCTTCTGGGGGCAGGCAGCACAAGAGCAGGTCTTGGAGGAGGAGCCAGAGTAGGCAGGGGTTCTGATGGGGTTGTATCTCTGGAGGAGACAAGAGGCTCCTAGAACAGCCTGGAGGGCAGAGGGGCACTTTTCAGGACCAACTACTCTGCTCGCCCCACACCCTGATAATGAATCTTTAAGCTCAGAACAATGGGTTTGGGAGCACTGGGGACTAGAACCAGCTCTTCCGACCCTATTCCCTCAAGTCGACATCCTCACACCCGCTGGATTTCAAACAGCTTCACGTCAGTGTCATACCAGATGGGTGGGTCCACATTCCTACAGAGGAAGGGCACTGTCATCTGCAGCGGGTACCTTGTAGACCTCCACCTCCCCCCAAGGAAGAGCCAGGAAGAGCTACAAGGCCCCTGCCCAACCTGATGCCTCACTCTGGGTAATGAGTGCCCACCCTCAGCCTGATTGATTGGACATTAGCCCCACTACGGCTTGAGGAATCCAGAGCTATGGCCCTCAAGGGCAGTCCTCAGGCAGACATCCAGATCCACCCCAGGATGTAACTTCCCCACCCCTCACAGGGCCCACCTCAAATAGATAACGCCCCACATGTAGGTACGGAACCACATGGCAGTCCCCGAGTTCGCCTGGTACTTGCGGATAAGGATGGGGTGGGGCACAGGCAGAAGCCCCACTAGGGTACCGTGCTGCAGGAATCTCAGGATCTCAGACTCATCCGTCAGACCCCTGGAGAAAGAGGTGGGGCCTCCAGCACACACTCCACAACACAACCACACCCCTAGCCTGGGCTGGCCCCTCCCCCGCAACCACGGTCACATGCCCGCCCCCTCCACGGACAGCTTCTGTACTCACTTGTCAATGCAGATTTTCTCCACCTGGGGAACCAGGACCTGCAGCAGGCGCATGATGGTCTGCAGCGGCAGCTTTGACTTCCAGGACAAGATCTGTGAGAGCCACAACCAGAGTTACAGGACAGGCTTGTCCTTGACCCAGAGCCACAGCGCCCCCCAACCTTCTCTAGGCACAGCATGGATGGCACCAAGCAGAGCCTGTGAAGGGGAACTGTTGCTGATGGGAATGGCCAGGCCATGCTGAGCACGACCACCACGGGCCAGCTGCTGGGCCTCTTGCCTTCCGGAAGTCCTTCCCCTTTTAACCCTCACGATGGCTGGATGGCAGGGTCATAAGCATGTTTATTACACCCTTCCAGAGCAATCAGTGGGGCTCACAGGAAACACACAGGAAGTGGAAGGGATTTGGGGAGGAACTCAGCAAAGGTGATTGACAAAGGAATCAGTTACATGGGCAACTCCTGAAAGGGCAGACAGGAAGCAAGGTCATGCAACTGGAAGGACTGTCCCTCAGCGTGGCCTCTAAAGTCTTTGGTTTCCTTTTTTAAGATTTATTTATCTTATGTATGTAAGTGTACACCAAAGAGGGCATCAGATCCCATTACAGAGGGTTGTGAGCCACCATGTGGTTGCTGGGAATTGAACTCAGAACCTTTGGAAGAGCAGCCAGTGCTCTTAACCGCTGAGCCATCTCTCCAGTCCCTGTCTTTGGTTTTCTTACTCTAGTCTTTTCCGAAGCTGGAGCTCTGACCAACCCTGTTCAGTGCCGTCTGCCCAAACCCCAGCTCCCAGAACCTCCTCCAGCTATGTCCCTCACCCAATCTGATGTTGGGCTCCACTGGCCACTGGCTGATGCATTGGACAATCTCCGTTGCTCTCTCCATGTTTGGCTGGACTCCTGGTTCCCAGAAATGAATGGAAGTGACCAGGGAAGGAATGGATACAAATGAATACAAGGTGCAACCATAGAGCAACATGTCTCCTCTGGCCCCACTACAGCACTGGGGCGGGGGGGGGGGGGGGGGGGGAGGGGGGAGCTGCTGCACCAGAGGGTTGGTCCAGACCTATACCCTTTGCCCTGGGCCCAAGGGCCAGCCTAGCCCAGCCCAGCCCAGCCCAGTGACAGGTTTAGGGCCGGGGGCTGACAGAGAAGGCAGGGTAAAGGCCAGACTCAGATAAGGCTGATGGATGAAGAACCCGAAGGTCACAGGGCTTTGCTGCAACCGATAAACAAAAGGGAGAGGTCTGTGAACGGCTCCCTCTCCCTCCGGTTCAGTGATGCCAGCCACGAGTCCCTTGTTCTAACATGGCCACCTCAGAGTACCCCGGCCTTACCCACTCCCACACTTGAGGGTTTGGAGAGAAAGGAAACCAAGTGACACTCAGCGCCATCTCCCAGGCGTCCCCAGTACCTACCCCATCAGATGGGCTGTTTTCTGCTGAGCTTTGCTGGGATTCGGGCTCTAGAGACCGCAAGGTACCGTCCTCTGATACCTGGGATTTCTCTGTCAGCTTGTCGATGCCTGGGCGGGACACAGGAGGAAGAGAGGGACATGCCATAGTACCCTTCTGGTACTAGAGGCTGTGTGCTCCCCATTCACAGCTGAGGTATTGTGTTTGCCCTTCCCTCCTATAGCTAATCTCAGTTCTGAGCCCCGCCCATGTACCTCCTCTAACCCCCATCAAGTGACCTAGGCCCACACAGTACTTCCACCCCTACATGCTGCTGAATTGCTTTTCCTTGCCTTCCTAAATGGGAAAGACACCCCAGAGATCACACTCACAGCCTCACAATACACCCCCAGCCAAGCCCCACACTCTCCTAGCCTGACAGCATCCAGACCTGGAGTGGCCACCAGGCTAGTCTTAAGGGTGCCTGGTTCTGCAGGGGCAGCAGGGCGGGATCCCTCCATGGAAGTTCCCTCCTGGGAACCAGTACGGGACAGGGGCTCCGGTGTCCTTCGCCGCCGCTGCAGTGCCTTGTGGATGGAGGGTGGGTCAGTGGGCAGGTTGGCCAGCTGGTGGAAGACCGCACGTTTACGGATGATGGCATAGACCAGGTTAGAATTGCCTGTGGGAGGAACGAGTCTGTCCTCAGAGAGCTTTGCTTCCCACTCCACATCTGGGCTGGCTTCCAGGACCAGAGGGCAGTTAATGAGACGACAGGAAGACATCTTCCCCAGGGATAAGGACTGGACAGGGTAGCCAGAGTCAGAATGGGACAGACCCAACTGTATGGGTATCAGTGGCAATGGTGGAGGGTTAGGCTGTAGGCAATACAAGATAGGTTGTAGAGATGCCTGATGTTAGGCTATAGGAGATACTGGGAGGTTAGGTTGTGGGCATCCCTGATGTTAGGCTGTGAGGGATGCCGAGATATTAGGTGATGAAAATACCAAGACATTAGGTTGTGGGGATCTCTGATGTTAGGCTACAGGGAAACAGCTTAACCCTGAGCTCCTCGGTGTCCTACTTACGCTGTCTTGAAATCCCCTTGCAGCTGATCACTACTTAGGTATCATCAGGCATGGTGGGATAGCCTGAGCCCCACATCAACCCAACATTAAATATGTAACCTCTCAGTGAGCCACAGGGAAGTCCAGAAGGACACTGTTGTATGTGTCTGTCCTCCATCATCTACCTGCAAGTTCCCACAGCTGTCAGGGGAAAATGCAAAGCTCTCCAGAGCACTCAGTGCCCCCATCTACCTTTCTAGTCCCGTGTCTAGAGCCTTTAGCTTAACATCTACCCCAGGGCCTTTGCACATGTCCCTTCCCAAGCAATGCTTTTCTGCCCACTGTATGCTCACTCGTCACTCAAATATACATCTAAATTTTACTTACTTTGGAAATAGTAACAATAATTGCTAATATTTGCTGTGCTGGCTGTTTGCGTTTTGTTTTTGTTTTTTGGGGGTGTTTTTGTTTTTGTTTTTTTGCGTGTGTGAGTTATTAAGCCTTCCAATATTCTCTGGGGAGGGGGGAGTTGGGGTTGGTTTTTGTTTTTAGAGACATGGTTTGTCTGTGTAGCCCTGGCTATCCTGGCACTTACACTGTAGACCAGGCTGGCCTCCAACTCAGAGATCTACCTGCCTCTGTGATTAAAGATGTGTGCCCTGCAAGAGGGACTTACAGCAGCTGCATTATGAGCATCGTAGGGATGAGGGGACCAAGGCTTCGGGACCGACGTGCGCTTGGCCACAGAGTGAATGCTTGCTGAGACTTAGGTTTGTACCTGTGATGCTGGTAAGGCACCTGCGTGACAGCCAGCAGGGCTCTTCCCACTCTGAGATTTCCAGCCTACCAATTCTAAATGAACTCTTTTGTTCAGTGGGTCAGGTTGTCTGTCTAAAGCCCCGCCCCCTGCCTGTGACTCCATGCCCCCGCTGTGAGATCGAAGAGGGACAAGGCACACCTTGATTCCCCACTGCCTCAATAAGTGCACAGGCAGGACTCCTGGGCTGAGGCTTCCTTACACAGGGGCTCAGGTCAGCGCCTCACCATCAAACTGGTACTGGATAATGTTGTTGAAGACCTCCAGAAGGAAGAAGACCAGGTGGTGGTTCTGAGACGCCGAGAAGAGGAACCAGGTGGTCGAGAAGGCCTCGAGCAGATGCAGGAGCTTGTTGGCAGTCACCATGGACAGGCTCTTGAGGTAGGGAGACACTGTAAGGGAGGAGTCAGCTTGTTCTGGGCCATCCCTGCAGAGGCCAGGCCAGGGCGGAGCAGCTCACCTCAACTGATCCCCGTCCTCCATCCCCTGTCCCATGCAGAGACCCCTGAGACTTTGAGGCTCCAGTGTTCCCACCGCTTCACAACATCAAAGGCACACTCAGCTCATCTCTCCCAAGCATCTCCCCAACCCAGGGGGAGGAAGGACAGAGACAGGAGTTTAGATAAAGAAACTGGGGTTCAGAGAGGGTCATAAACTGAGCCCAAGTTCCCCAGCAATAAAATGACAGGACAGGGTGCTAACTCGGGATGTGACATCCTTTAAGAGTGACAAGACGCTGTCACTAGATATGTATTCCTCAGCGCAGCTTTGTGAGTGGAAGTCAGAAAGGAAACTACGTCTTGACCTATGTGCGTCCCTGCCATCTGCCTCTTCCCCTAGCTCGGATGAAGGTCCCAGGGAATGGGAACAGGGACTGTCTTGTTTACAGAGGCATTCTCAAAGCTGGCCTTGCTTGTCAGGGATTCAACTAGGACTTGTTAGAATCAACATACAGAGCCCACAACCCAGCGAGAGCCCTTAGAACCCATGAGCCACCCCAGACACTCAGAAATTCAAATCACACCGTGGATGGTATATTGTTAGTTTATGCTGTCAACCTGACACAACTCGAAACCACTTGGGAAGAGAGTTCAGTGAGGAATTATCTAAATTGTTAACTAAGGTGGAAAGATCCACTATGAATGTGGGCGGCACCATTCCTTAGGCTGGGATCTGATCAGTTAGGAGCAGAGAAAGCTATCTGAGCTATATGCAGCCAGTCGGCAAGCAACAGTCTGTTAGTTTTGCTGTTTCTGGCTATGGATGTCATGTGACTAGCTGCTTCTTGCCTTGACTTCCCCTCCCTGCTCAATGATGGGAATTATAAACCAAATAAACGTAAGGGTATTTGTTACATCAACAGGAATGGTAACTAGACCAGTCAAGGAACCAGCTGGCCTAAAGACATCCACAAAAGTCATTCTGCTACCCCCCAACCCCAGCCAAGCTGGACCCTTCTGAACCCTCCTGGCTCCTTTCCCAGAGAGCAAGCAGCCTGTAGTCCTTTAAGATGCTCTCGAAATCCCCACACTGTAACTGTGACAGCCCAAACCTTTACCATACACTAAATAGCCAGCAACCACATGTGGCCATTAAATGTCTGCAATACAACCAGTCTCAACTGAGATGTCCTGCAGGAACAGAACACACACTCACACATATACACACACACCACACACACACACACACACGATTTTGAAGACTGAGTGTGAAACAGAGCATAGGCTACCTCAATGATTTTTATATTCTATTCATGTCTAGCTTAATATTTTGAATTTAGTAGATTCGATATGCTCTAGAGCTTGTTAGAGTATTGATTATTATATGACATGTATACGTAAAGGTCATAGGACAATTTTGGGGAGCCAACTTTCTCCTTCCATTTTTACGCCAGTCTTGCATGGCAAGAGCTTTTACCTGCTGAGCCATTTCATGGGCTCTCTGTTACTGTTGCCCCTTCTAGAGTACTAGCAAGCTTAGCTGTAACATGTAGCTTGCTATTTCTGCTCATGAAGCCCGGGGACTGGCGGCTGGTGGGCCTGTGGCCTTGCGCCACCTGCTGGTGATTCTGGGGAAGTTAGGCTCTGGGCCCCTACCGTTGACTACAATGGTGAGCAGGCAGTCGAAGAGGGGTTGCAACCGCTGATGACCGCTGGTGATGATTTTGTGGAATACCTGAACAGAGAGGGAGGGGGACGGCATGAGTTACCCACCACCTCCAAATCCAGCCAAGAAGAGAATGTCACCCCAACCCTCAGGGCTGACCATGCACACCCCCTTACCACAATGAGCAAATCTGCATGTGTGCCTGTGAAGACCGGGATATCCATGGGCACGCGCACTGAGTAAGGCTTGTTCAGCCGTACCCCAAAGTTCCTCTCCCCACTCAGGAGCAGCAGGATGAAGACCCCGATGTGCATCAGGCCCACCCGAGCTGGGGTATACAACATAGGAGGCATTACACAGAGCAGGGGGGGAGGGAGAAGCAAGGACCCATCTTCAGGGGTTCAAGGAAACCCCATTGGAGGTTAGGGGTTCAAGGGAAGCCCCTGTGGGAGGTTACGGGTTCAGGGAAACGCGGTGTGGGAGGGTAGGGCACCAGGCTTGAGCTTCTGGGAGGTAGAACAGACTGGCTAGACTCCACCGGAAATCAAGACCCCATAGCTACCGCAGCATCCCAAGCCCACTACTGTCGTACATTGATCTGCCCGGGCGTCGTTGAGAAAATAGAGGATAGGAACCAGGATATCCAGCACGTCACTGCTCTTCAGTACAAAGAAGAGGAATTTCTGGGAACGAGAGAGAGCACCGGCGGGCTGCTTCAGTGAGAGGACTAGCTCTGCCTCACCTTCTCCCACCTAGGCTGTGGAGGCCCAGATGCTGAGTCCTTGGACTCTGGACCCCACTAATCCATCAGCAATGTCTCCACACGACTGTCACCGACAGGCGGGGCCCCGGAGTCCGCTCACCTTGTTGAAATCACAGAGTTTCCAGAAGAGAACAAGCAACTCCTGGTGAAACTGGATCTTCTTGGTGGAGTTGGGAAGGTAGGTCTGGAGCAGGGGATTGGACAGCAGCCGAGCTATCCCCTTGAGGATGAACTGGAAGTCCTGAGAGGGCAAAGCAGAGGCCCTTCCAATCCAGCTCCCTCCAGCTATACCCCTACAGATGTCTCCTCATTCTCCCATAACCTTGTCAAATCTCCAGAGCCCAGAGGACCTGGGTTTGGCTCTTACTGCTAGTACCCTGGGAAGTTCAGCCTCTGCCCCCCTCTCCAGCAGCTCAGAAGATCCCCTACGCAAGGCTGCAGCTCCTGGCAACCCCGAGATGGACCCCTGACCACCTAATTTCCTTGTTGGTAGCTGCTGTCCTGCTCCTCCCATCCCCCCATCACACAGGCGTCCTCCCCAGTTCTGTCAGCTTCTGAGTACACCCCACAAGCTGGGCTGTGCTCAGCTTTGATCTTTGTGGGACGGGGACATGCTCAGCCACAGTCCCTTGTAACACACACACACCCTCCAACTTGAGTCTGCCTGGACTTTAAGGCCGCAGTTCCTCCCACCCCTGAACCCCTGCCTCTCAGCAAACCTCCTCCTTTGGGAAGCCCTCTTGTTACCCTGGCTCAGCTAAGACTGTAAATCATTTCTTTTCTTTCCTTCTTTTATTTATTTACGTTTAAGGACAGAGTCTCCTGTCATTCAGGCTAGCCAAGAACAACCCTAAGCTTTTAAACCTCCTGCCTCTACTTCTCAGAGGCTGGCTTTTCAGTCGTGCGCCACTGAATCCCGATTGTGTGATGCTGGAGACCGACGAAGGCTTTGTGTGCATTAGGCAAGTGCTCTGCCAACTGAGCCACACAGCCCCAGCTCCCACCAATCCTTTCAGTGCATCGAAATCCCCCAAGCACTGCCATCATTGTTTTACTTAGGATGGTTATGCTCCTTCATGCAGGAGAGCAAGACTCCTCTAGCCCCACAGCCATTGCAGAGGGTGGGCAGTTAGAATCTCCCCCACCCCCGCTGTGCCTAACTCACCTCCTCACGATGAATTCGGGACAGGTAGTTCACAAACAGGTTCTCGGGCCCTGGAGGCTGCCAAGGAGAGGAGCTATGGTGAGCAGATCCCTCACTCAGGTCTGCCTGGATAGCAGCAGTGAGCTTTCCAAAGTTGGACCCTCCCCCGCTCCAGGCACACCACGAGCTGCCTCCCATGGTGTGCGCCTTTTGCCCATGGCTTGTGCTAATGGAGATACCATCTGCCCCCCCCCAGCCATCTCCCCATCCGGTCCTTACATCAGCATCATCCATAGCTGTGCCCGTGGTGGTGCCATCCACGGTGGGGCTGGTGCTGGTGGCACTGTCATGGTCCAAGGTGACAATAAGCACCTGAGCAGCCTCCTCCACCAGGGGCTCTCGGTAGTCCGAGAAGAGCAGGTGGTTGTAGGGGATCCCGTAGCCCACAGGGTCATAGGCACACACGGTGTTGAGGAGTGAAGTGAAGAGGGGCAGCGCGTGTCTGCAGGAGAGCACAGAGCAAGGCTGCAGGGATGCTCCCTTGGGCACGCCTGCCTCTCCAGCCACAGCCACAGCCACAGCCACAGCCACAGCCACAGGCAGGGAGCTGTGCTATCAGGCAGAAGGCAGAAGGACGAGCTGTCCCTTCCTGAATAGAAAATGCCCTCCTTATCCGTGCATGTGGCTGACTGTGATCAGGGACAAGCTGGGCCAAGAGCAGAGGAGTCCATTACACAGGGATGGACTCCCTGTAGAGAGCGTGCTCACGCCCTTCTCAGTTCTTGGGGTCACACACCCTCCATTGGGGCTACAGGCAAGAGGTCAGAGGAGCAAGGAAAAGACAGCCTCCCCTTGGGGAGCAGAAACCAGCTCCATCCCCTGGCTCCCAGGCTACAGCATGACTTGAATCAGGTCCATAGATGTCAAGGTTCAAGCTCCTCATCTTACACATGAGGAGACTGAGATCCAAGAGGTTAGGTGAGTGAGCGAGTGACAAAGGGTTGCTGTGTGCCTGGCAAAGCTATGAGAAGAAACACTAGCCAGGCTCTGATTGTGGCCGGTGTTGAGGGACACTTGGAGACCCTCTCTTGTGGTGATAAAAAGCAAAACCCAGAGGGGAGCCATGCCATGCAGGGGTCAGCTTCCAGAAGCAGGAAGGTTAAAAGTTTAGAATGCTAACACCTGTGTCAGCTGCACAGGGGCACAGCTGGGTGTACACAGCTGAGTGTACACAGCTGGGTGTGCACAGCTGGGTTGCACAGCTGGGTTGCACAGCTGGGTTGCACAGCTTGGGTGTATGCTTCAAGTACTCTGTCCCACTGATGACTATGTGGCACCCACATGTATTCATAAGTGTCCCCATATCCCTGGCGTGCCCCGCACGATCCAGACTTTTCCATCTATCAGGGTGGTCCTCAGACCCTCTTCTCTACCCACTGTCCCAAAGGACAACCACAGCCATGTGTGGCTGGCGACTGAGTGCTATTGAGCTGTTGATCCAGCTGACACTGGAAGTATAAAGTACACACTGGATTCAGGGAAGGAAACGTGAGAAAAGGAAATATGCTCATTACAAATTTAAGGCTCACTTTTTTAAACATACCGAGCTAAATAAAATATATAAGTTCTCTTCCTTTTTGCTTTCAAGAAAGGGTCTTATGTACCATAGGCTAGCCCAGAACTCACTAGTAGCCAAGGATGACCCTAAACTTCTTGGTTGATCTGCCTCCACCTCCGGAATGCTAGGATTACAGCTGTGTGCCACCACACCCAGTTCATCCAGGGCTCCACGAATACTAGACAAGCACTCTATACACAGAGCTACATTTCAAGCCCCTTACACTATATTTCTACTAAACAATGCGGTTCTAGATGGAAGACCTGAACCTTGGCCCAGGAGCCCCCAGGAAGTTTGGGGTCTTGATAGTAAGGTTCAGAAGACCCAGGTTCAATTATCAGCACACACATGACAAATCACAACTGTCTGTAACTCCTGTCCCAGGGGATCCAACACCCTCACACAGACATACATGCAGTCAAAACACCACTGTACACAAAATAAAAATAAATAATTAAAAAAAAATGTATGGCTAAGTTATAGTTTTATGACACCAGGGGGCAGCACGTCTCCTCAAATAAAACCGTCAGGGCTGGCACAGGGTTCCTAGAAGCAGACTAGGAAGGCCAGCTGCCTCTCACCTGTTCTCCGTGGAACAAAAGAACTGAACCCAGGGGTTGGTGCTGCCACTCTCTGGAGATGGGGGCAGGTACATGGCCTCTGAGAAGCACGTGAGCAGTAACTTCAGCAGCTCCATCCTGCAGGAGGGACAGGAAAGGCTACATGAGAACCCAGTCTCTCTCTGGAAGGGGCTGACACATCAACCCACCTCCCTGGCCCAGGCCCACGGGGAAAAAAAATGACCCCTGTTCCTCCATGTAAGGCCGAGGATGAATGGTAAGAGGGCTGGGTCTCTGAGCTATGTACAGGCCAGCCCGGTCCAGCTCACCGGTTCATGTCATGGATGTAGTTGGGCTGTGGGGAATGAGCAAAGCCCACACCAGCCTCCCAGATATATTCACAGCTGTCCAGGGAATGGACATCTTCTGCTGAGTCCTAGAAACAGGAAGTAGTAACAGGGGCTAAGGGTGTCACAAAACAAATAGCGGTGTGAGGCGGGCCCTGACTCCCTAAGCTTCCCAAGCTGCAGCAACGTACCCCAGTGTTCTCCTAAGGTCAGCCCTCCCCTCCCATGCCAGTCTCCTAATGGACAAGGAGAGAAATGGATGCTGTTGGAGTTCTTTAAAGGCTCGTTTCCCTGCAGTCTTGCATTGATTATTTTACTTGCTGAGCCCAGTCTGAGGCAGGGAGAGGAGGTAGGGAAGGTTGGAGGGGTAGGGGTGTGGCAAACTGAAGGGAGAAAGTACTCCTGGTGGAATGCCTGAGTAAAAAGGCAGGCTTCCTGGTTCCAGCCCTGCTCCCCTCCCAGCTCGGGCAGGGAAGACAATAGGTGCTTGTGTGCTGCTGCCTAGGAGACAGGGGCAGGCTGGACACCAGCTGGCTCCTCTCCAACAGTGCAACCCCCTATCCCACCCAGGATACTTATGCTGAGGAGGCCTGCCCTCTGAGCCACCCCTGCACCCTGCACCCTGCACTCGGGAGAACCGGGAGAACCGTAACTATGCTGGCCCCAGCAGGATCAGAGCCCAGCCTGGGTGTCTCACCACGTCGTTTCTCCGGTGGTTCTGCACAGTGAAGTCTGGGCAGAAGAGCAAATCGGCAATGGCCAGGAGCAAGGACTCAGCCAAGGGACGAGCGTTCTCATCCTCTTCCTCGCCCTGCTAAAGATGCAGGCTGCTCAGTGCGGGGCTGGCCAAGGAGAGGTGGCCCCAGGGCTTGGGGGTGTCGTGAATATGGGACTGGGTCTCAGCGGGCACATGTAGAAAGGGAGGAAAGAAGACAAAGTGGAGGGAAAGAGGAAGTGACTTCCTGCTCACCCCAAACCTCCCTTAGCCAGAAGAGGGCAGGGCAGAGGCAAACACTGGGCATAATGAGAAATGTCCCACCAGGGGTACTGGACATCTTGGGAATCATGATTATCAACCCTTGGCACTTGACTGAAGATAAGCCCTGAGTAGATGGGGCCTGGGAGAAGACAGTATGGTCCTTCTAAAGACATAATGGGCCTATCCCTGCACCCCTGCTCCAGGCTGTAGGAAGCAGAGGCCCCTTGGGAGAGAAACCGAAGGCCTAAAAAATTGGCACTGGCTCCTTCCCCCTCAGTGGTACCCTACCTCTAAGTCCCTATACCTATACTTTCTAAAAACAGGTGGCCCTGCCAGGATCCTCCAAACCCCCCTTGGCCAGGCCCACAGACCCCTCCATGCCCTGCCCCGGGCACTGTGGACCAGAAGAAGCCCCTCCAGTCGGGGTCCTCGAAGATGTAAGGTAGCACTCGGGTGAGTAGCCGGCTGCAGTTCAGGACGACCTGTTTCTCCTTCTCAGAGTGGCAGCCACCCTCTGCTCCTTGCACCAGCTTCTCCACAGCCTGTGGGGACAGACAGCAAGGGAGGAAGGAGCATGTGAAGGAGCCCTTTGGGTTCAGGCTACCCAAGCTGGAGAGGTCAGTTAGCTCAGGAAGGCTGTGACCTGGGGAAAAAACAGCCCAGAGCATCAGGAGAGCAGAGTCCAGTCCACTGGATGGCCAAGACCTCATCTGTGGTACCCCTCTCATAAAGAGTGTGTACCTCTTCTGAGAGCCTCTTTCTCTCCTAATCCTTTTGTGTAATACTATATTAAAGTGCCCTTTTTAAAGGTTAAAACAAGAGAAAAAGACCCGGGCTGGAAGAGTGGCTCTGCTGTTAAGAATACATTGTCTACCACATTTGGTAGCCCATATCTTTACTCCCAGCACTAGAAGCCAGAGACAGGTGGATCTCTATGAGTTCAAGGCCAACCTGGTCTATGTAGTAAGTTCTAGGCATCCAGGGCTTCAACAAAATAAAACAAACAACAATAAAACCCAGCTTGCTATCCTTGCCAAGGACCTAGAGTTCAGCTCCCAGCACCTACGTGGTGTCTCACAACCATCCATAACTCTAGTTCCGGGGAGTCCAATGCCTTCTTTTGCTCTCCATGAGCATCAGGCATGTACACGGAACATTATAGATACATGCATGCAAAGCACTCACACACATAAAATAAAATAAATAAAATTTAAAATTTTATTTATTTATTTTTGGTTTTTCAAAACAGGGTTTCTCTGAATAACGCTGGTTGTCCTGGAACTCACTCTGTAGACCAAGCTGGCCTTGAACTCAGAAATCTCCCTGCCTCTGCCTCCCAAGTGCTGGGATTAGAGTGTGCCACCACTACCCGGCAATTTTTTTTTTTAAGACCTCGTTTGTAACAGAGAAATCTCTGTTTAGAGGCTGGAGCATCTCACAGGAAAAGCTAAGTGAGGTGGTGTGTGGAAAGATAAGATAAAGCTCTCGTAAATGGCAGCAGCGGCCATGGATACTTTTCCCTCACCCCCACCAAGGAGAACTGGAGGCAAAGAGGCTGGACCTCCAGAACCTGTGGGTGAGATGTGAGTGCTCTGTTCTGCGTGGACTAGGCCATTCGGCCTCTCTGGGAAGGGTGGGGACAGCTGTGAGGAGCCAGACAGCTCATACCTTGTAGCACAGCGTGGCCAGGTTAGAGGGTGACTCTTCTCGCACAGCCCGGATCTCTGCTGCCGGCACCAACGCAAAGACATCCTGCACCGAGGTAGCTGTGTCTGCCCAGAACTGGTCCCAGAAAGCATTGTCGGTGGCTTCCACGGGCTACAGGGGAATCCAGTATCCTGAGTTACACCTTTCTCAACATTCACAGATGAGCCCTGGCAGGGAGGCCACCATGGCTATCCTCCATCCCAGCCAGCGCCCAGGAGCCTCCCCATCTGGCTGACCTTATTCAGCTGCCACAAGATAGGTGTGTATGGGCGAGGGTCCACTAGGTTCTAAAACCCACTGTGTCACCGAGGGTTTGTGTGTCTCTGGCTAAGTCCACGCATTTCTCTAAAAGAGGAGCTGACATCATCACCAGACCACATCCCATGGTTACACCAGTAGGTCAAGTGTCTAGGAACTAGACCAAGGCTCTCCCCAAAGGGCATACGCACCCCATTCACAGTCATCAGTACTATCTTCTCACAAGCCATCCTTTCTCAGCACAGCTACCAGTGCCAGGCCCACCAACCTCCACACAATCCTCTCAGCACCCGCTGCTGGTCCATGCTGCAGCTCCAGTCACTTTCAGGGAGCTCCAGCCTCCAAATCAACCCCCCCCACTTCAGTGCCTCCACCCCATGCAATAGCCAAAGCCACGGAGCCTTCACCTAAAAGCCCCTGGGGACCCCCACTGCCTGCTGGACCAAGGCAAGACATCAGCTCAACACTCATCCAAGATCTTAAACAGGCCTTGAGGCTGGGCTGTAGTTCAGTTGATAGAGCACTTGCACAAAGCCCCAGAGGGGATCTCGAACAATGGGTGCATTAGGACTGGAGGCGAGGGCCTGTAGTCCCAGCACTTGGGAAGATCAGAAGTACAAGGTCACCTGCAACTACACTATGAGTGAGTTCAAGGACAGCCTGGGATTCAACAGACCTCATCTCAACAACAACAATAACAACAACAACAACAATACACACACACACACACACACACACACACACTCCTGTATTTACTACTCCTAGACATGACCCCAGTAAATTTCTTTTGTTTTGCCCAGGCTGTATATTTCCCACTATACTCTTCTCATTTCAGCAATAATTACATTGGGCTTGAGATATGGCTCAGTTGGTAGAGGGGCTTGCCACCAAGCCTGATGACCTGAGTATCAAACTCAGGATCTGCTCATTGGAAGGAGTAAACCAACTCCCACAAGTTGTCCACTTCAAGCCAATATAAACCTCCCTCCTATACATACAAGCACACACACACACACACACACACACCCTAACAAAGATGGTTTTTTATTTGTTTTTTAATTTTAACAGGCTGAGTGTAGTGGCATACACCTTTAATCCCAGCACTTGGGGGGCAGAGGCAGGTGGATCTCTGTGAGTTTGAGGCCTGCCTGGTCTACTGAGTGAGTTCCAGGATAACCAGGGTTACATAGTAAGTGCCTGTCTCAAAACATAGGAACTAAGGTAAGAAACAAAGTTCCAAAGGTCCTATTGAGACAAGCCTTTAAAATACACCTGCTCATGGGAACTAGAGAGCCGGCTCAGAGGTGCTGCTCTTCCAGGGGATTCAGGTTTGGTTCTCTTATAATTCCAGAGATCTGACGCCCACTTCTGGCCTCTATAGGCACATGCCCACTTGTGGCATACATACAAAGAAATACACATAAATAAAAATGAAAATTTAAAATACATAACTTATGGTCCTTGAAACATAGACAATCATACAGGCAAATGACCAAGGCAACCATTTTCCATGATAAATTTTACTTCTAGAATTCTGCACTGGGATGGATAGTTTGATGTCAATTTGATGCAGGCTGGGGTCATTTGAGAAGAGGGAACCTCAATTAAGAAAATGCCTCCAGCTGGGCAGTGGTGGTGCATGCCTTTAATCCCAGCACTTGGGAGGCAGAGGCAGGTGGAGCTCTGAGTTTGAGGCTAGCCTGGACTACATAGTCACTTCCAAGATAGCCAGGGCTACACAGAGAAACCCTGTCTCAATAAATAAATAAATAAATAAATAAACAAACCAAACAAACAAACAAACAAACAACCTCCTTAAGATCCAGCTGTAAGGCATTTTCTTAATTAGTGATTGACTGGGAGGGCCCAGCCTATTGTGGATGGAGCCATCCCTGAGCTGGTGGTCCTGAGTTCTATAAGAAATCAGGCCGAGCAAGCCATGGGGAGCAGGTCAGTAAGCAGCCCCCTCCATGACCACTGCACCAGCTCCTGCCTCCAGGTTCCTGCCCTGCTTGAGTTCCTGCCCTGACCCCAAGTTGCTTTGGTCAGGGTGTATCATTACACCACACAGGCATGCTCTCCTTTGGGAACCTCCAGCCCCAACTTCTACACCCCACATTTCTGACTCAGAAATTTTGATCCACTCACCTTACAGCCCAGCAGCCCAGCATTGGCCCTGCTCTCAAAGCTGAGGCAGATGAAGCTGAGGTCCTGACGAGGCTGAGTGCCAGGGGGCTGCCCAAACCCAAGGCTGGGACTGCAGGCTTCACCAAAGTGCCTACCCTCCACCCCATTCTGGGGAGCCCCAGGGTAACTCATGGCTGCACCCTCAGTCCCAGAACTGGTAGAGCAAGTCAGCTGAAGGTAAACATAGGCTAAAGGAGAGGCTCTGGAGCTGGGGTTTGCTGGACCTCAGCCTCACCAGTCCTAGTGGCCTGGAGCCAGAACACAGTGGGAAAGGACATCTCAGAGGAAAGGCCTGTGGAGATTCCCCTCATTGGGAGCTCCTCTGAAAACCTCTAATACTCAGCTCACCTCTCAGGTAGTCAGGATCTCTTAAAGGGGCTGAAGCCCCTGCTGAATACAAATAGAGCTGACCACTGACCTAGTTCACTAGACAACCATCATCTCGGAACTGAAATCCAAACGAGATGTAAGAGGGCCTTAGAGGTCTAACCTAGAAGCAGAGGGGGAAAAAAAAAAACCCTTCATAAACAAGCATTTATCTATCTACCCCCACCTTTTTCATGTAGCCAGGGCTAGCCTGTAGTCCCTCTCACTATGGAGACTGAACATAGGACCTCATGAGTGTTAGCCTCAGCTCGCACTTCCTCCCCTGATCCCACTGGGTCTTAGGCATTTGCATTGGCTGAGGGACCAGCTGTAGCTTTAACATTTTTTACTTTATTTTTTTATTTACCTGCATATGTGCCTCTCTCTGCATGTACACATACATGAGGCTGTCCCTAGAGGCCAGAAGGTGTTGGATCTCCCCAGAGCTCACAGGTAGTTGTGAGCCACCCCAACGTGGGTGCTGTGAACCAAACTCTTCATCTGAAAGAGTAGCTGGAGCCCTCTTAACCACTGAACCATCTCTCCAGCCCCAAGCTGGGGTTGTCACAGTCTCCTTCTAGGGTGGGAGTAGTAAGGGGTTAAAACCAGCATTGAGCTAGCCCAATAAGGACGATGTGTCCTGACGGGTGATCAAAATATTATCCTAGGTGCACGCACATGCATGCGTGTGAACACACACCTATCAGCTCTTACCCTAGCCTGCAGCAGAGCATCCTCAATGAGCAGGATCGGGGGGAAGAGTCTCTGATCCTGTAATGCCCCACTCTGGGGCCCCAGCCAAGTGAGGAAAGAGTCAAGAATGTGGCTGGCCTCAGAGTTAGGGTTAAGCCCTGCCCAGGGCTGGCTAATAGGGCAGGAAGAAAACAGGATGCAGGGCAGGAAGGCAGGGAAGGCTGACCTGCAAGAGCTCAGGCCCAGGCTACAGTAAGATCCACTTGTCTACTGCCCAAAGCACAGCCTCGGAGGGCTTAGAAGTGAAGTCATCCTGTGGCCATCACATCTGCAGCCCCTTGGGGATACTGAGTTTGAAGGTCCAGGAAGACCTTTTCGGACCAGGTTCTTGCATCCCAGCTGCTCAAAGCTGATCACTACAGAGTCCAAGGCTTTGGCCCCCACCCACCTGTGAGAGTCCCATGCTTATGAGAAGGCCCACGGGCTAGTGAGATGGCTCAGCAGGAAAGGCACTTGGTAAAAATGCTTGGTAAACGCAGTGTGTGCATGCTGCCAAGCCTAACCTAAGTTCTATCCCTAGGGCCCACATAGTGGAAGAAGAGAACTGACTCTCATAGTTGTCCTCTGACCTTCATGTATATACATGATACACATGCATACACACACACACACCATAAATAATAATAATATAAACTGAAAAGAAGGAGGAGGACAGATGGGAGAGGAAGGGGAAGGAAAGGAGGAAGAAGAGGAGAGATAGGAGAAGGGGGAGGAGGAAGAGGAAGATGGGGGAGGAAAAAGGGGAATAGTCTACACTGGGTCTCCAATCTATTCTAGACCCTGATCCAAGCAACTGTCTTCATCTGAGAACCGACTATCTCAACCAGGTACAAACTTACTGATGTAGTATTCAGGGGGAGGGTGCCCAGCTTTCTAGATCTGGTTGGGTTTAAGCCTGCTGCCAAAGGATCTGCTCAGCCCACCAAACCATCTTCCAACAAGCCAGCTCCTCCCCAGGCAGGGCAAACATGGGAGACACTCCCCCACCACCCTACACTGTGCAAAATACCACATACCACCCTTTTCTGCTACCCACTGATCGAGAGTCTCACGTCTGACGTTCTGGAACAAGCCATGGGAAGCAAAAAAGAAGCAGTTCTGGGTTTTCGCCAAGTGCCTCTCAGATAGAAATGGGCTCTCTAGAGGCCCTGGCATTCCTTCCCTCGGCCTCTGACCTTTCCAAGGTGGGTAACAGGGTGTGGGAGTAGTGGTCTGCTCTCTGAGGCTGTGACTGGCTGGTTGTGGGAAGGCAGCTCTCCTAATCCCACTCACACTGGCCAAGAACAATATAGAGCTCTGAGAACAGGAGGATGGGGGTGGGGTTCCAGATGGCAGTAGGTCCAGAGCCCTTTGACAGTCAGGGCCTTGGAGAGGCTGCTGGTATCTCCAGAGTAGCCTGGTTTCCAGAAATGAAGATTGAAGGGACGACAGGGAAGGAACCTTGCTGGGTCAAGAGGTGTGTGCTGAAGATAGGAGGCAGCTTCTGTGACACTTGTAGACTCCGGGGATGGGGGGAGGGGGAGAGTGTGGACTGGAGTTACCCATGGCTTCCTCTCCAACAGACTAATGATAATCTCCTCATCCCCGAACCCCTGAACCCCCGAATCCCTATGGGTGCCAAAAAGCACAGCCAATCAGCTCCACCAGGCCTGGAGAAGCCCCTGGATCATCACTAGCTGGAAAGCTGGCTTCCCTAGGCCTGAGGACAGCTCCTCTTACCCAGCTGCCGCTGCCTGCCACTCTATGAGCTCCCAGGAAGACCTGGGCCTTCCCTGCCCTCAGGCATCAGCCAGGGCCCAGAGAGGCCACCGCTGCCACCGTTGCCATCGCGCACCAGCTGTTTTCCCCAACCCAGGCAGGCGCCGGCCCGGCTTTGTTTGCATTGAGTCAGCCGGGGCTGTATGTCCGGGACCATGGGCACTGAGGGGCAGGGAGATAAGCGGGGCGATGGATGGGTAGGTGGGAGCGGGAAGAGGCTGGTTAAGCGAGGCTGCGGGCACCGGGGGGCGGGACAGGGGGCGGATAACGTTGTCGCCGCCGGTTCCAGGAGTAGGCACACGTCAGCCTAAGGTGGCAGCAGCAGTGCCCGGGAGAATGTTCCCAGGGGAGAGTAGGCATAGGGTGGGCTCCCAGAGGCAGGGATGGAGCCCTAGTTACAAAGGAAAAGTCCCGTTCCGGTGCTTGTCTCAGCATCCCCCTCTGGATTAGCCGGTCACCTCACCCTCGGGTGAACCATGTTCCCCCAGCCCCCGGCCCTGCCCTGCCCCCAGGGCCGGCAGGTGGATGAAGAGGCTGGGCCCCCAGGCGCACCTGCGTCTTGGTGGTCAGCTGGATCACCGCCTTCCGGAAGTTCAGCTTGGAGTCTGCGGATCCCATGTCGATGGAGCCCGCTCCAGCCCGACCCCAGATTCTGACTCTGCCGCGGGCTCCGGCTGTGACTCCAGCTCCAGCTCCGCAGCCCCGGCTGCTCTCTGGGGAGCGAAGCTGCGAACCCCGCCCGCCGCAGGCGTCGGCCCCGCCCCTGTGGCTCCGCCTTTAGATCCGCCCCCACGAGGCCCCGCCTCTGCACCTGCCGCTCAGGCCTCCAAGAAGAGGTCCAGAGTTCTCCGTGGAACCCAACTCCTGGTCCTTTCGTCTGCTACTGAGTGTTGTCCCCGATCCTCAGTCCGCAAGACTGAAACCCTCCTGGTATCTCATCTCCTGCCTCCACCTTCATTCTTCATTCCTGCTCAGACCCGCAGTTTCTCCTCCAATCCTCTCTACCTGATGTTCATGCTTTCGTATTATTGTTGCTATTTGGGCTTGCTTGCTTTTTCTCTTTTCTCTTCTTCTCTTCTCTTCTCTTCTCTTCTCTTCTCTTCTCTTCTCTTCTCTTCTCTTCTCTTCTCTTCTCTTCTCTTCTCTTCTCCTCTCCTCTCCTCTCCTCTCCTCTCCTCTCCTCTCCTCTCCTCTCCTTTCTTCCTTCCTTCCTTCCTTTCTGTTTGCTTCTCTTTCTGACCTATCAAATCCATGTGTCTAGCCTTGAAGTTATTCTAACCCTTAAAAGGTTTAGCTCTTGCTTGTGTGGAAGGATGGGCTGACTCAGTGTCCCTGTTCCAGGAAGGCAGCTCAGCAGTGAAAGATCCCTTGGGTCTTGACGCCTACCTAGCTCCCTGGCTTCCCTGAGAACTCTTTGAAGTGCAGAGGACATGACATAAACATCACAGATCCTGGTTTCAGAAGAAAGGAGTTACCCATGGTATAGCCTAGTACACTGTGTTTGTTTTGTGAGGAGTTTATCATAGGCTTGCCTTGAACTCCCTGTTACTGGTGATGAATGTTTTAATCCATCTCCCAAGTACCAAGGCCACAGGTTACATGATCATCCTTGGTATTATGGGGTGCTGTAGATTGAACCAAGGGGTTCTTGTATGTTAGGCAAGCACTCTAATTATTAAATTAAGAGTAATATCTGACAACCCAATAAAAATAGTTGATACACATATGAGATCTCAGAACTCAGGAGGTGAAGGCAAGAGGGACAGCCCACTGTCATCCTTGGTGAATAATGAGTTTGAGGCCAGCATTGGCAAAATCCAAAATAATCTGGTATCTAATATATATATATATATATATATATATATATATATATATATATATATACCGTAGCAAGCCAGGACAGTAGGACAGCCAGAGCCATGTATGATGTATGTGTTCCACCCCTCACACAATCATGTTACTGTGTCTAGAAGTTTCTGAGAATCCTGGATAGTTCTTAACAACATGACTTTAACCTAAAGGGGGATCCCAGAGTTGTAAAATGAGGAGTATGCCCCATCAAGGCAGCTGGAGCAGGTGCGGAGGTAGAGAGAGAGGGCATGGTCTCACTACCTCACAGAACAAGCCACAGCATTGGGTAGCTCTAGCTTTTCTCCAAAGGTATGTTGTCCCTACAAAATTCTGGGTGTGCCCCCGGGGCTTTTTTTTTAATCACTCTGAGATAATGAATGGTTTCTTTATTCAGTTTAAAAAAAAAAAAAAAGCATAGCACCAAGCCAAGTATGCTAACACAGGCCTTTAATCCCAGCACACAAGAGGGAGAGGCAGGTGGGTCTCTTTGAGTTCAAAACCAGCCTGTTCTACATAGCTGGTTCCAGGCCAGTCAGAGCTACACAGCAGGACCCTGTCTCAAACAAATAATACCTGAGAATCTGTGGACCAGCACTTGGCACCAACGCCACTGACCTGTGGGCTTCTCAAGAGAGTCCCAGTCAGACTATCAAATTCCAATCTTCAGCTTGCCTAAGATAACAGAAATTAATCTGCCTCTGGCTTAGTTGGTTGGTGGATCAGGTATTAACTGAATATAAAGTTTTCTTGTTTCTTTGCTTATTTGCAGACAGGATCTCGTGTCACCCAGGCTGACCTGGAACTCTTTATGTACCTGAGCTTGGCCTTGAATTTCTGATCTTCCTGCTTCTACCTCCTGAGTGTTGCGATTACAGTTATACACTGCCCCCCTCCTGGCTATAATATACGATATTATCATTTATAGACATTCGGGGAATGGTGGAGCCGTGGGAGCAGAAAGCAAGCCAGCAGTTGCTGGGAGCTAGAGGTGGGAAGGGTGGACTGAGAAAGATAAGGAGGGAACTTAGAGGGGCAATGAAAACCTTCTGTTTGATTTTTCTCAGAACAATAGGCCTCAAGAGAGTGAGCTTTACTGTGTGTAAACTGCACCTCAATAAACTGGACTTTTAAAATGAAGGCCAAGGAACATGGGAAGCAGCTTAGCTGACAGATTGCCTGCTTAGCATGCAGGACATTCCGGGTTCCATCCCCAGCCCTACAAAAATAAAGAAAAATAAAAGCTGTCACCGGCAAGGAAACTAAGTCAGCAAACCAGTCTCTCTACGACTGTATACATGTAAACATTTTCATAGTAAACATTTTAAGAAAACAATCTGTCTGCATAAAGGCACCATCAGTAAATAAAATAGAACCTCTGAACACGTAGAGAAATTACTCTTTTCTTATCAATGTGACAATCTTCTGGGAGGTTCTTGGCTATGGGAAAGCATGCCATGCTCTTGTTTTGTGGCCAGAATAAAAGACTCACTGGTCAGTGGCTCCTGTGTCCCTCTCCGGAGTCCTTTCTCTAAATTCAACCATCATTCATCCAGCAGACATTGACTCCGATCCTATTAAGTGCCGGGTACCATTGAAGGAGGCAAGGGCCTAAGCTGTACATGTCTCTACTGCCAATAAATCAAGACATTGAGAGCTATGACGTTGAAAGTCAATCTCTACTCAGGGCCCTGGTAGAACTAGATAAGAAAGAAAGTGGCTGAGGAGGAGAGTCTAGGCTGAAGCTTGGAAGGTGACCGAGAATGTTAGTACAGGCTGGAAACAGATAGAGGAGGGATTACTCGAGAGAGGTTTCTCACTGGGAAGCGCTATGGGGTCGGAACGGGTTACTGAGACCACTAAGGGGCAAAGGAAGGGATAGCTGCCAGTGCCCAGGGAGAGGGAACCCACTAGAGGATAATCCCCTGCCTGGGCTGTAGTCTCCAGAAAGGAAAGGAAAGTTGGAATGAACACCCCCACATTACTCCTGCCTTGCTTCCAACTTCCTGCTAATCAGGTGAACCCACGGAAAGCAGAAGATTGAGAAAAGCCGGTGACAGAGTTTTGGGAAAGCTCGGCCATGGAAAATGAAGGAAACGGAAGGAAATCTACACAGACAAGTGGAAAATTTTCAGCTTCCAGCCATTAGGGAGAGCAAGCAGCAGAAAGGCCTGGAGCTTAGAGAGCCTCACATCCAGAGACCTGGTTGGAGGGAGACTTCGATGGGAGATAACAATTGAGATAACCCAGGAGCCGACCCTACAGGACTACATACAACCTAATAAGCTCTAATTGTATTGCACAACCACTAAAAAGGCCTTTGAAGTGGAGAAATGATGTCATCAGATGACATTAGGTCTTAGCAAATTGTCCTGGCTGATGCAGGAGGGACAGAAACCTGAATACTGGGAGCAGGCAGGGAGTTGGTGAGCGGGGAAGGGCTAAACCAAGGCAGCAGCAAGGAGGGAAAACTTTTGGAATCCTGGAAGTTGGATGTCAACCAGATGGAGATTTTCGGAAGCATTTCACAGAACAACGTCCCCACCAAACGGCATAAAACAATGACCATTTCACTGTCTCTGACATTCCTGAGTCAGTGATTAATGGGGATGCAGCTGAGATGGCTGGTTTCCACTCCACACTGTCTGGGCCTCAGCTGGGAAGACTGGAAAGGCTGGGGAAGTGTTATCTTTGAACAGCTGAGGGACGGAACCAGCTGGGAACTTCTTCATTCACACATGCTAAGCCCGAGAGAAGCCCTGAGACTGGGCTTAGCTGGCTCGGAAGACAAAATTCTGACTCCTGGGGGCTGAAGAGATGCCTCCATGGCTTAGAGTGCTTGCTGCTCTTCCAGAGGACCTGAGTTCAGTTCTAACCACCCATGTCCAGCAGCGCACACACACAACCTATAACTTCAGCTCCAGGGGATCCAATACCCTTTTCTGGCCTACATACACAGTGTACACTCACACACAGGCAAATATACTCAGAAATCAGGCCTGTTATCTGTTCTCCAAGAGGGAAAAAAAATCTAAGTTTGGGATGATCTTTAACACCTAATCCTGCCTCCATCTCCCAAGTGCTAAGATTCCAGGCATGTTCCGCCATGCCCAACCTTTGGCACCACATTTAAAAGTACCACATTGCTGTCAGTGTGGTGGCACACAACTTTAACCCCAGCAGTCAGGAGGCAGAGGTGGGTGGATCTCTGTGAATAATACAGGTCCAGCCTGGTCTACATAGCACATTCCAGTCCAACCAGGGCTCTACACACGCACACACACACACACACACACACACAGAGTCTCCACAGCCTGAACAAACAATCTATATTTGCTCTCTCAGTTTCTGGTTTCCCAAGCCCACACCCCTCTTCCTGCACAGGCCTCTGTGCAGGTCATTCCCAAAGCCTCTTTCATCCCTTGGTCCTCTGTTCTGCTGCCTGACCCATTCCTCCTCCTGTGGCATCTCATCTTAAAAGTCACTCTTTTCTGAGAGATTGCCCATCCCCTACACGTTATTTCAGCCCCTAGTGTTTTCCTTAAAACTCTAACCACTATTTTTCTTTACTTTGTTTTGCTTTAAAGGGGGGAGGGGGCTGGTGAGATGGCTCAGCAGGTAAGAGCACCCGACTGCTCTTCCGAAGGTCCTGAGTTCAAATCCCAGCAACCACATGGTGGCTCACAACCATCCGTAATGAGATCTGGCGCCCTCTTCTGGAGTGTCTGAAGACAGCTACAGTGTACTTACATATAATAAATAAATAAATCTTTAAAAAAAAAGATATATATGAGAGTTTTGTCTATACTAGTGTGTCTGCACACCAGTGCCTGCAGGGGCCATGCGGGTACTGCGGATGGAACCTGGATCTTCTGGAAGAGAAGCCAGCACGCTGAGCCAGCTCTCAGCCCTGGTTTCTCATTTTTCTTTGTTTATTGTTTCTGAACAGGGTCTCCTATAGCCCAGGCTGACCTCAGACTCACTATGTAACCAAAGCCAGACTTGAACTCCTGGTTCTCCTGCCTCAGTTTCCCAGTGGCTGGAGGAATGCACTATGACCACACCTGAATAATATGGATTAGAAACGTGTGGTTTTGGCACTATTTTATTTTGTCTATGTTTATTTTCTTTTTGTTGTTGATTTTCTTTTCTTTTTTTAAAGATTTAATTATTGTTATATGTAAGTACACTGTAGCTGTTTTCAGACACACCAGAAGAGGGCATCAGATCCATGGTTGTGAGCCACCATGTGGTTGCTGGGATTTGAACTCAGAACCTTCTGAAGAGCAGTCAGTGCTCTTAACCACTGAGCCATCTCACCAGCCCTTGTTTTGTTTCTTAAGACAGGATTTCTCTTTATAGACCTGGCTGCCTTGGCACTTGCTGTGTAGACCAGGCTAGCCACCCAAGAGTTGGGATTAAAGGCATATGCCACCACCACCCCACTAAGATTTACTTTCTTTTAGTCCTGTATAAATGTATGTATGTATGCATGCAGGCATGCATGCATGCATGTATGTATGTGTGGTTGTGTGATAGTGTGTGCATTTGTGACTACAGTAGTTATGGAGTACAGAATACACAGTAAGTGGGAAAATAATCTGAGCCACAAAACAAAACCAAGCAAAAAACACACAGAAAAAGATCTGGGAAGTAGCTCTGTTGGCACAGTGTTACGTTCACAAAGCCTTGAGGTTCGGTCCCCAGCATACATCAGGAGTAATGGCATACACCTGTAACTTCAGCACTTGGGAAGTACAGATTCCTGGATCAAGAAGTTCAGAGCGGCAGGACTGCCAACGTCAGCACTGCCAGCGTGCGCACCGTCATTTCCGGCCAGCTGTGCTGGTCTGGATGCGGAGGTGGAGGACAGAGACCGAGGGCTGGGGAGTGGCGAATGTGCGACTCCAAGCTGTCAGATGTCATCCTTGAATACAGTTTGAAGCAAGCCTGGGATACACAAGATCCTGACTATGAAAAAGGGTAAGTAGAGTCAGGCAAGGTAGTCCACTCCCTCACTCCTAGTGAAGTATCAAGCTGGCCAGGGCTACATATGCAACCTTCAACTTGAAACAAAACAGAATATGGATGGATAATTGATGCAATGTTGCACTTCATTGTTAAGATGCTAATACCAAGCACACGGTTCAGGTTGTCCGTCCGGTGCCCCTGTCCTGGTTCTGAGCACTTGGCTTCATACTAACTCTGAATTCTCCCATTAACCCCTGAGTAAGGATGGATACTGTCCACATTAACATCCTAAAAGTAACCCCACTCATGAGAAACTTGGAGGGTTTGCACTGAAGGGATCCCAGGCAGACACAGGGATTTCAGGCACTTCCCAACCCGAGAATATAAAATCCCCCTTTCAGAGAAGACAGTTGCCTGGGACAAACTCAGATGGTGTATGGAAGAGGGAGGAGGGACGCCAGATGACCTCACTCATTCACGTGTATTCAGTGCCTTACTCTGCCAGGCGCTGACCTCATACTGGTAGAAAGGACAGATAGAGATCATTGGGTGACATTTGTCTCTTTGATGAGAATGGTCAGGAATGGGGACACGGAGGGAGCATAACCTACAGGAGAGGTGAGAACCCAAAAGAAAGATCCCCAGTGTTGCCTCTTTCCCTTCAATGCAAGATACAGGGCGTCTGCTGGCATGGGAGGGCACAGAGAGGCGAGTGACACGCCCTCATCCTTTTCCAGGGAAGCTGGTGCCATTCTGAGCGGCAGGACTGCCAACGTCAGCACTGCCAGCGTGCACACCGTCATTTCCGGCCAGCTGTGCTGGTCTGGATGCGGAGGTGGAGGACAGAGACCGAGAGCTGGGGAGTGGCGAATGTGCGACCCCAAGCTGTCAGATGGGCGTCCAGGGCCTCACCCGAGTTGGAGCTGGGCTGGCAGCCAGGGAGTTGCATTCTCGCGGGGCTCCGAGTCGGTCGGTCCGGGTTGGTGTTGGTGGCGCACTCCACTGTCAGGATCTGAGCTCGCATCCCCTGGATCTGAGCTTGCCTCCTCAGGTTTCTGAGCATCGAGGATGCGTACAGAGAAGTACATCTTGCTATTAGGAGTCAACACAGATCTCTAAGAAATTCTGTTGCTCAAGATTTGGAAGGCATCCAGCTGCCAAAGGCTCTGGCCTTGGTGCTGCACTTTGATGCCCTGAGGCACGGGTTTTCTGACCCAAATATGAGACACAAGGCTCAGGGAGTTATCGCAGTCAGGAAATTTATTTGTCCTCCGACCCCCACCCTAGACACTGGTATCCACCTGACTTTGACTATGTGACAGGGTCAGGTTTGAAGTTGATCCCGGGAGGCAGACCTATCTCCTCATAGACTAGATTAGAGTTGGAAGTGTCACCACCCCCGCCTCTGAGCCAGAATAGGCAACAGACATATCACAGGCTTGGCACACGTCCTGTATTCCCATCCCCAACAGCCAGCTAACACCCTATGCTCATACCCTCTGTGTTCTGCAGACGGACCCAAGAGGTTCCATCACCCTGGTCACGTCAGTGGGTCAGTGGCCCAGCTTCAGCCTTACCCTCACACCAACCACCTGGGATGTGCACTGAGATTCCTTCTATCAGCATGATTGAAAAAAAAAAATGATGCCAGCATAACCCCAGTTTCTATAGGCCAGCACACACCATGCCCATCCCTGCCTCTGGGAGTCACATGGAGGGCGTGGTCCGTGTGGGCAAGGCTAAGAACCAAGAAATGGGTAGAAGCTGGGTTGCTCTCAAGCACAGAAGGCAATTAAGTCACCACTGAAAACAACTTTAGTGCCAAGATATGGGGTGCATTTTCACATTTGAAGTCTGCCTTTAACTGTCTGAGCAAGGGGCTGGAGAAATGGCTCCGTGATTAAGAAGTGTTGGCTGTTCTTTCGGAGCACTGGAATCTGGTCCCCAGCAACCATGCCACGATGCTCACAAATGCCCCTAACTCCAGCTCCAGAGGCTCTGATACCCCACTCTGGCCTCTGTGGATAATCCTCCACTAATACACATAAATAAAATAAATCTGGGGAGGAAGGGAAAAATAAATAAGACAAGTCTTTTTTTTCTCTTTTCTCTAGCAAGGGAGATACCCTATAGTCAGGACTGCTCAGGCTAGGGAAACTGAGGTGGCCATCCTCAGACCTGCTCCTCAGTCCTTGCTTACCTCTGGGACTTCTGGAGTGTCCTGGACAGCTCTGGCTCATAGGTACCTTCCCACAGAGCTACGGGATGAAGACATGATGGATGGATGGATGGATGGATGGATGGATGGATGGATGGATGGGGAAGGTAGGCTGAATATGTGAACACTCAGTGGGCATGGGGACCTGACCAGCCTGACCAGACAGATCCCTTTAGAGTCCTAGCTCTCCATCCATGTGTCCCTCAGACCCAGCTCTGACTGTCATCACCGCTACCCGGTTACTAGAGCTAAGCCTGTGGGAGTATCACTCTAACACAGCAGGCCCTTCATGTGCTGGGTCAGTTATGTGCCACCTCCATTACCATCTTCTCTCTCCACTTCCCTTCCCACAGCCTCTCCCACCCCACCATTACTGTCATCATGCTAGGCCCTTGGCAAAAAGTCCCTGTGGTCATCTTGCTTTTCTGCAATCCTGTGTTTCCAAATTACCAAACTGATATTTTACAAATGAAAATAAAAGGCATCTGATGGGTTCATCTAGGGTTTGGTGTCTACAGTTCTGATCTCAGCCCACTCCTCTTTGTACTCCGATCCAACCTGGGCTGCACTTCCCATGGATTCTTTTGTCCTGAGAGTTTTTGAGCTTGCTGTCTCTTACACCTGGAGTATTCCTCTAAAGATTATACCACGGCTGCCACTTTACCCTTTAAATATCATCTTAGACATCACCTTCTGAGCGAGGCACCTTTGCAGCCTGGATCTAAGTAGCTCCCAAACTCTCCACACGCCATCAACTTCCTTCTTAGCACACTTTAGTTCGAAGCTACACAAGAGCAGAAATCTCCTGTCTTTCAGTCATTTTCCCTCCTCCTCCTCCTCTTCCTCCTTCTCCTCCTTCTCCTCTTTCTCCTCCTCCTCCTCTTCCTCCTCCTTCTTCTCTGTCCTCCTCCTCTTCTTCTTCCTCATCCATCTCCTCCTCCTCCTTCTCCTCCTTCTCCTCTTTCTCCTCTTTCTCCTCCTCTTCCTCCTCCTTCTTCTCTGTCCTCCTCCTTCTTCTCTGTCCTCCTCTTCCTCTTCCTCATCCATCTCCTCCTCCTTCTCCTCCTCTTTCTCCTCCTCCGTTGCTCAGAATGACCTCATGTAGCGCCTGCCGAAGTCAGAAGAATGTGTTGGATTCCCTGGGACTGCGGTTATTGAGAGTCGTGAGCTGATATACGGGGCTGGTGCTGGGGATAAAGCCTGGGTTCCCGGGAAGAGCAGCCAGTACTCTTCACTGCTGGGCCGCCTCTCCAGCCCCGGTGTTGAACTTTGGATAACTAGACTAATACAGTACTGTGACCGCAAAACCATGACTCACAAAGATGTCGACAATGCAACCCCCAGGTTCTTTGAGGGGTTTGCCTTGCACAACAGAAGGGATTCTGCTGATGCAACTAAGCGAAAGATCTCAAGACAGGAAGGTTACTGGGTTGATCAGGAGAACCAAATACCATTACAAAGGACCAAATAAGGACCAGCAAGGTGGCTCGACCTGTAAAGGAAGTTGAGTCACGAGTCTGGAGACCTGAGTTCAATTTCTGGAAGACGCATAAAGATGGACGGTGAGGACCAATTCCGAGAAGTTGTCTTCTGAGGCCTACACGGCACACCACGGCACACACGCCCACACGGCACACACGCCCACACGGCACACACGCCCACACGGCACACACGCCCACACGGCACACACGCTCACCACGGCACACACGCCCACACGGCACACACGCCCACACGGCACACACGCCCACACGGCACACACGCCCACACGGCACACACGCTCACCACGGCACACACGCCCACACGGCACACACGCCCACACGGCACACACGCCCACACGGCACACACGCCCACACGTGTACATCACGCGCACACGGCACACACGCCCACACGGCACACACGCCCACACGGCACACACGCCCACACGTGTACATCACGCGCACACGGCACACATGCCCACACGGCACACACGCTCACACGGCACACACGCCCACACGGCACACACGCCCACACGGCACACACGCCCACACGGCACACACGCCCACACGTGTACATCACGCGCACACCAAAATAATATTAATAAAGTTCTAAAAGCAGAGATCCAAATAAGAGGGTGGTGTCAGAAGAGGTTAGAGCAATGCAGTGTGACAAAGACACCGCACTCTTGCTCCTGTCTTTGAGGGAGGAGCCACCAGCAAAGGCATGTGGGTGACCTTTAGGAACTAGATGGAGCAAGGAAGCAAATTACTCAGCCAACGCCCTGAGGCATCGAAATCCACATCAGACTTATAAACCACAAGTGTAGGTAGTCAGCTGAGTGCGGTGGCCCAAGCCTTTAATCCCAGCAGAGGTAGGCAGATCCCTGAAGTCGAGGCCCGCCTGATCTACAGAGAAAGTTCTAGGAACTCTGTGTCGCCAGCTAGGGCTACACAGAGAAACCCTGTTTTGAAAAATCCAAACCAAACCAAACAAAAATGTATTATGTTCAAGCCACTTTATTTGAGACAGTCTAACGCAGAAGAAATGAATACAGATATTTGTTCTTTGTGTCTGGCATCTCTTGCCCAGAGTTTCTCAATATGTACTGTGTTATAGATACACTCTGTCACATAAATATTCCACACTGTACTTTTTATTAAGATTTAATTTTAAGCCGGGCGTGGTGGCACACGCCTGTAATCCCAGCACTTGGAAGGCAGAAGCAGGCGGATTTCTGAGTTTGAGGCCAGCCTGGTCTACAGAATGAGTTCCAGGACAGCCAAGGCTACACAGAGAAACCCTATCTCGGAAAAAAAAAAAAAAGATTGAATTTTAATTATGTGCATTGTGATGGGTGTGTGTGGGTACATCTGAGTACAGGTGCCCAAAAAGGCCAGAAGAGGGCAGCAGCTCCTCTGGAGCCGGAGTGACTGGTTCTTGTGGGTGCTGGGAACTGAACTCATGACCTCTGCAAGAGCATTGTGCCCTTAACTGCTTAACTGCCGAGCCAGCTCTCCACCTCTGTTTATTTATTGTTGTTTCTGTGTATGTGTGTGGCACAGCACTCGTGTGGAAGTCAGAGCACACATTACAATAGTTGGCTCTCCCCTTCTACCATGTAGGTCCCAGGCAACAGATTCAGGTCATCTGGTTGCCTTTCACCCTAGCGCTTGGGAGGCAGAAACAAAAGGATCTCTGTGAGTTCAAGGACAGCTTGGTCCACATAGCAAGCTCCAGCACAGCCAGAGCTATCCAGAGAGATCTTGAAACAACAAACAAAACTAACAAGGAAAAAACCAGCAGCTGTTAGGTCAGGTCACCAGGCTTGCCAGCAAGCACCTTTCTCTACCAAGCCATCTTACAGACCCCACCAAGCAGCTTTCTAAGATGGTTTGCCCTGATGTCATTCCCTCCAGGAGTAGGGGACATTACAGATGGTCAATATTCTTGACAATGCTATTTCCTTTCTGTCCTTTAAAGTTAAAACAAAGTGCTGCAGCCATCCTGCTGAGCATGTGAGTTAGTTGGCTTTCTGTCATTAAGCACACAGCCAGGTGTCCCAAAGACCCTTGTGACAAAGGCTGGGTCACCAGTCCATGGTGCCAGTGGGAGCTGGTAGAACCTTTAGGGCTGCCATGAGGTGACCAGGCTCCTTTGCCATGTGCTCTCACTACAGTGAGCTGCCTTGCCACAGGCCCACGGGCGAAGCAATGATGAACTGAATCCTGAGCCAAAACATACCTTTCTTCCTTGGCAGTTGTTTCACCTTCGGTATTTTGTCATAGTGATAGAAAGCTACTCCATGATTTATAAAAAGTATATTTTATCCCACAGATCTGGAGGATTTCAGCCCAGGATCAGTTTTGAGGGCTATGGCAAGGCAGCTCATCATAATAGGAGCACGTGATGCAATGTGATCATTCATTTCATCACCAGACTGCACAGAAAGGGAGAAGAGGCCAGGGCTCCACAAACAGGTTATACCCTCAGTGACATAAAGACACACACACATACACACATATACAAACTCATGCATATACGTATACACATACATATACACACAAACATATACACACATGCCTATACATCCCAAAACACATATACACACATGCACACAGCATGCACACATATATACACATGCATGCATACACACATATACATATATGCACATACATATATCCACATACACACATACATATATACACACATGTATATACCCATGTACCCACACACATACACACATGTATACACATATACACATACATACACACGCAAACATGTACACACGTGCATATACCCACAAGAACATATATACACACATTTATACACACATGCATGCATACACACATATACACATATGCACACACATATACCCATACACACACACATACACACACATGCATATATACATACATACATACACACATGTATACACCCACACACACATACACACACATGCATACACATATACACATACATACACACGCAAACATACACACATGCATATACACACATGCACACAGATTCATATGTACACACATGTATACACACATGCACACACATACATTCATACAGTATGCGCCATCTCTCAAAAGTGTTTATATCTCCCAACAACACTAGGAGTGAAGCATTTAACACATGAGCCTTGGGAGACAGTTAAGGTCCCAAGTATGGTAATAGGGGTACCTCAGTGTGCATTTAATTTGCATGTCCTGAGGATTAAATAAAACTTTGTACCTTAGTCACATGTTAACTGGGCCATTTGGATTTTTTTTCCTCAAATTTGTCCAGTCAAGTCTTTTACCCATTTTCTCCTGGCCATATGCCTTTTACCTTTGGATTTTCAGGTTTTGCCATATTCTGGCTAGATGTCCTTTTCTGGGTATATCGCAACATATATTGAGTGCCTCAAGAATGTTCACACATGCTGGGCAGTAGTGGCACGAGCCTTTAATCCCAGCACTCGGAAGTCAGAGGCAGGTGGATTTCTGAGTTCGAGGTCAGCCTGATCTGCAGAGTGAGTTCCAGGACAGCCAGGGCTATATAGAGAAACCCTGTCTCAAAAACAAAACAAAACAAAATAAAACAAAACAAAACAAAAGAATGTTCACACATGATGGGTCTCAACAAAAAACAAATTACATGAATGCTGGAGGATTAGGAAAACTCCTTTAAGGAAAAAAAATTCTTGGATGGATTAAAGCATGGCTTTTATGGGTGTAACTGGATATCAGATTTGGATCTTAAGCAGTAAGAAACAGACCTTAAAGTGAAAAGGGCAGAATACAAGTAACACGTGCCCAAAGTTCATTCCTTCCAGCCTGGTTCCAGACATACAGGTTTTTAAACACTCCAGCTCTTCTTTTAAAATGAGTTTTATTTCTATATTTATTTATTCTATATTTATGTGTATGAGTGTCTGCCTGCCTGTATGTATCTATACCATATGCACGCTTCGTGCCCAAGGAGGTCAGAAGAGGAGAACTGATCCCCTGGAAGGAGTTCCAGGTGTTTCTGAACCACCATATTGATCTGAGGAATGAATTCTCAGATCTTCTGCACGAGCAGTTGAGCCATCTCCAGCCCACGACCTCGGTTCTTCTTTTTAAAGAATTGTTTATTATTTGTGAGTATACTGTCGCTGTCTTCAGACACACCAGAAGAGGGCGCATCAGATTCCATTACAGAGGGTTGTGAGCCATCATGTGGTTGCTGAGAATTAAACTCAGGACCTCTGGAAGAAGGAGACAGCACTCTTAACCACTGAGCCATCTCTCTAGCCTAAGACTCAGGTTCTTAAAGGTAGGTGTGTGTGTGTGTGTGTGTGTTCACTCATGTGTGTTCATGTGTGTGTAGAGGGCAAAGGACAACCTCCAAGTGTTATTGAACAAGGAGCTGTGCACCTTGCTTTTTTTGAAACAAGGCCTATCACTGGCCAAGTAAGTTAGGTTTATACTGGCTACCATCGATCCATCTCTCCTGGCTCCCCAGCTCCCAGAGCTGGGATTACAAGAGCAAGCCACACACTCTGCTTTTTTTTAAACAAAACAAAACCTGGTAAGCACTTTTAATGTGCTGAACCACCTCCTCAACCCACTTAAAGTAATGTTTAGCTTTGCCTAGTTTAGTTTACAGAAAAACTTCCACACTGTAGCTTAGTCTGGCTTGGAACAAGCTGTGTTAAAAGTCTGGCCTAAGAACTCAAGACAATTCTCTTGCTTCAGCCTCCCAGCTCCTGTTAGTAGAGGAGGGAACCACTGTGCCTGTCTCTTTCTAAGCATTTGTGTGTGTGTGTGTGTGTGTTTTCTATGTGTGAGAGTTTATGTGATTACAAGTACCCAGAGGCCAGAGGTGTCAGATTCCCTGGAGCTGGCGTTACAGGCTGTTAGGAGCTTCCTGACATAGGTGCCGGGGAACCGAACTCAAAGCCTCAGCAAGAACTCTTGACCTCCAGTGTTCCAGCAGCCAAACCCCCATTCAAGGTTCTTAAAGATGTTTGTAATTTGATACCATTTTTTAAAAAGTTCCTGGAATATATCAGTGGGTCAGCACGTTCTCCGCAGTTGAGGACCACTGTGGACATCAGACAGACCCTTGCTCCCAGGAGAGCCAGAAGGACAGACAACAAGCAAACAAAATAATTCCAGATGGACGTAAATAAAAGTCGGACGTGGAGGAAAAGCAGGACAGAGGGTTGATCCAGCAATTCCTGGACCAGGACAGCAGGAAGGTCCTTGCCTTCGGTCCCGCCCCTTATTTGCATACGTCTTTTGATTGGTCTCCGGCGGCAGGTCCCACCCCGCAAAGCTGGCGGCCTGGGAAGCTGAAAGCGGGCCGGGCGGAGATGCAGCGGCGGCTCCGGGTGTCGCGGCGCGGGCTCGGCGGTGTGCGGGCCGGAGGCGGGCAAGGGGTACCCGCCGCTGCATCCGCACTCTGCTGACGCCCTAGCCCTGCAGGCGGTCCCGGGTGGTCCCAGCTGTCGTCCCACTTTGCAGTCCCCACCCCTCCGCCCTTTGTGCCGCCGCCACCCGGCGTCCCCAGTTCGGCGGGACCCGGGGAGCGCGGGAGCCAGAGGCCCCGCTGGGCGCACGGGGCCGGTAGCGGATGGCGATCACGGGCGGCGGGCGCAGGGGCGCTGCAGCCCGAGCTCCCGACGTTGGAAGCCCGGGCCGCCTCCGCCGCATTGTCCCGGGCTGCGAGCCCAGGCCCTGAGCTGCCGCAGCGCCCGCCCACCGCCACCCGCGGGGCCATGCGGAGAGCCGCGGGGATGGAGGACTACTCCGCAGAGGAGGAGGAGTCCTGGTACGATCATCAGGACCTGGAGCAGGGTGAGCGCGTTGGGGAGGGAAACAGCGTGTGCCCCAAGACCCCTGACCACTACTCCATTGTTGGGCGGTATCCCCTAGAAAAGGGCTAGGCTGGACCTGGTGAGCCCAGCGGAGCATGGTGCGTCTTGAGAATGGGGACGTGGACCGAGAAGGGCGCTGCCCTGGAATATTCTGACGCTGGAGAGAGACTTGCAAAAGTGTCCAGTTGACAGGGCATCCATCGCCCTTCTCATTTTAGTAGCAGCAACTGCTGGCGTGCCCCGGTAGGGTATTATTAGGGGGCCCGATTACTAGGTAGAATGGAAGTCTTGGGGCCCACAGAGGATTCCTGGTACTTTTGCTAAGAATGCACTGTATGATGAGATAGGTCATCTCTCCAGATCAACAGCACCTGTTCGGGCTAGAATTTCTGAGCTCTAAGACTTCCAGAAAGTTTCCCCAACTCGCTTCCCTCTGCCCAGAAAGGGGGTGGTGCATGCTCACGCCTGCGAAGAAGCTGAAAGTCTCCAATCTGCCGTCCCAAGAGAGGCGTTCCCTGGTCCTTCCCTGCACGGGGCTTCCACCCAAGTGGCTCAGGATGTGAAGGGGTCCTTTAGCAATTTCAGACTTTTTGCCAAATGAGATCCCTGGGGAAAGAGGGAGCCACTTCCGTGACACTCATCTAGAAAATGACTAAAAGGGAGTTAGAAGCTGGTGATGAGGTGGCTAAAATGACATCATTGAGAGGTGGAGCCGACCTAACCAGAAGGCCCGGGAGGGTCAGGGTCAAGGCCAAGGCCTGCTGAAGTAGTCAGACCCCAACCTCCTCTCTGCTGCTTCTTACTGAAACCCTGAGGGTGAGGGTCACCTGCATGCTCTGAGGTATTAAAACACAAGCCTGGCACAGTGTGTGTGTGCCACGAAGGCCGGTCTCCATCCTTAGGGCCCAGAGCCCTGGTTTTGCCAAGATGGGAAACATGCACTTGGATCCTGGAGCCTTTGTCTCCTGACCCACTTCCCCATGCAGCCGAGCTTCACCTGCAGATGAGGGGCTGTCCCTGTGCTTGTCAGTGAATCAGAACCTTGGGAGAGCTCCACAGGGTAGAGAGTGTTGGGTTAGACGTTGCTATGCCTGAGCTTCTGTGACACCTCTTCTCTGTCCTGGCCACAACCTCTAAAACTTTTCTACTCTCTAAACACCTACTGGGCCCATGTGAGCTCCAGACATCAGCCTGGGACCTGGGCACAGTCACAGCCTGACCCTCTGGGCACACAAGGGCTGATGGGGTAGGCCCACTTGTATGCTGCTCTAAGCATAGTGATTATGGGATGGTTTCCTGGGAGAGGCTAGCGCAGAAGGAAAGATGAAAAGCTGATTTCTGGCGAAGATAGCCTCTAGGGGAGGCAGATGCTAATACCATGGCGGTCGTCTCATTTAGTTCCCGCACCCCTAATGAAGGCTTGGCACCATGCCCAGCCCAGATGTGGGAGGAAGAAGCCTTGCAGTAGGGGTGGGAGATGTGTGGCTTCTGCCAAGGGACAGGAACTGCCATTCCAACAGGATTGATAAGCCCCGAACACTCCCTGCTTCTTGGGTCCTGCTGATCAGGCCTGCAGCTCTAGACATAGACAGAGCTCAGAATCCAGGATGATACCCAGTAATGAAACACGCTATAAAGACAGAGGCCCTTCCTTCTAGATGCTGTGCCAGCATCTAGGGATGGAATCTCTATCCTCCCGATCATGAATTCCAGCGGAGGAGACGGAAGTGGGGAGTTAAAGTAACCAGTGTGTGACAGTATAGTCCCCTCAGCAAAGAGCTCTGAAGGAGGGCACGCTGGGAGAAGGGATGTTTGTAACCGAGGCCTGGGGCCAAATGAAGGACAGGAAGTAGGGGACAAAGGAAGCCTAGCCACGCAGCTCTGCATGCCAGGCCAGAACTGGGCAATGGGGTGGAGCGTCTGCCAAAAGACAGTCGTGTCAGAGGGCCTGTTTGTGTTCCACTTTGTACACAGTCCCCAAATTCTGTCCTTCCCATCCGCCCAGACCCACAGAGTGATTTCTTCCCCCACACATTGGAGTATCCTTCCTGCCCGCTTGCCCTTACCCTGGCCCAAGCCCCAAACTTCTCTCCCCAAAGAAATTGTCCCCAGAGATTGTGTTTGGCTTTAGTGTGGCTCTGTCCCAGAGTCAGGAGGTAGTGGTCTTAGATTTGCTAGATTCCCTCCACCCACTAACTTGAGCACCTATAAAAATAGTAAGAAGTCATGAATTAATTATAAATGCTGGCTCTTTTTTTGCCCTCCCCCTCCCCCACCTGTGACCACCTCTGTCCAGGCTGAGGGATGGCTGCTGAGTCACAGATTTTGAGAGCTGACCTCCCTTCCTGCCTAGCCTGACCTTGAGTCCTCCCCACCCTTGGGGATGCTGACTGGTAAAGAAAGGGATGCCCTTCCTCCACCCGGCTCCTCCACCCTGCTCATCCACCAAAGGCCTTTCTGAGTTCTGACTCTTGTGCTCTGTGGGGCAGGGCTCCCAGATCCACCAGCACAGTCTTCCACCTCAATCCATCCTGGCCTGATCCTTGTCCCTCTCCTGCCTCTCTGTCAGGAGTCTGTCCTGCTTTACCATGACACCCAGCCAAATGGGTGATTTGGGGATGGGGGGGGGCTTCTTTGTTTTCTCTGGGGCATTGCCTTATAATAACCACTAAAGTCCCATGAAGGAAGCCCCCAGAGAGCCCCTAGGGCCAGGGGGCGTGGCAGCGCAGACTCAGTACCTTCCCTGGCTTAGTTCAGAGCTGCCGGTTAATCGGACAGGCTTGTAGTTGTTGCTCTGTGCCTGAGTCCTGCTCAGCGAGCTTCCGCATTTCCCAGCATCCAAGCCACCAGCTCGAGTCCCGAGCTGCCACTATCCTTCCGCAAGCTCCCTCCCCTAGAACTTAGTTTTTTCTCAGTCCTTTGCTCTACAGCGTCTAGACTCCACCCATCCTCCCTCCAGGCTGCTCTGACCAGCTTAGCTTGCAATTCGATCCAGTTTCCCTGAGATTCTCCCGCCTCCACCCCAAGCAGAGTCCGTTCTGTCTTCTTTCCTCAGTCGTTCTTGGATCACTAGGTGGCCAAGTCACATTCGCTGTTTTTGCTAGGCAGTCTTCGATGTCTTTATGTTCGTAGTGTGGCGTATCCCCCACCCCCCTGGGATCCCCGCCTATGGGCAGTAAGAACTCACACATCTTAGCTCGCCTGGAAGGAGGAGCCCAGTGCTGAAATTGTCCTTGGCTTTCCCTCATTCTTCTGGTTTTGAATTCTGGCTGGGCTGCAGGGTCTTGTCACAGGCCACCTAGGTATAATGGTGTATGGTTACCTCCTAGACCACCTAACAGTTCTGAATGTTGTGTTTTAGAAAAAGATAGGGAAGCCACGGGTATGTTTGGTGAAGGCGGGCCCATGCTGAGGCATCCCTCCCCCCTGAGAGACCAGCCACACGACAGTATAGTATAAAATAGAGTTTATTCAGGGCATAGGGAGGGAAGTTGAGGGGGTGGTAGAGGCAGAGAGAGAGAGTAGAGGAGTACAGGCCGGCCATGAGAACCTGGAGGGGGTGGGAATGGGGAGAGAGGGGGAAGAGGGTAAGGGAGCAGGAGCAAGAGGAGGAGAGCAAGAGAATAAGAGAGAGGAGGGGGCCGAGCAGCCCCTTTTATAGTGAGTCAGGCGCACCTGGCCGTTGCCAGGTAACTGGGGCGGAGCCTAGACGAAATGCCAACACCAAGACCTTCATGAACTGTTTAGGAAAGGGATGAAGTGAACATCACTATCCTGTTACAGACTGAGAACACCGCGAGGTTCCCTCAAAGCCAGCCTTCCCTCCTGCCCCTCCCCACTGTTATTCCTGAGCACATGATATGTCATAAGGCTGTCATTCAATAATCAGAACATTGGGCTTCAAGCTTTGTACAACTTTGTAGATGCCTCCAGACTTTGGACCAATGTATATAAGCTCATACGGCAAATGTCCTCAACTGCCTTACTAGGTTTATACGAGGTGGCTGGACCTTCGTCTTCATCGTCTTCATCAGGCAGGCTACTTGCCCCCAGGCTATGGAGTTTGTAACTGATTTAGATTTGTTTCCTACAGGAAAACTGTTTTTGTTCTAGGCATTGTCATTACAGTCTAGCTAGAGGGACTTGCTTCCCAGTGACATCAGGGCACAAAGCCCTCATCTCTGATTAATTCAGCTCTATCGGCCCCCAGTCTCGCTACTTTGAAACCTCACTCTACTCTGAGCTTCTCTATATCCTGTACTTGGGAGGCAGAGGCAACGGGATTGTAGTGTTTAAAGGCATCCTTGCTTACATATCAAGGAAACCCTGGACCCCGTGAGACCCTACCTCAAACCGACAACAAAAGTCACTGGGGGCATAGCTCAGTTGGTAGGGTGCCTGCCTAGCATGCAGGAAGTGCCGGGTTTGATTCCCCAAAAGCAAACGCTGTGGCACATCCCCACCTTGCCAGCACTTAGGAGGTACTGGCAGAAGGATGAGAGAGTTCAAGGTTAGCCTCGGCTACTTGCAAGTTTGAAGCCAACCTGAGCTACAGGATATTCCATCTTTAAAGAAAGAAAAAGAGGGGCTGGAGAGATGTCTCAGTGGTTAAGAGTTCAAATCCCAGCAACCACATGGTGGCTCACAACCATCTGTAATAAGATCTGTCACCCTCTTCTGGTGTCTGAAGACAGCTACAGTGTACTTACATACAATAATAAATCTAAAAAAAAAATTTTTTTTACCCTCATTGTGGAAGCTACTCTATGCTTGTTCCTGATTAAGTTCTAGGTGCAGTAGCTGATCAGGATGCTCTGCCCTCTATGCATCCAGTAACCCTGCTCCATAAGGGTCCAAGAGGAAGACTGGGCTTGTCTGCTGCACAGCAGAGAGGGTAGCCGAAACAACCACGTATCTAAAACTTGCAGGAGGTTGTGGGGAGGAGAGGGGGGCTGGGTGAGGGGGGACCAGAAAGCCCATCTGTCTTTGAGGTAAGGCAGACCTATCATTATGTGTAAAAATAACACCATGTCTTATTGGCCCCAGAAGAGTGGCTCTTACAAATCTTGGTCCAGATTTACACCATCGGCCTAGAATGACGGCTGGTGTAACAAACAGCCTCATAACGTTTAATAATAATAAATCCGAGCTTTCCTGCTCTGTGCAGAATGGACTGCATAGGCCCACTGTTTGCCCCACAAATCCTGTTTCTAGCAAAGTGTTCTCACCAAAGGTGTGATTTGCACTAAGGGTTTAATACAATGAAGTTAATTGTAGTTTGGCTTTTATTTTTCAGTCCTAGACACTGAGCCCAGACCCTCACACATGCTGGACAACCACACTACTGTTCCCATCACTGAACTATGACCCCAGTCTTCTTTTACTGTTTGCTGTTAGTGACTTTATCTTTTATTATTATTATTATTAATTTGTTTGTTTACATATTTTATGTATTTAAGTACCCCATTGCTCTCTTCAGACACACCAGAAGAGGGCATCAGATCCCATTGCAGATAATTGTGAGCTACCATGTGGTTGCTGGGAATTGAACTCAGGACCTCTGGAAGAGCAGTCAGTGCTCTTAACTGCTGAGCCATCTCTCCAGCCCTGTTAGTGACTTTAAACAAAGATTATAAAATGTTGTGTATGAATGTGTTGCCCACATGTATGTATATGTACCATGTGAGTGCCTTGTGCCAACAAAAGCAAGAAGAGAGCGCTGGATCCCCTGGGACTAGGGTTATCAAACAGTTATAAGCTGCTCTGTGTGTGTGTGTGTGTGTGTGTGTGTGTGTGCTGGGAACCAAGCCCAGATCCTCTGTAATGGCTAGAAGTGCTCTTAATCACTGAGCCATCTCTCTAGCACTGTAGTGTTAAGTTTTTTGTTTTTGTTTTTGTTTTTGGTTGTTGGGTTTGTTTTTCCAGACAGGGTTTCTCTGTATAGCCCTGGCTGTCCTGAACTCACGCTGTAGACCAGCTTGGCTTCAAATTCAGAGATCAACTTGCCTCTGCTTCCTGAATGCTGGGATTAAAGGCATGGGCCACCACTGCCCAGTTTTTAAGACAGGGTCTTACCCTATGAATCCTGACTGGGCATGGAACTTGCTGCAATCCTGCCTCAGCCTGCCAACTGTTGGAATTACAATGTGAGCTCCCAGGCTCATATATATTTTATTTTATTTTTTATTTTGAGAAAGTACCTCTGGGTTGCCTGAGCTGTTCTCAAACCTGTGGTCCTCTTGCCTCAGCCTCTTGAGTGGCTGGGGTCTTGGGCCTGTGGCACAGTTTGGTTGTTGTTTATTGTTGGTTTGTTTGTTTTTAAGCAGGGTCTTGTGTAACTCAGGCTGACCTTGAACAAACCCTATGTATCAAAGGCTAACCTTGAACTCCCGATCCCTCTGCCTGTACCTCAGTCCTGGATTACAGGTGTGCACTTCCACACAGGATTCCTGCTGGACCCTGAATGTCAGGATTCCTGCATGCTACACAAGTTCTCTGCCTTAGTTCAGCCCCAGTCCTGGTGTGTCAGGGTTTTTAGTTCTTCTTCTGGTTTTGCTTTTTTAGTTTTTTGGGTTTTTTTCCTTTTTTTTTTGCTGTTTGTTTGTTTGTTGAGAAAAAGAGTCTCATGTAGCCTAGGCTGGCCTCAAATTCCTGATCCTCCTGCCTCGGTTTCCTGAGTTCTGGGGTTATAGACATGCACACCACACTTGGCCCATTTTAATTGAGAAAATACTCAGACACTCTAAACACCCAACAATAAAAATTATTTAGGGGCTGGCGAGATGGCTCAGCGGTTAAGAGCCCTGACTGCTGCACTTCCAGAGGTCCTGAGTTCAACTCCCAGCAACCACATGGTAGCTCACAACCATCTGTAATGAGATCTGATGCCTTCTTTTGGTGTGTCTCAAGAAAGCTACAAGGTACTCACATATAATAAATAAATACATTTTAAAATATAAGATTATTTAGATAAGGGTGTTTAGAGCGTGAATACAATAGCATTGCCTCCATCCACTAGTAGTGTGTATATAGGTCTACCCACAAAAAGCTACCGATATACCTCTAGAGGAAAAAAGCAGATACAGACAGAATACAGCTCTGTTTGCACAAAACGTATTACTTTGTGTGTGTGTGTGTGTGTGTGTGTGTGGTGGTCTTCCACAATGAGGGTGTCCAAGTTCAGCAGCAGTTGTCTTTACCCACTGAGCTATCTCACTGGTCCAGTTTTGGCTTTTTAGGGGTGTGTGTTTGCATGTGTCCCACGAAAGCTAGAAGAGGATGTTTGATCCCCTGAAACCAGAATTACAGATGGTTGCGAACCTTGACTGCTGGAAACCAAACTGATTCTCCACCTCTCCAGATCCTCTGTTTTGTTTTGTTTTTTCTCTTTGAGACAGGGTCTCAATACATAACCCTGGCTGTCTTCAGACTCTCAGAGACCCACCTGCCTCTGCCTCCCATGTTCTGGGATTAGAGGCTTTGCACCACCACACCCGACTCAACTAAGTTTTTAGTGTTGACTTTCCACCTTTCTGCGATATCTGTTTTTGACTTCAGTCAGATCCACCTAGCTGGTTGGTAGCACACGTCTACAATCTCAGCTTTCAGGAAGCTGAAGCAGAAGGGATCATGAGTTCCAGGGTAGCCTGAACTCCGAGATAAGATCCGGTCCAAGGGAGTGAGCCTGGAGCTCTTGGGGGAAAGGCACTTCAGAAGGAAATGACAACAGGTTAAGCCCCTGGCTTCTGCCTCCTACCTGCTAGGGCTTCTGAGAGTGCATCAGGGTGCTGCTGGAGTCACCCAGGCCCCAGCCAGCCATCAATGAATGCTAGGGCTTCTCTATTAACCTCTGACTTCCTCATTCTGTGCTCTTCTTTGCCTCACCCCACCCCAGACTTGCACCTAGCTGCCGAGCTCGGGAAGACGCTGCTGGAGCGGAACAAGGAGCTGGAGGAGTCCCTGCAGCAGATGTACTCCACCAATGAGGAGCAGGTGCAGGAGATCGAGGTGAGGGGCCTCCGGCTCTGCCTTCTCCCATCTCCCAGGAACCTCCAGCTTTGGCCTGTGTGTGCCTCTGTACAGCTTGTAACTTAACCCTCACAGTTCACCACCTGCCCACCCACCGCAGGCTGCACGGTGGTCTTCGGCTCCTACACCTCTCAAAGCCAGTCGGCCAAGGAGTGGTAGAGGGACGGACAGGGGTATCTGTCCCCGTCGCATTGTAAAGCCTTATTCCATCCTTCCCTCCTCCCCTAGTACTTGACCAAGCAGCTGGACACACTGAGGCTCGTGAACGAGCAGCATGCTAAAGTGTATGAGCAGCTGGACCTGACGGCCAGAGACCTGGAGCTGACCAACCAGAGGCTGGTGATGGAGAGTAAGGCTGCCCAGCAGAAGATCCATGGGTAAGGGCCGGAATGGTGAGGGAGAGGCCCAGGGTGTTATATGTGGTTGGTGGGGGGGACTCATACTCCTAGAAGACCAGGCTTAAGAGACTGGGGTGGCAATGAGGTCAGCCTTGTCACATGTGTGTGCTTATCTATCATCCCACAACAGCCACTCTTCTGTCCCCTGTCCTTCCTCCCTTCTTTTTGTTGTTGTTGTTGTTGTTGTTGATTTTGGTTTTTCAAGACAAACTTTCTCTATGTAGATGAGCCTGGCCTCGAACTCACAGAGGTTCGCCTGCCTCTCCCTCCTGAATACTGGGATTAAAGGCATGAGCCACCACCATCCAGCCCTCTCATTTTAAGATTGTTTCTATTTTATATGTGTGGGTGTTTTGCCTGTGTGTATGCCTGTGCCAGGAGAGGGGGTGGGATCCTCTGCAACTACAGTGACAAATGGTTGTGAGCCACCGTGTGGGTGCTGGGAACTAAACCCAACCCCTCTGCAAGAACAAGTGTTCCTAACCACCCAGCCATCTCTCCAGCCCCCGACAGCCGGTAGGTGAAACATGGCCCATACTCCAGTAAACAACTTCCCACCTATGGTTATTCGCCGATGATGCACCCGACCCAGTTTGGGGTACTAAGGATTCAGTAACCCTGATTTGCCCTCTGCGACCTCACAGCTGCAGTGTTCCGTGATGGCAACAGAGCTGTGTGCAAGGACCTGGGGTACAGCTAGGAAAGTGGCCCAGTGGCTAAAGTGCTTGCTGCACAGGCTTGAGAAGCTGAGCTCAGGCACCTTTGTAAAATGCAGGGCACAACGACGCGCATTCGGAACCCCAAACTGGGGAGGTGGCAATGGGCAAGTCCCACCCTAGCTGAATCAGCCATTCCTGGGTTCCGGCGGGAGCCTGTCTCAAAAAATCCAAGGCGATAGCTTGTTGAGGTGTGATGCCCAGAGTCATCCTCTGGCCTCCACACGTACCCACACGCGTGTGGACGTGCATACAGGTTCACAGATACAAAAGGATCAGAGCTGGCTGAGGAGGAATGGTTGGCTCAGCCTGGGCAGTACAGGAGAAGGGCAGGCCCTTGGATACTGCAGAACCTTCTCTGACTTTAACACCAGACAGCAAGCTCAAGGTTGTCTGTTTGTCCTTAACTAGATGGCCTCCATCTCTGAGGCTCCCAAGCTGCAGTGAGGAGGTGTCCCTAGCTCCTGAAGACACTCCACCTTGGGGGGGCGGGGGGGGGGGGCGTTGCGATGAGACAGAGATGGCTAAGGGGTTAAGAGTGCTTGTTAATCTGGGCCCAGAGTTTGGTTCCCAGCACTCACAGTGAACGGCTTACAGCTCACAATCACCTAGTTCCAGGATCTCCAGCTCCACCTACACACACACACACACACACACACACACGCCTAAAACTCAATCTTAACATATTGGTTGTGAGCCTAGCATTTAGTGGCTGAACCATCTCTCCAGCCCTAACAATTTTTACAGAAAAAATGTCTCCCATGCATATCACCATCCTTTTCCAGGCTGACGGAGACCATTGAGCGCCTGCAGTCCCAGGTCGAAGAGCTACAGGCCCAGGTGGAGCAACTTCGAGGCCTGGAGCAACTTCGGATTCGCCGGGAAAAACGGGAACGCAGGAGAACCATCCATACCTTCCCCTGCCTGAAGGAGCTGTGCACAAGTTCCCGGTAGGCAAGGGCCCTGGTGTGTCATCTTAGAGTCCGGAGAGAGCTGGCTGAGGGATGAAGGTGGAGATGCATGGTGGACAGTGGCTGGGAAGGAGGACCGTTTGGTCTAAGCCCTCGGGATGCTTACTAAGGACAGCCATAGGTGTTACTAACACAAGCCATTTGCATCCATTTTCCCTACTAGTCAGATGAGAAAAACCTTCTGACCTCGGAGGAGTTAAGCACTGTAGTTGTACAGGCACGCGCCCAGAATGTGTGCAATGCCGGAATGGATCCCCATCCTAGTTAGGAGAAAGAGATAAAGAGCAAGGTGAGGCTGGAGATGTAGCTCAGTGAGAAACCTGCTTGTCCGACCCTTCAGTGTCTCCCAGTGCGGAAAAATCCTGGGTCAATCAGTATAGGTCATCGTACTCAGACACACAGTGAGGAGGGATAGTTAGAGGGGTGGAAAGTGACTGAGAGAGGTCAGTGTTTGACCACCTACTGCTGCCTGCCTCTCCCCCGCCCCCCGCCCCCAGCAGATGTGAGGATGCCTTCCGCCTACACAGTTCCTCTTTGGAGCTGGGTCCTCGGCCGCTAGAACAGGAAAACGAACGGCTGCAGACCTTGGTGGGGGTGCTCCGTTCCCAGGTGAGCCAGGAGCGACAGCGCAAGGAGCGAGCAGAACGGGAGTACACGGTGGTGCTCCAGGAGTACACGGAGCTGGAGCGACAGCTGTGTGAGATGGAGGGCTGCCGCCTGCGCGTGCAGGAGCTGGAGGCCGAGTTGCTGGAGCTGCAACAGATGAAGCAGGCAAAGACCTACCTGCTGGCCCGGGAGGAGCACCTGGCTGAGGCTCTGCTGGCGCCCCTCACTCAGGCCCCTGAGGCCGATGACCCCCAGCCAGGCAGTGGAGATGACTCTAGTGCCCAGGATGGTGTCTCCTCGCCTGCGGCTTCGCCCAGCCACGCAGTGCGCAAGAGCTGCAGTGACACGGCGCTCAATGCCATAGTGGCCAAAGACCCAGCCAGCCGCCATGCTGGCAACCTCACGTTGCATGCCAACAGTGTGCGCAGGCGCGGTATGTCTATCCTGCGGGAGGTGGATGAGCAGTACCACGCGCTGCTGGAGAAATACGAGGAGCTACTGAGCAAGTGCCGGCAGCACGGTGCCGGGGTGCGGCACGCAGGGGTGCAGACCTCACGGCCCATCTCCCGGGACAGCTCCTGGAGGGACCTACTGGGGGGCGAAGAGAGCCCGGGAGAGGGCAAGGCGGGTGAGAAGAGCCTAAGCCAGCACGTGGAGGCTGTGGATAAGCGGCTGGAGCAGAGCCAGCCGGAGTACAAGGCACTCTTCAAAGAGATCTTTGCCAGGATCCAGAAGACCAAGGCCGACATCAACGCCACCAAAGTCAAGACACACAGCAGCAAGTGACCCCTCTCTAGGCCTGTTGCCTCCCTCTGCCTCCTGACCAGAGGGGTTCCTCATGCCTGGCTGGCAGCCTCCTGGCAAGTGAGAAAGCCCTTTACGCAGCAATATATCATAGCAGGTGGCTGGAGCTGTGCTTGTGCTTGAGGAGGCCTTTCTGATCTGGGGACACTACATATTCCCTGCTGGTGGCTCGGCTCACCTGTTCTGCCTCCCTTGGCCACTTTGCTTCAGCTTAAAGGCACAGCTCAGTTTAAAAGCCAAACACACTCCCCACCCCACCACTGCCACCCCACCACTGTCCCTGGGGGCTTTTCAGCTCCCCCAGCCCTCAGCTTCTGGACCCAGGCCTCACCCTCAGATTGCTGCCAGTCTTCTGCAAGCCTTTCTAGCTTTGCCCTCCAAAGTTGTTTTTGTTTTTTTTTTTTCTGAGAGATTTGCAATGCAAGGCCTCCTGAAGCCTTGTCACAACTGGAAACACTTGAAAGGGGACCTCAGAGCCAGCCGTTGCTGGTGTCTGGGGTCTCCCAGACCACTCACTGCTTCTTGCCAGTCATTCCCTTCGCACCAGCTGTACCACTCCCAGAGGTCTGAGCAGGCCACCTTGCAGAGCAGGAAGGTTAGCCAGGCTCGAGTGTATCCCCTCCAGCCCCGGCAAAGGGCTTCTGCTCACCACAGATCTGTAGCCAGTCTGAATAGAGGAAGAGAGAACCCCACAACAGCCATACACGGGTAGTGTCCCTTTCCTCTCAGAGCCAAGTTCCATTCCTGGAGTTATCCTCTGGGCATGAAGCCTTCCAGGGACTGGGATGGTAGGGAGTTTCACCCCTCCCTCCCTCCCCGAGCCTGCAAACCACCTTTGCTTTCATTCCTTTCTCTGCGCCTGCCCCCATCTCAGGGACCATGATGTCTCATCCAGTCCTCTCTTCCTCAGGCCCCCCAGGGACAGTTCACATCTGCAGCCTTCAGAATGTCCTGTAGGAGTGTCACCAACCCAGGTCCAAGTGTTCATGCCTGTCCTTCACCGGGCACCGTAGGACCCTTACTTTGGGCTTTGTTTGGTTGGGCTTTGATTTTGTTTTTGGTTTTTTGTTTTGTTTTGTTTTGTTTGAGACAGGGTTTCTCTGTGTAGCCCTGGCTGTCCTGGAACTCACTCTGTGGACCAGGCTGGCCTCCAACTCAGATCCTCCTGCCTCTGCCTCCCAAGTGCTGGGATTAAAGGTGTGATCTACCACTGCCGGGCCCTCATGTTGTGTTGTGTTCTTAAGTTGAGGAAGAACTGTCTCCTCTTCCATCTTTCTACAGAATGCCTCTTCTTTACCTCCTGCCTCTATGGGGATGACTTTTGAGGCCCCACCTGGGTCAGGGGTTCAATATTTTAGTCTAAAACTTCAGAAAGTCAAGCATCAGCTAAGACATGCCCAGGGCCCCAGCTTGTCCTTAGCAGTCCTTTAGGACTTCTGGTTCCTTCTGCCACCCTTCTCAAGATTCTAGAAATCAAAGGAGCCATACAATTCGGCAGGAGGCAGTGACTGTGGCCTCAGTGCTGGGAGCCCAGGAGGAACCATCATGCCTTATCTCCTTCTAATGGGTAAAGGGGCTTTCTTATCAAGCATGTCTGACATCCTTGGAGAGGCTACACTGTTCGAGGTGGCACTAGGATGCCAGTTGGCAGCTGGATCCTTCTGTCCACATGACTTGGAACCTTTTGTCCTTTGGGGCTGGGCACCTCCAGACCCTCTATGTGTCGCTGTCATCTGGGGATGGGGAGGAATTCAGGCCTGTTCACTTCCCCAGTCCTGTAGCAGCCGATCAGCGTCACCTTTGAAGTATACATGAGAGAAATATATTTACAAATGCTTTATTCTCTTCTTTAATAAAAAGTGCACCAGTATTCTAAAAGCACAAGTGGCCCTGGATCTATAGTTTTGCCTCCGAGTCTCACAGGCCCTCTGCCCCCTGCCATGCGGCACTGCAGATGACGGGTGTGTCCTTTGAGGTTGCTTTGTGCCCTGAAATCTCAGCTTTCTCATGACTACTCACCTATGATTAGACAGCCTGCAATCAGCCCTCAGGAAAGTCTGTGTCTATGAAGAGCCTGCTATGCCAAGCACTCTGGTCAACAAAGCACAAAGGGTCTGGATCGCCCTAGAGTTTACTTTCTGGCTTGGGGAGGGTCCCCCAAAGCAACTACAAATAAAAGCAAGTAATCTAACAATGGGGGCAGGAAGGTGGAGCTCTATCAGACACAGCGTTCATGATCAACAGTGTGGGGGGAACGCTTGTCTTTTTGAGACAGGATCTCATGGATGTTAAGCTAGACTGAAGCTTGCTATGAGGTGAGTGATGAGGGTGGCCTTGAACTTCTGACCCTCCTGCCTTTACTTCCCAAGTGCTGGAATTATAGAAATTTGCCACCATGTCCAGTTTCTCTGGTACTAGGGATTGAAGCCAGGGTTTTGTACTTGTTAGACACTGTCACTGGACTACACCCCCAGCTTCTTCCTCCCCCTCTCTCCCTCTTCCTCCTCCTCCTTCTTCCTCCTCCTCCTTCTTCCTCCTCCTCCTTCTTCCTCCTCCTCCTTCTTCTTCTTCTTCTTCCTCCTCCTCCTCCTCCTCCTCCTCCTTCTTCTTCTTCTAGACATGGTTTCAGGACTGAAGAGATGGCTCAGCAGTAAAGAGTACTTTTTGTTCTTGCAGAGTACCTGGGCTCGGTTGCCAGCACCCAGATCTCAATTATCTGTACTCCAGTTTCAAGGATCCAATGCCTTCTTTCGGTTTCTGCAGGCACTAGGCATGCACATGGTGCACATATATACCTGCAGGCAAAACACTCATACTCAAACAATCAAACAAATGAAAAAACCCAAACAGGGTATCACTGTGTACACCAGGCTGGCTTGGAACTCAGAGATCCACTGACCTTTGCTTCCCAAATGCTGGGATTAAAGGGGTGCACCACTGTGCCCTGCCCCCACCTCTTACCTTAATCTGTGAAGATCGTAGATACAATATATGAGAAGACAGGTTTTTAAAAAGTCATAGAGCGGCCCACGAAATGGCTCAACATGTAAAAACGACTCTATGTCCTCTGACTTATGCACCGGCTTTGGCATGTAAAATAAATGTAAAAAAAGAAATGTAAATTTTTTTTTTTTTTTTTTTGGTTTTTCGAGACAGGGTTTCTCTGTGTAGCCCTGGCTGTCCTGGCACTCACTTTGTAGACCAGGCTGGCCTCGAACTCAGAAATCCGCCTGCCTCTGCCTCCCGAGTGCTGGGATTAAAGGCGTGCGCCACCACGCCCGGCAGTAAAATTTTTTTAAAGTCATAGAGGCCTGCTGTAAGATGGCTCGGCATGTCCTGGTGACATGAGTTTGGTCCCCAGAGTCCATGTAAAGTAGGAAGGCGAGAAGCCCACTCCTCGAAGTAGTCCTGACCTCCTCGTGTCCACGATCACAGGCGTGTGCCTCCACACCAGGCCTTCGCTTTCTTACTGCACTTAGGGTAGGCATGCCTTTCTGAAAGCTTCAGGGTCCCAGAACTCTTGGTCCCCACCCTCATCCCTGGTTCCGACACTCCTAAGGTCTCGTTGCCTCAGTCTTGGGTCTCAGCATCATCACATGGAACAGGAGATGCGTGTGACGATTCTTGTCCAGTGTCCCTTTTATTGTTATTGAGAAACGATTTTTGCCAGGCATGGTGGCACATGCCTTTAGTCAGGGGGCAGAGGCAGGCAGATCTCTGTGAGTTCAAGGCCAGCCTGGTCTACAAAGTGAGTTCCAGGACATCCAGAATTGTTCCACAGAGAGATCTTGCCTTGAAGAATCCAAGAGGAGGGGTTTATTATGGGAAATAAGTGTGCTGGGCTGTAATATTTAGCCCCTCTGGCCTTACAGGAATTTTCTGGGACTTCAGAGCTTCCATAGTACTGGGAGTTTAGGTGTACAGCTTATCACGCTTGGCTCTGCCTTCCCTTTTCAATAGCCTCCTTTTCAAACCTACTTAGAGAGTTTTCACCTATGATTTTTTTTATTGTGAAAAAAAATACATATTTATAACTAGCCTCCGGGACTGAGTTTGGATCATCCCCCTTTTGCTGGCAACACCCAAAGTCCCGCTGATGAGGAGCCAGTTGAGCACACGCCCTCTTTCAGTCCAGCTGGGAGCTGTTGCTCAACACCAACCACACACAGCTTCCTCCAAGTCTGTTCAAGCTGGCACTTAACCCTGACTTCCGTGAGGACCACCAACACGACACTTGGGTCTTTTTCGTGACTGACTCCATAGCCAGGGAGGCTGATGATGGTCCATGATCAACCTGGTTTCACCAGAGGACGTTCTCCCAGGATGACTGCGCTGCTGGACAATGGATGATGGATGATGGGTCAGCAGGTGGCTGTGGGAAGCCATTCACCATGAACTTCTTAGACTTCAAAACCTTTGCTCTGGCTTTAGCAAGGGAGGCTGGGGCAGGGGGCAGGGGGCAGGGGGCAGGGGGCAGGGGGCAGGGGAGAGTTCTTCCTTGCTTTAGTGCTATTAGGGAGAAGAGGCCCTGGTTGGTCCTGTTTCTCCTTTAGACAAGTATGAGTACCTTTCCTTTGCATATGTCTGTGTACCATGCGGATGCTTGATGCCTGAGAAGGCTGGAAGAAGGCATCGGATCCATGGGGACTGGAGTTTATAGACAGTTCTAAGCCCCCAGGGGGGATTCTGGGAATCAAATCCCACTCTCCTGGAACTGCATCCAGTGCTCTTAACTGCTAAGTCATCTATCCAGTCCCAACCACCATTTTTTATTCTTATTTATTATTAATGTGAGAGGGTTCCCCATACCATGGCTTAGATATAGAGGCCATAGAATAGCCTTCAGGAGTTGAGTGTCTTTCCACCTTGTGGGTTCCCAGGGTCAAACTGACATCACCGGGCTTAGCAGTGAGTGCCTTTACGTGCTGAGCCATCTTTCTGATCCTGGGCTTCTTAAAGATTTTCCTGGGTGGTAGCATCAAGGTTGAGTAAGTGAGAGGCAGAGGGAAAGAGACTGGGGGCCACTGAGACCCTAAGACAGTTACAGGAAGAGCAGGAGGCCCGTTTACCTCTGTAAGCATAAGTTCTCAAAACTTACATTCCATGCCCAGGGTGCTCACAGCCGCCATTCACACCCAGGGACCTGTCTGCTCCCAGTGGTGTGGATCGGACAGCACACAGCACTGTGAACTTGTCACCTGTCATCACTAAGACTCCACTTAGCCTTCATGGAACTCTGAAAGGGAAGAGGGTGCCATGTGCAGAGCACAGAGCTGGGCCACAAATGGGTGATTACATCAACTAACAGCCTGTGTGGTTTCATGTGAAACATGTATGAGAGGGTCAGAGGACAACACACAGACTCACATAGACACACAAAGACACATACATACACACATAGGCACACACACAGATACACATACATACACACATAGACACACACACATACACATAAACATGTACACAGACACACACATACACACATAGACACACACACATAAACATGTACCCAGACACACACACATACACACATAGACACACACACATACACACAGAGAGAGAGACACACATACACGCAGAAACATGCAGAGACACACATACATACACACATAGACACACAAAGACATACACACACACATAGACTCACACACAGACACACACATATACACATAGATACACACAGAGACACAGACATAAACACAGAGACACACATATACACAGACACACACACAGACACACGCACATACACATAGACATAACACAGACACACATACATATACACATAGGCATACACACAGACCCGCACACACACACACACACACACCACACACGCACACACACGGAGGCTGCTGTTTCTAGGAGACTAAGCAAGAAGCTGGAGGTAGAGAAGAAAGCAGTTTCCAAGGAAGCTCTGCCCGTTCATTCAAGCCACGGAGCATGTGCAGTGTTGCCCATCCCTCCGGAGAAGGAAGAGGGTCTAGAGAGCTTGTCAGAATGGATTTCCTACCCTACGGCTGCAGAGAAAAGCTATCAGATCTTCTTCAAGGCGCCTGTGTGCAGCACCTCTGAGTGGTGGCTGGCTTTTGTGTGCGTTCACTTGCTGGCTCTGTGGCAAGTGGTTCCAGTCTGTTTAGTCCCCCAGGAACGACATGAGACAAATACAAAAGCTCTCATTAACCGAACACCATTCTGAAGCTTGGAGGGTAAGTGACTCATTCAAGGTCACCCAGAACTATTCCATCTCAGGTTGGGGGCTGTAGCTGATGGCAGAGCATGTGCAAGCCTTCGTGGCACACACACACACACACAGTGTATCAGAAGTATTTCAACTAAGGCCCGATACCCCCACACCTCACTGGACATCCCTTATGCCCACAATGTGGAGAGTTTTAATGGGTCGTCTGATTTAGGGCACTCACAAGGACAATCCTGTGGATCCCTCAGATGGCAGTCATCTGCAGACAGACTCACAAGCTGTGGAACCAGGCTGGGTCTACAAATCCTTCTGCTTGCAGGACTGGCCTGTTGATTCTTAATCCGTTCTTTCTTTTTCCTTATTTTGAGTGATAGCCTCTTCCTGAAACACCATCTCGGACCATACAACCTTTGGGGGACCAATGAGAGGAAGAGGAGGCGCTGTTCTCTACCTTCAGTGCCAGGCTTCTCATTGTTATTGTTTAACATGAGGTCTTATGTAACCTTGGCTGGCATGAAACTCACTGTGTGATGCAAGCGGACCTCAAACTCAGAGTGGTCCTCCTGCCTCAGTCTTCCATTATAGGCATGCTGCACAATCCCCCACAGAGTGCTCACCTGTCCTGATTTTCCTCCCAGTATCCTCTCTTCCCCAATACTGAATGGCTCCTGGCAGCAGCCAGCAATGAGCAGGGCAGCTGCTCTCCTCCACACCCCAGGGCAACTTGTCTCTCTTTCTCCCCTCTACTCCCACCTCTTGCAGGATCCAGGCCGCCAGATGGCCTGAACAGGCTGTGTTTACTTGGAGCCCTGGAAATGTACAGCTTCCTTTTCTACGACTGTGGGTCAGGCACAGGCTGGAGCCCACCTCGGAGCAAAGCTGCCATGGGACCGCTCTGATTTTATTATTCATAATCCACAACCCGAGTGGATGCCTGGGCTTGCTCCCCTGAGCAGCATATTCCAGTCACTATGGAAACGGCTCAGCTCCCTCAGAGGTTCTGGGACTAAGTCAGTCAGGGAAGGACCCAGGAGACTCCTTCCGACCCAGAGCCCCAAAGGAAGATGTCAGTTGCCAATCCTTGGAGTTCACAGAGTGCCTGGGGGCTGGTTTATCTTTCCAATAATGTGGAGACTGGAAAGGCTTGCTTCCATGACAGTTTCCTGTTTCAATAAGCCAGTGTCCCTGGGGAATACTTCAATTGTCCCAGGGGTGTATGTTTGTAGGTGATGATACTGTCTCAAAAAAAAAAAAAAAAAAAAAAAACCAAGCTCTTCATTATGAGTTAATCACAAGCATTACTAACAATTACTAACATTTATTGACATCTATTTTCATTTTTGCACAACTTCAACCAAGGAACTTAGCCAAGGATTAGACACCTTCAAACACTGCTTGTCTTACTTGTAGCCTTAGCACTCCAATTTACTGCCTTAACACCACTATGAAACAACCCTACTTAGCCTGCAGTCTTCTGAACTCTGTACCTACTTCTCCAGTTTGCTTTTTTTTAAAAAATTTTTTAATGATTTATTTATTTCATGTATAAGAGTACACCAATGCTCTCTTCAGACACACCAGAAGAGGGCATCAGACCCCATTGCAGATGGTTGTGAGCCACCATGTGGTTGCTGGGAATTGAACTCAGGACCTCTGGAAGAGCAGTCAGTGCTCTTTAACCACTGAGCCATCTCTCCAGCCCCCTCCAGTTTGTTTTTAGTGGCTAGAAGAATCCACTATGCTGCTTCTTAAAGCTTGAGGGGGGAAGATGCCTGTATTTAGAACCACTTCCAGTGATCTGCCTCCTGTCCCTGGCTGGGTATAAGCAAAGCCATTCATCACAACTCTCACATGGGTGGGAGTGGCTTATAAGGCTGTTTTGTAGATAAAAACAAAAAGCCTGAAGTTGATTCAACTTGACTGAAACTCAACTTACAAAAATGAACTGCTGCTGGGCATAGTAGCACTTGCCCTTGATCCCAGCAGTCAGGAGGTAGAGCAGGTGCATCTTTAAGAGTTCAAGGCCAGCCTGGTTTACAGAGCGAGTTCCAGAACAGTCAAGGTTACACAGAAATACTGTCATGAGAAAAGAAAAAGAAAAAGAAAAACCAAACCAAAGAACAACAAAAACGTGAACAACCATGAAATTCGCTTGACCCACAGTTGTGGTATGTCTGTGATGTGACACATTCTGCATGTTTGGGATACAGCAGAGACCTTACATTCTAGCTTGGAGACAAGCAATATGTTAGAACAAAAGACTGGGCCTTGGAGTAGTGGTACTAATCTGAACACTTGTGAGGTGAAGGCAAGAGGGTCAGGAGTTCAAGACTAGCCTGAGCTAAATAGGTTGAAACCCTGTCTCAAAACACAAGCAAAAGACAGACCTGGTTGGGTAAGCTTTTAATACCAATGCCCTGGACCTAGAGTCAGGCAACCTGCTGTATATAGTGAGCTCCAGGCCAGCTAGGGCTACATAATTGAAACCTGCCTAAATAAATACCACAAAACCAACCATTAAGTTCAAAACCGAACACACAAAGATTGGTTGACTGTCTATCCACTCATCTATCTAAACCAAGTTAGGAATGTGGCTCACACACTGAACAAGGGATAGGAGAGGGCAGGAAAAGTCCGAGCTTAGCAGGTAAGAAGGTCGTTCTTGCTAGGTCGTTCTAGTTAGGTTGCTTAAGGGTCCAGGGGAGGAGAACAGACTCAAAAAAGAGAAAAAGGTGTTTCTGTGATGCGGGATCCAGTGTTTGTTTATGTATTTATGCATTTATATATTTGTTTACATACACACACATTTAAAATGATTTTCCAAGACAGAGTTTCTCTGTATAGAAGCCTCAGCTGTCCTGGACTCACTTTGTAGACCAGGCTAGCCTAGGTCCACCTATCTCTGCCTCCCAAGTGCAAGGATCAAGGCCTGGCCATGTATGTATTATTATTTTAAAATTATATATATATATATATATATATATATATATTTTTTTTTTTTTTTTTTTTTTTCGAGACAGGGTTTTTTCTGCATAGCCCTTGCGGTCCTGGAACTCACTCTGTAAACCAGGCTGGCCTCGAACTCAGAGATCCACCTGCCTCTGTCTCCCAACTGATGGGATTAAAGGCATGTGCCACCACCTGGCCATGTATGTATTATTTTTATGACAGGGGCTATGTGACTAGGTTAGGCTCTCATCTGCCTTAGCCTTGAGAGCAGTGCTGGGACTGCAGGTGAGCACCGCTCAGTCAGACCCATACAGGAATCTTTTTAAGAAAAATCTCCCGTAGGTGGTCTCTATCTGCGGGTCAACCTCTACCAGATGTCAGCTGGGTGCGCACCACTTCCCACCATCACGGCCAAGGTGGCCAGCCCGGAGCCCGAGAAACCCGGCGGAACTCAAGTGCCAGCTCAGCCAAGGCTGGCGGACCGCGGGAAGAGTGCGCACCGGAAGCGGTCCTGGGAGGTGAACATGGCGACCGCCTGGGGCCTACGCTGGGGCCTGAGCCGAACTGGAACGTTGTTGCTCGCGCCGCCCGCGCACTGTGCTCGCCGGGCTCTGCACAAACAGGTAGACGGCACCACGTTCCAGAGCATCTACAGCCTGGACAAGCTGTATCCCGAGTCCAAGGGCGCGGATACCGCCTGGAAGGTCCCGGTGAGCCGAGAAAGGCGGGACGGAAAGGGCGGTTACTCTCGCTGCTAGGTGACGCGAGGAAGCGGGGCGGCTTGCAAGGTTTTGGTTGCCCCGGGAGGAACTGATCGTCCTAGCAACCGGGCCGGGGGTGCGGGATGTGCTGGGACTGTAGGGTGTGATTGCAACCCTCGTGGCTCGGGTAGTGCAGACCCTGGGAGAGAGCCGCCACATACGCGTCTTTCTAGATCGTTAGTTTTTCCACGTTTGCTTCCTGGCCCTCAGGCTCACATTACATGGGAAGATGTGCATTATGGACCTTGAAAGTAGACAGTAAAACCTGAGGTCCGCAAGTTGGAACGTTACCCAGTCTTTTGCCCCTAGTAAGGTTAGGAAGCCGGAGACGGGGCTGGTTTGGTCCCTAAGGGTCCATATTTAGCCTGCTTCGTGTAGTGGCACTGCGTGGGGCCTGAGCAGGAAAGAGAGAGCATCTATTGAGCTGCACCTGTGGGATCGAAAGAGCATCAAGTATTTTCATTCATCCACTCGCACCTCATTCAGCAGACTTCTTTTGAGAGCATGCTGTTAGCACAGTGTTAATTTGGGGCAGAAATCCTAAGAAATCCTAAGGCTGTGACCTGGAGGGCGACAGACAAAAATGAACGAATAAACCCAAGTAACACTAAATATGATACTTCGGAGATAGTAAGACTCAGAAGGCAAAGGTGAAGCTAGAGATAACAGTTGTAGGTTTGTTGTTTGTTTGGACAAAGGATCTCATGTAACCCAGGCTAGCCTCGAACTTGCTACATAGCTGTGGGTGGCTATGAGCTCCTGATCCTTCCACCTTCATCGCCCACGTGTAAAGATGACTGGCATGTATCACTGTACTGTTTGTTGTGAGAAAGGCTCTTTAAAAGCTCTGGATGATCTCTAATTTGCAGTGATCTTCCTGCCTCTCAAGTACTGAGATTACAGGCATATACCAACAAACCCAGCTTAGCATTGAAGTTTTAGGTAGAGTGATCTGGGAAAAGCCTGGAAGACTGGGGCACAGTGGCCTGCATCTGTAACGCAAGCACTTGAGGCAGAGGCAGGAAAATCAATCGGTTCATAGCCAGCCTGGATGATATGAGACCTTGTCACATATAAAGACCTGAAAGAAGGAAGACATGAGAATACTGGGGAGATGAGTGTCCCCAGCAGAGCAGGTACAACCACTTGGGAACAGTAGCATGCTGGACAAGTGTGGCTGAGTGAGGCAGTCGAGAGAAGTGGGTGGGGCCAGGAATAGAATGATTCAGTTTAGTTTTACAAGATTGACTGCTACACAGGGTTACAGACAGAAGCCTGGAGAATGGCAACAGCTAGAAGGTGAGTTAGGAGATTGAGGTAATATAGGTCGCAGTAACATAGGCAAGACAGGATGAGCAGGCTGGAAGCAATAGGAGCCTTGAAGGGGATTAGGTCCTAGGCATCTTTTGAAGAAAGTCTAGAGAATTCTTCCCTACTGGATTGGAAGTAAACTGAGAACAAGCAGGGTCTGTGGGACTGTAGTGAGCAGAGGTTTACTGGAGCCCAAAAGTAGGGAGTCACCAGTATTAATGGCTTTTCCATCAGCTTAGAAGGATGAAATAGTCTGGGGGTGGGGGGCGGGTAAACAGGTATTCAGAAGAGGCCAGAGGAAACCTGAGGAGGGTGGCTTAGCAAAGAGGTGTTGTCTTCAGAGAGAGCGGCATGAACTGAGTGAGGTCTAGAGATCAAGTGATGAAGGCATGGAGAGGTGCAAATGGACACACTTGGGCTTGGAGGCCAGAGGAGCCCCCGGGGCGGGATTTGTTGCACTCTGTGGTCCTGAGGACTTAAAGTTGGAGGGTGCTGCTGCTGAATGAAGAGCTCGATGAGGAGGAGACCCGACATGAGGAGCTCAGTCTGACGCCAGCCCCCCAGGCAGGTGAACCAGAACCTGATCAAGGCAGACTGCCTCTGCTGCCGCCTTCCTGTGGGCACCAGAAGGAACAGGGCGGCCCACTAGGATTGTTATGTCAGGTTGGCAGAGAGCATCGGTCTTTAGCGGCCCTCATGTATGTGTTTGCTGTCTTGTCTCATCCATCCCTTTCCCCATGAGACAGGCCACTGATGGCACTCAGCAATAGCTTAAGGCAGGACAGGGACAGCTGGAGGCCTGAGCTGCATCTTCCTAGAGGAGTGCTTCAGAGGTAGCGTCTGAGTCAGGACGGGTTTGACAGCAAGATTTGGAGGCCTGAAACCTAATGCATAGCTTCTTAAAAGTGCTTATTGAATTTAGTGTATGTATAAGTGTGTGAGTGTATGAATGGGTGAGTGTGTGTGCACGCGTGTGCATGTGTGAAAGAGTGTAAGTCAGAGGAAAACTCACAGGAGTTGGTCCTTCCTTAATACCACGTTGATCCCAGGGAACCCACAGGGGAACTCAGGCTGTCAGGCTTGACTCTTAGGAAGTGCTTTTACCTACCGAGCCATCTCTTCAGCCCAAAATATATAACATTGACTTGTAGCTTTATATTATTGAAGTGACTTCATTCTTTGACAGTATGTATATATCACATTACAGGAGCATGCAAAACAAGCCAGCAGTTACATCCCTCTAGGTAAGTAATTTTATTGAAAATCAGACATTTTAGGCTAGGTGTCTAACTCAGTGGTAGTACTTGCCTGGCGTGAGAGAGACCCTGGGTCAGTCCCAAGCACCACACATACCAAAAAGGCGCACAAAACCTGCATGTAGGGCGGGATGTGGTTGAACAGTGAGATCTAAAAACAACAAACTGTCGTTACAGTAAGGTCTTCAGAGAACAAAAGAAAGACTTAGGTGCCTGTGGTCGGCACAGCTGAGGCGCCGAACACTCATGCTGAACACTCGGGAGGTGTGGGCGGGAAGAGAACTGTTAAGTTTGAGGTCGTGCTCTGTGATGAGTTCCGTGCCAGCTGGACTTTGGTTGGAAATCCTATCTAAAAAGGGAAAAAAAGAAAAGAAAGAACAGGAAACCAGGCAGCCAGGAGACAGATGTCTAAAACTCCCCCATTCGATAGTTTTAGAATTCTCTGTCAAAGCTTGGCATGGTGGTACATGCCTGTAATCCATCACTTGAAAGATGAAGGCATGAGGATTGGGAGTTCAAGACCAGCCTTGGCTCAATAGCAAGTTCAAGAATAGCTTGAGCTATATGAAACCCTGTCTTAGGACAAACAAACGACAAACTCTGTCCTTGCCAAACAGAGGCAGGCTTTCACAGATGTGGCCTCGAGAGCATTGAGCTCCTTCAACACCTTGGGTTCTTCTTGAGACATGTTCTCACTATGTAACCCAGGCTAGCTTGGAATTCTCTGTATAGCCCAGGCTATCTCATAAAGTCCTCCTACCTCAGTTGACCATCTTGCCCAGCATTGATCTCTTTAAAGTCAAAAGGTATATGACTCTTGTGGGCTGTTAAACAGAGGATAGGCAGAGATGTGTTTCTCCGTGGTTCTTGTCTATGGGACTTCAACGCAGGCATAGGACACCCAGTGGCCACAGAGCCAAGGTGCTGTTTCATGGAAGCAGATCTGTACCCTGCAGCTGTCTGTGGGGTGTCAGGGGAGAGGGTCGGGGAGAACGGGAGACCAAGGGAAGTGCCTCATTCCGGTCTCTGGGAAACAGGCATTCTGCTCCGTGAACAGCAGTTGCCTCTCCTGGCCTCCTGAGCTTGCTGGAGGATTGCATGGCATTGTTTCAGCAGACTCAGCTGCAGCCGGCATGACCCACATGTGTTTAATGCAAGCTTGCTAGGCTCCATAGTGCAGCCATCCCCCTGCAGTGCCAGGCACCTGTATTATCTAGTCAGAAGAATTACCTAGCTTTTCCAAAGGAGGGAGACCTGGGAGGTGGTCTCAAGATGCTGCTTCCTGGCATTGAGATGCCACAGACTTCAACACCCAAACTACTGTGGTTCGCCAGTTTCCTGCTTCTTTGTCTTCTCTACCCAGACACTTTCAAGGCCTTTGCATGAGCTATAGAAATGGGAGGAAGGGACCTCATCTTTCAGTTTTAAAATAAACAAGACAGGCAGTGGTGGCACAGTCCTTTAGTCCCAGAACTTGGGGGTCAGAGACTGGTGGAATCCCTTATAACTCAGTGGGACAAGGAATTGCTGAACGTGCTCATCCACTGCACTCTGAAAAAAATGGCTTTTAAAAACAAAACAGGGGCCAGGCGTGGTGGCGCACGCCTTTAATCCCAGCACTCGGGAGGCAGAGGTAGGCGAATTTCTGAGTTTGAGGCCAGCCTGGTCTACAAAGTGAGCTCCAGGACAGCCAGGGCTACATAGAAAAATCGTATCTCAAAAACCCAAACAAGGGAACAGGAAAGATGGCTTGTCAGTTAAGAGCAGCTACTGTACATCCGGAGAGCTTGAATTCAGTTCCCAGCAACCACATGGTGGCTCACAATCATCTATAGTGAGATCCGATGCCCGCTTCTGGTGTGTCTGAATACAGTGACAGTTTACTGTTACACAAAACAAACAAGCAAGCAACAAGCTGTGGATATAGAGTTAGTGGCAACACTGACTGCATTCAGGGTGTGAGCTCCCTCACTGAAGATCCGTCCATCCAACAAATAATTTCAACCCAGACCATGAACTGGGCCCTGAGAACACACAGCCAGAAGCAATACCGCTAGCCCCGTCTGACTTACTGTGTAGTCTAAGTCAGCCTCCACATTCCCGCCCTCAGCTCCAAGCGGCAGCTCCTCAAGGCCTGTGCCTTCCTCCACGTCCTCTGATCCTCCATCTTCTAGCCCATCGGATTCCATATCCACCATGCATTGAACTGTGTAAAACTAAGGCTGTCCCTAAGCTTGAGCGCCTGAAAGTCTTCACTTCCAAACAAGAGACAACAGAGCAGAAGGATTTGTTAGAATGTGCTAGACTTGGGTCCTAATTGTACTTCTCCCACTCTGGGAGGCCTTGGGGACAGTCAGTTGTCCTGGTTTTAGTTTTGACATCTGTGAATATTGTCTAGCTTTACTGATCTGGTGTGTGTGTGTGTGTGTGTGTGTGTGTGGTAGTCACACTGACTAAGCAGTCTACACATTCGGCTATAGGGGAATCCTTGAGTATGTATTCTTTCATTTCACAGATCGGTTAAGCATATCTTACTGTCGGAGCAGCGGTCCTGGGGGGCAGAACGTGAACAAAGGTACTGGCTGGCACCTTGTCCGCTTTAAGGATCTCAGCAACTCTGCGTCCACATTCCTGTGGAATAAAGGGGTTTTTCTGCTCAGTCCGCACACCTCCAGCTTATAATAATCCTTTCTAGTCTTCTGAATGTGCCCGATTGTCTGCCTCTCAGCTGCGGATTGCTAAGACTGGGATCGGCTTTTGAGGGTAAACAAAGAGAATTCACAGCACGAGAGGGCAGCCTGCTCAGTCCATGGAGAACAGGTTCCTTTTGCCCGTGAGAAACCCATCCCCCTGCTGTTTTCAGAGTCCAGTGACACTGCTGTGAGGAGCCTGGGAAATTCGCATAACTAGAAGTAGAATTCGCATAACTAGAAGTATTTGCAAACTAGAATCTTTATGCTGAAGAGCTCCATGAGCTTTGCGGGCCTTTCCATGGCCAGTTTTGACATAGGCTAGAATAGAATGTGCCTGCTTAGGTGGTTGACTATCCCTGAGGCCTGGACTCCGGGGCTTCTAAGAGTCTCAGAACTGATGTTCCTCCCTCCCCATCCGCAGTGAATTCCAAGGCTGAAGTAAGGTTTCACTTGGCCAGTGCAGACTGGATTGAGGAGCCTGTGCGCCAGAAGATTGCCCTCACGGTACCTACCCCCTTTCTGTCCCCGTGGATCCCAGGGGTGGGCAGAGGCTTGCGAGCCTTTCGGGCGTTCCTCATTTTCTTCCTTGGCAGCATAAAAATAAGATCAACAAGGCAGGAGAGCTGGTACTTACCTCTGAGAGCAGCCGGCATCAGTTCCGCAATCTGGCAGAATGCCTGCAGAAAATTCGAGACATGATTGCCAAGGCCAGCCAGGTACCCAAAGAGCCATCCACAGAAGATGCTCGGCTTCAGAGACTCAGGTAAAGGAGCACCCCCACGGCAAGTGGGTTCCTAGGGACCAGGGCTGGGCAGGTGAGAGGGCCAGGGGTCCAGAAGCTTTCCACAGGGCAGTGGGGAAAGAAGCTGCTAAAGGAGCAAGGTGCAGACCCAGGCCCGGGTACACATCTGGCTCCTGACTGGACTGCTCGGCTCCCCTTGGCTTCCAGCTTTGAAAAGCAGTGATTGCACATCTGGGCCTCATTGCTGTCCTTTGTTTTCAGGATTGAAAAGATGAATCGGGAAAGGCTACGACAGAAAAGACTAAACTCTGCCCTAAAGACCAGCAGGAGAATGACGATGGACTGAAGTCGGCCCTCCCTGCTGGCATAGACCCGCGTGCCAGTGCAGCTCAGCAGAACGCTGACACACACAGGAGACTTTTCTCCATTAACCGCCGTGCCCGAGCAGCGTTCCTTTGGAGCGAGGCTGCAGATCATCCAGGGCTGCCCCTTCCGTTATCCACCTCATGAATCACTGGCTGCAATAAACATGGAAGCACAGGAGCCTGTTTCCAGTGAGAGCTTTGCACAGGGCTCTTGCCTTTCGGTCTAAACCCACCTTATAGTTAGCACATACAGCAACAGAGGATTGTGAGTCCATCCACGAGGAGCACACAGGAGGGCCGAGATAGTGAGCAGACATTTGAGCTGGACCTTCAGAAAGACAAACTGAACACAGTGGGCTGGGGGGAAGCTGGGTGGTAGCAGGTAACAGGGAAGTCAGGGACGCCTAATGGCAGATTGTGTAGGAGACTTTTGAGAAGTGTACCGGGCAGGTAGGCACATAGAGCCCTAAAATCCATTGAGCTCCATTCCCAGGCCAGAAGTCCCGGGATTATTTATGTACACATATAGTGGGTGGATGGATGTGTGCTGCACACACACACAGAGGTTAGAGAGCAACTAGCGGTCACCTCTTCCTCCCTGCGGATAGAACTCCAGTCTCAGGCTTAAGGGCAAATATCTTCACCTGCCCAGCCGTTTCACTCTCTCTAGTTTATGTAGTATCAGGTGAGGTATGCATGTCTGGAGGTCCGAGGACAACTCGTGGGCGTCAGTTCTCGTCCTCCGTCATGTAGGTCCCAAGGACCAATCAGGCTTGGCCACAAGCACCTATAACTGCTGAGCCATATCAGCAGCCCCTGAAGGTTGTTTATTATACACCCCCAACCCCCAAATGTATTTATTTTTAAAACCAAAAATGAAGGCCAAAGAACAAACCTCACTGTCTAGACTGCCATGAGTTAGATCCCTGGTAGCTACACGGTAGAGAGAACTGACTCAGGAGAGGTAGTTTCTGACCTCCACAAGCTCCATGAAACATTCATGTGCACACACAAATATAACTTAAATTTTCTTAATCAAATAAGCTTTGCCATGGTCAATTTCCCAGAGACTAACCAGAATTTGGATTCTACATTAGCTTAAAAATTGAGCATCATAGCCGGGCGTGGTGGCGCACGCCTTTAATCCCAGCACTCTGGAGGCAGAGGCAGGCGGATTTCTGAGTTCGAGGCCAGCCTGGTCTACAAAGTGAGTTCCAGGACAGCCAGGACTATACAGAGAAACCCTGTCTGGAAAAAAACCAAAAAAAGAAAAAAAAAGAAAAAAAAATTGAGCATCATTCGTGTCAAGCAAAGTCAGTTATCTATAGGAGGTAAAACATTGTGTTGGGTTGCATGGAAATGTGGTAAATTTGCTTTGTCATTTTATTCTGCTCCAGGATTCTGGCATGCAAGAGAATCCATGCCTAAAATGTAAACCTCCAAGCTGATGAGCTGTCACTGGACTTGGGTGGGGGTTTATAACAATTATTTCCACTATTAATCTTGTTAGCAGTTCCCCAGGTCATTGCTGATCCCAGCGGCTCCTCCTTCACAGCTTCCTACAATTGTCCAATCTCCACATTGCTCCAAATGCTTTCAAACTTCAGCTTTAGCTCCAAGCATGGTCCCCACTGCCCCCCCCCACCACCACCACCCCAGTTGCAGTGAAGTCAGCATTGAGAAACAGAGCAGGAAATTGTTAGGATTAACTACAGGGACCAATTATTCCACACGGACAAGCCATTCACTAAACAAATGCTTCCTGTGCTCAGTTACATAGTTGCATACACCATACATACCTCCTTTCAAGCCTCAGCCCTTTCCCAGACCCTCTCTACACCTACCACGAAGCCATTGCCAAGCTATACCTCCCAGACTGCTCAGCGCTTCCATCCCTCGGGTTCTCTTTTAAAGTGCGTTTTAACACTCCAATGCTAAGATAGCTGTCTCTTTTGGTTTGACGTTTTCCTCTCTTCCTGCTCTTTTGACGCCCGCCCTCCGGTGTATTGCGTATTTGCAAAGGACATACGTAGTGTCTGAATGTTTCTATCGTTACTGGAAGGATCGGGAAGATTTTCAGTGCTCATGTTTCAATACTGTCAATATTATGTCTGATATTTGTCGCCCTTTCTTGTTTCACTGTCAGTTCTTTAGGGGGGCGGAGGGAGGGGTAGAAAATTGACGCCCCGGAAACTTTCACGCATTCTGCGTCCGGATGAGCAGGCGACCTCAAGGCGCCCACTAAGCTCTACCTTGTGCGGGTTGTGCAGCTGAATAGCGCGGTCGTTTTAGTACAGGTCCCAGCTTCTCCCTGGGTCAACAACCAAAAACCGTCTTTAAATCGGACCATTTAGAGGTATAGTCGTGAGCCCATTAGGACGGAAAAGGCGACACCTACGTGCCGTGAGCCCCAGTGGCCTAATGGATAAGGCACTGGCCTCCTAAGCCAGGGATTGTGGGTTCGAGTCCCACCTGGGGTAAAGAAAGGGTCTGTTTTTTTGTTTTTTTGTTTTTTTTTACTTTATCCTAAGATAAATGGAGGCCACCCTAACCTTCAAAACTACGGGACGCGCATGCCCGGGATACGGAGGGCCTTAAAGAACTACTACAGCCTTGTGTAGAATACCATTTACAAACCGAGCTAAATGACTGGTCACAAATTGGACTTTGGTGAGAGCTAAACAAAGCCTGGTATAGCGGCAGGAAGTGCGCGCACGACTCTGTCTCCAAAATTAAGGGAACACCACCCCAGGTGGGACTCGAACCCACAATCCCTGGCTTAGGAGGCCAGTGCCTTATCCATTAGGCCACTGGGGCGCGATAAAAAACCATGTTCACGTGGTCCGTGATAGCGCGACGTGCTGACGTGGCCAACCCTATCCCGGAACAGTGACGGAGCGCCTCCGCTCTGGCGCTCTGGTCCGGACACAGATATCTGGCCGACCCGGAGAAAAGCCAGAAGACGACGCCCTACATCGAGGGGCTGCGAGACAGAAAAGAGTCGCAATCCAACCCGTGGGCACAGAGGCTGACCAGAGAGGACTCAAATTAGCCGAAGTCGGATGAGCTCCTCATCAAGCCACGTAGCTGCGCTACCCAACTCCCAAGCGCCGCTGCTCGGAAGTTACAGATGCCACAGACATCACCCGTTGTCTGTCGTCGGAGCAGCTCCTTTACTTCATCAAATAATACGTTCCGGTGAAGCTATTTGCTCAGGTAGACCGCGTGGCCTAATGGATAAGGCGTCTGACTTCGGATCAGAAGATTGAGGGTTCGAGTCCCTTCGTGGTCGGAATGTTTTCATTTGGATGGCATCTCTTTCAATAAATCTTAATTTTCAATTAGCATTGAGTTGCTTCCAGGTCTTAAATAGGAAAAAACTGTATCGGAAACACCTGTTGATATTACCCTTAGATATGTTGTTTCTTTCAGGTACATTTTTGTGATATCCATTGTCACCTTAACCTCCTGAATGCTGGGACTGTAGGCATGTGTCACCATGTCTGTCTGGTTTGTGGGTTTAAATCATGTATTTATGTGTCTATTTAACTCTTGAATGAAACAATCCAACAGGGAAAATGCCCAGCTTCAATCTCTCCTGCTGCTGAGCTGTTCCAGCAAGAGTCTATACCCTTGGATGCCTCCCAGCCAGGCTGGGGACCCAGAGCAGTGGAGAGTAGCTCTCACTCCGTGCTTCCATACAGTCCTCACAACCCTTACAGTGATGGAGGGGAGGGGTGGTGAAAAGGTTAGGTGGGTAGGCCACAGCAAGCTCTGCATTGCCAAGGTGGGAGGGTGTCACCAGGGGTGGGGCAAAAGGATGGCTTCCAGAGGTTGGCAAAGGTCTTTCTCATTCTCTCTCTCTTTTTTTTTTTTTTTTTAAGATTTATTTTATGTGTGTACATTGTAGCTGTCTTCAGACACACCACGGGCATCAATCCCATTACAGATGGCTGTGAGCCACCATGTGGTTGCTGGGAATTGAACTCAGAACCTCTTCAGTGCTCTTAACTGCCGAGCCATCTCTCCAGCCCTAGTCTATTTTAACTTAGCAGTTTCCTTCATAAAAATACATACATGTCTCCTCTATTTCCTGCTTCGGTATATGTTCCTTTAGCAAAAGATTTGCTTGCAGAAAGGGCTGGCCTCAATTTTACAGAAATTCACCTGCCTCTGCCTCCCTAGTGCTGGGGTTAGAGTTTACCCTAACACTTGGCTGTTTTGTTCTTTTTTTTTTAGTTTTGGTTTTTCAAAACAGGGTTTCTCTGTATAGCCCTGGCTGTCTTGGAACTCACTTTGTAGACCAGGCTGGCCTTGAACTCAGAAATCCACCTGCCTCTGCCTCCCCCAGCTTGTTTTCTTAGAAGTACAATAGCAGTAGTTTCTAGAGTTTTCTGAGGCAAGAACATTTAAGACTGATAATACAATGTCTCTTCTAAAGTGGCTCTTCCGCCACAGACAGGAGGTAGCAAAGAGGTCTGACCCCTGGAGCTCACATGTAGTTCTGCCTATAATGTTCACAACAGCAGCATACCACATGGAGTTACCCCTAAGTCATGGCCCTGGCACCCCACTGAGGAGCTATGGTTTCTTCGCCAGCCCCTACCCTACAGACTGGGACACCAGACTCAGCCAACCCCTGCAGCTAATTCTGGCCTGAGTCTGCAAACTCTCTCTCCCTCATGCTCTCCATACAGGACTTTAAACTACAGCAGTGAGATAGGGGTGCTTAGATATTTAGAAGCTTCCCAGGCTACGTCATTCTCACTACAACCCTGATGCTTGTGAGAACAGGAGAAGACTCAGCAATTGTGTACTGGTCACAGGTGATGTGTAAGGGCTGTCTCTCCCCATCACCTTAACTGGTTCTGTTTGTGTGTGTGAAGTAGGGGCCAGGACACACATGAAAGAGCACAGGACAATCTGCAAGAACTGGCCTCCCCATACTATGCCCTGCTGCTCCAGCTCCAGCAGTCTTAGTCAGCATTGATGTCCACATAATGCTTCTGGTGGGGCCCCCTCACAGTATTTATCTACTCAGAGACAATAGCCAGCACTATTTAAATGTTTTATTTCATGTCGGCCGGGGCTCCGTCCCAGGCTGCTTCATAGGTTCTCAATGGGCTGGTGGGGCCAGTACGGGTACTTCTTCTTGTCCAGCTTGGTTTCTGGGAAGACCTCATTCAAGTCATCAATGGTCATCTGGTCAAAGGGAATTATGTTCCTCATTTTCTCCAGCTACAAAGAGCAGAAACCTGTTAGCTATAGGAAATGGGCAAGGCCGCTGAGACCAGAACAAGAATCCAAGGAAGATCACTGCCATGCAGTGACAGAGACAACGGGTCCCAGAACGAGGCCATGGCTCATCCTCACCTGCTTCTCATACTCCTGGATCCTGAGCTGGGATCCAGACACAAACTCAGCACAGTTCTTCACCTTTAAGAGAAAGAAGAAACTGTCCTGAAGCCAAACTGTGTCCTGACCCCCGAGCGTGGGGGCTCAGTCTGCTCCTTTCCTGCTGCCATCTACAGAAGAGCAAGCTTGGCCCAGTCCCGAATGCTTTTGTTGAGGACAAGCGACACCTTTCAACACCCTCACAGCAGTCAGGCAGGAAAGCAGCTTAGGACTGACCACTCAACAGTCGAGGAAAGTCATGAGCTGCCCCCCACCCCACCCCCAACCCCACCCCCAGGTTCCAATTTAGCATGAGGTATTTTCAGACAAATAGGTATTCGAGAGCTGAGTGGTTATGTTCTAAAACTGATGTCCTGTTCTTAACAGACCTGTTGGGTGTAAGCACTGAGCCACTCAGATTTACAGAGCTCTGGCTGCCCTCTAACTCAGACATAGGGCATTAAAGTGCATGCCACCAGGCCTGGGCTTGCTGGCTTCTTTCATTCAGTATTATTTTTAGATTCATGTGGCTGCATTTACTAGCATTTCAGTCCTCTTGACTCTCACACTTTAGTCTTCAATTTAACTCGCTCTCTACCCTAGCTACTCAGAATTAAGGAAGCTGCAGGGTCTGACCATGGTGGCACTTGCTTATAATCCCCACCCTTGGGAGGCTGAAGCAGGGGGATCGCCATGAGTGTGAGGTTAACCAAGGTGACACAGTGACACCTTACAATAAAACAAACAAAAACCAAGAAAATTTTGGAGGGGGGAAAAAAACAAAAACAAAAAATTAAACAAGACAACCACAGAAATGCCCACCCGGTACTTACATCCTCCTTCTCCTCCTGGTCCACCAGGGCTGTGTATTTATCCTCAGGCACAGGAATCTTCAGGGCATTATACTATAAACAAGGACAGACACGTCACTCTTGTAGCCCAAAAGTCTGTAGGCTGAAAGCCTCTACTTCTTACAGACTACATGGGACACTCTCACTTCCTATGATCTCTGTGTGTGGTGGGGAGACTCGGAAGACCCCCTCCACCCATCACTAATCACACAGGACCCGCCCACATTTCCTTCTCATAACAAGCATCACTTTGTCTCCCCATCTCAAAAGGGCTCCCACACCCGATAACAGCCACTCAGCATCTTACAGTCTAAGACATTCTTTTTCACACAGAACCCTTGAGGGCTGACTGGTGGGAATCATATTTGCAAATGAGGTATTTAGTATTACAGCCCTGGCACTGTATATGCTAAGCCACACAGAGCAGGTCTTCTAGAAACATCTTCAAATAGTAAGCAAATGGACTCTGGATCCAGAGACATTGTATTATGTGCAGGTACCAAAAGAATACAGGTCACTGATGGGGCTGGAGAGACGGCTCAGCAGTTTTGTGTACTGGCTGCTCTTCCAGAGGACCTGGGTTCAATTCCCAGCACCCACATGGCAGCTCACTGCAGCCTGTGACTCTAACTCTGGAGCATACGGTACCACCAAGCTTCCTCTGGAATATCGCAGGAAAAACACCCAGAGACAGGAAACTCATCTTTTTAAGAGAAGAGGTTGGAGAAGGGGGTCGGGGGGAGAACTGTTAGTTTACAAGGAGGAGGCAGGTAAGAGACTAAAGGCCCTCCAAGTCCTTCAGCTCCTGGGAGCAAGGCTACCTGCACTGCCGAGTGACTGAACCCTGACTCTCTACAGGTGCTCACTAAATCCACCCCAGCCAGGGCCTTTGGCCAAACCCACTCCCCCGACCTGCCAGCCCCTTACAAGACAGACCTTTACTTGATTATCTGAAGGCTCACCTTCTTTTCAAAATCATCCACCAAGCCAGGCTTGGCCACATTGGCCCTGTAGTAAGCCCAGTCAATCGCAGGTGGTTTCTCCGACAGACTAGCCAACCTACTCGTATGGAAGAGGAAGTCAGCATTGTTATTCCTGGACTGGAATGAGCAAAAGACACAGCAACCTCCCATCCCTGACACACTGGAGTGTCAAGAGCACTTGTATCTGAAGGGCCACCACAAAAATGCCAGAAATGCTTTAATTTGCAAAACACATTGTTTCTTTCCTCTTGTCGGGCTATTAGAAATGCTTACCTCAGCCGGGCGTGGTGGCGCACGCCTTTGATCCCAGCACTCGGGAGGCAGAGGCAGGTGGATTTCTGAGTTCGAGGCCAGCCTGGTCTACAAAGTGAGTTCCAGGACAGCCAGGGCTATCAGAGAAACCCTGTCTCAAAAAACAAAAAAAAAAAAAAAACAAAAAAAAAAAAGAAATGCCTACCTCTTGTCGGACTATTAGAAATGCCTAGCTAGGGCTGGCAAGATGGCCAAGTGGGTAAAGGCGCTTGTTGCCAAACCTGAGGACCTGTATTTAATACCCAAGACTCATCACATAGTTGAAGGCAGAGAGCCAACCCCACAAGTTTTCCTTTTGATATGGCACACACAGCAGCAGATGCGAACTCATATGCTTACTAAATACTAAGTAGATGTGATAAATGTCAAAACATTGCTTCCAGGTTCAGCAATGGGATGGGGGGCTTCCTCTTACAGCATACTGACCTGGTGTGGAAGGTCTCATTCCAGGACTTCAGGGCATTTCCAATTGCCTTCTGGTTTTGGGGCATGATCTCCACAAAAGACATCCAATCAATGGTTTTTAGAGCAAGTTTACGCCCAGCCATCTTGGGATACTAGAAAACAAAACAGGTCAGCTTAAACAGTGCCTTTGGAGAGAACCCCTGAAGGAGACCATTCCAGAGAAATACAAGTCGTTAAGAGACGGATCGGCTCGAGCATTTGATGGGTATATATATGCAACAGATGAAAGAATTCGGATTTAAACCAGGAAAGAGGGCTAGGGATGTAGCTAGTTACTAGAATGCTTGCCTGGCATGGACAGAGCCCTGGGTTCCCTCTCCAGCACCAGAAACACTGAGGTAGAGGCAGAGAATCAAAGTTCAAGGCCACATGAGAGATATGAGAGCTTGTCTCAATACGTCAAAATAAAGCTCTACAACCCAGAATATAAACATGTTCTCTCCTACCAGGCTGCCCTTCCTCTATCCCAACTCATTTCTATTCTTTGCAGACACTGCTAAAGGAAGTCATAAGCTGCCCAAAGGCTGACTAAGCTACTGTGTTTTGGCCACTGACTCTCCACCACAACCCCGGCCGATCACTCGAACCGTCCTGCCCAGGTCATCCTGTCCACAGCACACATACCGTGCACTTTCAGAGGCATTTTTACACAAATGATACTGTGAAAAGAAAGTGACTGAAGTGGTCTTGAGACCAAAACAAGACGAGATACAGAAAATAACTATGAAGAGAGCCAACCGAAAAGTGGAAACCATCTACACAAGCTCTGAGTGGGGGATACCTTCCTATCGATCTAAGTTGTCAAATGCTGGTCTCTCTCCCTCCTTCCTTCCTTCCTTCCTTCCTTCCTCCTTCCTTCCTTCCTTCCTCAGTAAAGCTTACGTCTCTAAGAGGACAGAGACTAAGACAGTTGTCAAGTGAACTAAGGATGCCAGAGAACGAAGTGCACTGGAGAAAGCAGGAGTTATAGACTTTTTGTTATCTGATTCATCTCTAGCGCTGGTTGTTTCTCAGACAAATTGGCCAGCCTGCTCTTATAGAAACAGGTCATAAGCATAGAGAATGACCAATAGTTAAATTAGATCAATCGGTAAACCTCACGAGGAATCCTCCATTCGAAGGAAAGAACGTAGAGTTGAAGTCTGCTAGGTGTCTTGTCCTCTCTGAAACTTACCACCCTAACTCTGTGCCGCTTTCCCGACCCCTAAACTCCACTCCTGAGATCGCCACACCGTGTGAGACAAAAGTCTGTGAAAACATCTAAATTCACGGTGATTGGCTAAGTCACTGCCAGGCCCCAGGCTCGCCCCGCGGGGAAGCGAGCAGGGCAAAGCAGTGACCTCGGGCGCTCTGCCAGCGGGGCAGCTCGAAGACCCGACGTCCTCCGTGGAGCTGGAACAAGTGTGGAAGCGAGGTCTGGAATACAATACAAAAGAGTCCGTGGAGATCCGACCCAACACCTCAGACCCCACTCACCTTCACCGACCCCCGGCGGAGTGCTCTCTCTCTCCAGCAAGCAAGGAACGGAAGAGAGTCGCCGGAAGTTCTCTCCTCGGCCAATCCGAACGAGCAATAGGCGGGTCTCATGTCACACTTCAGCCAATGAGCATGGAGTTCCGTCCTTGGAAGGCGGGCGCAGCGCCTGCGCCGTCGGGGTCCCTTTTCCCCCTGCCCCACGCCCGCCGATGGGTCGGCCCGGCTCTCCCCGCCGAGGAGTCGGCCGGCCCGGCGGCGCGCGGGCAGCGGCGGCCCAAGATGGCGGAGCTGCAGCTGGACCCGGCAGTGGCGGGGCTGGGAGGGGGTGGCGGCAGTGCGATGGGCGACGGCGGCGGCTCGGGCCGCGGACCCCCCAGCCCTCGCCCTGCCGGCCCGACACCCCGCGGACACGGCCGCCAGCCCGCCGCCGTCGCGCAGCCGCTGGAGCCCGGGCCCGGACCTCCGGAGCGGACGGGAGGCGGCGGGGCGGCCCGCTGGGTCCGGCTCAACGTGGGCGGTACCTACTTCGTGACCACCAGACAGACCCTAGGCCGGGAGCCCAAGTCCTTCCTCTGCCGCCTGTGCTGCCAGGAGGACCCGGAGCTGGACTCCGACAAGGTGCGCCCCGCCCTCGGGCGCGCCCCCGGGTGTTGGGACCCATTCCAGGCTGGTGCTCCGATCTCTGGGACGCGTTTCCCTCCAGCGAGACCTGCAAACCCGGACTTGAGTCCACTCTCTCTCTCCGAGTTAGCACTGGCCACCTCAGAATGACCTCCCTTCCCAGTTCTGCCCCATCTTCAGGCACACTCCGGCTTCCCTTCGCACCCCGCTCTTTTCTCAGCTGCTCCTGCCTGGAGTTGTCTACCTGCACCCACGGGAGCCCCCTTCGTGCTCCTGTCACATTCCCTGCCCCTCCTGGGGACCACCCCTTCTCAGATCTGCATGAGTTTTTCTTTGGCTCCGGGACGGCCCCCTGCTGCTGGTGCCAGGTGCATTCAGAACTGGGTCAGGGTGAATGACCACATCTTGGTCACTTTCGGAGGACTCAGGTCCTGTTCCATCCCTGTGTAAAGTGGTATTAAACTCGGGGTTTAACGATAGCGTCCACTACTGAAGGCTGCAGGGAGTGCTTGTGGTGATACATCCTGTGGTGGTGATAAAATCCTGGTCCCAGACCTTGTATGCTGTAACAGTCACCGTTTCGGTACATTTTTGGAAGTAAATGCACTCCTTGGAAAGATGGGCTGATCCGTTAGGACCCAGAGAGTGTGTAGCGTCAAACACAGGGTTGAGCAGTGGCAAGACGTCATTCATTTCCAGTTTGAACCGTAACTTTTGCAGGTTCACCTTTGACTCTCAAACGCATCCATACCATAAAGCACTCCAATGGTTAGTAGACTTGCATAAACCCTTAATCAGTTTCATCTGTTCTCTGATACCAAATTGATGGGGACCCTAAGAGATTCCAGAACTCCTGTTTATAGGGAATTATTTTTATATACCCTAAATCTTCCTTATGGCCAACACAAGCCAGTTTCTTGTTTCTTTTACTGTAAAGATGAGTAGGATTAAAGTTGCTCTGAGCCAAGTCCTGGCAGTACCAAGCTTCCTCTGGGCACAGAGCTAGGGTGTGTGAGATTGCAGCTGCCAGTGCGGACTCCCACTGATGTTGGCCTTGGGCTCAGGAGAGCTGCCAATAGAATGGAGGTTTTCTCAGAATTAGGACTGTAGTCCAGGGGCAGTGAAGGAGTCAGAACGCTTAACACAGCTATGAGATCTCCTTCATCCCCTCCCTGTAGCTGGTACCCTACAGAAGAATGTTAACAGACTCTGGGTCTACCCAGTAAATAAAGGCCTGGGCAGTGGGAGTGACTGTGCATCTAAGACATCTGACCTGAAATGATCTTAAAGCCAGCCTCTGGTCAATAGTTTAAAATAAGCAAACTGTAGCAAAACCGGCTCAGTAAATAAATAAATAAATAAATAAATAAATAAATAAATAAATGGTTTTTAGCTGACAGAGTGACTGTTGCCTGAATGCCCCGGCGAATTAGGGAAATGCTATTTAGAAAATGTTGCTGAAGGTTCACAGTGCTTGGCTGTGCTCGGTTGACAGGACGAGACTGGAGCGTATCTGATTGACAGAGACCCTACCTACTTTGGTCCAATCCTAAACTACCTCCGCCATGGGAAACTCATCATTACCAAGGAGTTGGCAGAAGAAGGTAAGGCCACCTGGCTGGTTTCAGACTTGTGGTTGATTAGAGCTGCTTCGAGGACTTCCGGTTTGGTTTGGGATCGCCCCTGAGCTTGCGCAGGTGGGAGGGTTAGTGAAAGTAAGCAGATAGCCTCCAGCTCCCGGGCTTGTGCAAGCGCCTGGAAGGAGGCTGTGCAGAGCTGGGTCAGCTGTACTGCTGAGCCGACTTGCTCCGCTCGCAGAATCTGCTTTAGGCTTGTAAACCTGTGTCCCCATCACATGTGTCGTATTTGCTGGGGGTGAGTGCCTGAAGCGCCACGTCTTCGTCAGCCAGGTGTTTCATTTTTCCATTTTCCTTTGGACTTGTGAAAATAATGTTAATAAATGCCTGACCTCGTTTCCTAAGACTCTGGTCTCATGCTTCTCTGTGAAGTCGTGCAGCTGACCTGATTCACTCTCCAACTCACTCTGAGGCAGGCGTGTCGCAGGCTCCTTGTCATTGCACTTTGTAGGGCATTTGGATCGTAAGTGGGTCTAGGCTTCGATGTAAAAGGACTGCCTGGTCTCTGGAGGCATCCAGTGGAAATTTGGAGTCCTTTCCTAAATCCGGGCCCCTGATCTAGAACCCGTACCTTTGGCTAGCGAAGCTTGTACTGGCAACCCTCATTAGAGACGCGGCTCAGGAGCAGCTCCATTGCGTCGGGAAAGAGGAACTGTTCGTTCTTGCCCAGTCTCTGTCTCACGGTCCCTTCCCTGCTCACTCTTTCTCCCTGAAGGGAGTCTGTCTATAAATGCCCTTTTAAAACAAATCACACAGTGCAGTGGTGGCGCACATCTGTAATCCCAGCACTCAGGAGGCAGAAGCAAGTGGCCAGCCTGGTCTACAGAGAGAGTTCCAGGACAGCCAGGGCTACACAGAGAAACCCTGTGTGGAAAAAAAAATCATTTCAGATGCATACATAAGAAGTAGGAAAAGACGCAATAAATTCCACACACATTGTGTTATCTGGTAGCCTCTTAACAATCTTTTTACGTCTTTAATAAAAAAAAAAAAAAAAAAACCACCAGTAAACGTTGTTGAGCCAGCGAGGTGACTCGCCAGGTAATAGCTCTTGTTGCTGAGCCTGACAACCCGAGTTCAGTCCCTGTCACACCCATGGTAGGAGGAAAGGATCGATCGCAGCAAATTGTCCTCTGACCTCCTTTTCACCCACACCGCAAATGGATAAACGTGGTTTCCTTTGTTTTTCTGAGACAGAGCCTCAGTCTGTAGTGCTGGCTGACCTTGAACTCACAGAGTCTGCTGCTGCTGAGATTAAAGGCATTAAAGCCACCACACCTGACAAAAATAAATATTTGACAAAAATAATTTTGAAAACAGTTTATTTTGAAATAATTTTGGGCTTAGAAAAAGAAAGCATGACTAATACAAAGTTTCCTTTACCAAGATTAACCAGTTTTGATCATTTATTTGGTTTTGTTTTTTTTTTGTTTTTTTAAATCACTGAACTTTGTCTCCTGGGCACTTCTATCCCCTACCTCTCCTCCCTCATTCTCCTAAGAGGTTTTACTTCTGAGTTGTTTGAGGATAGATTTTGAATTTCGTTCCTTAATAATTCTCAGCCAGGCGTGGTGGTGCATGCTTTTAATCCCAGCACTTGGGAGGCAGAGGCAGGCAGGTTTCTGAGTTCGAGGCCAGCCTGGTCTACAGAGTGAGTTCGAGGACAGCCAGGGCTACACAGAGAAATCCTGTCTCAAAAAATAATAATGATAATAATTCTCTGTGTTACTCTAAAACCAGAACCTTGGCATGATCCTCCTTAATGTTCATTAGAGCATTTTTTTTTCCTAGCGCGGGGGCAGACATCCGATAATTACTCTATCTAAAAATCTTTGATTTTGTTTACCATGAGAGGAGTCACTGATTGCCCCCCCCCCCACACACACACACACATACACGTTTGTTATTAGTTAAGGATCAAACCTTGCTAGGCAAGATTTCTGCCACTGCCCAGCCTGACTGAAATAATTATCCTATTAAACGTGTAAGTTAATATACATGTCCCTATCAATTTGCCCGTTTTAGAGAAAACAAGAAAAGGCTGCAGGGTTGGGAACAGTCCCGTGTGGCAGGTTCCAGGAACAGGTGACAGGGACATAGTGAGCAGGATGGGTGAGACAGGAGGGTGCACCCTGTGTTTGATTCCCCTCAGTGTGAACTCTTGGGCAAGCCCTGGAGAGCAGAGTCAGATTTCTTACGTTTCCTAGGCTGAAGGGGAGATGAGATTTGTGTTGGAAAATGCAGTACTTGGAAGGCAAGCCTTGCCTTGCTGTTCCCCCTGGGCTCACACCTCTCTGACCACAGCCTGGTCCTTCTTCTAGGTGTGCTGGAGGAAGCAGAGTTTTACAATATCGCATCTCTCGTGCGGCTGGTTAAGGAAAGGATACGAGACAATGAGAACAGAACTTCACAAGTAAGATGTGTGGAACTGCTAAGGACAAAACCTGTCCAGGCAGCTGTCTGTCTGTGATGTGAAAAGGATGCCCTGCCCTCCGGGCTGGAGGGCCAGGCTGGTTCAGAATGGGAACTGAGTAGCAGAGCAGACAGAGCAGCCCCAGCCCTTCAGGATAGTGGTAGTGTTCAACAATGGCTGTGGGAAAGGCCCAGCCAGGTCTTGCACTCCCCTGCCTCAGCTTCCCTAGTGCTGGGTTGCAGCCCAGAGAGCTCGTTCTTACTGGGGGAGCCTCTGAGTCCCTCAGAGGAAGCCCACAGTCTCACCTGCACCCGCCCTCCAGCTGCTACAAGCCACTCAGAAGCGTCTGAGCCGTGCTGTGGAGAACGCCATGTTCAGCCTCATTCTCTCACAGCTTTGGGTTTTTATACCGACTTAGATGTGATAATGAAAGTGCCTCCTGTAAGGCGGGCAGACAGTGGGGCAAACTCCAGCTTCTCCCAGCCCTTCATCAGTGCTGAGCCCTTCCTTCTGTGGGGTGGGAGCCCTTGGGATTTTGTAACAGGAGAGGATCTTTGCTCCCAAGAACTTGGGAGTCTAGCAAGAGAGAAAAGACTGTCTCTTCTTTGTGTAAGAACAGCCATAGCTGTCCGTCTGTCTGTCTGATGACACTGTGCTGACTTCCCATTAAAGAAAGGGCAATCAGAGCTGCTCAGCCACTCCTCTGAGGCGTTTGCAAAGACGGAGGCTTACTCTGTCTGCTAGAAGGCTTCTTGTTGATGTCCACAGTAGACTTCTACTTGGTAGATGGGAAGCAGGACCCTGTGCTCTACTCCTGGCCATCTTACATCCCCAGGGCATCTTGCCTTGTAGATATTTAGTAATAGAGGTCTTGGAAGTCTAGCTTTATCCCCAGTTTCCCACAATCTAAAATAAAAGAGTGCTTAGTAGAAGTTTTATGGTACCCTCAATTGTGTAATCTGAAGCCACCCGAATCCTGGAGCCTGAGTGCTCTGCATTCCTGGCCATTAGTTGATCCCTTGAGAGCATCCTAGGGTTTCTATTTGATGGCAGCAGTTAACTGAATTAGCCCTCCAGGCTCGGAGGCTTCAGCACCGATACCCAGTTGGAAGCGTTCTTGTTCTAGGAATGTCAGGACCTTTTATGTTGATCTTCCATCTGTCCTTTTCATGAAGAGAACTCTGAGAAATGGGATGATATTAATATTGAAAGGTGCCCTCTTTCCTGTCTATGTGCTTCTCAGATTCAGTTGGTTGGCTGTGTAGATTTCTAGATCTTACCTCTTTGAACTTGTGCACTGCCAGATGTACATGGCAGGTGTTCGAGCAGAGCCCAAGGTGTGGGGTCTCTAAGACCGTGTTTGCCGTGGTCTCTTCTCTCTCTCTCGGTGTCTGACAGGTTTCTAAGTACTTTTCTGTTCATGTATGTTTGTTTATTTATTTGGTAGTTAGTCTTGATTCTTTTTGGAGCACAGGAGGATTGACTCTGGAAGAGGAAAAAGAGAGCCAACGGCAGCTTAGATCCTAGGGACTTTGCCCACTCTGGCCAATATCACAGATTTTGGGATGCCCTGATTGCTTCCAAAATGTATAGGCAAATAAATGGCTAGAACCAAAGGGGTTGTCAGTGGATTGTCTGTATTTACAAAGAAGGGCGCTCCTGTCTTAGAGCTGTGTTGTAGTCATTGTCCTCTGGTTTATGGTTGTGCCTCTCAGTGTGTCTAGGGTGGAAGCCAGGGTCACACAGTACTAGACAGTGACTCCACTGCTGAGCCACATCCCCAGCCCCAAAAGACACTTTTTATGTTTCTTAGTGTTTTGACATGTAGCCTCTTTGTACAGCCCCAGCTCTCCTGGACTCTCCACTCTCCTGTTTTAGCTTTCTGAGTGTTCCACACCCGCCACAGTTACTCAGGAAATCCTAGGCCGTAGAGAAGCTAGGCAGGAATGCAGACAGAAAATAAATGTTTCTTTCTTGTTGTCTCACACCTCTGTAACAGGAATACACTGTTAGACCCTGGCAGCTTCCTGGCAGCCTCAGCAAAGGGGAACTAATGAGTATCTGTAGAATGTGCTTTCTTCTTGATATGAAAATGGATTAATACGGAGTTGCCATTGGCAGGCAGCAGGCTGTAGTCCCAACACATGGGAAATGAAAGCAGGGTAGAATCAGGAGTTTGAGCCCAGGTTGGGATATAGAGTGAATTCCAGGACATTTTCGACAGATGTGCCAGGTGTGATAGTGCATGCTGTTAGCCCAGTGCTTGGGAGGCAGAGGAAGATGAATCTTGAGTTCAAGGCCAATGTGTTCTACATAATGAGTTCCAGGACAGCTACGACTACATAGTGAGACCCTGTCTCAAAAAGAAAACAGTATGAGGCTGAACAGCTGGCTCAGTGGGTAAGAGTCCCTGCTGGACTGGCTAAGGACCTGTGTTGAATGTCTTACAGCCACCTGTAACTTCAGCTCCAGGGAGTCCTACATCTTCATAGGTCTTCTACGGACACCCACAAACACATGCCATACACATACATACACATAAATAAAAATAGCTTTTCCAAAAGGTAATTGCCATAACCATTTACATTCAGTCTGGAGCACCAAAATTACATTGTGTATTTTAGCCTCTAAGTAACATATAAAAAGTGACTCTCCTATTGTCACACGAGCTGTCCGTCTGGAGCCCAGGCTTATGGCATGCTTTGGTTCGTGTCTGTTGCCTTGCTTTCTGTTCTTGTAGCTGGTGAGCTTTCCTGCACCCCATCGTGCTGTTTGGAGAGTGAGGTAGTGGGTGGTCTGAGAACCCACCCCCAGGCAACTGTGGGCGGTGGGTCCTGCAGGGGCCCCCACGATGCTGACCTAGTCGGCCTGTTGTTGCAGGGCCCCGTGAAGCACGTGTACAGGGTCCTGCAGTGTCAAGAGGAAGAGCTCACGCAGATGGTCTCCACTATGTCTGACGGCTGGAAATTTGAACAGGTATGTTGCTCAAAGAGAAACAACCCCAGCACCTCATCTCAGGGAGTCACAGCCAGCCAGGCAGTAGCCCCAGGGTGGAGGTGGGTGAGCTGTGTGATCCCATTTTCATTTCAAAGTTAGGAAAAGAGCTCCTTGGTGTGCATTGCTCGCTCAGTGCTGTGACGGGCAGGCGGCTGGGGAGGGCTGGGAAGAGGACTGTGGCTTTTCTGGCTTCACATCCGGAATCGGAACTTGGCAGTGCCGGTGTGTCATGAAAGACTGAGAAGTGCCTCCTTTTGCTTGTCTTTGCCTCAGAGATTTCCTGTCAGAAGTGCTCTGCTGACTCCATTCTGTTAGTCCTAAAGAAGGCTGGCTTCAACGGGAGCCGTATAATTCTGGGTGTGTGCACCGCAGTGTGCTGGGGGGGATCAGACACATGAGTGTGCACGTGTGCATCGTAGTGTGCTGGGGATCAGACCCACGAGTGTGCAGGGTCATTTCCCAGCATTCTCTTTCCCTTCCTGTGCCTTGTGCTTAGAATGGGGGTTATTTGAACAGAAAGCCCCTGAGAATCTGGATTTACCACTTTCTTCCATTAGGTGGCAGCCTAGTGCATCTCCTGTTGCCTCAGCCCTGGGTCCAGAGCGTGCGTGCGAGAAGGGAGTGAGCTTTTGTCTGGAGGTGACTGCGTTTATGTGGCGCTGCAGAGCCAGCTGGCCTGGCACCAGAAGGTCACTGAAGGAACAAAAGCCACAGCTTGTCTCAAGGCTGTCACTTTATAGCTAGAGGGAGAGGTCCCTCTCTCCCTTCAGGATCAGTCCCACTGTCACATGGGTCCCTCTTCCCAGTCAGCTGTGGGTGGCCAAATGCTGCACAACGTTTATAGTCACGGCCGTTTTTCCTGGAGCATAATCTGAAGCAGAAGTTATTTTTATAAATTATATGTAAAAAATTAAAGTAAAAATAGATGCGTGACTTTTCTTTGTGAAGGTGATAGATGGTTTTTAATGTGACTTTTATGTTATCACAGTCCTGGGGTTCGAACCTGTGGCCTCATGCAGTGCAGGCACGTGCCCTGCTAATGAGCTGTGCTTCTAGTCCTGAAGTGGCGATGTCCTAAGGGAGAGTGAAGTCTATTCTTATTGTCTCCAAGGTGTAGATGATGAAGGGGAGTGTGGGGCACCCCAGTCTTGCGACAGGAGTACCCCGGCTTGAGGCTGTGAGTGCTTACGAGGCTGCATTCGCTCTCTGCCGGGCTCCTCTGTGTGCACTTCAACTTTAGAGTTAAGTGCTGGATTGTGTCTCCAAGAAGGTTAAGAATACCATGGCTTGCCGGGCGTGGTGGCGCATGCCTTTAATCCCAGCATTCGGGAGGCAGAGGCAGGTGGATTTCTGAGTTCGAGGCCAGCCTGGTTTACAGAGTGAGTTCCAGGACAGCCAGGGCTACACAGAGAAACCCTGTCTCGAAAAACCATAAAAAAAAAAAAAAGAATACCATGGCTTGTGTCTTTTGGTGGCCACAGACAGAGTGGTTCTCTTGGTACTGCCATGTCTCTGTGTTCAGTTCTCTTGTCTAGAGCAAGTACGAGTGGGAGCAGGTGGGGCTGAGGAGGGCTCATTTGCTTGGTGGTGTACCTCAGAGGACACAGGCAGTGACTACATTAATGACGCTCCTGATGCCTTTGGGATGGTGTCGGGTGCTTGGTTGAGGGGAAGAGGATAGAACTCAGACCCATCTTCTTCATGATTGGATTCTCCTCCCTAGATTGGGATCCGTTTAATCCCCTGGGCCTTGGTTACCTCAGAGAATGTTTATCCTCTGAAGGATAAAGCTACAAAGCCCAGTTGAGGGAGGGGAGGGTCCTGTGGCAAGGAAGTTGGTTTGGTTTGGTTTGGTTTTGTGGGGGTGTTTGTTTGTTTGTTTGTTTGTTTGTTTTGCCCTTGAGTGTTCTTAGGTCCTGGCTGTATGGTTGCAGAGTCATCCACTATCTTTGTGTTTTGTCAGTTAATCAGCATCGGCTCCTCCTATAACTATGGAAATGAAGACCAGGCAGAGTTCCTCTGTGTTGTCTCCAGAGAACTAAATAACTCTACCAATGGCATCGTCATCGAGCCGAGCGAAAAGGCCAAGGTAGGACACTGCCTCCTCCTCCTCCCCCAGCTCCCTCCAGCTTTGCCAGGCTGCTGCTGGCTTTCTTCCACTCCTTCTGCAGCTACGAGCTTCCTCTCAGCACACTCTGTTAGAGGCTGGATTTAAATCAGGATTTGTTGGGTCTGGGGAGGTGGCAGGCATAGCCAGACTGGTGAGCTCCAGCTTCAGTGAGAGCCCTCGTCCCCAAGGGAAAACAAAAGGAGGTGGAGAGTGACAGAGTGACAGAGCAGAGGCGCCGTTTCCACTCTGGCCACCACCCTGCATGCACACCCACACACGTGCACACTTATGCCACACTCGTAAAACTGATGGGGGCTGAGCCTGGACCAGGGCAGGTTTGTATCCTGTCAGGATGCTGAAGGCTCTTGTTTGTGTCTAGACTCAAGTAGTGTTTGCCTTGCTCCTTGACAATCCATTCCTCCCTTCTCTTCCCACACAGTGCCCTGCAGACACACACTACACACTTGTGAAGAACCTGTGTGCTGACTGTGAACCGCTTTCTCTAACTTGGAAAACTTTGCTCTAACAGCACAGATCCTCCCGGTCATCTGTACCTGGCAAGAGAACCATTGCACTCAGGTACCCATTGAGCAGAGGCTCCGAGCCTGCCTCGCTAGATGGGCTGACGACAGACTGTATGCTGTCCACAGGGCCCAGAGGAAGCAACTACAGGAGGTTTTAAATCATTTGTAAATTGTTCACTGTCATCAGCTTTCCTGTGACTTAACTCCCTGCAGCCATCTGGTGCTGGAGACCCAGCCTTGCCCAGGTTGTGTACAGCTCCACCCCTGAGCTGCACCCCGACCCCAGGGGCCTTGGCTCCCAACAGTTACTCAGGTGACTCTGTCTTCCCCCATCCACTTAGATTCTTCAGGAGAGAGGCTCTCGAATGTAAGCGGACAATCTGAAGTTTCAGAACCCTGAAGGCAAGAGAGCAATCGGCCCAGCAGCTGCGACGGGAGATCCTGCACCTGTACAGTAACCGAGCTACTGCAAAGCAAAGCTGCGCCTGGTCCCGAGAAGTGGTGTCCGGCCGGCCAAGCCAGAGGAGCCCCACCGCCTGGATGAAGACAGTGCGCCTCTGGCTGCACGGTCCCTTTTCAGAAACCTGCTTTTGTTTTCTAGCCAGTGTTAGAACAGACCTTCACAACAGCATCTGGGATGGGTCCCTGGCTGGAGCTTGTGGGGAATTGGGGGGAAAGGAGTAAGGTCTAGCTCCCTGGAACAGTCTAAATGCTTTTCTAAAAGCCGGAGCTGAGGAAGAAGGCTTGTCCTGAGCTGTGCCTGGTCTCAGCCTGCGTGCGCCATGATGGACATGAGCAGCTGCTTGGACCATTCTTCCCTGACCTAGGCATTCTGAGGTTGGCAGGGGATTCCGTGTTAGTGTGGTGGACCGAAGTTCTGGGTACAGAATAAAGTTGCCAAAGGACCCACAATCCTATGAACAGAGCCTCAGGGGCAGGAGGATAAGGTGTCCTGTAGTGTGGTTGGAGCGTGGAAGTTGCTGTTCCTGGTCCCACAAGTGGATCACCTGGTGTCTCTCTCAGCCGGGTCCCTCGTAGCCCATCCTCACCCAGAGGTTTGAGGCTGCGGCATCCTAAGCCGTGCTGGATGACCCTCGAAACTGAGCAGTCAGTGTAGCTGCTTCTGCAGCCTTTTCTTACCTGGCTGACCCCGTCTTCCTCCCCCAGCTTCGTGAACTGGACCAAAGAGGAAGGACTTTGTGGGCCTCTGTAACGGCTTGGGGTGAGGAAGGCTGTTCTGTGGACGCTGCCAAATGTGTCATATTGTCATAGCTAAAAGTGGTGGTGTGTTTGTGATTGTCTCTTGAACATGCGCTGACTGATAGGTGATACTTGTGTCTCTCCATTTTTTCGACAATCTAGCTCTTCAGCATCATCGTCCCTCGCTCTGTGTGTGTGTGTGTGTGTGTGTGTGTGTGTGTGTGTGTGTGTGTGTGTGTTCACTCACGTGGTGGCAGTCTGTGCACTTCCTCCATCTCCTGGGCAGGAGATGCTGCTGGCAGGCAGGGATCTATGCCTCTATGAAGGGTACTGCAAAGCCTCTTGAGGCCGTCAGTCTGGAACTCACTACATTCTCCTCTCCTATGGAAGACAGAGGGGCCAGGGTCTCGTCTGTTTATCCTAGACAACTTTAAACTGACACGTGACACAAGACAGGTAAGGCTGTCTCTGGATTGACCCAGGCCAAGCATTCATGGCACCTTCAACACCAGAGAGTTTTCTGCATTTGATGGGTGCGGTGGCTATTGCCTTTCATCCGAGTACCTGCGAAGCAGAGGTAGGCAGATCTCTGCAAGTTCAAGGACAGCCTGGTCTACATAGAGACCCTGTCTCAAAAGGGGGAGATATGAAATCTATGCATCCGCCGGGCGTGGTGGCGCACACCTTTAATCCCAGCACTCGGGAGGCAGAGGCAGGCGGATTTCTGAGTTCAAGGCCAGCCTGGTCTACAAAGTGAGTGCCAGGACAGCCAGGGCTACACAGAGAAACCCTGTCTCGAAAAAAAAAAAAAAAAAGAAATCTATGCATCCATTCTGTAGCACAGCGGCTACCCACGGGCTCCACCACGGCGACTTCTGGAAAGGCAGCATTGCATGTCAGCTGTCTCCTCACGTGGCTGACCGTGCCCAGCTGGCTCCCTGTTCTCCAAGAGTCATCACTTCTCTATAGAAGTGCACCCGTTCAGGCCCCCTGTTGTCACCTCGGGAGTCCAGTGGCTGTAACATTTTATCAGCCACACCGTATTAGATGGTCTGCCTTCAGAAGTGGCTCCCCCCTTCCAAAGGAGGTGTCGATTCTATCGACTTTCAGAAAAACAGAAAAGGTGGGTGGGTATATTCAAGGAAACTGAAGGGATGGGGGCAAGCTGCTCTGTCCAAATAGCTAGAGCTTAGAAAAGGGAGCTTTGACCCCACCTACAAGTGATGTCAAGTTGGGGGACGAAGCAGTGGATTCATTTGGAGCCGCTTGTTCCCTCACCTTGGGGGAGCCCCCTTATCCCTCTGCTTTTCTGGGACCACACCAAGTGGTCTGGACCGACACACTGCTTCCATGTTCAGCAAGGGGTGCGGAGGGTTAGGGGGCAGGCAGTACAGGCATGGGACAGACATGGGGCAGACATGGGGCATCAGTCTTGCACCTGTTAAGTGTTCTCATCACTGAACATTCCAGAAAGCTCCAGCTAGTTCTGTACAAAGGACACTGCTGAGCCTCAAGCCTAGACGCAGAGCCAGGCATTCACGGCCCTCTTGTCCTGGACGGTGGGTCGTCGCTTCCCGAGCTTTGCCTAGTGTGGTTTTAATAGTCCTGTGCTCCAGGCAACAGGGGGCTCACAGCTTTCCTTGAACCGCTCCGCTTCCGTGCTAGAGTCTGGCTGATCACTGCAGATGGAGGTCTCTGTCTCATGGTGATGTCCGGAGACCTACATGCCCCCCTGTTCTTAGAACTGTCAAATGGGAGTGTCTTTCTGCATTTTTCTTTGTCCCACCCAGGTCTTTTTCCTCTGGTGTCCTTGGTGGTGATGGGCCCAGCTACCTCTCAAGTGACTCCATTTCTCAGTTACTTCTTGGCTGTCAGCAAGGTGTAGGAAGGGAGTGATAAGAGATGCTAAGGAAGTAGGCCAAAGGGACACCCACACCTTCCAGTAAGGCCTTCGTTCCATGTCTCTGGGACCATGCCAGTCACTCTCCCATGCCCTTCGTAACTGGCTGCTCATGTGTCTGAACAAAGTCTGAAGTGTTGTGAGTTTTTGTCAATAAAGATAAGCAACAGCACTGGGCCTTGGACCGTGTGTGCTTTTGCTAGCTCCTGGCTCCAGTGGTCATCTTGTGATGACCTGGCTGCTTTCAGCAAACAAGTCTCCTGTACCTGCTCTGGAGTACATCTTAGAGCACTGTTAGAACTGCCAGAGGCTTGCAGGGCCCTCTCCCTCCTCCCTTTCATCTCACTGGAGCTGAAAAGCCCCCAGGAGTGCTGAGGACAGAGCTGGACGAATAAGGGAGGGGCTCCTGAAGAGAAATGACCAGGTGCCCATTTTGTACCCGGCAGAGGCAGGTTGAGGAGCAGGTGGGGAGGCTCAAGGAACCAGGCGACAGATGTTGATCACAGGCTGGCATTAAGGGAAGCCTTTAAAGGCCTTGTGGGGGCTGCAGCAGGGAAGAGGGGGAAATCTACGCAAATAAGTGGACAGGCTGGCCAGTCCCAGAGTCACTCCAGTGGCAACCTGTTAGTGCAGTTTCCTGGGGCTGAGCACCACAGCCACAGAGCTGGGTTCAGTGGCCCTTCCCTGGGTGGGAAGAGGTTGAACATGCAACCCGCATGCAGTGTCGGGGGGTACTGTGAAGGGGCACTCAGCACTGTTGTCCCCAGGCTTGGTGAGGCCGGAAATACCACAGTGAACCAGCGCTACCTCAGAGCCAGCTGTTGGCACCAGGGAATGAGGCTGTCACTGGCGGGAAGCAAACAGGATCTCTTAAGCAGCTTGGTCTTCATGTGGATCTCCCAACAACCGAGGCAGGGGGCTTACCCTAACTCTGGTCTGCCTCTGGATCCTCCGTGGGAGAGAATGGACCTAGTTCTGCAGTGACTTGGGGTGCCAGGGTGGGTTGTTTCCCTGGGTGGGACCTCTCCCTTCTCAGAAATGAAGGGGATCAGGAAGGGGACAGGTGAGGAGAGGCTACAGGGGCTGCGATTGGGATGTAGGCTGAAAAAAAAAATGAAAAAAAGAAAAAACCCTCACTATTCCCAGCATGCTGGTCAGGAGGCTCCCAACTCCCAGACCTCTTCTGACCAAACCCACACTATCCCCTAAATAGGTAGTTCTTGTTCAGATTTCCCCCATTGTCTAAACACTTGGGGGCTTTTTAAAGTATTTTGTTTTTATGTGTGTGAGTGCTCTGGCCGCTTGTATGTCTGCCCAGCACGTGTCTGGCTTTCAGACAGGAGCAGCCGACTCCCTGGAGATGGAGTTACAGGCAGTTGTGAGCTACCACAAAGGAGCTGGAAATTGAACCTGGGTCCTCTGGAAAAGCAGCCAGTGCTCTAACCACTGAGCGAGCATTCTCTCCAGCTCTACTTTAAGCCAAAAATCTGATGTTCTCACACCAAATTCCAGTTTTAACTTTTTTTTCTTTGACATTTTGTTTTTTTGTTTGTTTGTTTGGTTGGTTGGTTTTTTTTTTTTTTTTTTTTTTTTTGGTTTTTTGAGACAGGGTTTCTCTGTGTAGCCCTGGCTGTCCTGGCACTCACTTTGTAGACCAGGCTGGCCTCGAACTCAGAAATCCGCCTGCCTCTGCCTCCCGAGTGCTGGGATTAAAGGCGTGCGCCACCACGCCCGGCTTTCCTTGACATTTTATGTATTTTACGGATGCACAAGTGTGTATGCTATGGCCGCACATGAGCCATCTGTGGGATACAGTGACAAACTCGGGTCACCAGGACCTTTACCCGAAGTCCATCTCACAGGTCCTCATAACTCCCGCCCCTTAAGGTCTAAGTGAGGGCATATGACTGTGATCCCTACCCTTTGGAAAGAGAGGCAGGAGGAAAGGTCAAATGTGGGTTTGTTTCTTGGGACAGGGCGTGAGGTAACCCAGGCTGGCCTCTAACTTACTGTGTCACTGACAATGACCTCGAGCGACCCCAGAAGCAGCTCCTGCTTCCATTTCACAAGTGCAGAGATGACTGACAGGCTTGTGCTGCTGTGCCCAGCTTCCTGCTGCTGGGGCACAGACCCAGGGCTTCCTGCATGCTAGGCAAGTGTCTCCTGATGCAGCTCTATCCCCAGGCCCAAATACTGCGGAAGTTTTATTTTTTATAGCTGTGATATTGCTCCTGCCCCTCTTTCCTTCTGCCTCTCTTTCCAAAGAGATCAAAACCAGTGTCCCCTGTATAGAAGGTTTGAAGCCAGCCTGGGCTACATAAACCCATGTCACTAAAAAATCCAAGCAAATTCCTGCCTTTGATCACCAAAAAAAAAAAAAAAAAAAAAAGCCTTTGGAGACAGACTATCAGATTGACACTTGTTTATCTGACAGTGTTGTTTGGGGGAGGAGCGCTCATGCCTGGGTACCCATGTGAGGTCACAGGACCTGCAGGAGTCAGCTCTCTCCTTCCAACATGAAGGTTCCAGGAATCAACCTCAGACTAGGCTGCCAAGGCCCTGCACCGCTGCACCAGCCCGCCTCGCCCCCACCCCTTCCCCATCGTCTCACCAGGCCCCAAACAGAACTTTCTTAAGACCGGGGAGGTCGAGGTTCTTCTGTGCACCCGCAGGAAGCGGGGAGGAAATGGAGTTTTTGAGGAAATGCGGTTTTTTTTTTTTTTTCAGGATTTAGTCCCCAAATTCCTGGTTAGTCACACAACCAAATCTTCCGTGGAGGTTAGCCGAGTGCTGGCTCATGAACAGCCCTGAATCTGTCGTTAAAGGGTCCTGGAACCGTTGATGCAATTCTCATTTCTCTGCACGGTGATAGGGGGCACGCCAGGTGCCCTGGGTCTGGCTGCAGTTCACTATCAACCTCTCAAGTGGGAGGGTTTGAAATCCTCAACCAGGACACCAGCCCTACCCCACAGACTGGCGCTATCGAGGGAGATGTGTGTGTGGCTCCCCAGGATGAAATTCTGAGAGGACAGAAACCTGTAAGAAAAAGAAGGAAGCAGCAACAGGAGCCCGAGAAGTGGTCGGGAACGGAAAACAAACAGTAAGCTGCGCGCTGGGAAGCGCATTCAAAGCGATGGCGCAGACGCTGTGCCGGCTCCCAGCGGGAAGAGCAAACCATCTGCAGAGCTGGGAGGCGCTCAGTGTGGATTTAAACAGGCAGTGACGCGATGCGGAGGTACTGATAACCAAGGACCAGATGATCCTGACCAGATTCATTCTGGAAACAGCGGCTGTTACAGGGAGGGGGGCTATGTATGCTTACACTTGGTCTAGCAAACAAGGTCTCAGTCCAAGAGAACTTAGCGACACACCCTGTAGTGAGAGCCCCAGTTTCTAGCGGGAGTCTGCAGACTCTAACACAGGACTAACAAAACTTTCCTACAAAACTTTCCTTAGCTCTCACGGATATAGAGAGAGACGCTGGAGGCCCACGTGTGCAGGGTCAGAGCCACGGTAAAAGCCTCTGCTGTAGGGTGAGATCCTCGGGCAGCGAGGCTGAGACAGATAGAGGCCGAAAAGGATGTGAGGTCTTTGCCAGGGCTGGAGAGGCTTGGGCGTCTGCTGGACCAAGGTGCCTCGGACTCCCTGTTCCCCTGGCCTTTTTTGTTTTGTTTTGTTTTTTTGTTTTTTTTTTTTGTTTGTTTTTTAAAGATTTTATTTATTTATTATTTGTAAGTACACTGTAGCTGTCTTCAGACACTCCAGAAGAGGGCGCCAGATCTTGTTACGGATGGTTGTGAGCCACCATGTGGTTGCTGGGATTTGAACTCTGGACCTTCGGAAGAGCAGTCGGGTGCTCTTACCCACTGAGCCATCTCACCAGCCCTTGTTTTGTTTTTTAATTTTTTGCGAGCGCGCGTGCGCTCACACACACACACACACATACACACACACACACATATCCACATATCTGTCTGTGCACCGTGTGTGCTCTGTGCCCGCAGTGACTGAAGAGGGAATTGGAATCCCCTGGAGTTACAGGTAGTTATGAGCAGCCTAATGTGGGTGTTAGGAATTTAATCCAGGTCCTCAGATTCAAATGAGCCTCACCATTTCTCCCTCACCGTGCTCAATACACAATGACCATGACCTAGACAGAGCCAGCCAGCCACAGTGGGCCGCTTACAGCCTAGCCATAAGAACAATACAGCAGTGTATGAGAGATGCTTCCTGAAAACCTGAACATGGTTTTTTTTCTCTTCTTCCGTGGTAATGAGAAAATGAGACCCTCACACATACTGGCTAAGTACTTGTACATGCATTTCTATCCCCTTGAATCTTTTAAATTACTTTAAGGGTTTATGTAGCCCAGGCTGTCCTAGAACTCATGCTGCCCTGGAGCTCAGAGATCTGCCTGCACCTGCCTCCCCGGTGCTGGGATTAAAGGCTCCATGCTCTGTTGAAGTGTGTGTGCACACACACTCATGCGTGTCTGTGTATGAGGATGTCAGAGAGTTGCTGAATCCTTGCCATTGAAGTTACAGACAGACAGTGGTGAGTGGCCTGATTTGGGGGCCAGGAACCAGTCCTAGGTCCTCTGCAAGAGCAATATGGCCTCTAAATCTCTGAGCCATTGCTCCAGCCTCAGAAGTTCTTAGAAACTGAGATACACATCATTTTATGTGCATGGAAGTTTTGCCTGTCTGTTTATCTGTGCATCCTGTGCATGCCTGGTGCCAGGGGAAGCAGGACTCAAATCCTCTGGAACTACAGTTCCATCCAGATGTGAGGGTACAGAGAGCCAACCCAGGTCCTGTGGAAGAGCAGCCAATGTTTTTAACTGCCATGTCATATCCCCAGCCTTAACTGCTGAGCCATCTCTCCAGCCTTAACTGCTGTGTCATGTCTCCAACACTAACTGCTGAGTCATGTCTCCAGCCCTTGATTTTTGTTTGTTGCCTTTGCTTTTTAAAAATCTATAATGGGGGGCTGGAGAGATGGCTCAGTGGTTAAGAGCACCGACTGCTCTTCCGAAGGTCCTGAGTTCAAATCCCAGCAACCACATGGTGGCTCACAACCATCCGTAATGAGATCTGACACCCTCTTCTGGTGCATCGGAAGACAGCTACAGTGTACTTAGATATAATAATAAATAAATCTTTTTAAAAAAATCTATAATGGGGACTGGAGAGATGGCTCAGCAGTTAAGAGCACTGGTGGCTGCTCTTCCAGTGGTCTGTGCTTGATTTCCAGCATCCACATGGTGCCTGGCAACCACCTGTAATTCTAGTTCCAGGGAATCTGACACTCACTTCTGGCCTCTACAGGCACGTGGCACACAGTGCAGACAAAACACCGGATACACACACAAAAAATTATATATATATAAATTTGTAGTGTGTGCTGACTTTTCCCCTTTGGCAGGATTTCATTTGGAACCTGAGATCCTTCTGTCTTCAGCATCCTCTTGCAGAGTTTGAAATGGCAAAAGGAACAAACAAAAACCTAAAGCTGGGGTTAGAGAGATGGCTCAGCAGTTAAGAGCACTGACTGCTCTTCCAGAGGACTCAGGTTTGATTCCCAGCCCCAAGGCAGCTTACACTAGCTTTAACTCCAGTTCCAGGGGATCTGATGGCTTCTGCTCCCTCTAGGTAACACACACACACACACACACACACACACACCACATACATACACACACAGTACATATACAAACATACACATATACACATGCAGGCAAAATGTTTATACACATGAAAATCAGTGTACTTTAATTTTTTAATCCCCTTGGAAAACAAAAGGCCCTAAAGATGACAAGTCTGTCCAGGCCAAACTAAGGCAGGACGATCTGACCAGATAGCACAGTGAGACAAACTATGGGGTAAGGGGATGGGGGAGCTAGGCGTACTTTTAATCCTATGTACTTGGGAGGCTAAGGCAGAAGGATCATGGATTAAGGTCATCTTTAGATAAGCAACAAGCTCAAGGCCAGTCTGGGCAGCTTAAGTAACCCACTGAGGAGAAAGCTCAGCTGACCCGGGCTTGCCCAGGGTACACAAGATCACAGTTTCAAACCTCAACACCAGGCTCTAGTGGAATCCTGATTTGATACACAATGACGAATGCAGTAGTTAAAACTTTGTATTTTTGTAATTAAACCATTATGTTTCCATAAGAGCAGAACAACGTCATATGTACAGTCTAAACACTGCAGCAGTTCCCAACATATACCATCTCCAGCCAGCCGGAGCAGAGGCAGGAGGTCTTGTTTGTGTTTATGTGGTGTGGCTCTGTGCAGCAGGCAAACTGCACATGGTGTGTTCAGACAGCGGTGAGGTCGCTATTGCTGATGCAACACACCCTGGACACACTCTGCACTTGATTTTAGATTAATTTTTAATAGGTGGGAGTCCAGAAGCTTTTCAATATCCAGAGGGCGAAAAGCTGGGTTTTAGTACCCTGGGTTTGGTGCTCAGAACCTCAAAGAAAAGGAACTCCATTGCTCTCACACAAGCTTTCCACACGGAGCTTGCAGCAGACACTGTAGTTAGTGGAAGATGCCTCCTCCCATCCCCACGACAAGAAAAGGCTGCCTTCTGTTCCCTGCTACTGATCAAGAAGAGAAGCCAGGCTAGTCTTTTGAAGCAGATTGACTTGACAGCCTGAAACTTTTTAGAAGCTTTTTTCTGTGGGGTTCAGAAGGACAGGAAATAAGCCACAAGCCACTAAATCAGAGCAATGGTGACTCACCAGCTCCCCAATCCCTGACTTCTCTTTCTAAGGGTTAGAAACAAAGTAACAGCAACAGATAGAATCTCCCAAAAGACCATGCTCTGGGCTATCGTGGGGATGTAACTCAGTGGTACAGCGTTTGCCTGCTGTGTGTAAGGCCCTGGCTTTGATCACCTGCCTGGAGAAGGAGGAGGAAGAGAAGGAAAGGGAGATGCTGGAGAGATGGATTAAGAGCATTTGGTGTGCTGGGCAGTAGTGGTGCACACCTCTAAGCCCAGCACTTGGGAGGCAGAGGCAGGCAGATTTCTGAGTTCAAGTCCAGCCTGGTCTACAGAGTGAGTTCCAGAGGACAGCCAGGGCTACCCAGAGAAATCCTGTCTCGACCAAAAACAAAAACAAGACAAAACAAACAAACAAAAAAAGCATTTGATGCTTTTGCAAAGGACCTAGGTTCCAGTCCAAGGGACTCATAGCCATCTGTAACTCCAGCTCCAGGGGATCTGATGCCATCTTCTGGCCTCCTCAGGAACTGCATGCACATGGTGCACATACACTAATGGACAGACAAAACATGCATAGTAGAAATAAATAAATCTTTGAAGAAAAGGAGAGGAGGAGGAGGAAGAATACCAGAATGATGCATGATGCTTGGGTCATAAGTTAGCCCAGATCTTCCTGCTGCTCATTGGCCGCTTTCCCTCTCTGGTCAGAAATATGAACATCAATTGTAAGCGGCCCTAGGTGCTAGCAGCTTCTCAGTAGAGTAGAGTGTGTTGGTACTGCATAGCACTGTAGTCTGCCCCATGGGACACCTGTGTCCGGATGACATCACAGGCAGGATGCAGGGACTGGCCGCACCTGAATTATGACATCAGCAAAACTTGGTTTATCCTCAAGGAAAAGGCATCCGGACAGAGAGACCATGAAACAGCGGCCACAGAGAAAGGAGAGAAGACGGCAATCATCGGTCCACAGGTAGGTATAAGAGGATGAGGGATGCCCTCAGAAGCTGGTGAGGGAGGCTGCCGTAGGTCCTGGTACCTGAGTCTCTGTGGGTCTTTTCCTTCTTGGCACAGGGCAACAAAATATCTGGCTCTCATGGACATGCAGAAGATATCAAGTGAGTTCAAGCTCCTGACCTTCCCTCCTAAGTGCCAAGGGAGTGGCCCTTCCCCCAGACCATCTTGTCCTTCCTTCTGCCTTTCACCACCTCCCCCACAACTGGGGCTGAGACCAGGAAGTAAGATGCTCAGTGCCCACCCACATGGGGGTTGGCTGCCTATGCAGACCTGGTTCCCTATGTTCAGACATCTGCTTCCAAAAGAAAGATGTAAAAAGGAGTATGCCTATGACATAAAGAACATGCCCCTGATGTGCAAAAGCATGTCCCTGGTGTAAAGGGCCATGCCCTGGCCCCCTGCCATGCCCGGATTTTTCTCTGTCTTCTCAGGATCAGCCCAGGACAAACCCCCCTCACAGCTCTCTTCCCAGCCCTCCAGAACCCCGCTCCATCTCCTGATGGGCAGCAACAGCAGTCAGCACATGTTGGAAGACCAAGTCCTCTGTCCCATTTGCCTGGAGGTGTTCCGCAACCCAGTCACTACCGCCTGCGGCCATAACTTCTGCATGACTTGCCTTCAGAGTTTCTGGGACCACCAGGCTGCCATTGGGGAGACTCACTATTGCCCCCAGTGCAGAGAGGCCTTCTCCAGCAGGCCCCGCCTCTGCAAGAACGTCATCCTCGGGGAGATGGTGGCTTGCTTCACCCAGGCCAAGAGCCAGACCTCAGGGTCCTTGTGGGGCCTGGCTGGCCCCACAGATGTGCCCTGTGACTTTTGCTCTCAGCAGAAGCTGAGGGCAGCCAAGTCATGCCTGCAGTGTGTGGCTTCCTTGTGTGAGAAACATCTGCGCAGCCACTTTGAGGACCAGCTGTTCCAGGACCACCAGCTGTTGGACCCAGTGTGGGACCTCACGAACCGCTTGTGCCGCAAGCATCGCAAGCTCCGGCAGCTGTATTGCCGCACGGAGGGCAGCTGCGTGTGCGGAGCCTGCCTATTGGAGGAGCACAAGAACCACGACACCACCCCCCTGGAGGATGAACGGGCCCGCAAAGAGGTGAGGTGGGCTGAGGAAAGGGCGCGCTCCAGGCTCTGAGAATCTGTCACATTTCGGGGGGGGGGGGAATGAACACTGTTGAAGCCAGGTTTTCTGGCACCTAATATGCCGAAGGCAGGAGTTTGAGAGGAGAACCTGTCTGAAAAGATGCTTAGGCAGGGCCGGCGACATAGACGGATGCTTTCTACCCTAAGTTCCATCCTCAGAATCTACATGTAAGTGGAAGGAAAGTGGGGCGTGGAGACGCGCGTCTTTAATCCCAGCCTGTGGAAAGCAGAAGCAGATGGTTGTGAGTTTGAGGCCAGCCTCTGCTATGGAGTGAGTTTCAGGATAATCAAAGCTGCATAGTGAGTTTTTAAGATTTATTTATTTTATGTATATGTGAGTACACTGTAGCTGTACAGATGGTTGTGAGCCATCATATGGTTGCTGGAAATTGAACTCAGGACCTTCAGAAGAGCAGTCAATGCTCTTAATCACCGAGCCATCTCTCCAGGCCGAGACCCAACTCCTTAAAGCTATTGGTGCCCACACATGCCCCTACAATAATAATACTTTTTTGAAGTTAGGCAGCTGCTAGCGTGATGGGTTATGTTATGGCACGGGAAAGCATTGGTAAGTTAATAAGGAAGGTTGCAGAACTGCTGGTCAGAAATCTCTATCTGTAGTGAATGAGCCTTGTTATGGATAGGAAAGATTGTTTACAAGTCTCCCTTAGAAATGCATCCAAAGGTCGGGCATGGTGGCGCACGCCTTTAATCCCAGCACTCGGGAGGCAGAGGCAGGTGGATTTCTGAGTTCGAGGCCAGCCTGGTCTACAAAGTGAGTTCCAGGACAGCTAGGGCTATACAGAGAAACCCTGTCTCGAAAAACCAAAAAAAAAAAAAAAAAAAAGAAATGCATCCAAGAAACACCTGTGCAGGACGCGCCTGCGCCTTTCTCCCCCCAAGAAGCCGCAGAAGACAGTAGCTGGAGAGATGGCTCAGCAGCTAGGACCACAAACCAGAAGACCCGGCTTTGACTCCCACCACCCACATGTTAGCTCACAACTGTAACTCCAGTTCCCTGGGACATACACATCAAATAATAGACAAAAAAAAAAATTTTTTTTTTTTTTTGGTTTTTTTCAAGACAGGGTTTCTCTGTATAGCTCTGGCTGTCCTGGAACTCATTCTGTAGACCAGACTGGCCTTAAACTCAGAAATTCACCTGTCTCTGCCTCCCAAGTGCTGAGATTAAAGGCATGTGCCACCACTGCCTGGCTGCTTTCTAATTTTTAAATTCCTTTTCTTGGTTTTGTTTCAAACAGTTCTCCCTGCCCATCACCACGTGTAGCTCACCACAATCCTCACAACCCTTCATTAAGCATCACTCCCGGATCCCAAGCGCTTGTGTGGCAGTCCTCAGAGGAAGGCAGTGGAGGGTGTTCTACAACAGGCATGGCTTCTGAGAAATTAGCCTCAATGGTTGTATAGCAACAGGTTATTATGAAAACAAAAAGAAGCATTTTTTAAAAAATAGGATTTCCAGGCTATCAAGGCTTAAACATAATATGCATGCCCCTGTAGTAAATCTGTTTGCAACATTTGGGACTTGAAGCAGGGAGATGGCTTTGGGTTCAAGGCTAGCCTGGTCTACGTAGCTAGTTTCAAGCTGAAGGGCTACATAGCGGAACCTCATTTCAAAAACAGGACAAGGGCCTGGAGAATGGCTGGGTCATTAAGAGACCTGGGTTCAGTTATGTGGCTCACAACTCTAGCCCTAGGGGATCCAAAACACTTTTCTGGCCTCCACCGGCACGCACAGGGTACACAGACATTACATCTAGGCAAAGACATAAAAAAAAAATTACAATAAAATGAAACAAAGCCAAAACTGGGCATAGTGGTACGTGCCTGAAGCATTAGCAGTAAATAGCTTAGGCAAGAGGACCCCAAGTTCAAGGTCATCTCGGCTACATAAACTTGCTCCTCCTTCCCCCCACATTAAAAACAAACAAACAAACAGGTTTAGGAGGTTGCTCAGTAAGCAAAGTGCTTGATTCTATGGCACGAGAACCTGAGTTTAACCCCCAAGTTAAAACAGCCAGCCAGGATAGATGGTGGTGGCACACGCCTTTGATCCCAGCCCTTGGGAGGCAGAGGCAGGCGGATTTCTGAGTTTGAGGCCAGCCTGGTCTACAAAGTGAGTTCGAGGACAGCCAGGGCTACACAGAGAAACCCTGTCTCGGAAAAACAGAACAAAACAAAACAACCCAGCCAGCCAGGCACCATGCTTGCACACTCTAATCCTGGCACTGGGGAGGTAGAGCCAAGAGGATCCCCAGGGCTCGCTGCCAGCCTAGTCTAGCGGAAGCAGTGAGTTCTAGGTTCAGTGAGAGAGCCTGTCTCAGAAAATAAGGAAGAGAGAGCACATTTTCAAGACAAGGTTTCTCTGTGTAGCCCTGGCTGTTCTGAAACTCACCCTGTAGTCCAGGCTGGTCTCGAACTCACAGAGATCCACTTGCTCTACCTCCCGAGCGCTGGCATTAAAGGCGTGTGCCCCACTGCCTGGCTGAGCTCATTATATTTCAGTTACTCCATCAAGTACATTAGATAACCTTGCTATCCTGATTCCTAGGAAAGAGGAGCCAGAATCTCAGGCTGTGACAGAACAAAACAGCCAGGCATAATGGCGCATACCTTTAATCCCAGCACTTGGGATGCAGAGGCAGGCAGATCTCTTGAGTTAGAGGCCAGCCTGGTCTACAAAGCCAGTTCCAGGCTAGCCAGGAATGTTCCACAGAGAAACAGTGTCTAAAAAAAAAAAAAAAGAAAGAAAGAAAGAAAGAAAGAAAGAAAGAAAAGAAAAAGAAAAAAGAAAAAAGAAAAAAGAAAAAAGAAAAGAAAAGAAGGGCTGGTGAGATGGCTCAGTGAGTAAGAGCACCCGACTGCTCTTCTGAAGGTCCAGAGTTCAAATCCCAGCAACCACATGGTGGCTCACAACCATCCGTAACGAGATCTGATGCCCTCTTCTGGAGTGTCTGAAGACAGCTACAGTGTACTACACATATAATAAATAAATCTTTAAGAAAAGAAAGGGGTTGGAGAGATGGCTCAGCAGTTAAGAGCACTGACTACTCTATAGAGGTCCTGAATTCAATTCCCAGCAACCACATGGTGGCTCACAACCATCTGTAATGGGATCTGATGCCCTCTTCTGGTGTCTGAAGACAGCTACAGTGTATTCATATAAATAAATTAAATCTTTAAAAAGAAAAGAAGGGAAAGAAAAGAAAAAAGGAGATACACTTGCTCTTCTACCCTGGTCTTGGGCTCACTAAAGCCTGTGAATTGACAGTCAGATCTCTGCAAGCCACTCTCTGAGTGGGGGCGCTCACTCACTTCTGCCCCGCCCCTTCCAGCGCTCACTCACTTCTGCCCCGCCCCTTCCAGGTGGAAGTTCGGAAGATTCAGGCCAATGTGGAGAACCAGATGCTGATCATTGCCTCTGACAGTCAGAAACACCAGGGACGAGTGAGTTTTCTCTCGGTAAGGCGAGCTACCACTGCCTCGACCCAGGCTTATCCCGGCATCTTCCACGGGGCCCCTGGGACCTCCCAGAAGCCACAGGGGATTACGGGAGGAAGAGCAGTGGGCAGAAACAGGATGCTTGAGATATCTTTGGACCAGTATAGTGGAGTACAGGAGTAGGGTTCAGGGATGCCTCCCTCCCTGCACATCTACCTCAGAAACTGATTCAGACCATGCGAGACGAGGTGGACACCTGCTTCTCCGAGATCCTCCATGAGATTAAACAGCTGCAGATGAAGGTCTTGGATTTTGTGGAGAAGGAGGAGGCGGCCGCCCTGGGAAAGCTGGGCAACTCTATCCAGCAAAGCCACAACCGGCTGCTCAAGTTGGAGGGGGACAGCGTCTGGCTCCACAGCCTGCTCGCCAATAGGAGTGATGAGCAGTTCCTACAGGCAAGAGCCCCCCTCCAGAGTGAGAAAAAGAGAGATGTACCAGGCCCGGGACAAAAAAATCAGGGCCTGCATCACCTTGCCCACTCTCCAACTGAGAGCCCCAGTTAGACTTTCATCGGCACCTGCTGCTTTTATTGTACTGTCTGCAGAAATCATCCATCCCTTCTTTTTCCTCAGGAAAGGATGGAGCAGTGCCCTGGGATTCTGAGTGTGTAATTCAGTCTCCCCCCCTCCCCCAAACCAGAGGCAGGAGTGAGGCAAAGGCAGTCTATGTGTGGAAACCTATATTCCTCTTCAGCCATGTTCCTGGTGTTACTGAAGGGTGGGGATGGGAAGCCAAGGCACAGTGGCTGACCAGAAAATGGCAGTGACTTTCTCTATGCCCAGGGACCTTCTACCACCGACCTCCTTACTTCAACTGCCCTTGTACCCCTAGACAGATTTCCTTTTTTTTTTTTTTTTTTGGTTTTCCAAGACAGGGTTTCTCTGTGTAGCCCTGGCTGTCCTGGAACTCACTCTGTAGACCAGGCTGACTTCGAACTCAGAAATCCGCCTGTCTCTGCCTCCCAAGTGCTGGGATTTTTGTTTGTTTGTTTGTTTTTGTTTTGTTTTGTTTTGTTTTTTTCGAGACAGGGTTTCTCTGTATAGCTCTGGCTGTCCTGGAACTCACTTTGTAGACCAGGCTGGCCCGAACTCAGAAATCCGCCTGCCTCTGCCTCCCGAGTGCTGGGATTAAAGGCGTGCTCCACCACGCCCGGCTCAAGTGCTGGGATTAAAAGCGAGCGCCACCACGCCAGGCTCCCTGGGCCAATTTCAAAGATCGTTGCTTACCTCTCTGGACAACAGGATGGACTTAGCAATGACCTTTATGATTAAAGGCTGGACTCAAACCCCCCTGTTGTTTTCTAAAGCAGTCAGGCTACCATTGAAACCCTAACCTAAGCTATCCAAACAACTAGGAGAGAAATGCTCACATCTGAAAATGGGACTTTTCCTTCCCCTTGCCCATGGAGGTGGGTGCCCTTGGCAGGTGCCTGACCCCCGGCTAAGGGGGTACTAGCTGCCCATCTCTGCATACCAGGAGTTCCCCAAACTGAAGCACTTCCCTGCCTGCGTGGAACCCTTGCTAGGCACCAACTGTGAGGAGACACAGAGCTTCCTTCAGCTGCCAGAGACCCTGTCACAGCTCCGGATCAGGCTGATGGACATCGGTCTTAGCTTCATTAATCAGCTTCTCCTGAAGGGTCAGTCTCTGCGAGGTCTGCAGTCTGTAACTTGGGAGTGGGCCCTCCTCACCTCCAGTGGCTGTGGCGCCCCACCCACCTGTGTACCACCCTTCCCAGGTCGCATGGGCTCCGGATGGGCCAAGCCTCTGTCTGGAAGGAGGCTGGGCTGTAAGAGTAGCCTCAGCAAAGTTTGTCCATCCCCCCCAGGAATCAGGATGAGCTCCTATGAGGTGCTGCCCGCAACTGTGGATAGAAAGACACTGCTCCAGAGTGAGTTCTCAAACCAGAGGCCAACCCTGGGGGAGGAGAGGAGGGAGGAAGCCTCGGTGGCTGGACTTCCCGCCTCACCTGCATTCTGGTCTCCAGGGCACTACTTGTTCATTTTCCTGGTCTCTCACTGCAGACTGGGGACCCCAGAGAGACTTAGCCTGGGTTCCAGAGGCTGTTAGGGAGAGGGGGAGCCCCCTGTCCCTTCCTACTTCAGAGACAGCTCTTCCATGGCTCTCAGGACCTTGGGTATAGTAGCTTCTGCCCTTATCTGGATGACTGCCAACTTCCGTAGTTAGCCAAGTCAGCCAGACTAGGTTTTATTTATTCCTCCCTATAAGCCCTCTCCCTGGCCTTGGCTCTAGGACCAGATCCCAAGGTTTCCGAGATACTGAGAGTCAGATGTGGAACATTTTTGACCTCTGGTTCACCTCAGCCAGGAACCCTTCACTCTCCCCAAGTCTCATTCAAACTTGTCCTGAATAAATAAGAAAGGTGATTGATTGTGTTAGGATCTGGTGGGGAAGGAGGAAGGGGACCCCTATGCCCCAGCCCCTCCACAAAAGTCCAGCATCATACAGGGGCTTACTTCCTCCAGGCTGTCTGGTGCAGCCCTGCCAGGGCTCCGCTATTTTAAGAAGTAGATAAAGCCAGGTGTGGTAATCTAGCAATTGAGAGGCTGAGACTGGATGGCTGCTACAAGTTCAAGGTCAGCCTGGGCTAACCTGGGCTGCCACAAGTTTAAGGTCAGCCTGGGCTAACCTGGGCTCAACAAAATAAAGTCAATGAAAATAAACCAGTAGGTACAGAGGATACAGCTTCTAAGAACCTGGGGTAGAAGCATCCAGTGAGATCTTTGCAAACATCGTTGCAAAAATCTGCTCTTAGCCAGCGCCCTGCTTTAGGAACAATGACCCTGGCTCCCTTGTGCCTCTTCTCCAACCCCAGATTACTGCAACCTGAACTTTGACCCCTGCACGGCCAGCGAAGAGCTGTTCTTGTTCAAAGAAACACACTCGGTGTTGAACTTGGGCATCCTTCTGGAGCCCTCGACCATCAACAGCCCGTTACCAGGCTTCAAGCAGTGGCCCCAGGTTCTGTGCTGCCCAGGCCTGTCCGAAGGCTGTCACTACTGGGAGGCTGAGGTGTCCAACTCGTGGATGTGCCTGGGAGTCACCTACCGTCGCAGCCCTCCCCTGAGCGGTCGCCACCGTCGCAACATCGTCTACCTGCTGGGCCGCAACCCCTACTCGTGGTGTCTGGAGTGGGATTCGCTCAAGTTCTCCGTGTGGCACGACAACACACAGACGGTGCTACACGGATCCTACCACCACACGCTCGGCGTGGCGCTGGACTTCGGGACCGGCTGCCTGTCCTTCTACGGCGTGGCGGGCGATGTGAGCCTCCTCTACCGCTTCCTCACTTCCTTCCTCGAACCCCTGTACCCCGCGGTCATGGTCAGCAGTGGAGCCTCGCTCACACTCAAGCAGTATCCTGAGGCATAGGTAGCGCCCGCAGGCCCAGGCTTGCTGCCAATAAAGTTAGACTCTACGTACTGCCGTGCAGGGGTCAAAGTTCAGGTTGCAGTAATCTGGGGTTAGGGATAGAGGCACAAGGGAGCTAGGGTCATTGTTCCCAGGGCAGTAGTGCGGAGGGGGTGGCTCTCGGCATGGTCCTATGCGCCAAGAATGAAAGTCAGTGGCCCACCTGCTTCCCAACCTCAAACTCAGAAATCTGCCTGCCTCTGCCCCCCAAGTGGTGGAATTAAAGGCATGTGCCACCACTGCCCGGCTCTAAAAACATTTTTGAAGTTAGTTTAGCAGTGTGGTGATTATCCTTGGTTGTCAACTTGACTATATCTTAAATGAACTAAAATTAAAAAAAAAAAAAAGAAGAGGCTTTTTGCTTAGTTTGAAGTAGGAAGATCCAATTCTAATCTGGATCTTGGGTGTAGGAAGGCACATTTTGATCCAGATCATTTTTTTTTTTTTTTTAGTTTTTTGAGACAGGTTTTTTTTTTGTTTTTTTTTTTGTTTTTTTTTTTTTTTTTTTTGGTTTTTCGAGACAGGGTTTCTCCGTGTAGCCCTGGCTGTCCCAGAACTCACTCTGTAGACCAGGGTGGCCTCGAACTCAGAAATCCGCCTGCCTCTGTCTCCCAAGTGCTGGAATTAAAGGTGTGCGCCACCACACCCGGCTCTCAGCCTGCTTTCTTATAGAACCCAGGACCTCCAGCTCAGGGATGCCTCCATCTACAATAAGCTGGGCCCTCCCCATCAATCACTAATTAAGAAAATGCCCTACAGCTGGATCTTATAGAAGCATTTTCTCAATTAAGATTCCCCCCTTTCGGACTGGAAAGATGGCTCAGAGGTTAAGAGCACTGGCTGCTCTTCCAGAGATCCTGAGTTCAACTCCCAGCAACCACATGGTGGCTCACAACCATCTGTAATGGGATCTGATGCCTTCTTCTGGTGTGTCTGAAGACAGCAATGGTGAATACATAAAATAATAATGATAGGGGGCTGGTGAGATGGCTCAGTGGGTAAGAGCACCCGACTGCTCTTCCGAAGGTCCAGAGTTCAAATCCCAGCAACCACATGGTGGCTCACAACCATCCGTAACGAGATCTGGCGCCCTCTTCTGGAGTGTCTGAAGACAGCTACAGTGTACTTACATATAATAAATAAATAAATCTTTAAAAAAAAATAATAATGATAATAACAACAATAGATTCCCCCTTTCAGATACCTGTAGTTTATGTGTCTAGTTGACATAAGACTAGGCAGCACAATTGTACTAGCTGGTCTGCAGCTTGGAAGTCATTCTAGTAGATCTCCCTTTTATATATTTAAGTGAGATTCTTTCTGTGAGTTCTGTTACTCTGCAGAACACTGGCTAAGACAAACAGGCACCTTTGGATGGGGGCTTTGCTGAGCTCTCTGTTGAAACATTATCTTCCTGAGATAAAAGAGGATCTCAGAGATCAGAATGACATAGGCTAGCGTGTCAATCAGGTGGAAAGGTGCCAAGGCAGGTGATGGGTCTCAGTTGCTTAAAAGCAAATGTCGCAGGACCAGGGCAAAGTGCTTGCAAGTCTTTGGAAGTTGTCAAAGCCTGAGCAACTGAAGGCCACCAGTGTGAATGAAGGCGAGCATGACATCATGGTGCAGGGGAAAAGGGCTAAGCTTGTCCTCTGGGTAAGCAGTCACTGGGTACAGTTCAGAGTCTGCTGTGTACGCTTCTCCCCAGAGAGAAAGTTCTTAGGGGCTGGAGAAGGCTTTTCCAGCCCAGGGCCCCCATCAACAATCAGGTGTAGCTAATGGAGAGGCAAGGGTCACGGCCCCAGCACAGAGTCTGTCAGATCTGGGAAGCCAGCTTGAGCAGCAGGTGCAGCAAGCAAAAGCACACAAATATTTTCCATTCCTGCCACTCAGACAAGGACAAACCTGCTCTGCCTTGCCTACTGGGGTCAGGAGGTACGCTGCTGGCCATGGAAGCACCAGAGTGCCCACAGGGGGTGGCTAGGGATACCTGGGTGCCTTGTGGAGGATTAGACCGGCTAGCTTCCTGTCCATGCAACTATATCCAATGTTGCTGTTTTGATGGAACAATTGAGACAAAAGATGGGATCTTTTTGTGCTATATTGTTGCTAACATTTTCCCCTTTCTTCTTCTTTCTTCTTCTTCCTCTTCCTCTTCTTTTCCTCCTCCTCCTCTTCTCTTCCTCCCCCCACCCCTTTTTAAAAAACAAGGTCTAATTCTGTAGGTCTGGCTAGCCTATGTAGACTGGGATAACCTCAAACTCATAGAAATCCACCTGCCTCTTTCTCTCAAATGCTGGCATTATGGATGTGTGCCACCACGCCCAGATAATGTTCTCTCCTTCCTTCCTTTTTTTTTTTTTTTTTTTTTTTTTTTGCTTTTTTTTGTTTGGTTTGGTTTGGTTTGGTTTTTGAGACAGGGTTTCTTTGGGTAACTGTCCTGGAACTCACTCTGAAGATCAGGCTGGCCTTGAACTCAGAGATCTATCTGCCTGCCTCTGCCTCTGTGCCTCTGTGCCTCTGTGCCTCTGTGCCTCTCTGCCTCTCTGCCTCTCTGCCTCTCTGCCTCTCTGCCTCTCTGCCTCTCTGCCTCTCTGCCTCTCTGCCTCTCTGCCTCTCTGCCTCTGGAGTGTTGGGCTTAAAGGTGGGCACCACCATTGGCTGCCAAGTGTTACTTTCTTAAAATGTCATATGCTTCTATACATTTTTATAAACCAAACCTGAGTTACCCCATCACAGTTGTTGGTCAGGAAAGTGCTTGAGGCCCCACAAACCACACTACTACCAAAGCCGTTGGTTGCACACCAGAACCAGATATTACAATTCCATTACTAAAGATACCACGGGATTTTGATTCAGGGTATCGAGAGATCATGCTGCAACTAAGCTAATTAAAGTGGAAGCTCCCTGAGCCCCACCCCCATTCAAGTTGTATCAGTGCCTCACCCATTCGACTTGTGCCAGGGCAGAAAACAAGCCTGTTGTGCTAAACCTTGGGCCATCTAAGAGTCACGGGCCCAGAAGCCACCTAGGGCACATGGATATGTGTGAATCTATGGAACAAACTGAGCAGTAATCTAACGCCTATGACACCTCCAGCTGCGCGGCTTGCTATGGGAGACAAAAGCATCACGGGCCTCATCCTCCAGGCAGGAAGAGTCTCATAGCCACAAATAAGATGTGAAGATGTGGCTTCTAGAAACACCTGGCAGGAAGCCCGAAGCCATTTAACTGGTGGCCTTGTGCTTCTGGGAGTTTATTACTTATTTGGCAAGGCTGAGCCACTAAACAGGTGCCCTTTAACACTTCATTCTGCGAGCACTGGTTACCTGAGCAGCAGGCATGTCAGGGTCTCAGCCTGGCTTCTAAGAACTGAAGACATTCCCTCTGCAACCTCCACACCTAGGACACTTTCGAAGGGGGTGAGGTGACTAGACCAGCTTGGGGAGGAGCCTGGGGCGTGGCTCAGTGTTAGAGCTCCTGCCTAGAATCTCCCAATGAGGAGCTGGTGGCTTGCAGCACTGTTAGAGCCCCTGCCTAGATTCCCCAGTGAGGAGCTGGGGGCGTGGCTTAGTGGGCTCTGCTTAGAATCCCCCAATGAGGAGCTGGGGGTGTGGCTTAGTGGTAGCGCCCCTGCCTAGAATCCTCTAGTGAGGAGCTGGGGGTAGTCACCTGAGTTGGGTGGCACACACCCATGTATTGGAAAGGCAGAAATAAGATCTCTGTGAGTTCAAGTCCAGCCCAGCCTCTCCATAGCCAACTTCAGGTTAGCCAGGGCTCAAAGTGAGACTTTGTTTCAAAACAGACAAACAAAAAACCTTAAGAAAAGGCAAAAAGCTCAACCATTTAGGTAAAAGTTTAATAAAGTATTTTTAGAGAATATGACCCATGAACTATGGCCCGTGGTGTAATTTACCTAGTTTTGGGAATACAATTTTCTTGGCCTCCGGGCTGAGGTTAAAGAGGGAGACGGATGGAAACACTGTGGTAGATCTGCTCTTTAGTTACCATTTTGACAGTCTGACTATGGTGGGGTTTGCACTGATGTTAGGGAATGTTACAATAAAGTATTGTGCGGCTTGGTTACTGAGCTGATGATACTCCTTGTCTCATGGTTAGTGCGCCTTAGTCAAAGTCCTTGCCCACTTCCTGACCTGGGAAGCCCTGCAAGTCTGGATTCCTCAGCAGATACACATGCTATCCCCATGCATGCTGTTCTGTAGATGGGGAGAAGGGCTGAGAAGGATATCGCCCACACCACCTGCTGATGGACACAGTCCGATGGTTCTTCAGGTTCAGGGAAGGTGGGAATGGTGACAGGCAGACATCTCAGGTTGTCAGGCTTGGATGGCTTACCAGTTAAGCCATCTCTCGGACCCAGACTTTATTTTTTTTTGTTCTTGTATTTTTGGCTTTTGGTTTTTCCAGACAGGATTTCTCTATGCAGCCCTGGCTGTCCTGGAACTTGTTCTGTAGACCAGGCTGGCCTTGAACCCATAGATCTACTTGCTTTTGCTTCCCGAGTGCTGGGATTTAAAGCGCATGCTACCACCACCCAGCCAGGCTTTGTTTTGTAATGTTACTACAATGTAGCCAGAGTCAAGAAGGGACAAAAGATGCTAGTGGCAGCTCCCATAGGTGGAAAAGGAGAAAGAATCAGAACTAGAAGATCAGAGTCTGGACCAGAGCCTTTCACCCCTCCCTCTACCAAAGGAGGAGCTGGCTATTTCAAGGTCCTGGTAGAGGTCCTTCCTAGCATGGTAAGGACAAAGTCTCCGCTGCATTTTCCCGGAGGGAAATCTGGGGGAGGGCGTTCCAAATCGAGCTCCCACCCTGGCTCTTTCACCTGGAGCGGGAATAGGGTTGGAGGGGGAAACACGGTCACCCTAGAGCATTTTCTGACGTCATCCCTGCAAGTCTTCTTCTGTAACACATGATTAACTTGGTTCACGTGTTGGTCCTCTCCTACTGGATATAATACAGTCATTCATCCTCAGTGATTTATTTTTCCTGGGCTGGAGATTGAATTTAGGACCTTGAGCGCTCTAGGAAAATACTCTACTGTTGTGTCACACCCCAAGCCTGGCACTTGCACAATGCACACTGATCAAACAGAAGGAATCCCAAGGCCCAATAATTTCTCCAATCTTATCCCTAACCTGTGTGTGACACTTTCCCCTGTGAAGCAGGTGCTGAGCTGTGACCAAAGGGACCTCAGAGGTTCGCTTTACTGGTTTGGGGACACTCGCACCTGTGATACTCCTAAGGAGTCCCAACAGAAAGAGCAACAGTTTAAGAAAGTAACACCCTTGTATCTTTGGATGTCTGTCCCAGGACACCATGGCCTGTCCCGCACCATCCTGTTGCTAGCTCTATGTCCTGGGGAGCCAGCAGGGTTGGCAACACAGTTGGTCAGCTCCCTAGAGGGGAAGACTTTGTTATCCCACTCTCTATGCGGGTTGCACAGATATCACCTTCGCTATCCCTGCCCTCAGCACAGCTGGGAAGGACACTTAGCCCTCCTCTAGTCCTCCACGCTTGTTTCATTTCCTTTCATTCCTTGAACTTGCTGTGTCATTGATGACTTTGGCTTTCCTACGTTGGCTAGAGCCCTGGGATTACTCCATGTGGTACCAAGGCCTGGCTCCCAGCCCTCCCCCGCCCTGCCTTTTTGGAGGGTATTATGTAAGCCCAGACCTGCCTCTAGAACTTGCAGCCACTCTCCTGCGTCAGCCTCCTGAATGACAGAGTTACAGGGATGACCTCCCCGCCCCCCCCCCAAGCTGGCTCTCTTCTTGACCCAGAAGAGTCAGGTGTGAGGTCTTAGGAAGAAGAGAAGGCTCTCTCCCCAGTGTGAGGAAAGAGTTTCATAGCCTTGTCCCCTACAGGAATAGAAGCCCATGGGAAATCAATGCAGAGCTGTCCTCAGAAGACCCTAGGGAGAATTTGGTCACCATTTGGTCACAGCCAGGGTTTGCTCAGAGGGCACCTCAGGAGATCTTCAAAGTACAGCGGCATTGCTCTCCCTACCCCAACAGGAGTACCTCAAGGAGAAAACAGGGTTACTAATTTCTCCAGGAACGGGCAGGGCAGGGGTCGAGTTCCCAAGTGCCCTGGCGTGGGGAACCTCCTAGCCAGCTGCCTTGCCTTAGGGGCTTTCTCTCCTGTGACCTTTATCAGTTTGTGGATTATTAACTTGGCTGGGGCCCTGCTTTAAACCCACAGGAACTGTGGCCGGCTGAGTCTGGAAATTCAGAATACTTTCCCACTGGACAGGAACCTCTGGCTTGAGGGTGGGCAGGGCTTCAAGCAGGGGCCCGAGCCTGGCCAGGGACGAAGCTGAAATACAGACTTCCAGGACCCACACTGGGCAAATGAGATTATAAAGGCCTGGGTGTCCTAGCACCTCCTCTCCCGCTCCATACCCACTCCCATGAGTGGAGTGAGCTCATCACTGAAGGCAGGGAATCACTTATACAAACCATACAGATGAGGGTAGAAGGCATTGTTTACCCATGCGGCATCCGTAGCCTTCCACGCTGCAAAACACCGAGCTAGACACTTTACTGAGTTTAGATGTTCTGCCTACCACCTCTAATTAACCTGGACCTCAGCCTACCAGTCTTAGATCTGAGGCAGGGCTGAGTTCCTCAGCCCCAACTTTGCAGTCCTTAGATAAGCAAAAGAACTCTGCCAACCCTCCTGTCTGTCCAGTGGGACTTCACAGAATGGCCATCTGGAGAGAGAAGTCAGCTTGACTCAGGCCTTGCCCAGTCTAAAGAGTAGGAAGTGACAGGGATGGGCCTGAGAGGCAAGGGTTGCCGATGGGGGTGGGGGAAGGGGTGGTATTTAAAGCAGGATTTTGGTGTCTGAAAGACATGGGTTATTCCCATCCCCAGGAGACCTTCAGTCTGTTTCAGAACCCTGCCAGTGTCACGGAGAAGGTCACTATCAGGAATTTCTAGGCAGGTGGCGGCAGATGGATTCAGAAACCCTGTCTTGGAAAAAAAAAAAAAAAAGGATGTTTTTAGATTTATTGATTTAATGTGCCTGTGTGTTTTGCCTGCACATGTGTATATGTACCACACGGGTGCAGTAACTGTGACGGCCAGAAGAGGGCCAGTGCTCTTAACCTCTGAGCCATCTCTACAGGTCCCGAACGACCTAAACTAACTTTTTTTTTTTTTTTTTTTGGCGGGGGAGTGGCCAATACATGGTTTCTCTGTGTAGCCCTGGCTGTCCTGGAACTCACTATGTAGACCAGGCTGGCCTCGAACTCAGAAATCCGCCTGCCTCTGCCTCCCATGTGCTGGAATTAAAGGCGTGTGCCACCACTGCCTGGCCAGCTTTTTCTTAATCGTCATGTGAGCACAGTCCTATCTGGCCTAGTGAATTGAGCACCACACACGCTGCCTCTTCTGCTATTGTCTTCCAGTCCCCGACATTCATGGGGACCTCAGCTTTCAATAACCTACGTCACCTAAGCCAGTCCACCAGAGAATTTCTTCATATTGCCTGAGCTTCTACAATCATTGTCCCAAGAAAGGATGTGTGGTTCTATTACCCAGTTCCTTTGCTTCTGCGCACTCAGGCTGAGTCCCCCAACCCCTTATTCCACAACCTCACACATCAGGCTGTAAGAAGATCTTTCGGGTTTACATACCTTCCCCAAGCCCAGCAGCTCCCTGTTGAATGTTTCCTGTCGTTAGTTAAGATCTCTGCCCACACGGTGAACCATGGATTTTTTTTCCCTTCCTCTATCAAAGGTTGGACCCGAGGTCACCTTCTACCACATTTATTTTGCGTTCTCCCTCCTCATCGTCTGACTCTTCCCACGGGTTCCAAGTTTTGTGTATGCGCATGTGCGTGCTTTTCAGTAAGCACACTATAAATGCAATGCCAGTGGAGGCCAGAAGAGGGCGTCAGATCCGCAGATGCTAGAATGCTCTGGAAGCGCAGCGTATGTCGGGGTTAGAGAATTTTGGGATCTCGTTCTCTCTTCTCAGACCTTAGGTCTCAGGTCTCTCATGTCAGACGTGAGATCGGAAGTTAGGTCAGCAGGCTTAGCGGCACATTTTTCCCTTGGAGCCATCTTAGCAGCCCCGAGAGCTGTCTCTTCAGGGCTTTCTCACTCTTACTTCTGGGGCCCTGAAGCCAGAAAGGAGAGAGACATACAGAAGCCAGGAAGGGTGCCTCTGGAGTACGCAAATTATAGTGAGATGCAGATGTGCTTGATCTGGACATTGGACAGTCAAAGTTACCAGGGTCCCTGGCTATTGCCCCCTCCCCACCCCCCCAAATCCCCATAAGACCAAATCTCCTCCAGAAATCCCATCGGAACTTCCTGGGGTGGTTGGAAGGTAGGTTCTGCCCACTATAACTTGTAGCTCGGCCCTCCCAATCGTGATTCTCCACCTGTCCCTGCCTCACCCATCAAAGGATTCAACTTGTATCCTTGCCTAACCCTCCCCATAACCCAAAGTCCCCGTAGCAGGAGGGTGGGGCAGCTGGCAATAGACTTACAGGAAGTGGGGCAGCCTCTCATCTCCTTAGGCCTTAGGAGAAGATGAGTAGGCAGGCTGGAGCCTCCACTTCCAAAGTATCCTTCCTACCTTGTAGAAAGTGACTATCCCTGATAATACAGTTAGAGACCCTGCTGCTTGATGTGGGTTCTGTGAACTGGATTCTGGCCCTCTGCAAGAGCAGCAGGTGCTCTTAACTGCTGAGTCTTTTCTGCAGACCCTAACGAGTTTTGGTTTTTCGAGACAGGGTTTCTCTGTGTAGCCATGGCTGTCCTGGAACTCGATTTGTAGACCAGGCTGGCCTTGAACTCGGAGATCTTCCTTGCTCACATTCTCCCGCTCTCCACAGTCCCTCTCCTCACTGACTCGTTTCCATTCCTTCTTGCTCTTCTTCGACCAGGCCTCTAGGTAGAGAAGTCACTTTCAGTGCCCTTCTCATGCCTTGATGGCATTATTGGGGGACTTTGCACAGGAGCCTGTGACCTTTACTCTGCTCTCTGCCATCCTCAGATCTGTCCGCGGTGAGGGTTATCTCTCCCTGGCCTTCCCTTCCTACAGAACTTAGGTCATCACTGTGCCAGGGGCCAGTAACCTCCAGGTCTGTTAGAACCAGGATCTCTGCTCTGTACACAGGGGTCTTTGTGTGTGAGCTCTGAGACACACACACACACACACACACACACACACACACACACACACACCCCAGTGTCCTTTGGAGCCATTTGTAGGGAGCTGATTTTTCGGTCCCCTCTCTGCTCCATCTGGCCCACTCTCAGGACCTTGGTTGTCCTGGTTCTGAAGTTCTTAGCCTCTGAGAAGACTCACTGGGTTCTCTTTTACTTTTCTTTTTATAAGTTATTTATTTTTTTATTTTATGTGCATTGGTGTTTTGCCGGCATGTATGTCTGCATTAGGGTGTCAGGTCTCCTGGAAGTGGAGTTACAGTTGTGAGCTGCCTGCTGTGTGGGAGCTGGGAACTGAACCGGGGTCACCTGGAAGAGCAGCCAGCGCTCTAAACCGGAAAGGGTCATTTTAACTCCTCTTGCCCCTCCCACCCCCATCTAAACTTGGAACAGGGGCTTGTTTCTTCCATCCACCCATCCCACCCCCACAAGCCCTTGGCTGACACAGAGACATTACTAATGTGGCCCATCTGTGTTTCCCAGGTGACAAAAGAGTCTGAGATCAAAGGTGATCTGGCTTCCTTTCCTGTTCACAGATCATGGACTCCCTCTGGTAAATACTCGCCAGGAAATGGAGGAAAGAGTCAAGACTCTCGTTCTCACCGTCTCTAAGTGTGGAGGAGGTTGAGCCAAGGGAGCTGTCTGATCAACATCAGCTCTCAGGGACGTCTGAGCCTGGCCTCAGAGCTGTGCCAGAACCCCAGGGGCTAGAGCTACCGGAGCATGTGTGTATTTGTATGCATGTTTTTTACATGTTTTTTACACGCCTGTGTTGGGTGCTCTTGAACTTGTGCACACATGGTGATGCCTGAGGGTGATGTCAGAATCATCTTATTCACTGGGACAGGCTCTGCTCAGCAGATCCAGAGCTCACTGATAAGGCTACTCTTGATAGCCAGCTTGCCCCCGGGGATAGCTGGTCTCAGCTTTCTGAGGCTGGACTTACAGGCCTTGCCACTGGCACAATCTGAGATTTACCTGGGTTTCTGGGGATTTGAACCGTGGCCCTCATGCTTGCTCAGAAAACACTTTACCCACTGAGCCATCCCCCACCTCCATCTACTTGGATAGGATTTTTTTACTTTATCAGTCTCTTTTGAGACAGAACCTGCTATGTATCCCTCATTGGTCTGGTACAATTGTCTATATCTCAAGCTCTAGGGAACCCCATGCCTCTGGCCACTATGGACACCTCCATTCATGTGTACAGACACACACTTTAAAAGAATGCAAATGAATCTTTTTTAAAAAAAAAAAAGATTCAAGTTGAACAGCATATCTCATATAACATACAGGTCACAGAAGGTATTAAAGAGAAAGTAAACAGGCTGTAAGATTTAACAAATCAGTCACAGCAATCGAGAGTCACAGCATAAAGCCAATCAGCAGGGCAATATACTGAGTGGTTATGGCGGCAATCAGGTATTGAGTCAGCAACCAACAGGAGACAGAAAGGCAGGTGTTCTTGCTCTCTCTCTCTCTCTCTCTTCCTCCCTTCCTTTCTCCCCCTCCCCTTCCCCCTCCTCTTCTTTTCCCTCTTCCTGTCTCCTCTCCCTCCTCTTCTCCCTTTAAATTATTTTAATTAATTAACTAATTATTTAATAACAAATCCAGGCATAGTGATCACACCTTTAATCCCAGCACTCAGGACACAGAGGCAAATGAATCTCTGAGAGTTTGAGGCCTCCCTGGTCTTCAAAGCAAGTTCCAGACCAATGAGGGATACAAGGCAGGTTCTGTCTCCAAAGGGAAAAAAAAAAAAAAAAAAAAAAGGAAGAAATGAAAAGAAAAGAAAAGAAAAGAAAAGAAAAGAAGAGAAAAGAAAAGAAAAGAAGAGAAAAGAAAAGAAAAGAGAGGCCTGGAGAGATGTCTTAGCAGTTATGAGCACTAGCTGCTCTTTTAGAGAAGCCAGGTTCAATTTCCAGACTTCATATGATGCCATATAGCCTGCTGGAACTCTAGTTCCAAGGGTTCTGACACCATCTTCCAGCCTTCAAGGGCAGCAGGCATACGTGGTGTACAGACATACCCATAAGCAAAACAGCCCATACATATAAAATAAAAATAAATTTTAATAAGAGACCAAAACCAAGGGCACACACAGCCTCGAGCTCTGACCAGGGTGCTGAATCACCCCAGCTCAGCGTGTTTTAAAAATCTTATGGGGTGCTGGTGACTGTGCCCAGAGCCTCACACTGCATGGCACATGCTGCCCCCCCGAACTGTATCTCATCTCCAGACCCCACCTGAGCATCTGTACTCCAAAGTTGGGTGTTACGTAGAACGCAGAGCTCAGAACAGGGCCTGGTCTGCTTCTCTGTTTTAAAATTCCGGGACCATCTGGTGCCCCAGTGGTACAGGAGGCTGAGGGGAAGACTAGCGGGAGTGAACAAGAATCCCATACCCGGGCGGGCCACCATCCGTAGTGAGATCTCATGCTCCCTTCTGTCTGAAGACAGCTACAGTGTGCTTACATATAAGTAAATCAGAAGGAAAGAAAGAAAGAAAGAAAGAAAGAAAGAAAGAAAGAAAGAAAGAAAGAAAGAAAGAAAAAGAGAGAGAGAGGGAGGGAGGGAGGGAGGGAGGGAGGAAGGAAGGAAGGAAGGAAGGAAGGAAGGAAGGAAGGAAGGAAGGAAGGAAGAAAGAGCAAAGGGAACAGAGGAACAGAGAGAGAGTGTCCTATTTCTAAGGGTGTCTGAAGTTCCCAGATTCCGAAAACAAAAAGGTAGAGAGGGGGTCTTGTGGGAACAGCAGCTGATACAGTCTATCGCTTTAAACCTAGACAAAGTCTCTTTCCACTCACAGCCTGCCCACCACCCAGAGTTTGAAGGGACTGAGGAGATCTGGGGATAGGGGACTCAGAAAGGGAATGTCACTGGGCGGGGCGGGGCGGGGGAGGGGAGAGAGGGGGCGGGCTTAAAACTGCTGGGGGTTCTGCATCTGGACTGGGTATGGGGCCTGGGTGGTGGTATCTAACTGAGATAGGCCTGACTGTATCTGCATAGATTTTGTGTGATTGGGGTGGGGGTTGAGGGGGTAGATAGTGTGTGTGTGTGTGTGTGTGTGTGTGTGTGTGTGTGTGTGTGTATCCTGGAGTGAGTCTATATGCCAGTGTGGGACTGTGTATGTATCTGTGCCTGTCTCTGTACCTGTGTAAATGTGTGTGTGTGTGTGTGTGTGTGTGTGTGTGTGTGTATGCTCAGAAAAAGTCCCTTGCAGGCAACAAGATTCAGCACAGCTGTGGAGCCCCACTCTTGATCTTCCACACCTTGTAAAGGGAGTGTGGTAAGGTGGTTTCAAAGGCTTCTCTCTGCAAGCCTGAAGCTCGGCTGTCCTTGCTGAGCTGGCATCTGTGCCTTCTGTGCCAGCTTGCTCGCTGGTGGTGAGCTCAGGTTGATCTCCCAGTGGTAGGAAAGTTGGTGCTGGTACACAGGCAGCTCATAATGGAAGTTTGGAGGGAGACAGGTCCATGTCCCCTTTGGGAAACACCAGCATTTTGCCGGCCCACGGTCTGATCCTCCTGGAATAGTTATCAAATGGTTTCGAAGGTGCTCGTCAGATGATGTAATCCCTAGAGAGAATTCTGCTGCCCTACCTGTACCATTGGTCACTGCCTGCCCCACCCCTGCCACCTCCAGCCAGGCTGTCCCTGGAAATTGGGGTAAAGGAAACGCCAAGGCTACTGTGAAAACTTCTTGTCACCTCCCAGGAGGCGGTGCCCCTCCTTGATACTTAGGGCTGGAGCATAAGGAAGAAGCCAGTTTCAGTCACCCAGGTGGTGCGGCAGGTGGACCAGAGGAGAGCTGGCAGCCTGCCAACCACAAGGGGCATTCTCTTCCCTTCCAGGCTGCGGTCACAAAGAACCAGTAAGGCTGTGGCAATACCAGTCGCTGAGAATGGCCCAGGCCCTGGAACAAGCAGATGGCAGATGGGCCTGGGTGGTCCTCCTATCCTCCCTGGTGACACAGGCCCTCACCTTGGGCTTCCCTGCCTGCATCGGTGTCTTCTTCACTGATCTGCAGCGCGACTTTCAGGCCAGCAACAGTGAGACCTCTTGGTTTCCTTCCATCCTGGGGGCCATGGTCCACGGTGGGGGTGAGTAGCTTGAGGAGAAGGCATGGGAAGAAGGGTCTGTTGGGGGGTTGGGGAGGGCGTGATCTTCCTGACTTACCACATCCCTCTCTCTGAAGTCATAGGCTTCCTGAGATCTACTTGAGCTGAGCAGGGCCTGGCCCACCTGGCTAGAGTCCCAGCTACACTGAGTCCTGTCCGGGGAGGGCTGTTTTGCATTAGGGATGGGAGACAGAGGGCCACCTGAGGCACAAATCCAATCCGTGATCCCAGAGTCCTCTTGGTGACTGATCTGGAGCAGAGGCATTCAATGACGCTCTGAGTGACAGCTGGTACTGGGACCATCAGACCCAGGCTGGGCCATTGTTGTCTTCTATCCTACAGTAAGGAGACAACAGCCAGCACCCTGTCCAGCTCCTGTGTTATGTGGTGACAGAGACCTTGTGGGTCCTGGAACTAGGAGCAATTAGGAAATACGTGGGGGTGTCAATTATTAGCCAGTTAGAGATTCTCACCATGGCTTCAGAAGAGGAAAGGACAAGCCAGAAAGAGGGGCTACAGGGAAAGCCCCATCTCCCCCTGAGCGTTCTCCAGAGTCTGGAGCTCAGAGAGAAGACAGGCTCCATCCTGCCTTCTCCTTACTGTCCAGCAACACCAGTTGGCACCAGCAACCCCAATGATCAGAGTCCCAGGTGTCTATGCCCTGAGTTAGTGACCTCTTCTCAGCAACTGGGAGAGGACTCGGTAGACAGAGACCACAAATGGTGACTGGGTCAATGAGAGCCACAGCCATCTATCCATAGGCTACACACACACACACACACACACACACACACACACACACACACGTTTGGCTCTGCTGATTCCAGCTCTGCAGCTACCTTTGTGCCATTCCCCGGTAGCAGCAGCCTGATGATGGTTCCAGATACTTCCCTCACACCAGGAAAAAGGAAAATTGGGGGGAGGAGAATTGTCAGCCTCCACGGTGACCCATGAATTGACCACTGGAAGTGTGGACTTAGGGTAAGAAGGAAAAGCCAAGTCTGGCCCAGAATGTGTGGCCTTCAGGGCTGGAGAGTACAGTTGGGTATCTTAGAAGGATTTTGTTGCTCAGGCTGAGAGGGGCCTCAGTGAGAGACTGGAGACTAGGCATCCTGTGAAAACCCCAACTTACCAGCCAGCTTCGGGCTCACTACCCTGTTGGAGCTTCAGGAACATGTTGAGCCCATTGCTCGCCCAGAGGGTTGGAGAGCAGAGGCCAGCAGGCACCAAGTGCCTGTGGAGACCGGGGAGGGGACTGAAAGCACAGAGCACAGGTGGCTCAAGATCCCCGCCCCAACTCCACTCCCTCCCTGTGACTCAGAGCTCTTCCCAAGGTCACCTTCCTGAGGAAGGTGAAGTCTCAGAGGCGGGGAAGACTGTGTGTAGCTGCCGTCACACCCAACCAAAGCCTCCTTTCACTCTGCAGTAGCCAGACAGAGAGGGCCGCTCAGCAGCAGAGTCGGCAAGACTGCGTGTGAGCACCAAGACAGTTATTCTCTCTCCCTTTGATGTTCTCAGATCTACACTGGTTCACACTGTGCTTCCTCCCGTCGTCAAAGACACACATGAGTGTGCTGCTCTGTGTGCACACACTTTCTCTGCCCTCTGGCAAAGTAACCAGGGGAAACTCCATTGTATGTGTTTCCTGGGAGCAGGATGCTCGTGAATGTGAGCCTGTGAGATATCTAAGAGCAGTTGGCCAGTCCGACTGGTTTCTACTGGCCAGAATGTGGGACTAGTGAGAAAGTCACTGGGGTGAGACAGGCCCTGCTCTACATTGAGCCAAATGTTTAAGTTTGGATTCAGGAAGCTTCAGGTTGGCTTGCTTTAGTGGCTTCCTTCCTTCCTTCCTTCCTTCCTTCCTGCCTTCCTTCCTTCCTTCCTTCCTTCCTTCTTTTTCTCTCAGTCTTCTCCCTTCAGTATCTCTCAGACTCTCACTCTTCCAGCTTCTGTCTCTGTATTTCTCCCTCTTAGAATCTCTCCCTGTGTTATTCTTTCTCCCTCTCCAAATCTCAATCTTTCTGTCACTCCTTTCAATCTCTCTCTCTCTCTCTCTCTCTCTCTCTCTCTCTCTCTCTCTCTCTCTCTCTCTCTCTCTCTCTCTCTCTCTCTCTCCAAAAGAGCCAAAGGCCTACATACTGAACACGCTCTCTACATCTGAGCTCCATCTCCAGCCCTAGATGCAAGGATTGGGCGGTGGCTGGAACCAGCAAGCAAGGGAAGCAGACATCTGGTCTGATGTTCTCCCTAGCACTCCAAAGGTCAGAGTGAGGAGGTGCAGAGGGGTCCAGGACCCAGGTCAGATGTATGAGGTTGGAAGATTGTGGGGTGGGCGGAAGGGAAGGCTGGAGGGGAATGCTGAGATCAAATGTTCTAGGAGGTTCTTTCTGGAGCAAACCACAAGCCGGGGTGGATGTTCACGTAGGCCGCGATCCCAAACTGCAATTGTTCTCGGCTTAGGTTAGTGAAGGGCTGGCTATGCCCTCCAGATGTCCTTATCCTGGTTACACCACTCAACAGCTAGTTTGACCACTCATACTGTAGCGGGAGGAAACTGAGGCAGCTTTGCTGGGACCACCTGGCCAGACTGTGGCAAGGTGGTGACCAGAAGCCATGCTAGCAGATTTTAGTTATCGCTTAAGCCCCCGGCTAGTTCCTCTGAGCACCTCTCACCCAGCCCTACTGTGATCTGACTCCACACCTCCTCACCCACTGCTACCTTTCTTGCCTACAGGACCCCTGTGCAGCATCTTGGTCAAACATTTCGGCTGCCGAGTGACCATGATGCTGGGGGGTGTGCTGGCCAGCCTGGGCATGGTAGTCAGCACCTTCTCTGGCTCCCTCACCCATCTCTTCCTCACCGCAGGAGTGATCACAGGTAACCATGGCTCTCTCAAAAGTGCCGGGTGGGTGGAACTGCTTATAGTCTAGAGGAGAAGTCAGGTGTGGGGGCTGGGTACATAAGAATGGTGAGATACGGGCTGGAGAGATGGCTCAGCAGTTAAGAGCACTGACTGCTCTTCCCCAGGTCCTGAGTTCAATTCCCAGCAACCACATGGTGGCTCACAACCAGTGGGATCCGATGCCCTCTTCTGGTGTGTCTGAAGACAGCGACGGTGTACTCACATACATAAAAAAATAAGTCTTCTTTTTTTTTTTTATTAAGAATGTTTAGATACTTGAGAGTATAGGAGAGGCCAGGGCTGAGAGTGTGACAGCATCCCTGCCTGAGAGAATAGCAACAAGTTTAAAGAAGTCTTAAAGAAAGCAGTCTAGGGCTATACAATGAGATCCATCTTTCAGGATCATTGTGAGTTGGAGGCCAGACCGGACTATGTAAGTTCCAAACCAGCTTGATCTATAGAATCAAACCCTGTCTCAAGCAAACAAGCCAATGAAAAAGGCCTACTCACTGCATGGCCAGGGAGCAAGAGAGAGGAAAAACAGAGGGTCCCAGTAGCCCTTTGGGGACAGTGAGGACATAACACCACCGCCCCAAAGATCTCCCATTAACACCCCAACTCTCTCTTTTGTTTACTTAAAAAATATACTTATTTATTTTCATTTTCTGTGTACCAGTATGTGTGTCTGTACATCACACTCGTGTCTGGTACCCTAGGAGGCCAAACTTAGAGCATCAGATCCTCTAGAACTGAAGTTACAGAGAGTTGTAAACCACCATGTGGGTTCCGGGGCTTCAGCCCAAGGCCTCTGGAAGAGCAGTCAGTGCTCTTGACCACTGAGTATTGGCTCTAGTTCCTAGGCCCTGTGTCTTAAAGTTTTCACTCTGCCAATAGCTCTGTGCTAGGAACCAAGGCTTTGCTAGGAGAACCTGTTGTTTGTTTGTTTGGTTGGTTGGTTCGTTGGTTTGGTTTTTGGGTTTTCAAGACAGGGTTTCTCTGTGTAGCCCTATAGAACAGGCTGGCCTCAACTCAGAGATCCATTTGCCTCTGCTTGCTGGGTGCTGGGATTAAAGACATTTGCCACCATACCCAGGTACTATGTGAGCTTTTCAGGGACACTTATTAAAACCACAGCAAACAAAACACTTGTGAGGAGAGAATGAGGCTCTCTGAACACATACATATACATAGACACACATACACACATACACACATACATACACACATACGCACACACACAACATACACAGGAGGAAATGGTCATAGGCTAGAGATGTAGGATCAAGGGTCCAAGTGGGCAGAGGACCACTGGGGGCTTAATTTATAAATGGCTTTGTACTGAGATAAGAAATCACTTGAGGAGAGGGATGAATGACATTATCTCAGAGGCTAGAGTGTCACTCTGGCTGTGGTGACTCTGGGGTGATGGAGCAGGCAGAACACATTCAGGTCCCTGGGGTTTGTAGTTTGAACAGGGTGGGATGATGTATGTGTAGAGGAGGCTGGGCTCAGAATGAAGGGTTAAGATAATCCAGGGTGCTCTGAGTCAAGACGTCCACAAAGCCACCTGAAGGATGGGGTCACCATCCTCTGTGGTGGGAAGACAGGAGGACTGGGTTTGGAAGAGATGTGGATCTCAGGCTTAGATAGGCTGAGGTCCTGGGAGAGAGAGAGAGAGAGAGAGAGAGAGAGAGAGAGAGAGAGAGAGAGAGAGAGAGAGAGAGAGAGAGAGAGAGAGAGAGAGAGAGAGAGAGAGAGAGAGAGAGAGAGAGGAGCAGATAGCTCCAGACTCGGGAGACAAATGGGAGCCAGATGTTGAGATGAGGAATCCCTGCTGCCTCTGGGGGGATTCAGGTGACAGCTGAGGAGAGCTGAGCCTGACAAAGGTCAGCCAGAAGGAAGAGCTGGAAGCTGATGTTCAGGAGAGGGAGGGATGCAGTGTGCTGAGCTAAGGGAGGCAGGGGGCACAGTGCTGTGCTTGCCCTTCGGCACTGAGGTGTGGATGAGGAGGAGCCTGGGGCAGAGGTGCAGGAGGAGGGAACAAGTTCATTTCAGCAGTGACCAGAAGGGATGAAGTCCCCGTTACTGTCTGGAGGAGAGAATGTACAAGAACAAAATCTGGGACCCAGCATTCCCCTCTGTCCCTCTGCCTCTCTCCCTTCCTCTGCTAACCTCCCTCTCATCCTCTTTCCATCCTCCCCTCCCTCCTCCCCTCCCCTTTCTCATCTCTTGTCCCCACTTCGTTCATTCTTTCCGTTGCAAGGGTTTAAACAGGGTCTCACTTTTGTCCTTCAGCCTGGCTTTGAACTCATAGCAAGTCCCCTGCCTCAGCTGCCTGAGTGCTGGGATTACAGACATATACCACATCCAGTTCCTTCCCCTCCTGGTGCTAGGATTCAAACCCAGAGCCATAGGCAAGTTACACCTGTAGTCTACCCATGACACATCCGCAGCTCCCGGGTAAAAGAAGCAGCGAAATGGACTAGTAACCAGAAATTGTGGTGTTAAGAGACTTGTTTTTATTTGTTTGTTTGCATTCTTAGGGACTTTAATTTGTTGTTTTGCTTATGATTGTATTTTTGAGACAAGCCCCCCTCCCTTTTTCTTTTCTTTTCTTTTCTTTCTTTTTTTTTTTTTTTTTTTTTTTTTTTGGACATGGTATCCTTTGCTGCTGGTTTGGAACTGGTTCCAGAGACCAGGCTCACAGAGCTGGGCCTGAATAGCCAGCTCCTGGGTTCATTCGGCACCATAAAGAATGGCCCAGGAAAGAAGGGGAAAGAACAATACAAGATGGAGAAATTGAGGAGACAGCCTGAAGTAGGAAGTTTTCCCCTGAAGGCCTGGGTGGGCCTCTGTCCTGATGGACAGCTGAGTGAGGACTTAGGAGAGAGGTGCTGGAGTAGAGAGAGGAAGGAAGCCTAAACAACTGCCTCGAGGGCAGGTGAGCGACTGGCTCACAACCATCTGCAACTCCACTTTCAGAAGGACCTCCGTGGGTGTCAGACATGAACATGGTGCATATACGTAACATGTAGGCAAAACACTTATACACATAAAATGAATAACTCTGAAAAAATTTTTCTGTGACAAGTTCTCACTATGTAGTCCTGGCTGGCCTAGAACTCACTGTGAAAGCCAAGCTGGCCTGGAATTATAGGCCTCTAGGCCTCTGCCTCCTGAGTTCTGGGATTAAAGTCATTTGGCACAATAATACCTGGCAAGAAAAAAAAAAGGGCCAGCCAGTGGTGGCGCATGCTTGCAATTCCAGCACTTGGGAGGCAGAGGCAGGCAGATTTCTGAGTTCGAGGCCATCCTGGTCTACAGAGTGAGTTCCAGGACAGCCAGGGCTACACAGGGAAACCCTGTCTCGAAAAATCAAAATGAAAAAAGAAAAAAAGGAAGAAAGGTGGGAGAGAATAAAAGGAAGGAAGGAAGAAGAAACAGAGAGAGAGAGAGAGAGAAAGAAAGAAAGGTCATTGTAATTGTAGTGCTTGCAGAGGGGAGCTGGTAGGAGGAGCCGGGTGAGATGCTGATAGGGAGGTAGTCAGGTACCTTCCATCATGAAAACTTGGAAGTGTGTCTGTCCTAGGGCCAAAGGCGACAGACACGGAACATGAGCCAAGAGCCCTACTCCACGCGGAGGTGGAAAGTCCTACCAAGTCCCTGAGCTGATGTCCCCTCTCGCACTGCAGGCATGGGCATGTGTTTCAGCTTCCAGTCGAGCATCACGGTACTGGGCTTGTATTTTGTCCGCCGGCGGCCGCTAGCCAATGCACTGGCTTCCATGGGACTCTCCATGGGCGTCACCCTCTGGCCACTGCTGGCCCGATATCTTCTGGAAACCCTGGGCTGGAGGGGCGCCTTCCTCATCTTCGGTGGCATCTTACTCCACTGTTGTGTATGTGGAGCTTTGCTGAGGCCTGTTGCCACCAACGAGGTCCCCGAGCCCAAAGAAGATCCCCTTCTACCTCCCAAGATACCTACACGCAGCTGCCTGGCAACATGTGTCTCAACCATTCGGTACCACCTGGCCTTTGACATCCTTCGGCACAATATGGGCTTCTGCATATACGTCACGGGTGTGATGTGGATGAACCTGGGTTTTGCATTGCCACATATCTTCCTAGTGCCGTACGCTATGCATCATGGGGTGGACGACTATTGGGCAGCCATGCTCATGTCTATTGTTGGCTTCTGCAACATCTTCTTACGGCCAGTGGCAGGGCTGCTGCTGGCAGGCAGGAAGAGCTTGGCTGCCTACCGGAAGTACCTGTTTGCTGTGGCGATCCTCATCAACGGGCTCACCAATCTAATATGCGCGGTGTCAGCAGACTTCCGGGTGCTCCTGGGCTATTGCCTGGTGTACAGCCTGTCCATGTGTGGAGTCGGGATCCTCGTCTTCCAGGTTCTAATGGACATTGTCCCAATGGATCGGTTCCCCAGTGCCCTGGGCCTCTTCACCATCCTGTGTGGCATGGCTTCTCTCATCTCTCCACCATTGGCTGGTGAGAGCCTGGGAGGGAAGGCAGCCAGGCATGCCCAAGTGGGGTCTATATAGGTTGGGCAAAGGAGACCATCTGGACAGATTTGAGCCCAGTATACCATTGTCACAAGGGCCTTGGAATCTGTGATCCTTCTCTTTTCCCAGCAGCTTTCAGTGACCATGCTACAGTGTGGTATTTGCTTGGCCAGGCATGGTGGTACAGGCCTGTAATTCTGCCAGTTGGGAAATGGAGACAGGAAGATCTTTGGCTATGTAGCAAGTTGAGAGCCAACTTGGGCTATATGAGCCTACAAGACCTTGTCTCAATCTTACTATCAGAGAGAGACAGAGACACAGAGAGAGAGACAGAGAGACAGAGAGAGAGAGAGAGAGCACAAAGAATACTTGCTGCCCTTACAGAGGACCCTGGTTTGTTCTCAGCACCCACGTGGTGGTTCACAACTGTTCATAACTCCAGCTCCCTGGAATATATCACCTTCTTCAGGCCTTCACAATACACTTACATACATGCAGGCAAAACAATCTTATACATAAAATAAATAAATCTTGTTTAAGGAAGGGAAGAAGGGGGGCTGGTGAGATGGCTCAGCAGGTAAGAGCATTGACTGCTCTTCCAAAGGTCCTGAGTTCAAATTCCAGCAACCACATGGTGGCTCACAACCACCAAATGAGATTTGATGCCCCCTTCTGGTGCAAATGAAGACAGCTACAGTGTACTTATGTATAATAATAAATAAATCTTTAATAAGAAAAATAAGAAGGAAGGGAAGAAGGACTGGAGAAGTGGCACTTTTTTTAAAGATTATATGTAAGTACATATATATTATATGTAAGTACAACTGTAGCTGTCTTCAGATGCACCAGAAGAGGGAGTCAGATCTCATTACATTACAGATGGTTGAGAGCCACCATGTGGTTGCTTGAACTTGAACTCAGAACCTTTGGAAGAGCAGTCGGTGCTCTCAACCACTGAGCCATCTCTCCAGCCCGGCTAATAGCACTTTTGCCTTTTGCTCTTACAGAGGATCTGAGTTCAGTTCCTAGCACCCACAGAGTGGCTCACAGCCATCCGTAACTCCAGTTTTAGAGGCACCAATGCCCACCTCTGGTCTCCCTAGGTACCACATTCATGTGGCACATATACATACATGAAGATAAAATACTCATACACTTAAGTAAAAGATTTTTAAGGGGCAGGGAAGGAAAGAAGGAAGGAGAGAAAGAGAGAAAAGCTTTGCACTCCAGGCTACATGAATCTGTCATCTTCCTGTCTGGACCTCTGCTCCTATCATCAAAGCGTGGTGATAAGGGGCCTTGCTGTAAGTGTCTCAAGCAAAGAGCGGGACTCGTGATAAGAGCTCCACCTGTGTTAACTGTAATTCACACCTTGGCCCTCCTAGTTCCCACCTGTGGGTCCCAGGAAAATCACTATTCTTCCCTAAGCTAGAATGCCAACTACAAAGTGCAGAAGAGAGCATGCGTCATGACATCCACCCAGCCCAGTCACTGAGTGCAGTGCTACAAAGAGAAACCCTGTCTTGAAAAACCAAAAAACCCAAGCCAAAACAAAGCCCGACACTGTTGAGGCTTACCTTGGGGTGGAGGGGGGCGTGGATATGGGGATTCATTCGTGCTAGGAAGAAAACAAGCAGGATTTGTAAGACCTGTAGGGGTACTACACAACAGAGAGAGGGGGCTTCAGCATGGGTGGGAGGAGTCTGGTGCTAGGGGCGTAAGGTAAGTGCTGTGGTCACTATGGTCAGACCTTGAAGCTCAGCTGTGTGAGGGGTTTTTGTTGTTGTTTGGTTGGTTGGTTGGTTGGTTTCTCATGACAGGGTTTCTCTGTGTAGACTAGGCTGTCCTCGAACTCATAGACCCACCTGCGTCTACCTCCTGAGTGCTAGGATTAAAGGTGTGCTTTGTCCCCATCAAGTCACTGAGCCTTTTTCCTAAATTTGAGTTCCAGTTTCCAAGGAAGCCCTACTAGCAAATGAATCCCAAATTATTCAGAAAGAGATAGGCGGGGCCAGGGCCTGAGGCAGGGTCAGGGCTGAGCATATGGCTTGGACTCCACCAGCCCTTCTGTCTGTTTCTCCGGCCTCCAAGAGTAACACAGGCCCTCAGGCTCTCTCCTGAGGAGGATATCTGCCTAGACCAGAAGCCAAAGGTCTCTTCCCTCCTCTCACCCCACAAGTATCTGTTGTGACTTCCGGCGGGGCCAGCCATGATTTCCTATTGAGTGGAGACAAAGCTAAAATCTCCGCTCTCCTCGAATGCACAAGCTGGTAGGAGGAGCCTGTAGGGCTTGCATGGCGGATTAATTCATTCTCTGTCCCCCCCCCCCAGGATTGCTGCTGGACAAGACCAACAACTTCAGCTACGTTTTCTACATGTCGAGCGGCTTCCTCGTCTCAGGCTCTCTTATCCTGGGTGTGGGCTTCTACGCTGCAGAGAAGAAGAAGCTGAAGCAAGATGGGCAAGCCAAAATGGAGAACGCTACCTCAGAGATGACCTCAATGCACGGCCTCGCCTCAGAAAACAAGGGCAGCGCCAAGAAGCAACCGTACCCTGAAAGCATCTATATGACCAATGTCTGAACTCCAGAGATCCCATGTGACCTATCTCTGCGCTCTGAAGTCAGTGGGGGAAGCCTTCCTTCCAGGAAGTAGGGAATAGAAGTGGGCCTTCCTGGCTTTCTTCCTTGGGTCCCAAGAAGATTGGTCCAGAGTCTCGCAGGAAGCGAGACTAGGAAGGAAGCGAAGTCATGGCTAGCTACCTTGGATTGGCTCCTCCCAGCTGCTCCTACAACCCAACACTCTGGGGCGTCTCATTCATCCTTCCCATGTGGACTGTCTTCATCCTTCTTGGCCTCAGACTATTTTGACAAATTTGCCTTTCTTCCAAGAACTTACTTCCTCTTCTTCTCTTCCCAAACAACCAACCATGACCCCCTCAGGTCAGGAAGGTGAAGAGTGCTGCTTCAAGAAGCTGAGTCTTATGCTAACTGGAGCCATAGCAGGCACAGATGAAGAAAGAACCAGGAATACTGGTCCTGGCGCCTCTGCAGAGAGCAGGGAAAGAAACTTCTCTGCTGTCCTGGAAGGAGCCCTTTTGCTTGGGTCTCAGAAGTTATACAGTCTGAAGAGGTCTTCTGCCATTGAGCAGGGCCTGAGCCAGAATCTCCTTTTATCCGACTCTATCCACGTAGGAGTAGGCAGACCTTGACTAACCAGGAGACAAGAAGACAGGCTAGAGCCGGGCATGGTGGCGCACGCCTTTAATCCCAGCACTTGGGAGGCAGAGGCAGGCGGATTTCTGAGTTCGAGGCCAGCCTGGTCTACGAAATGAGTGCCAGGACAGCCAGGGCTACACAGAGAAATCCTGTCTCAAAAAACCAAAAAAAAAAAAAAAAAAAAAAGAAGAAGAAGAAGAAGAAGAAGACAGGCTAGGTAACTTAAGGAACATTATAAAAACTGGCTTATATGTGCAAACCGTAGTCTGTGCTCTGCTCTTGGCCTCTGAGGTTCCCCTTTCTCCGGTATGTGTTGGAGGTATCAACGCTGAGGCAGTAACTGTCTAAGTCGGCAGCTGCTGCTAGCCTGAGCCCATGGCCTGGAACTATGTCCACTTATTCACTTCTGGTGCTGGTCTCTGAGGTCATCTCTTAAGGCTAGCTGTCATCAGCCCAGGCTTGTCGCAGGAGGGTACTCCAGGGAAGAGGAAAACAGTCTGAATTATATACAAAAACATTCCCTGCCACACGGGTCATGAACTCTGGACTAAGAAAAGCGGAAACCAGGCCTGAGTAAATTTCCTCCATTCCCTCAGGCTGGCAGGAACTTCTTGGGGTTGTTTGTTGGTTCAGGCTCCACCAGGCTCCAGCAAGAAAACCTTATCAGAAAAATGATTTTATTTTCATGACTGACGCCAGCCAGCCTTCCTCCTCCACAAGTCCATCTGGCATGAATAAGCATCTTTAGGAGTCGATCGGTTCCTCTAAGGTGCTGTCACGAGTGCCCCCTCATGGTCAAAGGAAGTACTGCAGAAGTGCATTTGCTGAGTTGCTTATGTTCACTGTCTCTAGACCTTGGGTGGAGAAGGCTGAGTAGGTAAAGGTGCTGGCTGCCATGCCGACAACTTGAGTTTGATTCCTGGGACCCACATGGGGAAGGAGAGGCCCCACTACCACAAGCTGTTCTGTGGTGTGCCCATGTGCGCACACCACACACACATACAAATAAATGTTATTAAAAAAATTTTTTTGGCCTATATGAGATGCCATCTTCCAATTGAAGTCTGCCTCTATGTCTAATGTCCCCCACTGCTTTCCGGATCCCAACTCAGAACTGAGCTTGACCCCACCCCCACCCCCAAGGCAGTTTCTACGCTGAAGGGCAAATGCCAGGGACCTATTTTTCATTCTAACGAAAAACAGAGTTGGGGCTGGCTAACAGGCCCACGTCCAGGAAACACTCCAGGAAAAATAGAATCTGTGATCCTCCAGCTAGGAAATTTTCATCACACTTGCCCGTTGGTAATAATGGCATTAATCTGAGGGCAATAAGCAACGAAGAAATGAGGGTGCAAATGTAGTTTAGTCACGTACATCAAACCTTCACTTCCATCTCCAGCCCCACCCATGCCCAGGTGTGCTGTAATCCCAGTTCTCTGGAGCCTGGGGCTTGGAGACAAGATGGAAGCAAAGTCTACTCTTTTGTAGCCAGGATCTGCTTTGGACCATCCCTGGAAGATTTTGAGGGGAGTCTGCAAAGTATTTGTTCTGGAATCTCAAAGGCTCCAGGTCCCCAGGTCTTTGATGCTCTGACTAGTCAGACGCTTGGCCATCTTGAGCTGAGATGTAAGAAGCCTGCCTAGCCTGGCTTCTTATAAAACCTAAAGGGCACAGAGTTCTCACGGAGCAACCTTGGTTCTCAAGCATCCAAACTAAGATTAAAACTCTTGCTCCTGGTCGATGTTGGGCATGGATTGATCACAGGGACTTGAACCCCAGAGGTGGGGGCCAGGGAAAGGTGAAGTACACAAACCATTCTGCTGTGATTCAGGTCCCTGGTACCAAACATAGAGCTAAGTACCTGACCCCTGACCCTTGCCCTAAAAAACCCTTACTGCCTCCATCCTCCACCTCCACCACAGCACGGCAAAGCTGGCCCCCTCCCTGACGCTCCTTGTGATCCTAAGACTTTGGGGTTTGACGGATGTTCTGTTTTGTTAACAGGGTCTTGCCATGTAGCTCTGGCTTGCCCTGTAGACTAAACCGTTCTTAAACTACTATCATGTCTAGATGGCCTGAAGATCCGTCTGCCCGGCTGTCAATCCATCCACCATTCTCTCTCTCCTTTTCTCCTCTTTCCCTCCCCTCTCCCTTCCTCTCTCCTTCGACGCATCCCCGCTGCGGCGGCTGCGCAGCGGATGGTTAAAGCCTCCAGCTCTAGAAATCGGGAGGGAAGCCCAGGAGGCGCCCAGTAACCACGCCCAATCCCGTCCTAGTTCCGCCCACTCTGTTTCCTGGGGCGGGGCTAGAGAGACTTCCGCCCTGAACCCGGAAGCAGTGCAGGGAGCGCGATAAGGGGCGTGCCTGCCTTCGGTTCCGCCCGGGTTGAATTTTGGTTTTCAAACCCGGCTCAGACAGGATCCTGAGACCCCTGGCCACCCCCACAGGTCATCCCCAGCTGCAGACGCGGATCTCAGGACAAGACTGGGTTTGCTGCCGCTCTGTCGCCGCCGGGACAGGGCAGGATCCAGGCCTTGTGGCCTCTACCCGAGCTCCCAACTCCGCCGCCCCAGCCATGGCACAGAAACCCAAGATAGACCCCCACGTCGGGCGGCTAGGCTACTTGCAGGCGCTGGTCACAGAGTTCCAGGAAACCGAGAGCCAAGGTGAGAGGTGTAGGGTGGGCAGGAGGGACCCAGCAGGGTTCTGACAGCAGCCGCCGCCGCACAGGTCCGACCCCAGGGCTGCTTCCCATTGCAGATGCCAAGGAGCAAGTCCTCGCCAACCTCGCCAACTTCGCTTATGACCCGGGCAACTACCAGTACCTACGGCAACTACAAGTCCTGGACTTATTCCTTGATTCTCTGTCGGAAGAGAATGAAACCCTAATCAAGTTTGCTATTGGTAAGAGTTAGGCTGCCCCACCCCACCCCACCCTGCGCCCGCGCGCCTTCCCCCAAGTTATGGACTAGAGCGACTTGAGAGTCAGGCATGCCACTCGCCTATAAAACCAGCATTACGGGAGGCTGAAGCAGGAGGATGGTTGCGACTTGGGGGCCAGCCTGGGATTCAGAGTAAGACACTGTCACTAAACAAACTAGTCTTTGGGATGGGATCTCATCTTCTAGGGCAGACCTGCCGTGTGTGGACCACCTACCTCCTCCTCCTCCACACATTATCGTCTTTCTTCCTCTTAGAAAAGAGATAATAAGCGAGGAAATGGGGGTGAAACCTCTTTGAAAGAAGTTTAGTTTTTTGTTTGTTTGTGTGATTAATTGATTTTGACTTTTTTGTTTGTTTGTTTTTTGTTTTTTGTTTTTTGTTTTTTGTTTTTCGAGACAGGGTTTCTCTGTGTAGCCCTGGCTGTCCTGGCACTCACTTTGTAGACCAGGCTGGCCTCGAACTCAGAAATCCGCCTGCCTCTGCCTCCCGAGTGCTGGGATTAAAGGCATGCGCCACCACGCCCGGCTTTGATTTTGACTTTTTGAGACAGGATTTCTCTGTGTAACCCTGGCTATCCTGAAACTCACTCTGTAGACCAGGCTGGCCTTGAACTCAGAAATCTGCCTGCCTCTCTGCCTCCCAAATGCTGGGATTAAAGGTGTGCGCCACCACTGCCCGGCTGGAGCTTGCCCTTGTATTGTTTACTGTCAAGAGATGCAAAGGTAGCCTAGAACTCCTGCAGTTGGGTTATTGTAAGGCCGTGTGAATTATTCAAGAGAGACTCTTTTACATGTTCTGTGTAGGTGTGTGTTTGCATGTGTGTGTGGATGAGTGTGGGTATGCATGTGCACCAGGCTGTATGCATGAAATTTCTCGAGTCAGTTCTCCCCGAGTACAGTGGTACAAACCTTTCATCCCCAGCACTGGGAAGACAGAGGTAGGCAGATCTTTCCGCGTTCCAGGCCAGCCTAGCGTGAGTACTGAGTTCTGGACCATCTAGGGCTCTGTGGTAAGATGTCGTCTCTAAAATCTATGGTAGTCGTTGTCATTGTGTTCTCCTCTTCCAGTAGCTAAGGCAAGATCTCTGTGCCTTCAGAGTAGGGCAGTGCACTCCATAGCTGGGCCACGCGCCTCCAGCTAATGGGGACAGAGTGCTGGGGTTCCAGATTCTCGACGCTGCATCTGGTTTTCTTATGTAGGTGCCTGGCACCAAACTCAGGTCATCAGAATTGTGTGGCAAGCTCTTTTACCCACTGAGCCATCTCCTCTGCCCCATGATAGCTAGTCATTATTGGGTACTCTATAAGGCAGGTACTGGCCCAGGTTCTGCGGAGATGGTGAACAGGGTGGGGATTGTATTCTGGAAGGGGAGCTAGGTGGCAAATAAACAAGCAAAGTAGAGATAAACAGCGAACTCAGATGGGGCCATAGGAGGTGTGTCACTCACGCTACTTACTCCACTTCCATTTCAGCCATCTTGGATATGCGATGTAGACAAAGCAGCTAAGCAGGAAGCTGTTTGTTAGAGGGAGGCCGATGTGTTAGAGGGAGGCTGATGTGTTAGAGGGAGGCTGATGTGTTAGAGGGAGGCCGATGTGTTAGAGGGAAAGCTGATGTGTTAAAGGGAGGCCGGATGTGTTAGAGGGAGGCTGATGTGTTAGAGGGAAAGCTGGTGTGTTAGAGGGAGGCCGATGTGTTAGAGGGAGGCTGATGTGTTAGAGGGAAAGCTGACGTGTTAGAGGGAGGCCGATGTGTTAGAGGGAGGCCGGATGTGTTAGAGGGAGGCCGATGTGTTAGAGGGAGGCCGGATGTGTTAGAGGGAGGCTGATGTGTTAGAGGGAGGCCAATGTGTTAGAGGGAGGCCAATGTGTTAGAGGGAGGCTGATGTGTTAGAGGGAAAGCTGATGTGTTAGAGGGAAAGCTGATGTGTTAGAGGGAGGCTGATGTGTTAGAGGGAAAGCCGATGTGTTAGAGGGAAGGCTGATGTGTTAGGAATATTTTAAGTGAAGAGGCGGATGGAACAGAAACTAGAAATTAGAGGGGTTGGCACAGGAGCTTTGGGTCTAGGTCGTGGGAAGAAGTTGAGAATTTAAGAACAAACAAGTTCTTTCAGCACATATCTTTTAAAAATAGCCTTTCCCCGTGTAGTTCGAAAGGAACCCTCGGTGCACTGAGAAGGAAACTGTCCGTAAGAGTAACTCAGGGCTCAGTGATGGAGGACCTGTATCATGATGCATGTACCACATGTCTGAGGCTCTGTGCGTCCATCCTCAGCATTGCAAGGAGATAATTCCAATGTTGTTTAATATTTAGCTATGCAAAATTTCCTAACAGTGCCCTAAAGAACATTCTTTTTTATTAATGAGAAAGGACAGGGCATTTGAGGTCTCACTGTGTAGCCCTGGCTAGTCTGAAACTTGTCTGCCTCATGGGTGCTGGGATTAAAGGTTGTTCCACCATCCCTGGCTTTCAGAGGATACTTTGTAGAGTAAGTTCCTCTGCCATGTGGCTCCTGAGGATGGCGGTCAGGTGGTGAAGCTTGGGGGCAGGTCCTTTACCCATTGAGGCAACCTGCAGGCCCAAAGGGATATTTTTTGATGGTTGGTTTGTAACTAGGATCCACTGCAGGACCTGCGTATTTCATCTGACTTTGTTCCTTACAGAGACCTCTTTATGTTCCAAATAAACATTTTATTTTATAGCAAGTTGAGAAAACTTGAAGAGACTGGGAGTGTAACTCAATAGAGTGTGTGGTGGTCTGTGCCTGTAATCCCAGCATGCTGGAGGTAGGGACAGGCAGACAGAGAGCTCAAGAGCCACCTTCAGCCACATAGCGAGTCCAGTTCTGAGCCACTCAAGACTCTTTCTCAGCAAAGAAGAAAGAAAACCAAAAAATTCCAAAGATAAAGAATTCCCACACATTCACATCCTCTTTTTCCTGTTCTTAACTCCTCGCACTGTCTGGTTCATCTGCTATAGTTAATGAGCTGGCATTGATACATCACCACTAGCCAATCTTTATTCATATTATTCATATGACCTTCGATTTTTTTCCTGATACAGTTTTTTTCTGGCCCAAGACCCCACATGACATACGTGGCTTATCATCAGGCCTTATTTGGGTGTTTTTGTTGTTGTGTCTGACACAGGGTCTCACTGTAGCTCTGGCTAGCCTGGAACTCCTGTTAGGATCATTTAGCACCAGTGTGACGTACCTCTCGATTCACCTTCATGACCTGGTGAGCGACTGTTTATCAGAAGTCTCCATTATGAAGCTGGCCCCCTCCCCTTCCGTAGTATACTCTTGGGACAGAGGTTATTACATAAATTATCTTAAATCTCTTTTAAAAAATTGTTTTTACATTTATTTAGTATGTGTCTGTGTTTATGTGTGTGTCGTGATAGGAACGTGGAGGGGTGAGTTCTCCTCTTCCACCATGGGGGATCAGGGAGTGAAGCTCAGGTTGCGCGGCTTGGCAGCAAGGGTCCTTCCCCAGTGAGCCTTAACCAGCACCTTAAACCTCCTGGAATCCTTAGGTTTGGAGAGTCTGTGGCAGGGGAGGTGTAAGCAGACACCTGCCTTCCCTGTAGGGCACAAGCAGCAACCAAACTTAGATCCCACCAAAGTGTGTCTCGCGTAACCACTGGTTTTATTGGGCCTGCTTACAGAACGTGGGTGACCCGATAGCAGCTATCCTACTAAAAGCCTTGCCCAGCACATAGGATGGTTTCCCTCTAGCTGCAGAAATGGAACCCTACCCTCTCAGTAACTTTCCACCACTACAGACCGGAGCACCTCCACGGCCACAAGCAGTTAGCACACAGTCGCATACAACAACTGAGACGCAAGAGGGATCCTTAGGAATTCAGAGAGGTCTAATGGTCTCCCTGTCCCCTCCTGAGGGAGCATCACTCATCAGAGAGCACGGTGGGCATGTCTCTTACAGTCACAGCCGTACTGATGAAAGTGACAACTCTGGGCCCTGGGTGTTGCCATGTGTCTTCTTCAGTTCTGGCACTCAGGAGGCAAAAAGAACATGACCTCGTGCCAGGCAGTGGTGGCGCACACCTTTAATCCCAGCACTTGGGAGGCAGAGGCAGGCGGATTTCTGAGTTCGAGGCCAGCCTGGTCTACAGAGTGAGTTCCAGGATCAGCCAGGGCTACACAGAGAAACCCTGTCTCATAAAACCAAAAAAATAAAAAAGTAAAAAGGAACATGACCTCGGGCTGTGCTGTTTGGAGGGTAATGATTACAGTACCTTCACAGATGACCCATCCGTCCGTAACACTGATGGTTGCATGGTCTACCCATCTGTAGGATGTCCCTCTTCCCTGTATGTCTCCTTCCTCTCAAAGATATCATTTAGCTCAGGGCTTCTCAGACTTTTCCCACTCAGGAGCCCTTTTTGCATGAGAATAAAAATTGTGGGGCAGTGTACAAGACAGGGTTTCTCTATGTAGCCCTGGCTGTCCTGGGATTCTCAATGTAAACCAAGCCAAACTCAAACTTACAGATCCACTTGCTTCTGTCCTGAGTACTGGGATTAAAGGCCTATGCCACTACTTAGCTGCCTGAGAAAAATTTACATGCATGCACGTACGCTAGCGCGCGCGCACACGCACACACACGCACACACACACACACACACACACACACAGAGCTATATAAAATAAGGAGGTGGAGGCAAGAGAACCAAGAATCTTGGATGATTTTCAGCTAATTAACAACTTTGGCTGGGCGTGGTGGGGCACGCCTTTAATCCCAGCACTCAGGAGGTAGAGGCAGGCGGATTTCTGAGTTCGAGGCAAGCCTGGTCTACAGAGTGAGTTCCAGGACAACCGGGGCTACACAGAGAAACCCTGTCTCGAAAAACCAAAAAAAAAAAAGACAACTTTGAGGCCAGCCTGAGTTGCATGAGACCCTCCCTGTCCAAGGGGGCAGGGATCTGGTGCATGTATGATTTTACTATTTATTAAGGACAGTGTTTTCATACTAAGAAGATGGATGGTTCATTTTTCATACACGCGAACCTGGCTGAATGCTGATACTGTGGGACATAGACCATCCTCAGTGGTTTTCGGAGAGAACCCTGACTCACAGAAATATAAAGTGACAATGGTAGGTGTATGTGTAGGCTGTGCATAGCACATCCAGCCCTCCCCTGTGTTAGAGCCTCCCGAGTTGTGGGAGCCACAGCGTGGTGGGAGCCCCACAGTGTGGGCAGCCGTGACTTAGCTCCTCCTTCTGTCTCCTCCACTTCCTATAACCCAGAGACTCAGTTGAATAGCTTCTCAGCTCAGTGTCACTTTTTTTTTTTTTTTTTTTTTTTTTTTTTTTTTTTGGTTTTTCGAGACAGGGTTTCTCTGTGTAGCCCTGGCTGATCCTGGAACTCACTCTGTAGACCAGGCTGGCCTCGAACTCAGAAATCCACCTGCCTCTGCCTCCCGAGTGCTGGGATTAAAGGCGTGCGCCACCACGCCCGGCTCAGTGTCGCTTTTTATCTCTGAATACATGACAGTGTGATTTAGATTTTTTAGAGACACCCCACTCTTCCTGATGTTTGTGGAATACAGGATTGGAATACAGAGCCTCCCATCTTTTCTCAGTGCAGGAGCTCTGAGACACATGGAAATCCCAGCTATGGCTGGGAGCCCAAGTCTTTAATCCTGGCACTTGGGAGATAAAGACAGGTGGATCTCCATGAGTTCAAGGCCAGCTGGGACTACATGGAGAAACCCTGTCTTAAAAAAACCAAAGACAGAAAAAAAATTCCAGCTGTCCTCAGCCTCCACCAGCAGATGCTCTGTTAAGTGCAATGCTGAGGGAATTCACTGTAGGTGGCAGGACCCGGAAGAGGCTGGTGCAGCTGTAGGCTGAGGGATGGAGCCTCAGATGAAAGGAGATTGGTGGGCTCTGGGTGGAATCTAGGGGACTTCAGAACATCCCTATGGGGCCTCTGTACCTGGGCTAAGGGAGCCCAGTTGTCTGGGCATCACTGGCTCTGAATCCCCGCTCTTCTAGAGGCATGCTATTCTAAATAATCTGTCCCAGAGTAGGAGGAAGTAGGATCGGGAGTTCAAGGTCAGCCTCGGTTATATAATGAGTCTGAGGCAAGCCTCAGTTTACAGGACCCCTTCTTAGAACCCTCTGCAAGTGCACCCCTGTGGTCCCAGCACTCAGGGTGCAGAGCCAGAGGATCTCTGTAGGTTCCAGGCTAGCTAGGATCTACATAATGAGTACAGTGGTTTAAAAAAACAAAAAAGGAGGGTGTTGGAGAGATGGCTCACCAATTAAGAGCACTGTCTGTTTTTCCAGAGGTCTTGAGTTTAATTCCCAGCAACTATGTGGTGGCTCACAACCATCTAATGGAATCCAAAGCCCTCTTCTGGTGTGTCTGAAGAGAGATACAGTGTACTCGTATACATTAAATAAATAAACAAATAAGCCAGGTGGTTGTGTGGTGCATATCTTTAATCATAGCACTTGGGAAACAGAAAGTTGGATTTTTGTGAGTTCAAGGCCAGCCTGGTCTACAGACTGAGTTCCAGGACAGCCAAGGCTACACAGAGGAATCCTGTCTTAAAAGCAAGTCTGCCCCACTGTTGTTGCCCTCTGAGTGGTGACAGTGGCCATGCTTCTGCCGGGGAGCGAGTCATGGAACTCCTCTACAGTAGGCTGCTGACTCTGGAGAAAACTGCCCAGTCACAGAGATGAACAGGTTCCAGACAGCCCCAGAAGGCAGTGTTGCCAGCACAGAGCACCTCAGATGCTCCTCTGCCAGCTTGGAGGCGCCATGGGAGACTGGGAGTTGCCCCCAGGATCTGTCTGTTTCACCAACTGTTTTTTTGTTTTGTTTTTTTCCTTGTCCTGCCGTCTTCACACAGCCTAAGTCTCAGGTTTCAAGTGCAAGTGCAGCTCCAGCTCTCAGCCTTGCGTCTCTGGGGCGCTGTGTTGATCTCGCTGCTCTTGTATTTGTCATATTCGACTTAAGAGGCGAGTCCCAGTGGGAGCTGGATGCAGATTCGATGGCCGTTGTCATTTCCGACCTTGGACTGCCTCTGGCACTGAGAGGGGAGCACTGCCAAGCACCTGTTCTGCTGCTGAGAGCACTGTCCGCCTTGGAGCTCCTGGTGGGAGCACTTGCCGTGCTGATCTCCCTGAGAAGCCTGGCTGCGTCCATCTCTGCAGTTAGGAGTTTGCCTGCTGCACCTGGTGGTGCCCAAAGCTCAGGGTCACATTTAGTCACAGAGGAACTGGGCAGTGGTCTTAGTCACGAGAAAGCTGCTGGTGAGTGCGACTTTGGCTGAGAAGGGGATGGATTGAGACACCAGCTCTAAAGCCAGGGGTAACACTCAAGAGTGAATGAAAGAACGGAGCAGAAGCTCTGGTTAAAAACATCCTGTACTCCTGTCCATCCCAGGCCAACATGGAGATGCAAAGACCACAGGAGGATTTTGCTTCTCTGAAACTGATCCTTAGGGTGCCACAGGGCACTTTGACAGATTTGTTGCTAAAGTGGGATTCATTCCTCTGAGAAGTCTGGTTAAATTGACTTCCTAGATCTTGCAATACAGACACTGCCACCAGGGGGCAGCAGTGCTCAATGGCTAAATCCTCTACAGCCTCTTTGGAAAGCAACAGTGTATTTCTCTTTTGTTTGTTTGTTTATTTTTTTGAGACAGGGTTTCTCTGTGTAGCCCTAGCTGTCCTGGAACTCACTCAGTAGACCAGGCTGGCCTTGAACTCAGGGATCTGCCTGCCTTTGCCTCCCAAAGTATTTCTCTTGTAATTAATAATATCTTTGACATTTAAAAGAGTTGTTTTTCTCATTTATTCATTCATTCATTCATTTATTCATTTATTTGTGTGTGTGTGCTTGGTGTTTGGCCTGCGTGTGTGTCTGTGTGAGGGTGTTGGATCCCCTGGAACTGGTACTGTAGACAGTTGTGAGCTGCCATGTTGGTGCTGAATTGAACCTGGGTCCTTAAATATCAGTCAGTCTTAACCTCTGAAGCACCTCTCCGCCCCTGTCGTTTTCTTTTCCAGTAAAGTATAATGTCAGGTGTGCACAGTCCCAGCTACTTGGGAGCCCTAGGCAGAGTGTCTCTTCTAGTTTGAGATAAAGCAGGTTTATTTTAGGCCTAACAGTTATTTTATGTTTTAATTATGCGACACACAGCTGACGTATGGTACAGGATTTACAGATTTCAAGAAAGTCATCCCAGCATGGTGGTCCATGATGTAATCCCAGCATTGGGAGACAGAGGCTAGTGGATCTCCAGAAGTTCAAGACCAGCCTAGTCTACATGGGGGAATTCCAGGCCCTCCAGGGCTACACAGGAAGGCCTTATCATGTGCATACATGCACATATACATGAATAAAAGTACGTTGCGTGTGTATTTTCCTCTTACTCACAAGCATTTTCAGGGTGCTGAAGTAAAACCTAAGAACAGATTAGTGCCCAGTGAGGCTTTTTTGTTTATTTTTTATAAAAATGTATTGCATTATGATTGTGCATGTAATGTGGGAGGGGCGTGTATACATGCCATTGCATGTATGTGAGTGTCACAGGACAACTGTGCAGAGTCAGTGTTCTCCTCCCACCCTAACGTGGGTCCCTGAGGTTGGACTTTGGTTACCAGGCATGCTCAGGTACCCTTACCTGCAATCTCACTGACACCTTCTTATTTTTGTTTTTACTTTCTTGTCTCTCTGTGTAGCCCAGGCTGGCCTTGAACTCAGGGATCTGCCTGCATCTATCTATCTATCTCCCAAGTGCTGGGATGAAAGCCATGCACTCCCACCGCCTGCCCACCGTTTTAACCCCCAGGAAATCCCTTTGAGCCCTTCCCAGCACCAGCTCCTACTTTGTGACTCCACGTTGCTTGTTTCTCCAAGTCCAGCTCTCTCATCTCAGGTTCCATCTTTCAGGGGTTTCTATGGATACTGGTGTCCAACAGAGCCCAGCCTTTGCCTCTTGCCTCTAGCTCTTCCACCCCGCCCCCCATCTCTGTCCACCCAAAGCAAATTCTTCAGCTAGTCAGGGCTTGCTCTCCTCTCTTCTTTCTTTTTGGTGGTACTAGGATGGAGCCCAGGAGCCCTCGCAAGCGTCCACCGCAGCCACGCCCGGTCCACCCTTTCTGGTTTGTAACTATCTGGGAGTCTGATGAATGGACACAAGTGGCAGTTTAATTAATCCTTGAGTCCATTAAGGTGTGCTCCCACGTGCACCAGCAGCTCCTTGGTCAAGCTGTGTCATGTTTCTCCCACACGCCCCAGGCGGGCACAGCTCTTAGCTTTGTCCCTGTGGATTGCTTTCACATGGTCTCGGTCTTTATTTAAGTGAGATCATGCAAGATCTATCCTAAAGCTAGCTTTTAAAAATACATTTTAAATCTTAAAAAATTCTTTTATATATTCTCATCCCTATGGCAGTTTTCCCTCCCTCCCCTCTCCCCTCTCTCTCCCTTCTCTCCCTCCCCTCTCCCCTCTCTCTCCCTCCCACCTTCTCTCTCTCCCAGATCCACCCCTTCTGTGTCTCCTCTCAGAAAAGAGCAGGCCTCCTAGGGACATCAACCAAACACAGCATAACAAGCTGCAGTAAGAGCAGGCACACACCATCATGGCAAGGCTGGGCAAGGCAGCCCTAGGACAAAAAAGGGTCCCACGGTAGGCAAGAGTCAGGGGCAAGCCCTGCTTCTCCCCCTAGGATTCCTACAGGAGCACCAGGCTGCTCAGCCAAACATCTGTAGAGGACCTAGGTCAGAGCCTGCAGGCTCCCTGATCTCTGTGTGCCTCTGGGCTCCACCTAACGCTTGCCTGGGAGACTCTGCATGAAGTCTCCTTGCTCTCTTGGGGTGATTCTGCTAGACTCTTGTCCCAGAACACACTGCAGGCAGGGCAAACTGAAGGTTGAAGATGTGTTGGCTGGGTTGGTGTCCCAGTCCCTATCCTTGAGGCCTTGCCTGGTTACAGAAGTCCAGTCTCTGTGTCTGGGAGACTTTGCTAGGTTTCTCACCTAGGTCCCTTGGACTTTCATTGCACTACTTGTCTACCTGGCCTCTGGAAATGCCCTCCTCCAGTTTCAGTCCTTTCTCCCAGTATTTTCTCTCCTTCCGCCTCCACTAAATCTGGTTGTAGGGAAGCATGGTGGCCCAGGCACTTGGGAGGCAGAGGCAGGTGGCTCTCTATGAGCTCAAGGCCAGCCTGGTCTACATAGCAAGTTCCAGACCAGCTAGAGCTACACTGTGAGACACTGTCACATACACCCCCACACACAAAAGTTAATTCTTTCTATGTGTGTGTGTTCTTGAGTACAGAGGCCAGGGGTGAACGCTGAGGGTTATCTTCTGTGGCACTGCACTCTGTGTCCTGGAACTCACTTTGTAGACCAGGCTGGCCTTGAACTCAGAAATCCGCCTGCCTCTGCCTCCTGAGTTCTGGAATTAAAGGCATGCGCCACCACACCCGGCTGTGGGTTTTGAAGTCAGGGTTTCTCATTGAATCTGGAGCTCACCAATCACGCATACACACACACACACACATTCCTGTCTCTACCCCCACCGTGAAGACGTTACAGACCCACATAATTATGTCTGGCTTATTTATATTGGTGCTAGGATCAAACTTAGCCAAGTACTTTTAACAATTGAGCCATTTCCCAAACTCTAAAATTTATATTTTTGTTTTGTTTATCTTTAGGATTTCTAAAATTTTAATGTATGTGTGTATGTGGCATGGGGGGGGGGCTAGGTTCATGTGGACACAGGTGCATATGTGTGTATGTGGCGTGGGGGGGGGCAAGGTTCATGTGGACACAGGTGCTGATGAAGGCCAAAGAGGGACGTCATATCCTATGAAGCTGTAGTTACAGGCAGAAGAGCAGGATGTGCTGAGCCGTCTCTCCAGTCTTTGTGGGGTTTGTCTGTTTGTTTCTATTCATATATGAGGCCTATCTGTGTGTGAGTGCTGCCTGTACACCATGGGGTCCTACGGAGGCCAGGTTTTTGGATTCCCTGGAACTGGAGTTAACAATGGTTCACAGATGCCTGGTGTGGGTCCTGGGAACAGAACTTGTGACCTCAAGGAGAGCAGGAAGTATTCTTAGACACTGAGCCATCTCTCTACCCCGCTTGTTTTGTCTTTGAGACAGGGCTGTAGCCATGCCTATCGGTGAAAGCAGACTTTTATGTTGTTTTAGGGCAAGCCTATATATAACCCAGCCCTCAGGAGGCCATGGTGGGACACTATTCCAGGCAAAACTAGGCTTCAGAGCAAGTCTTTCTCAAAGCTAGCCCCCAAAACTCTCCTGAAGACACTACCTTTCATTTTAATAGTGTGTGTGTGTCCACAGTGGCCAGAAGGGGTTTAATATCCCCTGAAGCTGGAATTCATGCCACCCACTGGGGGTCCTGGGGATCAAACTCAGGTCCTCTGCAAGGGCCACACTGTCTTAGCTGTTGAGCCATTTAGCCTGGAGACATTATTTTTAAGCTCTATATGGTATTTCTTATCCAATAAGCTTGCTGTAATTTACTTACTGAATGGGTTTGCTACTTAGACTTAGCATGTCATGAGGTTTCTGATTTCTTTTTCTTTCTCACTATCCTTTTGGGGGAGGGCTGATGCTGGGGACAGAAGTCAGGGCGACTCCCAGGGTGGACTCCTGAAGCCTTGGCAGAGGACTGGGGCTTGGTGACCTTGCAGTCCCTGTCCACAGGCAGTCTTCTCCCCAGCCCAAGTGCTTCCTCAAGGCTCACTAGCCAGAGGGAGGCTGGGAGGCGAGACAGAGGAAGCCAGGACCCAGGCACCTGGCTCATCCATCTTTGCCTTTCTCCAGGGGGGCTCTGCAACCTGTGCCCGGACAAGGCCAACAAGGAGCACATCCTGCAGGCAGGGGGCCTCCCGCTCATCATCGGCTGCCTGTCCAGTCCTAACGAGGAGACGGTGCTGTCTGCTGTCACCACACTTATGTACCTGAACTCGCCAGGCTCCCGCTCGCATCCTGAGCTGACCTCCCTGCCCGTGGTCCAGTGCATGCTGCGCTTCTCTCTCTCTGCCAGCACACGGCTCCGTAACCTGGCCCAGATATTCCTAGAGGACTTCTGCTCGCCGAGCCAGGTGGCTGAGGCCCACAGCCAGCAGGCCCATTCTGCCCTGGGGATCCCACTGCCAAAGACTGAGGCCCCACAGCAGCCCTGATCCAAGGACACTTAAAGATCCTGCCACAGGTATAGGAAGCAGAAGGCTAATAGCATCCTGAGCCCATCCTGCGCAAAGAGGTGTTTGTTCAGCTGCATGCAAGCTGCAGTCTTGGCATGACAGGCATTTGCATCTAGGGAAAACAGGAGGAGGGACGAAGCCAGACTTGAGATGCTTAGAGGAGAAAACCAAAGCTGGTATGGCTTTCATGGACTGGCAATCAATAAATTACAGACAGACCACCACCTCTGCTGCCCCCAGTGCCCAGCTAATGCCCTCGTGTAAGAAGCTGTGCCCCTGGGAGAGTGGCCAGTACCATGAGTGTCCAGAGTAATTTTGATGGCTAGAGATCAATCAGCCTTATTGTCTGGGAAAATGCCGTGGGTTGACTCCTCCAGTGTTGAGGCTGAGTATCTGGGCATGGTAGCATTGACTTGGAGAGACAGAAACCACTGTCTGTCCACACAGCCCTGCTCTCTGCGAGGCATCCTATGAGGAACGCAGGGGTGAAGTGTCTTCCCTTGGGTGTCACAGCTCAATGAGTGTTAACTAAGTGACCATTGGGCATGAAGAACAAGGCCCTGCAGGTGTGAGAGCAGAATGAAGGAGAACTGAGGGCACCTGGGCATGCCTTGTCTCTCTGGAGAGGCCCTACATAGGATCCTTGGGTTAGACAGCAAGACAGGGACTTCAGCTCTGTTTTACCAGGCTGTGGACCTCTCATGTGCCAGCTGCCAAGTGTGGCATCTCTGTCTTTTCAAAAGAGTTGCTCTGGCCCCCTTTGCCTATGGGTCAGATCTTCTGACACTTGGGTGGGAGCCCTGAACATGAACCTTTCATGGGCTATCCCAGTCTGCTTCCTGCCATTCTCTCAGGAGCCACAAGCCGGTCAACCCCTCAGAACTCAGATGCAGACCTTCCGTAAAGACACCTAGAAACTAGATGTCAGGGGACCACGGCGGCCCAACCTCTAATCTAATCCCTTGAGAGACAGGAGCAGGATAGCGATGAGTCTGGTCCAGCCTACCTAGTGAGTTCCCAACCACAAAGGTCCGATAGAGTCTAAGGGACAGCAAGCTCCTGTAACTGGTTACCCCGCCCTCCTCTGCCAACTGAGAAGAAAAAAAATGGAATTAGGGGATAAGTGAAGAGCAGTCCTGACAGGAAGTAGAGTTTAGAAAAAATGGGGGCCCTGATCACTCAGCATTGTCCCCCCTCAGATGGACAATGAAAGCTGAGGAAGGAGATCTACAAGGGCTGGAGAAGGGCTGTCGTACAGCCACTGGATGAAGGAAGGGTGGGAACCTTTCTCGGTGGGCTGTCTCCCCCAGACCCTAGCCCTCTCCTGTCCCAGGAAAAGGAGCATCAAAGAACCAAAGCCTTGAGTTTGGTTTTTATTTTTATTAAAAGCCTCCTGATTTTCTCCACCGTATTTGTGTGCTAGTCTCCTTCTTTCCGGTGTAGGCATCCTGGGAGGAGCCGGAAGGCAGTCTGTTCAGGTGGCTCCCTGATTAAAGAAAGTCACCTGTCCAGGCAGGGTCCTGTCCACCTCAGGGTCCTTCACAGGCTGGCTCGCTTGCTCTCTATGATCCCCCTCCAGTTGTCACTCCAGGAAAGCAGCCGTCTCCTGGTGGGGGGCAGGGCCAGGTGCTGATTGTGGCAGCAGGTGAACAAGATGTGCTCCCAGCTTGGGGTCTCCTCTAGGCCTGGGCAGTAAAGACAGCATGCGCTCGGTAATCTGGTCATTTTTACTACTCCTTAATCCCAGCAGGCCAGATGCCTGGGGGTTGTCAAGGTTAACTGGCCCAACCTTGAATGTCGTCATTGTCATCAATGAGCAGGTCTCCCATGACCACTGTCTTGTCCCTAGTCAGGATAATCCGCTCCACAAACTCTGGCCCCAGGTTCTGCTCCACCCAGCGGTACTGTATGGGCGGGAGGGGTGGGGAGAGGTCAGTGGAACTTGCTAGGCTCAGAATGCAAGGTAGTAAGGCATGGGGCTTAAGTGGGACTAGCCCTTAAACACGCGGGAGCCCTTTCACCCAGCCCCCGTGTTCTGAAGCTTATTTTTTAAATCAAGATTGGAAAGCCAAATCAGCGCAGGCGCCGGCACCTTCTCGCCCACACAGTGGTCATACTTCAGCAGTGGGGTGGTGCAGATGAAGACCTCGGTGCTGCAGAGAAGGGGTGCAGTTAGGCCTGGGGCACTGGCCGTCTTCCCGCCGCCCCCTCCTCACCCTCCTTACTCCTGCATGTTGTTCATCTCTCGCAAAGCGTCCAAGGCCCCAGGGATGGGCTCCAAGTTTAGGAAAAAGCCTGGAGATTCATACACACTGGCCACTTTTTCCTGAAAGAGAGAGATCTTGGTTCCGCTCCTGCTTTCCAGTAGGGGGAGCCCCAGAGAGGACACACACACAAAAAAAGATTCTGCAGGAGACCTCGGTTCTAGTGAGTGTGTGTGTGTGTGTGTGTGTACCCTTTCAGGCTTTCTGTTTCGGGGGTGAACTGTGGATTCGCACAGCTTGGCTGCCTAGAAGAGAACTCAGCCTAGAGGTTCCCCATCGGGTCTCCTACCGCCAGGTCCGGCCTCAGGGCTCCGTACTGCTCGTTGGCGAGAAAGCCCCGGCGCTGTTCCAGCGGCACGTGCGGTTCCTCGGGAAAGCGGCGGCGAAAACCCTGCAGGAGGCCGGACTCGAAGTCAGCTAGCACGCCGTCCATGTCCACCAGCACGCGCACGGGCCGCTTCACCGCCATTGCCACGCCCGGTGTCTCCGCAGAGCACAGCAGCAAGCACGGAAGATGCCAGACCCGGAAACAAGCTTCCGGGACCGGGGTAGGGGCGGGCCGGACTCTGTTCATTTGCAAGAGTGGCCAACCAGGTGCCCAGGATGGCATTGCGTCCCTTACGGGGCTGCCGCTCATGTGCAGCATCAGAATCCCTCACCCATAACCTCCAAGATCCGAAATACTTTCTTGGCAATGGGGAAACTGCTTCGCATGCTGAATGCATCCTTTGCCTCTCCCATGTTTGTCCAGGCTGGAAGCTGACAGGATCGTGAGTCTCCCAGTTCAAGGGATGAGAAGGACCCCTTAAAGACAACTGTGGGCATGAGCTGGGCTCTCAAGAGACCCGACTCATAAGCCAGTCTTGGTTTGAAACAGTAACATTGTTTTCAATCTGAGTCCACTACTTTTTCCTGTGGACCCGAGGTCTCCGGTAGAATCGAAAACTTCTATGTCCCTCTAGAAAATGTTAAGCGTTCATACACAGACACACACACAAACACACACACAACTTGTTCTTGTAGATTTCAGAGTCAATGGTGACATCACATCAATTTTCCAACCTCTAAATGCAGATTTGAGTAATGACTTCCCCCCCCCACCCCCCCCACCCCCGACTCAGGGTTTCTCCACATAGCCCTGGCTGTCCTGAAACTCTCTGAACCAGGCTGGCTTCAAACTCCCAGAGGTTTGCCTGCTTCTGCCTTCCGTGTGCTGGGTTTAAAGGTGGGCGCTGCTACACCCCGATATGACATGACTTCTAACCCATGGCAGAAGTTTGTCAGCATGGAGCCCAACATCTCACTTGAAGAAAAGCCAGTTTAAAACAACAAAGGAGCAGAGTGTAGTGGCGCACATTTTTAATCCTAACACCCAGGAGGCAGAGGCAGGCAGACCTCTGAGTTCCAAGACAGCCAGAGCTACATAGTGAAGACCCTATCTTAAACAAATTTGGGCTGGAGAGATGGCTCAGCATCGGTTAAGAGTACAGACTGCTCTTCCAGAGGTTCTGAGTTCAAATCCCAGCAACCACATGGTGGCTCACAACCATCTGTAATGGGATCTGATGCCTTCTTCGTGTGTGTCTAAAGACAGCTACAGTGTACTCATATAAATGAAATTAAAAAAAAAAATAGCTCTTCTCCTTTCCTCCGCCATTGTGCGCATTATGCCTGACTTGGCTTCTTGCCATGTCTTCTCACAAGACTTTACGAATCAAGAGATTCCTGGCCAAGAAACAAAAGCAAAATCGCCCCATTCCTCAGTGGATGCAGATGAAAACTGGTAACAAAGTCAGGTACAACTCTAAGAGAAGACAATGGAGGAGAACGAAGCTGGGTCTGTAAGGATTCACACAATGGCAAGACTGAGGGTTTATACTGAGTTGTGGACAGCAATCAGTCCTACCAGACGGATTTCAACATTTTTTTTTTTAAAGATTTATTTATTTATTATATGTAAGTACACTGTAGCTGTCTTCAGACACTCCAGAAGAGGGCACCAGATCTCGTTACGGATGGTTGTTAGCCACCATGTGGTTGCTGGGATTTGAACTCTGGACCTTCGGAAGAACAGTCGGGTGCTCTTACCCACTGAGCCATCTCACCAGCCCGGATTTCAACATTTTTAACCTGGAGACTTGCTCATGTCTTAAGTTAGGGTGTTTGTCCAGTAATAAAATATAGAACCTTTCAAAAAATAAAATAAACAATTTTTAAAAAAAAACACAAAAAAAAGCAAACAAAACCGGTAAAACAAACCAACATCAACAACATATCCCGGTAAATTCTTACTTGGGCACTGAATTTTCACTAAGCCAAGCCAATTTTCACATAAACTGAGTCAAAGTTCATCTGCTGTTTTTTCTCTCCTGCCCTTTCAGTAACTTTTAAAATATTCTGAGAATCCCATACATGTATATAATGTATCTTTGCCCTATTTAACCCAGACTTCCCCCAACATCTCCTGGACATACACCCCACTTACTTTTTTTGCAACAGGGTTTTATGCATCCAAGTTTGCCTCAAATTCACTCCCTACCTGGGCTTGCCAGTAATCCCAGGTACCCCTGCCTCCACCTCAACCTCCTCACGTGGATATATGTGCACCACATGCAAGCATTCCTAGGCCATGGAGCGAGAGTTAGAACCAGCTGTGAGCTGCTAAGTGGGTGCTGAGAACTGAACCTGGGTCTTCTGCAAGACAGTGAATGCTCTTGTCTTGAGACAGCGTTTCTCTGCATAGCCCTGGCTGTCCTGGATCTCCCTTTGTAGACCAGGCTAGCCTTAAACTCACAAGAGATCCACCTGCCTTTGCTTCCTGAATGCTGGGATTAAATGTGTGCTACCACTGCCTGGCCCAACAAATGTTCTTTAGCACTAAGCGATCCTCCAAGCAAGCGTACCAACCCCATTTATAAAATGGTTTGAAGATCTGACTTTACAGATTCTTTTCTATCTTGGGGTGTTAAACCCCCTCCTGCAAATGTTTCCAGACAGTTCCCTAAAATCTGGTCCAATAATGGAGTCTGGCTGAACCTCCACGCCCTCAAAACACCTGCCACCAGGTGCTTATCTCGATAATAAAAGTTAAGGCCAAATATCAAGTTAGAACACCAACCACCAGGTAACGCCCTTCCCAGGAGCCCCACCCTTGCTCAGAGGCTGAGAAGGATGGGTACAGGTTTACTCCCTGAGATTCATAGTGGAAAATCAGGCCTTTAAAAGCCATGGCCCACCCATTCAGGAAGCTAGCCTGTTGCAGTACATAGAAATGATTGTAGGCTACAGCTGTCAGTCAAACAAGTAAAATGTTTTAGAACAACCTAGTTTATGCTTTCTTAAAAGATTTATGAGCCGGGCGGTGGTGGCGCACGCCTTTAATCCCAGCACTTGGGAGGCAGAGGCAGGTGGATTTCTGAGTTCGAGGCCAGCCTGGTCTACAGAGTGAGTTCCAGGACAGCCAGGGCTACACAGAGAAACCCTGTCTCAAAAAAAAACCAAAAAAAAAAAAAAAAAAAGATTTATGTATGTGTCCATCTCTTCAGACACACATATCAGATCCCATTACAGGATGGTTGTGAGCAACCATACGGTTGCTGGGAATTGAACTTGGGACCTCTAGAAGAACCTCTAGCACTCTTTTGCTCCTGCCCTGCAGTAAAGTCTTAACTGCTAGCCATCTCTCCGGCCCTGTAATCTCTACTCTTAAAGATACACCTAGCAGTTCCAAGGTCTGGCTTTGCCAGTGAGTACTAGGCTCAAATAACCAGCAAGGGAGCCCAGCCTGTCAGAAACACAAGTGGACATTGTGACAGTTAATCTGAACCTTCCTGTCCATCCACCTCAGAAAGTTTCCCGTCACCTTGTTTGTGGGGCAGCTGTTGTAGTTATGTGGGCTCTCCCTTTGCAGCCTGCATCACTGAACACTAGCCATTATCGATCTCAAGGTAGAAACCTACTTTGGTATTGGGGGTGGGAACACATGATGGGATGGGATGACAGTGAAGGTGACAAGGGAACAGAAAAGACTGGCTGCAGGGGTTCAAAGTCAGAGCCTCCTACATCTGCCCCGGTGCCAAGACAGTGTTAAATGTTAGTCTGATGCTACACAAAGGATCAGAGGTAGAAAAGCGCATCCTGGACAGCTATGGTGGTGCACAGCCCTGTACTACAGCTGTGGAATGTTGACATTAACTCAAAGCAAGTCAAGAGCTACAGGGTGACAATCTGTCTCAAACACAGCAGAAGGCATTGGATCCCATTACAGATGGCTGTGAGCCACCATGTGGTTGCTGGGGATTGAACTCAGGACCTCTGGAAGAGCAATCGGTGCTCTTAACCACTGAGTCATCTCTCCAGCCCGACAATCTGTCTCAAAAGAAAAAAAATCTAACCTGCATTTTTGAAGAAAATTCCACTTCCCCTTGGACTTTCATTACACTGCTCAACTTTTTGTTCAACAATTTTAACTTATTTACCCAGACATGTGTCTTTATGAGTGTATGCTAAAGCCGGGCGTGGTGGCGCACACCTTTAATCCCAGCACTCGGGAGGCAGAGGCAGGTGGATTTCTGAGTTCAAGGCCACCCTGGTCTACAAAGTGAGTTCCAGGACAGCCAGGGCTACACAGAGAAACCCTGTCTCGAAAAAACAAACAACAAAACAGAACAAATGAGTGTATGCGATGTATATGGGGGGGGGGGTAGAGTAGGGGGAGGATGGCACCTGGACCTCCTGATGGGTGGCAAGCAGAAGTGAGCCACCTGACGAGGTGCTGGGACTTGAACTCAGAGTCTCTGGATGAGAATCCCAGGACCCTTAACCACTGAGCCATCTTTCCAGCAACTCCACTGGCGTGCAGGGAACTGTCGGAAACCCTCGGTGGGTTCTACCTCTACATAAACTGGCCATGGTGGTGCAGTCCAAGGGCAGCTTCAGCTACACAGCACACACACTCACTCTCTCTCCCTCCCTCCCTCCAAAAAAAAGAAAGACAAAACACGGTGCTTCAAAAGGTGGGTATTGTTTACTTTAAGCAACAGTCCAGGACTAAGGAGTACAGTGTCAAGGGTGAGACTTTCTCCATGGTCAGGCATCAGCATCATGCACATGGCACTTCTTCCGTCAGGAGGTCCCTGTGGGACCTGCACCCACAGTCCCACTCTGGGACACATGGCCTTGTATGCTTCACCTTGTAATTCCAGGGAGCTTGCTTGTGTACCCGAAGCCATTCTCTGTGCTGGGTGGCTCTGCCCAGCAGCTGGCCAGCCACAGTGGCCACTGCCATCTTCAGGGTACAGAAGGCAGCTTGTCTGCTCTGCAGGCAGCGGGATGTGAGGTACAGCTGCTTTGATCACTACAGCTGCTTTGATCACTCCACATGGCACAGGAAGGTGCACTTAGCAAAGGACACCGATGGTGGGGCAACAGCAAGACAAGCCCAGTGGTGCCCACCCTGTGGAGCTGGGAGCAGGGCAGTGCCTGAGGCTGCTGTCGGTCCCATAACATGAAGCCAAGGACATCGTCAAAAACCCTGGTACATAAGAGTCTCTACACATCAGGAACCAGATCATCTGTTCTTACAAACAGTCTACTACTCCAGTCTACTACTAGAAAACACTCATGCCATGGCACACAGACCCAGGAGTCAGACAGACAGAAGGAAAGGAAGAGAGGAAGCAGGGAAAGACAGCGGTACATAAAGTGCTTCTCCTTTAATGAAACCAATCCGAGAGATGTACAGTCAGCTCACGCTGTGCAGTTCCCAAGCATGGGACAACAAACAGACAGACAGAAGGACAGAGTTCCAACACAAGAAGCTAACCCAAGACCAGGCTGGACTTGCCACCAGGGGGGTTTCTCCTGGATGGCACTGGGGCTGGAGCCACTGGGCTGGGCACAGGAGCAGCAGGCACCGGCTTCTCCTCCATCTGCGCCAGGTTGGCTTGGAAGTCTGTGTCCACATTTTCTAGGAAAACAAAGTTTCAAAATAGTTCAAACAAGTGGAAAAAAAAATATCAACAGTCACCAACTGAGGTAATTGTACCCAGAAATGGAACCTGTCGGGGTGTCACCTCCTCACGTCGTGTATGTATGTGGTTTTTTTAAAGCCCAAGATTCCATTATCCAAGAAACAGGATCAGACGGACAACACCTGTTTTTGTTTGGTTTTGTTTTTTTTGAGGCAGGGTTTCACTGGATGAAACCATGGATGCCATGGATGTCTCAGAACTCACTCTGCCCCAGACTCTTAGAGACTGGCCTGCTTCTGCCTCTGTGCTGGAATTAACAGTGCGTGCCACTGCCACCCTGTGCTGTTTTCCTTTTCGAGTCAGGATCTCACTGTGTGTGTAGTCTGAGCGGTCCTGGAGCTCTATGATGCACATCGTTAACCCCAGCACTCAGGAGGCAGAGGGGGTGGCTCTGTAGGCCACCTGGTCTATACAGAGTCCCAGGAGAGCCAAGGCTACATACAGAAACCATGTCTCAAAAAAACGAACTAAGCAAGCCAGTGGTGGTGCACGCCTTTAATCTCAGCTTGGGAGGCAGAGGCAGGCGGATCTCTGAGTTCCAGGACAGCCAGAGCTATCTATACAGAGAAAGCCCGTCACAAAAAAAACAAAAAACAAACCCAAAACCTAAATAAAATATTTTCCGGCAACTCTGTGGCAGGAAATTCTCACAGACTACTCATTCCCACCATTTACGCTTGCCGTGTGTCACAACAGACAAAGCCAAAAAGCAAAAAGAACAAAAGCAAATAATTCTACGGACTAAACACTAACCAGGCAGTGGCAGGAGCCAGGTGTGCTGTTGGTCACCGTGGTGAAGCACGCTGCCACAGACAGGTGTGACGTGGGAAGTGGGGAGCAGATAACGGTGAAGGTCAGCCTGGGTCACCTAAGACCTTGCCTCAGAAATGAAGTATAAACACGAAGCAATAGTGGCATACACAGTGCTTCAGACGCAGAGGCAGGCAGATCTCTGAGTCTGAGGCCAGCCTGGTTTACAGAGTGAGTTCCAGGACAGCCAGGGCTACACAGAGAAACCCTGTCTCAACCAAAAATAAAATTAAAAATATAAAAACAAAAGAATGAAAGGAAGTTAAGGAGCTGCAGAGCCAGGTGTGGCAATGCACACTCGAGATGGCCACATTTGACGCCAATTCAAAATTGACATCCAGTCCCAACATCATTAAAAAAAAAAAAAGGAAGCAGAGGCAGGTGGATTTCTGAGTTCGAGGCCAGCCTGGTCTACAAAGTGAGCTCCAGGACAGCCAGGGCTATACAGAGAAACCCTGTCTCGAAAAACAAAAAAAAACAAAAAACAAATAAAAGCATGGGCTGTTCTTCAGGTTCAGTTCAGATTAGCGCCCACACAGCTGCTCACAACCATCTCTTACTCCAGCTCCAGGGCACCAGGCCTCCTTGAACCACACGCATACACATTGTGCATAGCCATGCATGTGGCTAAAACACCCATGTACATAAAATTTAAAAATCATTTAAAAAATTAAAAAGAGGAGGAACTAAAAGCAAGCATAAGGTATTACTTCTATGGCAATTTGAAAATACCAGCTGGGCGTGGTGGCGCACACCTTTAATCCCAGCGCTTGGGAGGCAGAGGCAGAAAATTTCTGAGTTCGAGGCCAGCCTGGTCTACAGAGTGAGTTCCAGGATAGTCAGGGCTACATAGAGAAACCCTGCCTCAAAAAAAAAAAAAAAAAAAGAAAAGAAAAAGAAAATAGAGGCTGGAGAGATGGCTCAGAGGTTAAGAGCACTGACTGCTCTTCCAAAGGACCTGAGTTCAAATCCCAGCAACCACACGGTGGCTCACAACCACCTGTAATGAGATCTGATGCCCTCTTCTGGTGCATCTGAAGACAGCTACAATGTACTTACATACAATAAATAAATCTTTAAAAAAAAAAAAAAGAAAGAAAGAAAAAGAAAATAAATACCAGTGCTCAAACTAGTAATTCTAAAGGGGAATGAATACTTCTTTGTAACACTGAAGATCAAACAAACAAACCTTGGTACATCAAAATAAACACTGTATACTAACTTGCTATTCTGCCCATCAACAAGATAACTGATCAAGATACTAGTGAAAAGAATGATTCATATTAAGAAGCTGCAGAGTTGGGCTGGAGAGATGGCTCAGTGGGTAAGAGCACCCGACTGCTCTTCCGAAGGTCTGGAGTTCAAGTCCCAGCAACCACATGGTGGCTCACAACCACCTGTAACAAGATCTGACGCCTTCTTCTTGAGTGTCTGAAGACAGTTACAATGAACTTACATATAATAAATAAATAAATCTTAAAAAAAAAGCAAGAATTAATCTTAAAAAAAAATTTTTTTAATTATTAAAAAAAAAAAAAAAAAGGAAGCTGCAGAGTCAAAACAGTAGGACTGTAACTACCTCTGCCTAGCCTGCAGAGGGAAGACTGCTGCCTAAATGTCCTTTCTCCCTGTGGTTTGCTGCAATGGCCAGGCCAACACTACCCTTGAGCCTCCAGACTCAACTCCCTGACCTCCCCCCCTTTTTTTCCTTTTTTTTTTTTTTGAGACAGCATTTGACTACAAAGCTCTGGCTAGCCTGGAACTAGGAGAGATCCTCCTGCCTGTCTCCCAAGTGTTGGTGCTAAAAATTAAAGACATAGTTAGGCGTGGTGGTGCACACCTTTAATCACAGCACTCAGGGTGCAGAGGCAGGCAGATCTGTGAGGTCAAGGCCAGCTAGCTCTACAAAGCAACTCTAGGACAGCCAGAGGGTTGTTATATAGAAAAATGATTAAATACAGGCTAGCACACCCAATTCATTAAAAACCAAAATTAAATAAAGGTAGTCTGATTGATTAAAGACTTAAGCTAACACGCCCAGCTCCTGAGCTAGCTCATAGCCACCACCTGCCCCCTCAACGCCTATTTCTGCAGCCTATATCCTTGACTGGACCTTGAACTCCCCTAAGAGCAGGGCCAAGTTCCTCCTTGTAGCCATTGTATCTGACTACCCAAAGGTCCTGGCACTTTGCCTTGTATCAAAACAAAGCCTACCTTACTTAGAAGATGTTGAATGCACCCCCCCCCTTGAAGGTAATTGTGAAAGAATTGGAGCGGGCCTTTAATCCAACCAACTAGGCATTAGCTGTTATTTTATGGCAAATGGGCTGAAAAGTTTCAGAAAAACCAGAGACCATTGCTGACGGACCACTTAAAGAGGACTTTCCTGCATACTCTGCAGCTGCAGAGGGTAGAGGAACGAAAGGAGGCAGCCACCACTCAAGACAGGACATGTCTCTCTCCAGGCTTTCCCAGTCAGACTAGCTGGCTAAGGGTACAGCTCAGTGGACAAGGTGGTGGGCTGTGTGTGGGAGGGACTGGTCTAACAGTGCAGAGTTCTCAAAGCACTGAGCTGCACTGTCCGAGTCAGCGCTTCCTCTACATGGACCTTGAATCCAACCTTTGTACTATGAAATACAAAACCAGAAACGGTAAGTGTCCAGGTAGTGTGACACATCCCCTTAATCCTAGAATACAGGTTTCTGTGAGTTCCAGGCAAGACAGGAACATATAGTGAGACCCTGATTTTTTTTGTTTATTTTTGTTTTGTTTTTTTTTTTTTTTTTGGTTTTCCTAGACAGGGTTTCTCTGTGTAGCCCTGGCTGTCCTGGAACTCACTCTGTAGACCAGGCTGGCCTCGAACTCAGAAATCTGCCTGCCTCTGAGTGCTGGGATTAAAGGTGTACGCCACCACACCCGGCTTCTTTTTTTTTTTTTTTTTTTGTAGTACATTTCTAGCAGATTAAACCTTGATACTAGTGAGCTGTCTTGGCTTCCTCCTTCTGAGTACTGGAATTAAAGGCCTGCACTACCTGACTTTAAAACAAATTGCTGCCGGGCGTGGTGGCGCACGCCTTTAATCCCAGCACTCGGGAGGCAGAGGCAGGCGGATTTCTGAGTTCGAGGCCAGCCTGGTCTACAGAGTGAGCTCCAGGACAGCCAGAGCTATAAAGAGAAACCCTGTCTCGAAAAACCAAAAAAAAAAAAAACCAAATTGCTGATCCAGAGCAAAACGAAGCATCTGCTGACTGGGCCTAAGAGGAAGAGACTACATATACATGTACATATACATGTACGTATACATGTACGTATATATTTTTTAAATAAGTAGAATGTTAGCTCAGACCTTCTAACAGCATTATAAAAACAGCAATCAGTGCTAAGATATACTCACCATGCATATCACCTTCTCCCTGGAAAAGAAAATTTCAGAATTAGTTCCTGTTTTAATTCTGTAACACATAAAATGATCATAGTTCAAGAGAAGCTAACCCAACTGACATTAAAGTCCTGTGAAATCTCATTCATTTGGGGCTGGATGGTGGTGGTGCACACCTTTAATCTAGCACTTGGGAGGCAGAGGATCTCTAAATTCAAGGTCAGTCTGGGCTAGAGTGAGTTCTACGACAGCCAGAGCTACACAGAAAAATCCTCTTTCTAACTCAAAAACGAAAAAAAGAAAATCTATTTGGTAAGTGCTGGGTCTAGCAACAACCTCAATGTGATCTGGGGCCATGCTACCCAGCAGTCCAGCACAGTAACCAGCCCCAAACAGTGACACAGACAGGCTAAGGATCTTTTCTCAAAAAGGGAATGGTGAGCCTAGGGGCTGACCACTGGATAGCGCTACATAGCCTCCCTACACCTAGAAGTTGATGCCTCAGGGTACTGCAGTACCAAGTCAGGAAGAATTCCTCCCAGGTGAGCCCCTCTCAGACATGCCCAGGGGACTCAGTGGCAGCTTTTTCTGCAGACACATCCCACTGTGACATCAGCGCTGCCAATTCCCACATTCAGACACTGATTTAGCTCTTCAACTCCAAGACTAGATACATGAGGGTCAGAGGAAGAGGAGGGTTTCAGAAGCCGCTGAAGGGTTAAGACTAACCCAACACTAAGAGATGTGTGATTGGGTCAGGCTAACTCACTAGCCTGACTTTCTGGCCCTCCTAAGCGCCACCCCCCCCTTTCTTTTCTGAGGTAGGTAGGTCTCATGGATCAACTCCCTGCATAGCTTGCTGCCCCAGCTCCCAGGTGCTGGGATTATAGGTGGGAGCCAGCACACTGGTCTCTTGTAGCAGGGCTGGGGGAGAGCCAGGTCTTCTGGCGAGCTAGGAAACATGAACCAAGCTCCACCTTCAGCCTGTTTGTCTGGCCTCACACTTGAATTTCCATCACCAAGACTGCTCAGGACATTCCCTTTTTTCTTTTTTTCTAAGATCTATTTATTTTACATATAATATAAATACACTGTTGCTGTCTTCAGACACACCAGAAGAGAGCATCAGATCCCATTACAGATGGTTGTGAGCCACCATGTGGTTGCTGGGATTTGAACTCAGGACCTGTGGAAGAGCAGGCAGTGCTCTTAACTGCTGAGCCATCTTTCCAGTCCCCTCAGCACATTCTCTTAAGGAGAAGAGAGCAAGTAAGAAGAAACCAGGAAAAAAAAATTTTAAAAACAAGGAGGCATATTTACGCACAGAGCCCTTGGCTAACCCCGCGAGGCTGTCTTGTTATCACACTGACCTTGAGGTCTAAGAAATCTCCAGAGCTTGCTTCAGTAGAGCTACTTCTCTGTGTTCCGGGCGACTCCGAATCTTCCCTGCCACCACTAGACTTGGCACCTAGAAACCAATACATACCACAGTAAGGCGCTGGGGAGATGCGCTGCTCTTCCAGAGGACCTGGGTTCAATTCCCAGCACCCACATGGCAGCTGGAACTCCTGTCCCAGGGATCTGACACCCTCATACAGACAAAAAAAAAAAAAAAAGCCAGACATGGTGGCGCACGCCTTTAATCCCAGCACTTGGGAGGCAGAGGCAGGCGGATTTCTGAGTTCCAGGCCAGTCTGGTCTACAAAGTGAGTTCCAGGACAGCCAGGGCTACAGTACAGAAAAACCCTGTCTCATAAAACCAAAAAAAAAAAAAACAAAAACCACACACACACACACAAAAACAAACCCAAAACAGGCAAACTGCAAATATACAAAAAATAAATTAAAAAGAAAGAAAGAAAGAAAGAAAGAAAGAAAGAAAGAAAGAAAGAACGAACATGGATGACCCAGGTTCCATTCCTAGCACCCACATGGTACATACATGAGGGCAAAACACTCAGACATGTAAAATTAATCATTTAAAAAATAATTGTGGGGGCTGGTGAGATGGCTCAGTGGGTAAGAGCACCCGACTGCTCTTCCAAAGGTCCGGAGTTCAAATCCCAGCAACCACATGGTGGCTCACAACCATCCGTAATGAGATCTGATGCCCTCTTCTGGTGTGTCTTAAGACAGCTACAGTGTACTCACATATAATAAATAAATAAATCTTAAAAAAAAAAAAATAATAATAATTGTGTTTCATATCACAAAATAGAAGAGGGCTACTCTGCCTCTGGCCCTTACTCCAGCCTTCATGTAGACCCCAGAGCCCAGGAACTCCCAGCCGCCTTAGTCTACTAAGTACTGGATTAAGGCTGGGCGGCCACACCCAGCCAGTACTGTATTTCTTGCTTGTTTGGGTTCAGCATTGCTAATCAGTACTACATCCTGCTGAATCTGTGACTTTAACAAGGATTGCCTGGTAAAACCAGTACCTGCTGACAGTTTGGTGCTGCACGCCTTTAACTCAGTACTCCGGAGCAAAGGCAGGAGGATCGGAGTTTGAGGTTGGGCCTGTGTACAGGGCAAGATCTGGAGCTACACAGAGAGTCCATGTCTTGAACCAAAAAACAAGCAAGCACCTGCTGACTTGGCCCAAGATGGGGGGTTCTCTTCAGGTGTCCCAAAGATGTTAGAAGCCATCTTGTTCTTCCTCACAGGCTGTTCTGTTGGCTCATCAAAGCCTAATGAAAAATTGGACCCACCACCGGGAGGCCGCAAAACCCTAGAAACAATAGTAAGTAAGACGTTAATTTCAGATGACACTGGAACATTCCTTGGATAAATATGTTCACTTCTCTGACCCTCCCCTCCTCCAAGACTGCTTCTAACAAGAAGGACTTGAATCATCAACCGTAAACCCACTGTTGGAGGGTCAGGGTACCAACAGTGCTTTATCCATCTGCACTAAGACCATCGACCACACCAGAAAGCTGCATCAGCTCAGCGTCACCACAGGTAACACTCTGTCCCTTTGAGCAAAGCTAAGTGACCGAAGGAACCTTGTCTCTCTGGACTTAGCTAAATGTATTTGCAAAGAAGTTTAGAACATCATGCTATTACACTTGTGATCAGAATTTGTACACTGAGTCAGGACTGCCAGTCCCCATGGACTACAGCATCATAGTCACCAAAAAAGAATGTCCATTTTTTTTTTTTGGTTTTTCGAGACAGGGTTTCTCTGATAGCCTTGGCTGTCCTGGAACTCACTTTGTAGACCAGGCTGGCCTCGAACTCAGAAATCCGCCTGCCTCTGCCTTCCGAGTGCTGGGATTAAAGGCGTGCGCCACCACGCCCGGCAGAACGTCCATTTTTATTCTCAACTAAATAGAAAAAAAAAGCATATAGACCCAAAAGCTCCCTTGAGGGCAAGGGACGCCTACTAAGTGATGCTCAGCAGACAAGGGGATGCCTACTAAGCCTGAAGATTTAAGTGGATCCCAGCACCTACACGGTGCTTCACAACCATCTGAACTTCAATTCTGGAGGCTCTGGCACTCTCTTCTGGCCTCTGCTGGCACTGTACATACATACACAGGCAGAGCACTCATACATGTGAAACTATCTGGGTCTTTATGGGTTCAGCAGCAGCCTGGCCTAGTCTAGTACTGGATGGATCTACAGTTTCTAAGTCTAAGGCTCAGCATCCATATAGCAGCTCACAACCGTCTGTGACTCCGATTGCAAGGAACCTGATGCTTTCACTCTGGCTCCACGAGCACCAGGCAAGTTCACAGTGCACATAGGCACATACGATCTTTTTATGTAAGAAATCAACACAAATGTTGCTGAAAACCCAGAGTATCCACATCTTCGGAAGGAAACTAGATCCTTATCACTCACCTTTTACAAAAGTCTAAAATTATCAGCAACCACGCTGCGGCACACAACCACTTAAAACTCTAGCTCTGCACATTGCACTCACATGCACAAGCACACAGATACACAGTTCATTAGAAATAAAAATGATATCTTAGCCAGGTGTGGTAGCATGTGTGTGCCTTTAATTCCAACACTGGAGGCAAAGGCAGGCAGATCTCTGGAAGCAGAGTTCAAGACCGGCCTGGTGTGTATATGGAGCTACAATCTAGCCAGGGCTACATAGTAAGACTGTCTCAGAAAAATAAAATATAAATAAAAACACACTTGGCATGAGCTTGGTGCATGATGGGGATGCATAGGTACCTGGGTTTACTGTACAACTGTTCAGGTGATCACCATAAACAAAGCATGCAAAACAAGAATATGCAGTTGCTGGGAGGTGGTGATCCATGCTTTTAATCCCAGCACTCAGAAGGCAGAGACAGCGGGATCTCTGTGAGTTTGAGGCCAGCCTGTTCTTCAAAACAAGTTCCAGGACAGCCAGGGCTACATAAACTGTCTTGACAATAAAACAAGCTCTGTGGCGCTTTAGCCGGCCACAGGGGTCTGAGAGGGGTGACCTGCTAAAGAATGGTTGGTTCAAAGTGGAGATCAGCGTATGAAATGAGGTGAGACCTTGGATCACAGACACATAAAACTACATTTTTACCACAAGAGCAGAAGGAAGCACAAAATATACTCGTGAGGGTCAAGGCACTCAAGGCCATCCTTGGCTCCACGGCAAATTCAGACCAGCCTCGCCTACATGAGACCTGTCCCAAAACCAAGACAGAAAAAAGTCTGTCCTAATGAAACCCATTAGTGTGTACAATAAACACACACCAAATATCTTTGTTTTGACCTCATGCCTGGAGGTGGCTCAGCAGTGAAGTGAACTTGCATCTGCTCAATTCAGGTCTCACATGGTGGGTGGCTCCATGACCATTCTTTGTGTTGTTTTGATTTCTAAGACAGGGTTTCTCCCTGTAGCCCTATGGTCCTAGAACTCAGTCTGTAGACCAGGGTGGCCTTGAACTTGTACAGATTCCCTGTCTCTATCTCCTGAGTGCTTAGATTAAAGGTGTGGGTCACCACTGCCTGGCTTCACAGCCAGTCTTAATTCATGTCCTGAAGGATGGGACGACGGCTTTCTGACCTCCAGAGCCACAGGCATGCCTGTGGTGCACATATATACAGGCAAGGCACATAAAAATAAATCTAAAAAAAGTTTACATTTGAATGGCAAAAAAAAAAAAAAAAAAAGACAATGAAGTACAGAGCTCCTGCTGCTGACCGAGTACTCGGGAAACTGAGGGAGGGAGGGAGGGAGGGAGAATTCTTCAGTTCCAGGCCAGCCAAGGATACACTGAGACTGTCTCAAATACCAAAAAATAAAGTGTTTCCAAAAGTCTTTCTAGCTTATTCATTTCTAGCTGTAAAGTCAACAGACAGGTAAAAATGTGCCATGACAAAAATCCTTTGATATTTGCCTAATGGCTTAATTAATATGTCCAAATTTATAAAGCCATGTGTGCTTGAAGAGTCTGTATTCACCAGTTCCTGCTGTGTCTGTTTTGTTCCAGATCTAGCTTCTTTGACAGGCTTAGTGGCTCATGCCTATAATCTAAGAGGCCCAAAGAGAAGGAGGACCACAGTTAAATTCAAGGCCAACTTGGTCTCCTCAGACTGTGTAAGAGGAAGTTAGGCGTGACTGTGAGCACCTGTGATCCCAGCCCTAGGGAAACAAGAAGGCAGCCTGATCTACAGGCAAGGTGGGAGAGAGAAAAAGAGTGAGGAAGGCTTCCTAAGCCAGCCACAAAGCTAGAGAGTAGGCAAAGAGACAACAGGACAGAAGGCAGTACCACAGGTATACAAAATCATCTTAAAGCTGCTAAAAAGGAGCACAAGAGAAAAGTTCCAACCTGACAGCTGGCCAGCGAGCCAGGCCTGCAGCCTCAGGTCCTGGGAGACTAAGGCCTGAGAGTCAGGAGTCCAGAAAGTAAATACCACCGTGGACAACATACACAGTGTCATTAGCTATGGCTTCTGTGTCCCTTGGTTGTGTCTGTGGTACCTGGGACATAGCTCCCTCTCCATGGGAAGCCACTGAAGCACTGACAAGGCAGGCACGTCTGTCACTACCACACCCACTGCTGACACCATGCTGGACTACAATAAACTGGAGGCCTGGCACTCACTTTGTAGACCAGGCTGGCCTCGAACTCAGAAATCCGCCTGCCTCTGCCTCCCGAGTGCTGGGATTAAAGGCATGCGCCACCACGCCCGGCTGGAGGGCTTTTTCTAAACAGCAAAGTTTTTAAAAATTATCTAGGTTGATCAGTGGTGGTGCACGCCTTTAATCCCAGCACTTGGGAGGTGGAGGCAGGTGGGTTTCTGAGTTCAAGGCCAGTCTGGTCTACAGAGTGAGTTCCAGGACAGCCAGGGCTACACAGAGAAACCCTGTCTCGAAAAACAAAACAAAACAAATAAAAGATATCTTTTCTATGTGAGTGGGTGTTTTCATCTGCATGTGTATCTGCACACCCTGTGTGGGCCTGGCACTAGTGGAGGTCACAGAGGTCCTGGATCTCTCCTGGGACTGGAGCTTCAGACAGTTGTGAGCCACCTTATGGATGCTGAGAATCAAACCTGTGTCCTGAAAAAGCAGCCAGAGCTCCTACAGACTGAGCCATCTATCTCTCCAGCCCCCAAAACACTTTTTAAAAATTCAGCTGGTATCCTACCTACCCTAACACTGGTCACAAAGACTACATGGGAGCGGGAAGATAACAGTGCAAAGCAGCTGTGCATAGGGGTGCATATTGCCTTTGATCCCAGCACCCCAGAGGTCAGAGAGCTCTGTGAGGCCAGCCTAGTCTACGTAGTGAGAGACCTTGTCTCAAAAGAAAAACAAATGAACAAACAAACAAACAACAAAACCACTGGTAAAGCATTTGACCCCCTGAAAACCAGAAAGAAAGAAAACAGGTGGATACTGGGAGGTCACACACTTCTAATCCCAAACGCTACCAGGCAGAAGCAGAGAGATTACAATTCAAGGTCTGCCTGGGCTTTATAAACATTTGACCAAAAGGGAGAGGCTGAAACTGGAGGTTCCAGGAGGAGATTTACCTGTGGTGGCCACCAAAGCCCTGCACCTTTCTCTAAGCTTACTCTGTACCTAATTATACCCTTCATGATCAACCCATAAATGTAGGAGGTTTCCCTGAATTTTATGGCAAATTAATCAAACCTAGGGGAAGGTTACAGGGATCCTGCTTTGCAGCCAGTGGGTCAAAAGCACAGGGAGGGGGCCAGGGGACCTAAAAGCCAGGCACTAACTCATGACTGTAATCCCAGGAAGTAGGGTGCTGAGATAGAAGGACTACTGTGAATTTAAAGCCAGCCTGGACTAAAGTGAACTCAAGGTTACCCTAGGCTAGAAACAAAATCCTGCTGTAAAAAAAGAAAGTGATTACAAGTATAGTTCAGTTGGTAGAACATTTGCCTAGAGGAAGATTTGGGTTCAATTCCCAGGACTGCATAAACAAGGCGTGCAGGGCATCCTCAAATGTGTGCAAAGCACTATCTCCAGGTGTCCCAACTCAACTGGATTAGAGAACACTAGCAGGTGCCTACTGTGACACCTACCCAAGTGGCATCTGCCACCAGCAAGGCCCCCACACCTCAAGTGACAGATGTCTGCTGTGGTTTGCAATCAGAGGAAAACACATGGCTGGGTTTTCCCCAGACTAGAAAATAAACGAAGTTAAGAACAAAAGGGTCAATAGGGCAAAATGGTATAAAAATCAATAAAGGTATAAACTTGAACAAACCTCAAGTGCACAGAACTCCTCCCCAGCCTCCTGAGGTCTGGGATTACAGCAAGAGCCACCATGTCCTGCTGGGTACAAACTTTCCAAGGGACACCGTGGGACTTGCCTAACCTCTCTATGCTTCAGGTTTCTCCTCTATAAAATGAGGGCCCGCAGTAGTTTCTGTCCCATCAGACTGTTATTAATAGGAACATCATTCATATGTATCATCTGGAACATGACAATCATGTACGCAGACTATTATTAAAGCCATCTACATGTCACCACGATGCTATCGGCTGTTCCCTCTCACTAATGGCTTTCAGATGAATGACATCCTATTTTTCTGCATTGCTATTAACCAAAAATTTTAAAGACTGCTTCTGGTCTGGTTAGATGGGTAAAGATGCTTGCTACCAAGCCTGACAATTTGAGTTAGATCCCAGCAGCCTACAGTGAGTGAAAAGAACAGACTCCTGAAAGTTATCCTCTGACCTCCATACACATGCCAGAGAAACTGCACATGCGTGCGTGCGTGCGTGCATGTGTGCACACACTTAAGGTGAAGGGAGCAGAGAGATGGCTCAGTGAGGGGCAGAGGACCTGAGTGTAGTTCCCAACCCCCATGTCAGGCAGCTCACAGAGCCCTGGGACTTCTGCTCCAGAGGATCCAATGCCTGCTTCTGGCCTCCAAGAGCATCTGCACAAACATGTACACATTTAAGAATAAACCTTTTAAAAAAAAGGGGGCTGCTTCTGAGGGAGACAAGGTAAGAGAGACAGGTCACCCACTTGGAGGCAGGGCTGGGCTCTGTGGTAGAGGCTGGACTAGAGTGAGACTCTGAAATACTTTCCCTCTCTACAGAGGAGCTCAACATACAGCCTCTGCCAGCCTGAGACTGCCATTCTACTTTCTCAGACTGGGATTACACGTGTGTGCTGTCAAGCTGGGAGGCCAGAGTTACTTTTCACAGCACCACTTTCTCTCTGGTCTGCACTGGATCCTTTGATAGAAATCCCGGCTCCTGAGCTCCCTCAGGCTAGTTCCTGGTCTCAGTCCTCAGAAACTGCCCCTCCTCACTGGACTCAGGCACTGCCATTTCTGCAGTAAGCTGTGACCTTTCCTCTGCCTCTTCTCAAACAAACCAGGATCCTTCCAGCCACCCTCCTCTCCACTTCCTTCACTGTTGCATGTTATCTCCACTTGGAGCCCTTCCTGGACTATCTCCTCAGGCTCCAGCATGCTCCACCCTTTCCCTCAGTGCCCTTTAGTCTTCAGCTGATCTCTTAAACCCCACTTCCACACCCTACCCCTGCTTCCTCCATGAGCCCAGGACACAGCCAGACCACAGGGAGCACAGGCAGGTTAGTTAGTGCTCCTGCCCCTGCCGAGTAAAGCCGCGAGTACTCCTGGATGTCTTCCTTATCTTCACTGCCCTGCAGACGACGCAGGCAGCAAACCTGACTTAGGGACCGGCAAGTTTACTGTCAGGATTCTCCCAGCCATGCAATCCTGGTTTCCACAACCACCTCCCAACACCACACTACCCACCCTTTACTGTCTAGGAAAGCGGGGGAGGCTGAGGCAGCTGAGGCTGGGCTTGGGCTAGGCTCTGTAGTTTACTAGTTGTCAGGAGAGCAGAGCCTGAGAATGGAGGAGACTCCAAGCAGCTGCCCACTGACTGACAGCAGGCCTAAAGTCTTCAGCCTGGCAGACTTGTAGCAAGTGCTTCAAATCCATCAACGGGCAATCAAACAATGAATGGCATATTTGTCTTCAGGGCCAAACACATTTTAGGTTTTCTTGTTTTCTAGTCCTGGACTGCCCTCTCCCTGGACTGTGACATTAGGGTCTCACTAAGATGCAATGCTTAGGCCTGGAGAGACCATGCTGCTCCTATAGTTGGGCCTTGTTCAGCTCCCTGCACCTGTGCCAGGCAGCTCACAGCCACCTGGAACTCTCTAGGGGATCAACACCTTCTGGACTCTGCCACACCCCTCCAGCAACCAGATAATACAACGAACCACTCTTTTGCAGGAGGGAGAAGGGCAGAAGAGATGGCATGGAGGTTAAGAACGCTGCCTGGCTGCTCTTGCAGGACTCAGATCCGATTCCCAGCACTGACATGTGGCTCACGAGCATCTACAACTTCAGTTCCAAGGGATTTGACACCCTTTTCTGGCCTCTGAGGACCAGGCACGCATGTGGTTTCAGGCAAAACACTCATATACATAAAGTAAAAATGAATTAAAAAGATGTTTTTTAATAGAAATGGGGGCATACAATGACATCAACTAGAGAAACGGAGTTCTCAGCAGTAAGGGGACCAGAGTTCAAATCCTAGGACGCACATCAAGTGGCTCCTAACTTCCTGTAACTCCAGAGGATTGGATGCCTCTGCCCTCTCAGGTATCTGCAACTCATGTACACATATCCACACACAGACATGCATACACCGAATACTCTCCAGGCCTGAGCATTGCATCTTACTGAGACACTAATGTCACAGCCTAGGAAGAAGGCAGAGGCCTACAGAAGAAAGACAGTCCAGGGCTAGAAAACAAGAAAACCTTAAAGTAACTCCATGTGTTTGTCCCTGAAGATAAACACATGTGCTTGTCTGCTGGCTGTGAGGACCACGCCTTAAATCCCACTACACCAGAGGCAGAGGCAAGTAGATCTCAGTGAGATTGAGGCCAGCCTGTTCTACATACTAGGTCAGCAGCTGAGGCTACACAGTGAGATGCTGTCTCAAAACAAACAAACATTAAACATATAAAACTATGTCTGTGGGTGCTTTTAATCTCAGCACTCAGGAGACTCAAGAAGGGCACAAGTTGGAGGCTAACCTAGGCTGGATACTAAATCCAGGCTAGTGAAAAGCCACATGGCTGAGATCCTATACAGACACACACACACAGAGACAAAACCAGCTCTATTCATTATATAAATCAAGATAAATGTGTTTTGGTATATACTTGCCACCCTCCCACTCCTGCCTCCCTAGTGCTGGTATAACAGGCTCACACCCCCCATCCAGGTTCCCAGGTAATTAAGTTGTTTAAATTACTACTGAAGGTATAGATAAATTCTGGGGTGATTTTTTTTGGGGGGGAAGGGAAATGGGGAGCTGCTGGGGGCAGAACCCAGCATCTTGCCCAGGCTATGGACAAACCATCACATGTCCAGCTCTACAGGTTCTTACTGGGTAGAACTGTTTTAAATTTTTACCTTAAATGACTGAAGACACTTGAAATATTAGAATCAACCCCAACGTGCCTCTTTGTCCTCCCCTCAATCCCCAGAGAGGGAGGCTTTCATCGCTAAGTGGAATTAAAAGCCCATGGAATTCTTCAGAACCCTAGTGGACTTGGCCAAGAAAAAACAAGGGTGGGGGAGCACTAGCACCCAGCTAGCTTACAAATCTGCCAAACCTGCCTAGTCCAACTTTTACTGGTACTATGATAGCAGGTACTGCCTCCCCAATGACGTCAGCGTTCTAGAGACCATCTGAAACAGAGAGCGGTTCCCAAACAAAGGATTTGCTTGCAAGACAAAGTACTTCAGCTGTGCTTTGGACTCTTTCTTTTTGAATCACATAGATAGTAACTGCTTCAAGGTTGCCGAGTTAAGACCCAAAAATGTTATAGCACAGACAGCAATTTAAAAAATAACTCCTTTCTTCCATGCCAACTCCCGTCACTCCAGCACAGCATTCACCACTGAGGCTGCAGAGCAAGCACATTACTGAAGAAAGCGGGTGAAGAGAATTGGTCAGATTTCAGGAGTCGGGGAGAACCTTAGCACCAACACTGGAGGGCACGCAGTGGCAAAGGAGGCTGCAAACATTTTGTATTTGTCTCATGTCAAGCACGCATGAAAGGCCCTGGGCTCTGAAATGCTCTACAAAGCCTTGAGCTGAGCTCGAGTCCCAAAAGATAAAACCCAGATTACACATTATCTTGCCAGGAACCAGTGTCAGATAAGGAAAAGTTGGCCTCATCACACAAAACAAAAACCCAGGGCTCATTCTGTCCCTGTGTCCTTTGTAACAAATTACCTCATTTGAAGGATGACAACAAGAGGGAGTGACCCGGTCTCCTAGGTCTAATCTCCAGTTCTGCCCCGCCCTGTAATCGCTGACCCCTTCAGTTCCCTTCCATCTCGCCAATTCTTTTACTACTTCCCGAAACTGAAAGCAGTCTGTTCCTGCCAGCTTCCTCACAAGACTACTCAAGGAGGCTGCTTTTTGTCAGCAAGTTGTCAAGCCCCTGTGAGAGACACTGCTGTTCCACGCTGCCTTCTTAGCCCCACAAAATGGCTCCCTTTTGTGCCACTTGGTCGGGACCCCAAGGCTTGGTCACACTCAACTGTGGGTCATCATCAGTGGAAAATACATGGTCAGAGAACAAGGAACCAAGCCTTTGGGAAGATCAAAGAGATGCCTGAAAGCCAACTTAAGGAACTGTGTGCCACTAGCTGAGACGATGTAGATGGACTCCCTCCACAGAACACAATCCTTTCACCAAGTTAAGTGAGGGGTAGGAAACGGGTCCCAGTCCAGTCACAGAGCTCCTCCCAAAATGCAGTGTGCTGGGGACAAGCAAGATCCCAGCTTCCAGGAAGGGATACTACATACTACTGGAGAGACAATGGATGGCTCCCTAGCCCCGCCCAAGCACAGACAACCGCCTCCTCCAAGAGAAGCCTGCTCTGGGGTGAACTCATTCGGCCAAAGTCAATGGGAGAAGTAAAGAAGGCGACATGGAAAGGCAGAGGTCCGAGTACCTGAGCGCAGAAAACCCACTTGAGCCGGCTCACGGCCCCGCGCACTCCGAGGTGGGCGTGGGGAGGGGGAGGAGACCCGATCTCTCCTTTGTTAGGCGCAGGGAGGCACTTTGATAAGAGGGCTCCGATCCAGGGCTGGAAGTGGAGGGAGGGGATGACCAGCCCCGCCCTACCAGAGGTGCACCTGCTGCGCAGACACGGACACCCGGGCGGGCCACCACGAGGAAAGAGCCTGCAGACCAGCTGGATCAGGGCTCAGATTTGCTCGCAGCGCCCAAGGCCGGGGCCAGCACACGCCCGAGCCAGAAGCGGGAGCGCATGGCCCTCATGTGGGACAATGGGCCCAGGGCCCTGCAGGCTCCTTGGGCTCCTGGGAGACCAAGCCCACCATCCTGGACCCGACCAGTGTCGCCGCGGGTGGCTGAAAGACGATCCTCCCGCACACTCTCACCGACTCCAACCTGCCGTGCGGCAAAGGGCCGCCACCCACAGTCCCCCTCAGCCGTCGTTACGGGGGAGAACTGAATAGAGGGGGCGACTGGGGCGGGGCCACAAGCCGAGGCAGTCCTGCCGCACAAAGCGGCGCCCACTCCTTACTCTGCCACCTCCCCCGGGCGCGAGCGCGGTGCTCCCGGCCCGTTACCACCAACGCCCCGCGGTCCCCACAAGCCCTGGAGGGCTCGAGCCCTACCCTGTCGCCTTACCGGGAGCTGTTCCTGCTGTTAGGGTCCACACCCTTAAAGGTAGTGGTAGTGGTCATGGCGCCAAGGGGCGAGGTAGGCTGGCTCTGAAAACGCCAAGGGGGACTGGGACCAACCGGCGCAGACGACTCCAAAAGCTAAACCACCCGGGCTCCACGAGCTTCTACCGCCGCGGGGTTCGCCGGATTCCCATTTTATAGAGCCAATAGGGCCCACCCTCCACATGCCGCCATTGGGCAATTTAAAAAGATCTCTTCATTTCTATTGGTTGGTCACAGTGCTAATCATAGTTCGGCGTCAGGACGGGCTGCGCGGGAGACGGCTCGGCCTAAGCCCCGCCCCCTTCCTGTACAGAGAAAGGCCGCTGTGGTCTCCCCTCCTCCATGCCCTCGACAATCTGGTGGTGCTCGAGTGTTCACTGTCACTTTAAAAAGTTACTTGAGGGGCTGTGGAGGTGGCTCATAAAGAAAAGCCCTTGCCACCCAGCATGACAACCCGAGTTCAATCTCCAGGACCCACAACGTGTAAGAGACCCAACTCTCTCTCTCTCTCTCTCTCTCTCTGTCTCTCTCTCTCTTTTTGTAGAACATGATTTTAATATTTTCAACTGTTAATACTCAACAAGCAGAATAATTATTTTAAGATATACTTCGTTATTATGTCTTCCTTTTCATTTCTGATTTTATTAATTTGGATACTGTCTCTGTCCCTTATAGTTAGTCTGGCCAGGGGTTTATCTATCTTGTTGATTTTCTCAACGAACCAGCTCCTGGTTTTGTTGATTCTTTGTATAGTTCTTTTTGTTTCTACTTGGTTGATTTCAGCCCTGAGTTTGATTATTTCGGATACCCAACTCTCGAACCTCTGACCTCCAGGTGTGCGCACTGAGACACACACACACTACCTAGCTACCTAAATAAAAAGCTACCTCAGCAGGATGTGTCGGCACTTCCCTGCAAATGCCTTTACTTGGGAGACTGAGGCAGGAGGATCACTTTGAGTTTGAAGCCAGTCTGGTCTACACAGTGAGACCGCGTCAAAAAGAAAGGAGGGGGAGGCAGAGAAGGAAAGCAGGAAAGAGAGAGGGGATGTAGTGTTAAGGGTATATATGCTAGTACTGCAGAGGACCTAGGTTCAGTTGCCAGCACTCACAGGGCAGCTCCAAACTGTAGCTGCAGTTCCCTGACCTGGGCAGTTACATGCAGGCACACACATGTACAGAAAATAAATCTTTTGCCAGGCAATATAGCACATGCCTTTAATCCTTTAGTCCCAGCACCAACTCAGGAGTCGGAGGCAGGTAGATCTCTGAGTTCTAGGCTAGCCAGAGCTACACAGAGGTACCGTGTTGGGGAGGGAATCTTTTTTTTTTTTAAGGTTCGAGGTCGGGGTGCTGCACACCCCTAATCCCAGCACCCTGGAGGCAGAAGCAAGATTTCTTAGCCTCAAAAGGTGGTGGAGGGGGGGGGCACACAGTGGTCTAAACCTTTGAACCTAGCTCTAGGGAGGCAGAGGCAGGCAGATCTCTGTGAATTCAAGCCAGCCTCATGTACAGTGTTTGTCCCAGGACAACACACAGTGCTACATAGAGACCCTATCTCTAAAAAAACTAAAAAGGTGAGTGGGAGGGTGGCAATGGCTGGGAAATTACTCCAAGGTTAATATCCCTGGCAGCTCTTCCAGAGAGGCAACAGGGTCCTAATTTCAGGAGCACCAGGCACCACAGAGTGCACTTTCAGGCAAAACATGCTTACACAGTTTTTCAAATCTTTTTAAAAGTTAAAAAGAAGCTGCTGGCCGTGGTGGTCCACACCTTTAATCCCAGCACTAAGGAGACAGAAGAGTTTAGGACAGCCAAAGATGTTACACAGAGAAACCCCGTCTAGAAAAAAAAAAAAAAAAAACAGAAACAAACAAATGAAAAGAACTCCTGGATTAGCCTGTGCTAACTGGATTAGCCTGTGCTAATCATCACCCCACATCCGGCTGCCCATGCTTTAGTGTTTGGTTACACCAGCACTCCTCCCTACTCCTGGCAGTATAGGGCAGTGCCACTATGCAGGGCAGATGGCTAACAAAAACCTTAAATCCGCTCTTTAACCTGACCAACATGTGTGCGCCACCACGCCTGGCTTGGGGCAATCTTCTTAGGGGTTAGAAATCACTCCTACCACCTGACTTGGAAAAAAAAAAAAAAAAAAAGAGGCCTACTATGAGTTCCATTGGGACACCTAACGAAGCAATCTCAAAGAGTCCGTAACAGAAAAAGTGCTGAAATTTGGGGAGTTTTGTTTTGTTCTCTATGTTATCTAAGTAGCCCTGCTGTCCTGGAATTCCCTTTGTTGACCAGGCTTCCTTTAAGCTCATAGAGATCTGTCTGCCTCTGACTCCCAGTAAAGGCCCGTGCCAACATTTCTGGGAAAGACTGGAATCTCTTTAATATTAATCTTTCAGCCAGTGATAGAGCCCACCTTTAATCCCAGCACTCTGAAGACAGAAGTAGGAGGATCTCAGTTCAAGACCAGCCTAGTCTGTCTCAAAAAACTTAAAAAAAAAAAAAATAATAAAACAGACAAACAAAAAACCACTTTGATCTTACTCTTTAAGCATCAATGGTTGGCACATGAGCAAGTCCAAACGATGGTTTGCGCTCAGAGGCTGTTTTAAAGCTGGCTAATGCCTGGTAAGGGGATGGCCTCATGTCTAAAACTATCGGAGCTGCCAGAGACTTGGCAGCTGTTTCCAACTCTTAAGTCATGACTCTTCCACCTGTCTGGGTAAATTTATCCCTGCAACAAATGCAGGCAACACTTGGAGGACTTGGAGAATGGCATAAAGATCTTCATAGGCAAAGCCTTAGGTGAAAGCATGTAGGCAGCTGAAGGGCAACCTTTTCTCATGACAAACCTAACCCCTCAAAGTAGATGTCTCCCGTCCTGGGTACCCTCAGTATTTCCATAAAACTCAATATTCCTCTTCCTGTCGCCTCTTCAGGCAATTGGGTAGTGTTTTCAGCCGTCTTACCAAAATACTCTCCCTCTAGGCTTTCACAGAGAACCAGAATTCCCTTCTCCTTCCAAATATGATCTCCCATGTCTGGGTCAACCCCAGTAGCATAAAGGATACTTCGTGTCTAACCTGGACTCTTGCCATCCTGCCTCCTGCATGGATGGTGGCATTATAGAGGGCTACCCGCTGTCAACTGGACATCCTTTGAGCAATGAAGAGAAGTTACCACCTGCTTCTAGTGTTTTGAGTTGTAAGGAATAGGAAGAGTATTTGTTCAGAGTCAGGCAAGATGACTCAATGTTCCGGAAGAGGTATCACTACCATGCCTGAGAACTCAAGTTCACTTCCCAGGCACCAAGTGACGGAGAGAACCGACTCCCCGAGCTTGTTTTCTGACTTTCATCCACACGTGGGTTCAGCCACACATGCACATATATACACAGATAAAATACGGAAACATAAGCTCGGCTTGATAGCACACTTTAATCCCAGTACTCTGGGGACAGAGGCAGGCAAGTCTCTGAGTTCAAGGGCAGCCTGGTCTACAAAGCAAGTCCCAGAGCAGCAAGAGATCACAGAAAAACAGTCTTGGAAAAACAACAACAACAAAAGTAATAAATGTTGAAAAAAAAATGTGGTGTTCACAAAACTTGAGAGCCCATGCCTAGGGTCCTGGGTTCCAGGGTGGGAAGAGAAGGCACCTGGGTGAGCTAGAGTCTCTGCACTACAAATGACAGCTTGAATACTTGGGAAAGCAGTTGGCTCTAGGGAAAACTGAACAGTTGCTGAGTTAGAAGTCATGAAGAACACAGCAACTGCTTATTTTCCTCTTAACTCCCTGGTTATCGAGAGACACATGATGGGCTAGAGAACGTGGTGGTTTAGCCGGGCGGTGGTGGCACACACCTTTAATCCCAGCACATGGAAGGCACAGGTAGGTGGATATCTGACTTTAAGGCCAGCCTGGTCTACAGAGTGAGTTCCAGGACAGCCAGGGCTACACAAAGAAACCCTGACTCAAAAAAACAAACAAAAAAAGGATGTAGTGGTTTTAAACATGAAGTATTATTATTATGATTATTATTATTTGTGTGTGTGTTGTAAGACTGGGTCTCGCTATGTTGCTCAGGCTGTTGTGGAACTCACTATGTGGGCCAGGCTGGCCTTGAACTTGGAGATCCTGCCTCTGTCTCTCCCTCTCTGGTGCCATAAAGGTCTGGCTCTTAAAATAGTATCGTAAACAGGGTGTAATGGCAGAAGTTATAAAAGACGTTTTCTTTTTCTTTTTCTTTATTTGTTTGTTTGTTTCTCTGTGTAGCATAGCGCTGGCCTCACACCCAGAGATCTGCCTACTTCTGCCTCCCACTGTGCCTCCACCACCAGCTTGTTTTGAATTTTGCTTTTCTCTCTGTTGCCCTGGCTGGGCTGGGACTCGCTCTGTAGAGCAGGCTGGCTAGTGCTGTTTTCCAGACCACTCTGGCACTCTATACTTCTTGATCCCCCGCTAAGGGCATCTCCTAAATGTGTCACTTGTTAACCTCCCCTCCTCAAACACGTCCCACACATCACTGCTAGAGCCAAATTTAGTAGCCATCTGTCAGTCCTTTTCTTAGCTGTGTCTTCGCCAAAAGCAGAGATCAATGCTTTTAGGTACTGCCCCTGTTTCAACTGTTTCCTCTGAAATAAGTCAGTGGCAGACTCCAGCTATGAAAGCTGCAGGGCAGAGGGCACTGGAGGGTTGCCTAGTCCCAGAACTTGGGAGGTGGAGGCAGGAGTTAAACGTCATCAAAAACAAAACAAACAACCCTTTCCTTCCCATCTTGTTGCACTTCTATGGCTGGATTTAGCCTGCTTTACAAAAGTAAGGGTTCTTTTATGAAACAGGGCCCCATGGAATACAGGCTCACTTTATAGTTGATGATTAGCTTGGGCTCTTTTTCGAGACAGGGTTCCTTTGTGTAGCCCTGGCTATCCTGGCTATCCTACAGTTGTGCTGTAGACCTGCCTCTGCCTCCCGAATGCTGAGATTAAAAGTGTGCACCACCACTGCCTGACAACCTTGAATTTTTGAGTCTCTTGCTTCCCAAGCTGGGACTTATTTATTTCATCTATCTATCTATCTATCTATCTATCTATCTATCTATCTATCTTTGATGTGTAAAAGTGTTTTCGTCTGTGCAATGCATGTATGCCTAGTGCCCAAAGAGGTCAGAAAAGGGAACTGATACCCTAAAACTGGAGTTACAGATAGTCGTGAGATCTGGGAGCTAAACCCAGGTTCTCTAACAGAGCAATAAGGAAAAATAGGAATCAGAGAGAGGGCTCAGCAGTCAAAAACACATATTCTTATAGAAGACCTAAGTTTTCCCAACACTCAGATGGTGGCTCACAGTCTTCTATAACTACAATTAAAGGGGATCCAGGACTGCTTCTGTCTTCTACAGGCTCCTCCATGCATGGGGTGCACATACATGTATGCATGCACACACTCAAACACATTTAAAAAAAAACACACACACAAGTCAAGGCCAGATGGCAGCAACATACGCCTTGAATCCCAGCACTGAGTTCCAGGCCAGCCTGGTCTACAAGAGTGAGTTCCAGTATATCCAGGGCTACACAGGGAAACCCAGTCCTAAAAAAAAAAAAACCAAAGAAATGAAAATTGATTATAAAGACAAAAAAAAAATGAGGATTTTTGGACTTTGAAGTTCCATAAAAGTCCCAAGAGCATACTAAATCCTAAAATGATCTTGTAGTCACATGTCACTGCTTACAGGGAAATAACACTCCACATTCCAAACAACAGATTAAATTCCAACCTGTTTCACTATGTTCTAATTATGTCTCATCCAAGGAGCTCTTAATACCAGTCTCACCATAACACATGCCCTTCTGACATATAGTGCACCAACCTTCTGAGCCCCACATCAATAGTCAGAAAGCTAAAGCACCCTGTGGATACCTCCTTGGCATCGGTCCGCCTATTCCTGTGAAGTCCTCTCCCTAAACAAAAGACTTGCCATTTTCTTGGCTAAGCTAGAAGTTAGCAAGCTCCAGTGGCCCGATCTCCAGCCCCGACCCCACTCCATCCCCCAGGACACACACTGCTGGGGTTACAGGCATGTGTGGGACTCAGCCTGTTATGTGCATGCTGGGATCCAGACTGTTTGTCGTCCAGCAAGCCCTCTTACTGCAGAGCTCTCTCTGAATGTGAGCAGAAAACAGTCCTCATTTCACCCTTTCCAGCTAAAAAAACCAAATCCGACTAGCATTCCCTTTAGTTCTCTTGCAACCTATCCCACCAGAGGGTATCCCTCATTCTTGTTGGTAGTGCATCAAGAAGTCTATTGAGGTAAATCGGCTCACACCTGTAATCCCAACTCAATCGAGGCTGAAGCAGTTTCTTCTGAGATTCCTTTTCTCCAGCTGGAAAGCTTTTTAAACTAGAAGGTAAGCAAGTCAAAAATAGCTTCAGGAAACCCCTGTAGTCACCTCCCTTCCAAAGCATCCTTCTCACTAGCTACCTGCAAAAAGCAGCCAACAGCCCAGAGGTGTAGATCAACTGAAGCATCTGGAAAAAACATTTTGAACCTGCTGGCAGGCTGGGCTGTGCTACTCCACTATTTCAGGTTTGTGAGCTGGGATGGGCTTTGGGGATGCAACAGTCATTTCTGCTCCTGTGAGTAACCTCTTACCAAAACTCCTATAACTCACTCCCATAAAACTCAACGAGGTACACCAAGTTGGACTTTGGTGGCTTCCATACTTTGGTCTATTGTGGGTTCCCTATCTCCCCAGTTCTGCGTTTTGTCACACAACATCAGGCAGTCTTAGTTCAAGGGTAGCTGCTCTACAGTATTTATTCTCCAGGCCATCCAGGGTTACATAGTAGTTAGACGCTGCCTCAACCTTCTCCCTCCCAAGGATTAATGGAAGGTAGAAAGGGCTAGGAATGTAGATCAGCTGATAGCCTGGCCTTTACTAAGAACTGGATTAAATACACAGCCTGCCTTAGACCAGTGCCACCAGGTCTACTATAGTTTAATCCATGATGCTCTATGGGAAGACAACAAAAATCTCATTTGTGGTCATCATCGGCTACATCGTAAACCACAAACCAACTTGGAATACAGAAAACTCTGAGACAGGATTTTACTGTATCTCAGGAGGTTATTATAAACTTTGAGCCGGGTGTGGTGGCACATGCCTTTAATCCCAGCACTCGGGAGGCAGAGACAGGTGGATTTCTGAGTTCGAGGCCAGCCTGGTCTACAAAGTGAGTTCCAGGACAGCCAGGGCTACACAGAGAAACCCTGTCTCAAAAAACCAAAAAATAAATAAACTTTGAATTCTTGGATCAACACAGAGGCTCAAACCTAGGCAGGCCCTCCTGTTCTAAGTGATCTACTACAGACCAAATCTCAAATTTAAAATTGCACCCAGTGATAACTTTTAGAAAGTGATAAAATTATCACTCCATAGCCCAGGCTGATTCTGACTGAACTCAAACCTCCTTACAAACATGAGCCAAACCTGGCAGTGGTGGCGCACGCCTTTAATCCCAGCACTTGGGAGGCAGAGGCAGGCGGATTTCTGAGTTCGAGGCCAGCCTGGTCTACAGAGTGAGTTCCAGGACAGCCAGGGCTATACAGAGAAACCCTGACTTGAAAAGAAACCAAAAAACAAACATGAGCCAAGGCCAAAGCCAGCTCTATGCTCTCCCGCCTACTCCCTGCCCCATAATCTGAGGGTTTAACCCTGGCAGCCCTAAAATTTGCACCTGCTTCTGAGAGCTAGGACTACAGGTGCATTCACCACATGAAGATAATGGACCAGTTAGATGGCTCGGCGGGACACGTGCCCCAAAGGCTGGGTTTCATCCCAGAACCAGCCTGGTCAACAGGTCTACATAGTGAGTTGCACGACACTCTGCTTCATTTTTCCCCACATCTAAATCCCTGGCTTTACTTACTTGATGTATATTATTTTGTGTACAGATTTGTGTGTACACTCCTTGTTCTGTCCTTGGAGCCCAGAGAAGGGTGCCAGTCTAATTTGGCAACCAGAACTGTGAGGTCCCAAATAGGGTCTGGGAACCAAACCCATGCTCAACTCCTGAGCCCTCCCCTGCCCTTTATTTTATGGGATAAGGGCTCACTGCGTTGCCCCAGTTGGTAGGAAACACGCCATGTAGACCAGGTTGCTTCTGAGTTATATATATGCCCACCTCTGCTTCAGGTGCTGGGACTAAATGCACCCCCTCTGACTTTGCTTTAGTTTTTTTTTTTTTTTTTTTTTTTAGACGTCTCTTTATGTAGTCGTGGCTGTTGTGGAACTGGCTATATAGACCAGGATAGCCTCAAATTCAAAAAGATCCACCTCCCTCTACCTCCCCAGTGCTAGGATTAAAGGTGTGAGCCAACACACCTGGCCTTAAAAAAACATTTCAATTTAATATTCTTCAGAATAAAGAGAACAGCTCATTTTAAACAAGAAGTTTATTTAAACAACAAGACGCTTGACTTGAAGGGAAAACTATCTAGGATCATTTTGTTCAAGAGTAATTTATCCCTACTTAAAGACAGATTGCCCTACATGTAACAGCTACGTACAAAAAAGTTATAAAATTGTCCTTGGTTTTACAATGATAAATGAAAAACATTAAAATTCTCCAATCGAACAAGGTATGCAAGGATTTGGTGTTGTTGGGTTTTTTTGTTAAAACAATGAGAGCAAAATAACTTACTGGAATATAAAGATAAGAGCTGAATGAGCATGCCACTAATGGAGAAGGGGGTATTTTCACAAACCCAGTATTTTTCCCCAGACCATCTCCATCTGATGTCAACCAGAAAAGAACATCGGCCATTTAGTTTAAAAAAGGAAAAGAAAAAAAAAAAGAGCACTATGCGTGTGCACATACACCAGTTACTTTATGTACAATAAAGAAATGGGGACAGGGAAATGAAAGAAGAGAAAACTATACTGTAGTAGTCAGGATGTGGTGGGACCAAATTGTGGCTTTCTAATTGAGAATGTATTCTTGGTCTATAACAAAATTCTGGAGTAAAGTAGCAGGCTCCCTTTTTAGTAGACACCTCCAGTCTGCTGCTGGAACACATCAATCGTATCTTCATCCTCCATTTCCAACTAGCACAGAAAAGAAAACAAATAAGACCAGTGAGGAAAAAATTTCAATGTCTACTTTTCATATTAAATTTAAGTACATGTTCCATACCAGCCCAGGCTTCTCTACTACATCCGTTTCAGGAAAACCAAGCATGGGGAAACACACTTGTCTAAAAGCCCAGCATTATGGAGCTCAAGAAAGGGAAATGAATAAAGTGACAGCCATAGGCTGGTCTCAAATGCTTACAAACCTACCTTCAATCTGCCAAGCACTGCATTGGAAAGCAGTTTTGATTAGCCCAATCATCATCACGCATGGCTACACACACACCACACACACACATACACAATCAGCACTCCAGGGTACTGAGACTCTAGACTCTGACACCAGCCTAGACTACAACATATGTGATACCCAGTCTTCAAAAAATAAAATTTTTTTTTTAAATTGGAAAGCAGAGGCAGGTGGATTTCTGAGTTCAAGGCCAGCCTGGTCTACAGAGAAAACCCTGTCTCCAGAAAAAAACTAAAACTAAAAAAAAAACAATAGGTGGAACAACATTATGAACTAACCAGTACCCCGGAGCTCTTGACTCTAGATGCTTATGTATCAAAAGATGGCCTAGTCGACCATCACTGGAAAGAGAGGCCGATTGGACTTGCAAACTTTATATGCCCCAGTACAGGGGAATGCCAGGGCCAAAAAGTGGGAATGGGTGGGTAGGGAAGTGTATGGGGGACTTTTGGGATAGCATTGGAAATGTAATTGAGGAAATATGTAATAAAAAAAAAATACTGGAAAAAAAAAAAAGGCTAGCATGTAAACTTTTAAAAGGCGGACACAGCCTCTCTACAGAAGCCATTTGTTTGGCTGCCTCTGCTTCCTGTTCCCGAAGCAACTGCTCAACCTCCACCTCTGGTTGCAAAGCCTCCTCATCAGCCTGCACGTCCAGCTGCTGCATCAGCTCCTCCAGCTTCTTGGCCTTTCGGAGCTCGTACCTCGGCACTTTTGTGACCATGGTGGGAATTCTCAAGTCCTGGTTCCTGTGGCTGACTTCCAACACCAGGTAGCTTTCCATCAACAGAGGAAGAGGTGGGTGTGAGGGGACTGGGGGCCACAGGGGAAGGAGGGCGTGGCTTTTGACTGTTAGCTCTCTGTTTTGGTGCAGAGAGCAGCTGCTCTGGAAGCAATGAGGCTGACCCATCTTGGAGGCCAAGCTTTTGGCTCTGCTCTAGAAATGTAAACTTTTAAATGTAAACTTTTAAAATAAGGCACAATACTCTTAGGAAATAGCATATTTGTTAAATAGCCTCAAAAGAAACTATCAGACCAGCCAGGTGTGGTAGCCCACGCCTTCAATCCCAGCACTCAGGAGGCAGAGGCAGGAGGATTTCTGAGTTTGAAGATTTCTGTAGCCCAGGACAGCCAGGGCTACACAGAGAAACCCTGTCTCAAAAAAAAAAAAAAAAAAGCAAAGCAAAACAAAACTATCAGACCAAAATCAATCAAATTTTTAAAATTATTCAGTAGCTAGGCACAGCAGCTCATCTCTGAGATTAGCCAGGAATACAGTGAGACCATCTCAAAAAGCAAAAATCCCAACTACACAGTACTGTATTTGCATCTGTATTTGTCTTGGAACTCACTTTATAGACCAAGCTGATCTCAAACCTCACACTCCCATGGATCCACCAGCCTCTGCATCCACAGAGTAAGGTCTTAACATAGAAAGCAACACTGTAGAGAGTGAACTGGCTCTTTAGAAGTTCTTTTTATGGCAAGCTGGACGGCTCAGTGGGTAGCAGCTCTTGCCCTACAAGTCCAACTACCTGACAATGAGTTGAATCTTCCAGAACACAATGTAAATCGAGAACTGAAGCCTGAAATTAGCCTGACTCCCCCACCCCCACTCCCTGCCACACAGGCTTTAGAAATCCCAATGGAGGTTGATAATCCCAGCTTTTGGGAGGTACAGACAAGAGGAGCAAGAATTTAAGATCATCCTCAACAAGACATGTTTGTACCAGCCTGGGGCTCCATGAGCTGCTCTAGAGGAGCTGTGTGGGGGAAGGAACATGGGACGTATTCCATCCTAAAACTTGTAAAAGATAAAAATCACATCCTCTGGACACCCATAAAAGGACAACTTACTCAGGCCACCATAGTCAGCCCATAAGAAACTCTTCCATTAACTCCACAATACTTGGCTAAACATTTTTTTTTTAATTGAAAAAAGAAGCAGCTGGTCTCTTTTTAAAGTATCGTCTTACCATAACTGTGGTGTTTATCAGTGGAACCACCTTGTGTTCCTGTATTCTGAGGCTGAAGCAGAGGATGGATGGAAGACTTAGACTGGACTGTGTTAAAAGATGAAGGCAAGCTTAGCTATACAAGTAGACCTTATCTCAAAAATGGTGGGCTGATAAGATGGCTGAGTGAGTAGAGGTGTTTGATCTCAAGTCTGAGAACCTGAATTGCATCCCCAGAGTCATTCTGAGAATACAAATGAGACCAGGCTAGCTTTGAACTCACGGAGCTCCTCTGCCTGACATTAAAGGCATGTACCGCCACTCCAGGACAAGTATTTTTGTTTGTTGGTTTGATTTTTTGAGACAGGGTTTCTCTGTGTAGCTCTGGCTGTCCTGGAACTTGCTCAGTAGAGCAGGTTTGGCAGAGGTTCACCCCTGCCTTTACCTCAGAAGTGCTGGGATTAAAGATGTGAGCCAATACTGCTCTGCAAAAGCTCTCAATTCTGGAAATACACACAAAAATGTAAAAGAAGTTTTCTAAAATCTTAGGATGACAGCAGAAGAGAACACTTCTAAGTTGAATTTCAAATTCAACTTGAAAATTTCACAAAGTTCCAGAGTAAGAGATCACAGTTTTGCCTGCATTTACAAGAAGGCATTGCATAGTACCTCCTTATGGTTAAAACAGATAACTGGAGACTGCTGCTCATGAGAAATCCTTCAGCATTCTCCCTTGACTACAACTTGGATATGGCAAGTCTTAAAATCTACCGAGCGGTGGTGGCGCACGCCTTTAATCCCAGCACGTGGGAGGCAGAGGCAGAGGCAGGCAGGCAAATTTCTGAGTTCAAGGCCAGCCTGATCTACAAAGTGAGTTCCAGGACAGCCAGGGCTATACAGAGAAACCCTGTCTCGAAAAAAACCAAAAAAAAGAAAAAAAAAAAAAAAAAAAAAAACAAACCAAACCAACTACCTGCAAAATCACACCCCAACAACTATGTTCCTAGGTTTTTTAGCCCTCTCCACTATTTTCATTTAAAAACAACAAAAACCTCTGTGTATAATTTGGGGGAGAGAGTGTATTTGAAACAGGAACTCCCTGAGTTGATCAGGTTAGCCTCAAACTGAGATTTGCCTGCCTCCACCCACAAAGTGCTAGGACAGGTGTATACTACCACCCCCGGCTAAGAATCAATGTTTTGTCAGCATGTATGTGTATATACATCATTAAAGTATTAAAGTACAGATGTATGTGAGCCATCATGTGGGTGGCTCAGAAAGGAAGGAACCTGGGTCCTCTCAAACAATAACCATGGCCCTTAATTGCTATGATTCACCTACCTTTTATAAAAGGTATTTATGTATGAGTGTTCTGTGTGCATACATGGTGCATGCCAGAAGAGGGCATCAGATCCCAATACAGGATGGTTGTGAGCCACCATGTGATTGCTGGGAATGTAACTAAAGACCTCTGAAAGAGCAGCTAGCATTTTTTTTTCTTTTAAAGATTTACTTATTATTATATGTAAGTACACTGTAGCTGTCTTCAGCTACACACCAGAAGAGGGCGTCAGATCTCATTACAGATGGTTATGAGCCACCATGTGGTTGCTAGGATTTGAACTCAGGACCTTTAGAAAAACAGCCAGTGCTCTTAACCGCTGAGCTATCTCTCCAGACCAGCAGCTAGCATTCTTCTTTCTTTTTTTTTTTTTTGGTTTTTTGAGACAGGGTTTCTCTGTATAGCCCTGGGTGTCCTGGAACTCACTTTGTAGACCAGGCTGGCCTTGAACTCAGAAATTCACCTGCCTCTGCCTTGCGAGTACTGGGATAAAAGGCATTCTTAAACCACTAAGCAATCTCTCTAGTTCCAACACTGCATTTTAAATTTATCAACAATTTATTTATCTTTTATGTGCATTGGTTTGTTTTTGTTTGTTTAATGCTGCACGTGTGTTGGATCCTCTGGAACTAGATTTGTGAGCTGCCATGTGGATGCTGAGAATTGAACCCAGGTTCTCTGCAAGAGTAGATAATGTGCTTAACTGCTGAGCCCGATTTATAAAAGACTTAGACAGCCAGGGCTACACAGAGAAACCCTGTCTTGAAAACAAAACAAAAAGGATCGCACAGAACTGAAGCTACAAAAGGTTGTGAGCCAAAGCAATGCCCTGTCTCCTGTACAAGACTAACAAGTGCTGTTAACTGCTGAGCACAGCTTCAGCCACTCCCCCTCTAGTCATTTTGTGTGTTGTGTGTGGGAACCATAGGGTAGCTTGAAGCAGCGATATATCTAGCACTGGCTGTCCCAGAAATCACTATGTAGACCAGGCTGGGCTGGAACTCAGAGAACCACCTCCTCTACCTCCTAAGTACTGAGATTAAATTAAGGTGCACATCACTATGTTCAGCCATTGGATCACACATGTACTCCTTGGAGGCCTCCTCAGTGTTCTTCAGTACCAGCTTAGGAAACGTCATAGATTTATGACTCAAAGAAAGGTGAGGCTTGGGCTGGTGAGATGGCTCAGTGGGTAAGAGAACCTGACTGCTCTTCCGAAGGTCCAGAGTTCAAATCCCAGCAACCACATGGTGGCTCACAACCATCCGCAACGAGATCTGGCGCCCTCTTCTGGAGTGTCTGAAGACAGCTACAGTGTACTTACATATAATAAATCTTTAAAAAAAAAAAAAAAAAAAAGGTGAGGCTTGGTAGTATGCTCCTGTAAATTCAAGGAGGTCAAGGCGTGATCACTATAGAACCCAAAAAACAAATGAAAAAATTAGCCCAACTGAAAAGCTCACAGGATCAAAGTTAAGTTTCTACTCTCAAGAATTCCGTGTTAGTTCTAACATTCACAAGGCAGAAGCAGGTATTCAAGCTAGTTCCAGGTCAGCCAAGGATATACAAAGAAAACCTATTTTAAGAGAAAAAAATTTTTTTCAGTGAACCAAAGCTCCTTTCCCTTCCAGTTGTAAAGGGAAGCTATAGAGGGAAAAGGATGCAATGCTTTAGGTGGACAACCATATACAACACAGTCACAGGGGCAGGCGACCCACAATGCTATCTATAAAAACACTAGGGGAGTTAGAGCATTACCTTTCAACACTTCCTGCTTGAAGAGTCATCTACATATACAGCTAACAAGAGCAACAGAGTGGACACATTGAGACAAGAATAGATGAAAACTGGGCTGGTGAGATGGCTCAGTTGGTAAGAGCACCAGACTGCTCTTCCGAAGGTCCAAAGTTCAAATCCCAGCAACCACATGGTGACTCACAACCACCCATAATGAGATCTGATGCCCTCTTCTGGTGCATCTGAAGACAGCTACAGTATACTTACATAAAAATAAATAAATAAATAAATCTTTAAAAAAAAAAAAAAAAAAAAAGAATAGATGAAAACTGAGATGGAGATGTGGCTTAGTGGTTAAGAGCACTTGCTGCTCTTGCAGAGGACCCCAAGTTCATTTCTCAGCATTCATGTCAGACAGCTCACAACCATCTGCAACTCCAACCCAGGGTATCTGATACTTTCTTCTGGCATCCAGGACATCAGCACTCATGTGCACATACTACATCCCCCATATATATAGTTTAAAATAAGAACCAAAAATATAGCCTGGCATGGTGGCACACACCTTTAATCCCAGCACTCGGGAGGCAGAGGCAGGCGGATTTCTGAGTTCGAGGCCAGCCTGGTCTACAGAGTCAGTTCCAGGACAGTCAGGGCTACACAGAGAAACCCTGTCTCGAAAAACCAAAAAAATTTAAAAAAGAACCAAAAATATCCCCACAAGAATCAATTTAAAATTTCACTTCAATATAGGAACTAAATGGTCAGGCTAAACAGTCAGCTCCCATGGAGAACTCTTCTAGGCCTGGTAAGTCTAAGCTGGATAAGAATTACAACAGCAAAGAACAAAACAAAAACCAAAATACACTCTAGAAAACAATAAAGGGGCTGGAGAGATGGCTCAGTAGGTAAGAGCACTGACGGCTTCTTCCAAAGGTCCTGAGTTCAAATCCCAGCAACCACATGGTGGCTCACAACCACCCGTAATGAGATCTGAAGCCTCTTCTGGTGTGCCCGAAGACAGCTACAGTGTACTTACATATAATAAATAAAAAGAAAAACAGTTTTACTTATCAACAAAAAAATTCTTTTTTGTTGTTTTGTCTTTTGTTTTGAGACATGGTTCTCTGTGTAGTTCTGGCTTGATCTGTAGACCAGGCTGGCCTCAAACTCAAGAGATCCCAGACTGCCTCTGCTGTGATTAAAGGTGTGCATCATCACTGCCCAGCCAAATAACTCATTTTAATAATAAAAAAAAAATTGAATCAACTAACTGAATACCTATTACACAGTAGTAAGTGGTTAACTGAAAGCCATTGCATGTTCTGAAGATATTTCTAGTCCTTCCTTTTCCTTCTGGCCTATTTCACAGCTTTGCTCTCTGCAAAAACATGTCTCAAAACAAGCAGAAATGCTGTGATAGTTCTTGCCTAACACATCTGAAGCCTTGGGTTCAATCCCCAACACATAGAAAATGCAGCTGGAGGCTGATATCTCTGCTTTCTGAAAGGAGAAGCAGGACAATCAGTCCCAATGCTGTCCTAAGCCACACAAGTTCCAGGTCAGCTTGAGACAAGAGTCCCTGACTGAAAAACAGTCAAACCTGACTTTGCTTTAACAAAAGGAAAAAACAGAGGAACCAGGAAGAATGAACAAAACAAATACATATGCGAAGGCCGGTAACAGGCTGCAGAGGTAACTCAGAGGTTAAGCTGCTCCTGCAGAACCAAGGTTCAATTCCCCGCCCCAACGTGGTAGTTCACAGGTTATAACTCTATTCTGAGATCCAATGCCCTTTCTTCTGCCTTCCTCAGACACTAAGCACATACACTGCACACCCATCCATGTAAGGAAATACTCAACACATTAAATAAGTTCTTTAAAAAGGGGACACACATTCGGGCATGGTGGCGCATGCCTTTAATCCCAGGTAGAGGCAGGTGGATTTCTGAGTTCAAAGCCAGCCTGGTCTACAGAGTGAGTTCTAGGACAGCCAGGGCTACACAGAGAAACCCTGTCTTGAAAAAAACCAACCAACCAACCAACTAAAGAGAAAAAAAAAGAAAAAAAAAAGGGGGGGGGGGATACAATGAAATCCACCACTTGGTACAATAATTAAAAGAAGAGGCCATAATTCAATATTCCAACACTGACATTCATAAACAAAGCTGCTTTAAAAATAATCCCAGCACTTGGGAGACCAGTGTAGAGGCAGGAAGATCTGTTAGCTCTAGGCCAGACTATCTACAGAGTTCCAGGGCAGCCAAGGTTATACAGAAGAGTCCTGTCTGAAGAAAAAAAAAAAAAAAAAAAAAAAGATAAAACCAAGGCTGGATAGACCAGTGGCTAACAGCAGCTTCTTAGCAAGTAGAAGGATTGGAGTTTGGATTCACAAGACAGACACGTTCAGTGATGGTCAAATGGAGTCAACCTCCAGGGTCAGCAAAAGGTCTCAAAAGATTAAAGCACACTGCAATAGAGCAGGACGGCCTCTGCACATACACACATGCCCATGCGTAAAAATGTGCAAACACACACATAAACACAACTTTCCTAAAAGTAGAGATATTTTTACCTGTGCAGGTGTGTCTGTTTCGTTGATTGGCTGCCCATCAAACCGGAATCTGATCTGCCTCATTGACAAACCCTAACAAGAGATTAAAAGCAAACAGCACATAATCACTAAAAACTCAATCTCTCTTCTTGTATCTATGAAACTTCCCCAACATGCTAACATTTTCTATGCAGATCAACATTGTGTTTCTTAATGAACCTATTTCAAAACCAAGATGGTACACACTTGCCTATAATAGTACCAGCACCGGAAAGTATCAAATGTGAGACTAGCATAGGATACACACCATCCACTTGAAAATAAAACACAGCAGGCAGTGGTGGTGCAAGCCTTTAATCCCAGCACTTGGGAGCAAGTGGCAGGCGGATTTCTGAGTTCGAGGCCAGCCTGGTCTACAGGGTGAGTTCCAGGACAGCCAGGGCTATACAGAGAAACCCTGTCTCAAAAAACAAAAAAATAAAAATAAATAAATATAATAAAAGATAAAAGACAAAACACACCAAAGAAAACAAAATGAGGAAATTAAGGCATTTAATTTCTTAAACTATATTTTCAAAATGTGGGTATTCTCTTTTACAGCAAAGTAGTCACTGTATCCTATGGCTTCTAGCTATTATCAACACAGATATGAAGTACAGGTCAGTATCTGCTGATAGATCTGACAACAGTACCAAGGATTCTAGCATTTTGGATTCAACAGTATAGAACCGGGATTCCAGAAAGATTTCTAGAGGTAAAAATTAAAGTGTGGACAGGCAGCATGGCTCAGCAGGTAATGGGCTTGTCACGAAAGCTGGCAACCCATGTTCAATCCCTGGGACCCATGGAAAAGTGGATGGGATGAACTGACTCCAAGCTAGGGATGTGGTGCCTACAGTCCCAGCACTGGGGACACAGAAGCAGATCATCCCCTGGCCTGGTCTACAGAGTGAGTTCCAGGAAAGCTGGGGCTACACAAGAGAAACCCTGTCTGAAAAATCATTAAAAAAAAAAAAAAAAAGCAAACTAAAAAGTAGCTAGAATGGACAAGCTTGGGGTCTGATGGGACGCATAATCTGACAGAAGATGAAGCTCAGCTCAGCTCACTGTTAGGAGACGAGAACACAGAAGCCCCTTTGATCATGAGCATTAGAAATCCAATCAAAAAACAAGACCGTGTAACTGTAAAGCCTTGGTTGGCCTGGAACTTAGCGTTCTCATTTTTTAGTCCATAGTGGCAAGGACTAAAGTTGAGGCTATGTGCCTGCTGGGCAAACACAGTAAATTTTATCTCCAGCACAAAATTAGACTTTTGATACTTCAGGTTTTAGAGGCAGGATCTTAGAAAGCCCTCAAACTCACTTTATAGTGGAGCATGTCATTTTACTTCCTAACCCACTCTGCACCTCTCTAGTGCTTTATCAAATTTGTTCAGTGCATCAGAACCCAGGGCTTTGCACATTATTAGGCAACTCTTATCAACAGACCCCAGGGCCAAACCCTTATTAAGAAAGAAAAATTCATCTTTTTTGTATGCATTGTGTTTGGGCTGCATATGTCTGATGGTGTTGGATCTGCTACTGGGGTTATGGAAAGTTGTAGGCTGCCATATGGTGTTGGGAACTACACCCAGGTCCTCTGGCTTATACATTGAGCCTGCCCTCTTTTTCTTTTTTTGGCTTTTCAAAAACAGGGTTTCTCTGTGTAGCCATGGCTGTTCTTGTCACAGAAATCTGCCTGCCTCTCTGCCTCCCAAGTGCTGGGACTAAAGGGGTTAAAACCACACCGAGCCTCTACCCCTAACTCTTTAAGAAACCAGTTATGGGACACATGTAACTCCCTTTTAATTGAAATTAAAGTGATAGCCCTGTATGCATGAGGCCTTAGGTTCAATACCCAGTACTCCCAGAAATAAAAATCTAGGTATAATAAGACTGAGATTCTCACCCTAACCCCACCCTGACACCGTTTTTTTTTTTTTTTTTTTTTTTTTTTGGTTTCTTGAGACAAGGTTTCTCTGTGCAGCTCTAGGATATTCCAGAACTATAGAACAGGCTAGCCTTGAACTCTTCTGCCTCCTGAGTGCTGGGGTTAGAGGTGTGTGCCACAACCACTTGGCACAGAATGACTTTTAAGCAATTCTACCACCTTATCCTTCAAGTGCTGGGTTAGAGTAAGCCAGCATACCCAGTTTCTTCTGCTTTCTTTTTTTTTTTTTTTTAGAGATTTATTTTTATTTATTTTATGCATGTGAGTACACTGTAGCTGTCTTCAGACACTCCAGAAGAGGGCGCCAGATCTTGTTACGGATGGTTGTGAGCCACCATGTGGTTGCTGGGATTTGAACTCTGGACCTTCGGAAGAGCAGTTGGGTGCTCTTACCCACTGAGCCATCTCACCAGCCCCTGCTTTCTTTTTTATCAGACAACGCCTTGCTGCTATATAGCTTGGACTAGCCTTGATTTTTCTGTAATTCTCCTGTCTCAGCCTGCTGAATGTTGAAATGAGTTAACGCACCTTGCATTACTTTTCTAAGACCTAATATTTAAAGTTTTATAATATTTGAAGTCCGGCATGGTGGTGCACGCCTTTAATCCCAGCACTTGGGAGGCAGAGGCAAACCTGTGGGTGATGAATGTTCAATGGAAGATGCCACATAATAAACCCCTTTGGTAACCACCTCTAACTGGGAACAGAACCCTGGGCCTCCTCATGGTGGGCAAATGCTCTATCACTACACTATGGCTATTCCCCAGTCTCATCCCTAAACTTGACTAAGTGTGTGTGTGTGTGTGTGTGTGGAAGCATGTTGACTAAGTGTGTGTGTATGTGGAAGCATGTCGAGTGCTGGCAAACAGGTCATTAGTAGACTGCTTGCCTGGCATGTGAGATTCTAGTCTTGTACAGGAGTGGAGGCAGCTCCCAGGACAACTTCAACTCTCTTTTTTTTTAAGATTTATTTATTTATTATATGTAAGTACACTGTAGCTGTCCTCAGACACTCCAGAAGAGGGAGCCAGATCTCGTTACGGATGGTTGTGAGCCACCATGTGGTTGCTGGGATTTGAACTCTGGACCTCTGGAAGAGCAGTCGGGTGCTCTTCCCCACTGAGCCATCTCACCAGCCCCCAACTTCAACTCTTAAGTCAGGCTCTCTCCTACTGTGGGTTTCAGGACTGGGTACAATCAGGCTCACAGAGCCACCTCAAAAGGACCCTTCCCAAAACTTCTTTGTTGACTAATTCTTTAGGGAGATTGTTTCACCAAAAGTTATAGAATATAAAATGTGCAATGTGGTGGCACACACCTTTGATCCCAGCACTTGGGAGGCAGAGATAAGTACATCTCTGTGAGTTTCAGGCCAGACATAAATAAAATGAATGCTAACACAGGAACTTAAACAAGTCTGGAGGCAGTTTTTTTATTGTACTATAAAGGGGGCATAAAACAGAAAATATGCCTATACTCCTAACATGACAGTACAGCCTTCCAGGCCAATCTAACCACAAATGAGGCCTTCTTGAAACTCAAAATGAATTCCACAATTTTCACATCTTAGAAAACAAGAAAAATCCTACTGCTGCTATTACTACAGCTAACGAAGCAGTGTGGGAAACAGAGCTGTCATCTTCAAAGTTGCCCTTGCTTTAGTAACTCAGCATTGCAAGGGACGCTCTAATAAACCCTGTGCAACTTTCCATATTTGTCCCAATCAAGAGGAGCCTGGCTTGCTGTCCCACTGAGGAGAGGCTGGAGGACGGCCCGAGTTCAAGGCCAGTCTAGTCTACATAGCATGTTCTAGGCAGCCAGCAAAGCAATGACAAAAACCCAACACCCAAATCACACAGAATTTTCTATTTCTTAACACCTGTAAGAGTTTTCCTCATAGTAAAAAACGAAAGTGTTCATGCTTTTCTCAAAAATGATTACAATTTTCTAACCTCTGGGGTTGGGTAGGCAACTTCCTTAGGATACAGTAATCTGGCTTAGCATATACCATACTATGACCTCAACAATTATTGGGGAAAAAGAGAAAAAAAAAGTGTGTTTGTGTGTGAGCTAGAAACCACATACTTCAGAAAAACTGCAATACCCAAATTCTCTTTTGAGACAGGGTGTGTTTCTGTGTATTCCAGGCTGCCTCTAGTCCTGGGGAATAAAGGTGTGTACTACCACACCCAAATATTTTGACAGAATGCATTGTCTAAATAATAAAAGGGAAAAAACAACAACAAAACCCCCACCAAATATTAATCCACTTTTCCCCCTCATTTAAGTGCAGACATCTCCTTGGGAACTTGTAGTCTTATGGATCTAATGAGGGAATTACTGGGTTAGCACAAGAATCATAATATTAAACCTACCTGCAAATGTACATACAATATAATCACATGCATCTTAACAAAAATAGTCATGCAATACTGTGATAGTCCATTTTCTACTGCTTCAGCTGTGTACATGGATTATTAAGTGGAAGTACACTTATCAATTCCTCACCTGCCGTTCACAATAGGCTTTCATTAGTTTACTAAGTGGTGTATGCCTCTTAATCTTAAACTGCACCACAGAACCATCCTGTCCCGCCACCTTCAAATTAATATGGTCGTTGTTCTCAGTCTTGACTCCTTCCTGTTGAAAGAAAAATAAGAGTGTAATTTGGAAACTGAAACACAAACACCTTTAAAGAAGCTGCGGGCCCGAACGCTTCAGAATCAACAGGTTTCTCTCATGCTCTCCAACAGCATACAGCTGTTCCCAGCCACTGAACTCAAAGATCAGAAACCCTGCACAAAGTGTTACAAGTCTGGTACAGAAACACTGATACTAGCAAGGCAACAATACACGTAGAAACTCCTTCCATAATTTGTGATGCTTCTGAGGTTAAATTTTCTAAAATGCCATTATTTCCTGTCATCGCCCAAATTTGTCGCTTTCCATGAACACCAGTGTCCTTTCTCTTTTCAAAGCGTTATAAATACAACTACTAGAGTCGGTTTGGGGTGAGAGTGGGAAAGCCATACCTTCTATTTCAAAATTTACTGCTACCTTCTTGATAAAAGTTAGCAAACTCTGCTCAATGATATCAAATGAACATATCTTTTAAAAAAAAAAAAAATAACCGAACACACTCAACTGAGGGATATCCCGAGTCTCCCTTTTTACATCTTCCGATTAACGTTCGACTATATAACTGCTTCATTTTCAGTTCAGAGCTTATTTTCCCCCGTCTCCTTTGCTGTCATGGCTGCAATACAGTCTTCGTGCAAGTATTCCCGTACATTGCGACCCAAACAGCAGTTCAGCAAATCAAATGTTTATGTCCAAGGATTCGATTCGTCCATCCTGTGTCCCCCTCCAAATAGAGTCGGGGCCAAACGGTGCCCTGCCCTGGAGACTGATGCTCTTCCCCTCGTCCACAGCCGAGTGTAGCCAGTGCCTCCGAGGGCGCGTTCTCAAGTTGAGCCCGTGTCTCGCTGCTCGCACCTAAGCCTCCAACCACAACAAGCCACATGGTTCCCGCCAGGGTGCGGGTTTCTGGGCGCACGGCGGAGAGCGCAGCCCCTCCCCCGCGGGCCCCTGGGGCCTCTAGCCGGACCGACCCCGGAATCCCCCAGTCGGGGTTGCCGGAGCACACACCACCGATCCGATCCGGCGCGGCCCCCGCCCCGAGAGGGAAACCCCGGGCCGCACGACTCCCGCCTTCGCCGCCGCCCCAGACCCCGCGCGCCCAACGCTCTCCTTACACGCGCCGGGCGCCGCCGAGGAGCCAGCGCGGGGCCGCGGGCTCCCGCGAAGCGCCGCCTGCCCGCCTCGCGCCGCGCCGCGCGCGCTCCGAGGGCCTGGGGGCGGGGGAGGGCGCCGGGCCTCCTCGGGCGCGGGCGGGAGGAAGAGAGCGAGAGAGGAAAATGGCGCGGAGCGCCGGGCCTGAGCCGCCGCTGGCCCCGTGGGGGGCCCCGGGCAGGCAGGGAAGCCCGCGGCGGGCTTCGGCCGGACCCCGGGCCGCGCCACCCACCGGTCCGCACGGTGAGGCGCAGCCGGTCGCCCCGAGCTCACCTTGGGTTTCTCGTCGGCCATGGCGAGCGCCGGAGTCTCCTCAGCTGCCGCTTCACAAAAGAGGCACCGGGTCCGCACTGAGGGAGCACACAAGCAGCACCAGGAGCGGCAGGAGGAGGCGGCAGCGGTGGACGAGGCAGAGGGCGCGCGCACGTCGTGCGCTTCCCTCCCCCCGCCCTGCGTGCGCGAGCACGAGCAGCCGGGGCTTCTCATTGGCTGCCGCTTCGCGGGAGCGCGCAACGCTTACATAACCACCCCTCCTCCTCCCCCCCCCCGCGGCCCGCGCCTCCGCCGCCCCGGCCAGGCGCCCGCCAGGTCGGCGGGAAGAGGCGCGGACACGCGCACCAGTCCCGCCGCGGGGGCGCGCCTGGCTCTGGGCGGGGCTGTATTGTCCTCCTTCTTTGGTGGAGCATAATCAAAATGGCTTCCAGCTGGTCCTCGGCGAGGACAGGAAGGCGCGTGGCCTTAGACGTGGGGTGAGCCTAGGTCTCCAAGTAGAAGGGGGCACCTCCATCAAAAAAGCAGCAGCGGGTTCTGAGAAAACTCCTGTTCAGTAGGTCAAATGCAACCCCCCCTGCACATCAAACTTCCCGGTCCCTTCGTCCTTCCCCATCAACCAGCTTCCCACCCGGAAGCCTCAAATGTCTTTCAACCTGTTGGGAACCCTACTCTAGCTGTGGAAAATTGTTCTTATAACCATTCAAAAGATTCCTCGCTTGTGGCCTGCCTCCCAACTTCCAGAGAACACAGTCCATCAGGGGAACCGACCCAATCTGAAGCTCACGGGCCCATCAATCATTTCGTCCTTTTATCCAGTACAATATAGGAGTAGGATCCTCGCATTTGAAGAAAATCCTGCCCTCTGTGCTGTGGATCCCACCCTGTGGCTCTCACTTGGTGTTTTTATTTCCTGTACCCCTGTATTTTCTTCTACTTCTGTGTTCCCACAGAGGGGGAAATACCACGATTACATTACCACCATAATGCTCCTTCTCGACCAAACAGCTTGAAAAAATGCCCATGCCAGCTGCTCCACCCCCTCAACTCCCACTCACTCCTCAATCCACTGCAATCTGTTGCTGTCCTCATAGCTCCACTAGAACACTCCACAAGGTCACCTTTGCTGAAACCAGTAATATGTCCCGTTTCTCACCCCTACTCAACTCCCTTCGACTTGGCACAAAACAGGTTTTTTTCTGTCACCTTAGGCCAGTAGTAACACACCTTAATCTTTTTTCTTTATTAAACTTTAATTGTTTCTTGAAGTTTTAGTACAGACTTTTTTTGTTTTTTGTTTTGTTTTGTTTTGTTTTGTTTTGTTTTGTTTTGTTTTTCAAGACAGGGTTTCTCTGTGTAGCCCTGGCTGTCCTGGAACTCACTCTGTAGACCAGGCTGGCCTTGAACTCAGAAATCCGCCTGCCTCTGCCTCCCAAGTGCTGGGATTAAAGGCATGCGCCACCACTGCAGTTAGTACAGACTTTAAAAAATTACTATATTTCCTCTACAGGGATGTATGAATCCCTTCCAATATCATCTACTTTCTAAACTCTCCTTTTCTAACTTTTTTTTTTTAAATCCTCCTTGCATGTCTGTGGTGGCATAGGTGTTTAATCCCAGCACTAGGGAGGCAGAGGCAGGTGGGTCTCTGCGTTCTAGGCCATACAGGTCTACAGATTGAGTTCCAGAAAAGCCAGGGCTACACAAAGAAAACCCGTTTTGAGAAACAAAAACAAAAAAATTTTTTAAAAAATACTTCTTTTGGGCGGGGCCTAGTGGCACAAGTCGGGTTTTTTTGTTTTTGTTTTTTTGAGACACGGTTTCTCTGTGTAGCCCTGGCTGTCCTGGACTCACTCTGTAGACCAGGCTGGCCTCGAACTCAGAAATCCTCCTGCCTCTGCCTCCAAGTGCTGAGATTAAAGGCGTGTGCCACCACACCCATCTGGCACAAGTCATTTTAATCCCTACACTAGGAAAGCAAGATAAACAGATCTGTGTGTATTCCAGTATTCTGATAGGCTGACAGCCAAGGCTACACAGTGAGACCCTGTCTTTGTGTGCCCATCTGGAGGTCAGAGGGTAACTTGTAGACATTGGTCTTTTCTTCCATCTTGTTGGGTCTAGGGACTGAAGTCAGCTCATCAGGTTTTCTGACAAGGAAGTAACCCACCAGCCCCAAAGCTGTGCCTTTTTTTGTTTTTTGGTTTTTTTGGTTTCTCGTGACAGGGTTTCTCTGAGTAGCCCTGGCTGTCCTAGAACTCACTTTGTAGACCAGGCTGGCCTCGAACTCAGAAATCCGCCTGCCTCTGAGTGCTGGGATTAAAGGTGTGTGCCACCACACCCGGCTTCTTTTTTTTTTTTTTTTTTTAAGATTTATTTATTTTGGACTATAGAGATGGCTCAGAGGTTAAGAGCACTGACTGCATCCCAGCACTCGGGAGGCAGAGACAGGCCGATTTCTGAGTTCGAGGCCAACCTGGTCTACAAAGTGAGTTCCAGGACAGCCAGAGCTATACAGAAAAACCCTGTCTCGAGAAAAAAAAAAAAAAAAAAAAAGAGTACTGACTGCTCTTCCAGAGGTCTTGAATTCAAGTCCCAGCAACCATATGGTGGCTCACAACCATCCATAATGAGATCTGACGCCCTCTTCTGGTGCATCTGAAGACAGCTACAGTGTACTTAGATAAATAAATAAATCTTAAGAAAGATGAATGCTTATGAATACACGGTAGCTTCAGACACAAAGCCCACCATGTGGTTTCTGGGAATTGAACTCAGGACCTCTGGAAGAGCAGTCAGTAATCTTTACCACTGAGCCATCTCTCCAGCCCCCAAAGCTATGGCTTCTAAATAGCTCTATGCCTATGTCCCTGATGCACATCAAACTTAGTAAATCCTAATTAACTAAAATACTTCATTTGGCCGGGCAGTGGTGCCTCCCAGGCCTTCAATCCCAGCCCTCAGGAAGCAGTGATAGGTGGATGCCTGAGTTCAAGGCCAGCCAGGACTACACAGAGAGACCCTATCACTGATTTGTATTAATGCTTACATTATGGGTTCCCAACATGGAATGAGAATCCAGCATGTGAGACACCAAGGGGCCCTGCCTCCAGCTGGTTCTGATTGGTGAATAAAGTTGCCAGCAGCAAATGGCTGGGGAGAGAGACAGGTGAGAGGAACTCTTTAGGATTCCCAGGTAAGGGGACAGACAAAGAGACAGAATCTCAGAATGGCCATGGTGGGGAGGGGGTTGAGATCCAGGCTGGAGAGCTGCTGAAGGGAAAGCATACAGCCATCTAAGCACTTGGAAAGAGGGGCCCCAGGGTGCCCCCCATTGAGTCTAGGGTAGCAAAGATAGAATATAGATCTTACTAATTCAGGAATATGGGGGGGTAGCAACTTGGAAGTTTGGGAATGGCCCAGCCATTGAGGGATTAAGTCATATTAAATATAAGGCTACATACATGTGTGTGCGTATGTCTTTGTCTTTCATTCAAGAATCCACACATTAGGCCAGAAGCAAGGAACGCCTGCCACCAGTGGCCAGGGAGATTAGAGCAGATTAACCAACTACCGAAACAAAACCCCGTCTTGAAACACCAACAAAACAAAACAAAAACTTCACATTAGATAGTTCTAGGTATCCTCTTTTAATCCCAGCATTCACAAAGCAGAGGCAGCAGAATTCTCTGTGAGGATCTCTCTGGTCTATATAATGTCTTCCAGGTCAGCAAGAGTTACAATAAGAGCCAGGCAGTGATGGTGCTTGCCTTTAGTGCTAGCACTTAGAAGGCAGAAGCAGGCAGATCTCTGTGAGTTCAAGGCCAGCCTGGTCTACAGGGCTATAAACCCTGACTTAAAAAAAAAAAAAAGTTAGGGCTGGTGAGATGACTCAGTGGGTCAGAGCACTGACTGTTCTTCCGAAGGTCCTGAGTTCAAATCCCAGCAACCACATGGTGGCTCACAACCACCCATAATGAGATCTGACACCCTCTTCTGATGGGTCTGAAGCCAGCTACAGTGTACTTATGTATAATAATAAATAAATCTTTAAAAAAAGAACTAAAAAAAAAGTTAATGTCTATTTACCATATATATATGGTAAAGAAAAAAAAGGAAGAAATTATTACTATATGTAAGATCCTATGGCATTTGAGATACAAAGAAATGCAAATAAAAGATGAAAGTTCTAATAACTCACAGTGGGGGGGGGCCCCCTGCAGGCTACAGAAGGAACAAAAGTGAAGGTCACTAACAACTCTCTGATGCTTGCTGTGTACCAGCCACAGAGAGGGTCTTTCTTAATGGTTTTGTTTTGCTGTTTTTCAAGACAAAGGCTTTTTTTTTTCCTTTGTTTTATGTATACACTGTTGCTCTTCTCAGACACACCAGAAGAGGGCATTTTATCCCATTACAGATGGTTATGAGCCACCATGTGGTTGCCAAGAATTGAACTCAGCACCTTTGAAAGAGCAGTCAGTGCTCTTAATCATTGAGCCATCTTTTCAGCCCGCAAGGCAGGATTTTTTTTTTTTTAAAGATTTATTTATATTTATTATATATAAGTACACTGTAGCTGTCTTCACACACACCAGAAGAGAGCATCAGACCTCATTACAGATGGTTGTGAGCCACCATGTGGATGCTGGGATTTGAACTCAGAACCTCTGGAAGAGCAGTCAATGCTCTTAACCGTTGAGCCATCTCTCCAGCCCAAGATAGGAGGGGTTGTTGTTGTTGTTGTTTTGGTTTGTTGTTGTTGTTTTGTTTGTTTGTTTTGTTTTGTTTTGTTTTTTGAGACAAGGTTTCTCTGTAGAGCCCTGGCTGTCCTGGAACTCACTCTGTAGACCAGGCTGGCCATGAACTCAGAAATCCACCTGCCTCTGCCTCCAAAGTTCTGGGATTAAAGGCGTGCATCACCACTGCCCGGCAAGACAGGATATCTTTATGTCCTCCTGGCTAACTTAGAGAACAGACTGGCCTTAAAGTCAGAGATAAGCTTGCCTCTGTTTCTGCCTCCCAAGAGCTGGGATTAAAGGCATGGGCATCTTTTCCTGAAACATCCAAGTGAACAGGGCAAATATTTGTTACTGAGTCTTGAAAATGTTAAATACTTTGTGCAATATCAAAGAGCCGGCAGAAAGTGAAGATGGTGGATGTCTGACTGGTACTGGGAAAGGGAAAAAGATGTTTCTCTGGTCTGTGAGGCTCTACTAAACTTCAGGCTTTTGCCCCCAAACATCTTGTAAAACTTCAGAGACAAATGTTGTTTAGCTTACCCTCATTAGCATACAAAGATTGTTTAAATGCAATATCAGAGAGACGGGAATCTCTTTATAATATACCCATCCCCACCAAGGTTATGACAAACTTCAAAATCACCTTCAGGGAGAGAGGAAGTTTATATAAAATGCATATTTATATGTGTGAGCAACACATACAAACACCTATGAGAATTCTGCAAAATGGAGTTAGGGAACTACTGAAATCACAGAGAGGCTGGAGAGATGGCTCTCTGGTAAAGGGCTCTCACTGGTAATGGGTTCCAGCATCCAAAGGACCCGGGTTCAATTAGAAGTACCCACACGGTCTGTAACCCCAGACCTAAGAGGATTCATCAATTTCTCGTGGCCTCTGAGGGCACTGCATTGCATGCCCTTAGTGCACAGCCTACATACAGGTAAAAAACATAAACTAATTACACACACACACACACAAAGAGCATGGACATACAGTGAAGTCTTGTAATCCTAGGTACTTGAAAGGATGCAAGAGGATCGCATGGTTGAGGCCTGCCTTGGCTACACGTGAGTTTATAAGGCCACTCTAGGTAACTCAGAGAAAGCCTAGCTCAGGAAAAAAAAAAAAGAGAGAGAGAGAGAAGGCAACGGGCTGGGGAGGAGGGTCTCTCATGCACACTCTCCTAGCATAGCTTATGCCCAGGGAGTCATCTCCAGCACCATAAAATAGCATTCTGAAAAACTTCTGATTTAATATCTGCAAAAGGCCGGAGAGATGGCCCAGCAGGTAAGTAAGGTATGTGTCACTACGACTGATGGCCCAGTTTCTATAGATTCCATCTGGTGGAAGGAGAGAACCAATTCCTACAAGTTGTCATTTGGCACATGTGCAAACTGCCCAATTAATTGATAAAAAGATAAATAAACAAACAAGCAAGCAAACAAAAAAAACAAAACATGGCTGGAGTGTGCTATGGAGCATAACACGGTTGGAGGGTATCTTTGGTGGGCTTTAGCCAAGGTGCACCCCTGAGAAATTATACCATGCAACAGATTTGGTGTAAAAGAGGTTTATTGGGAGAGAGGAGAGGTGTGGGGACCTGGAAAAGAGATAGTTGCAGACAAGTGGACTTGGAGACAGACAGAAGGAGAGAACCATGGGAGCAGAGAGAGGAGAAAGAGGCCCACACAAAGAACACAGAGAGAGAGAGCTGGGTTGGTCTTTTTTTTTTTTTTTTTTTTTTTTTTGGTTTTTCGAGACAGGGTTTCTCTGTATAGCCCTGGCTGTCCTGGAACTCACTTTGTAGACCAGGCTGGCCTCGAACTCAGAAATCCGCCTGCCTCTGCCTCCCAAGTGCTGGGATTAAAGGCGTGCGCCACCACGCCCGGCTGGTCTTTTTTATTCGAAGCACACACCTGGTGTACCTAGGGGCTGCTGGGGCAGGTGATGACATAAGCAGTCGCTATGTCCCTGAGAGAAGGCCCTTGGAGTTGCCTATATACTGGCATTCCTCCCCTTTTGATTAATTAAAAATTGAGGAAGGGGTGATGGGGAGGAATAGAGTCTTGTGTTCTTTAGACTGCCTCTTGCCATCTAGGGGCATCAACATCTTTGGAGACCCTAAGGATTTTGGATACTGGCCAATTCCTGGGAGAGCTGGCCATTTCACTTGCTATCTAGGCTCTGTGGGACCATCTGAGGCTAGCCACCGAAGAAGGTGTACTGGATGCAGATTTTGAGGGAACACCTAGACTTGGCAGGATGCTGGATGTATATATACATACAAACATACATTCATAGAGGCAGAAGATAAAGTTAATTTAAAAAGTTTTTTTCCTGGGTGTCCATTCTTTTAGGCCCATGGTCTTGACAGTTAGAAGATAGGAATCCCAAAACCAGGGAAATGGGGAAGAATCCCACCCTCTGGAATAGGCAATAAGTGGGGGGACTTTAGGCTGTTGATTGACAGCCTTATCTGGAGTCCATTTGACCCATAAAAGATGGACTCAAGTTGATTCCCTGAAGTTTACAAGAATCTAAGCTTACAGAAAGAGATAAGATTCAGATGTCACAATCACCATTGTTTGTAATCTGAGACGGGACAGACTTGCAGAGACTTGCGAAATAATTTTGGGATAAAATATGAGTACTCTTTAAGGCGAGCTCTGCCTGGGAAGACAGACAGAAACTTTCCATGGAGCAGAAGGAGCAAACACTCACTTGATCTTGATTTTTCAGACCATGAAAATCAAACAGGTTTATTCCCTCTATCCAGGCGTCTCAATTACATAAATTTAGCACATTGAGAAGCACTTTTAAGTCTATATTTAGAAGACAACCAAAGGAAATTTCAAATCTTGACCTTGTGATAATGATGACAGTGGATCATGTAGCAGACAGTTTTACCAGAGTTAGACCAATGGCTTATCAGAACTCCATTGATTAATGTTAAAACTCTGAACTTTTCAAGTCTTAATACAACAGTAGAGTAGCGAGGGGAAGAAGTCCGAAGCATTTCATTCCTTAAGGTCTCTTAAATCACTTTTTTTCCTTCTCTCTCAAATCTTCTTCCTCCAGGAAGAGGTTTCTTGTTCACAACTGTGCTTACAATCTGGCTGAAGAGTTCTCCACCTTCACCGCCTTTATGTTTGTCTAGACTGGGCATCACTTCACTTCTCAGTCTGCAGGGATTGTATCATTATCTTCAAGGTTCTAGCATCCCTGTATTTGTTTGGTAGAGAGCAGATTCCTCAAAATTTCCTCGCTCACATCTCTGTAGACTTTCATCCAGCAAAGCCCACTCATCCAAAGTGAAGATCACACCCATGTCCTCAAAGGTCAAAGTCTTCACCCTCACTGCCCTCTCCACTCCACAGGTGGGGATGCCTGCTCCTTCAGCACTTCAGCAATCAGGAGCGGGGATGATCTTGCCAGGCATCAGTTGGAGTTCTCGGTTTCTTCGTCAGGGATGGGGGCCCATGTCCACATTCTGCTCTCAGCACTGGGACTCCTGGCTTGAACCCGTGCAGGCTCTGAGCCTGCTCCCACAGCCTCATGCAAGCACAGCTCATCAGTCCTCTTGTGTCCTGTCTACACCCAAGTCAAGCCTCCCACTGCTTTGCTTCTGTGCTTGCTGTCTCACTTCCTCTGAGGCCCAGCGAACCCAGACACCTTCTAGGAAGGTAAGAAGGCAGCACTGAGAAGACCATAAATCACTTTATCACCATTGAAGCTTTCCCAGCCCCCAACCTTCTTAATTTGCATCTACCAGCCTTGAACCATCTTCTTAGGTCCTAAAACATGTTCTTAGACCCTCACAACTCAAGCTTCTATATCCTCAGACCTTAAATAAACTTTTACACTTTTTTCTTCTTTTTTTTTTTTTGTTTTTGTTTTTGTTTTTTTTCGGGATAGGGTTTCTCAGTGTAGCCCTAGCTGTCCTGGAACTCACTTTGAAGACCAGGCTGGCCTTAAACTCAGAAATCCGCCTGCCTCTGCCTCTGCCTCCTGAGTGCTGGGATTAAAGGCGTGGGCCACCACACCCGGCTTTTTTCTTCTTTAATTATTCACCACGGATGGTTGATTACTGGGAACAGTCCCAGGAAGTTCTTTTATATAAAGGAATAGTAAAAAGTTACTTTGAAACCTGTTTTCTGAGTGTGGTAAGGAGGTAAACTGTGTCTAGACCTACTAACTCTAGGAGGGTGAGGCTTGAGGCCTGAAGAGGCCTGAGAAGGCAGCAGAAACATTGGTGTCTGCTGTTAAGCTGATAGATCTTTCACCAGCCCCGTCTTCAAACCCATCAGAGACCTGAGAAGGATAAATTCTACAGGCGTAATCAGGAAGTATGAACCAAGCAGCTCGCCCCCAAAGAACCATTGCTGAACAGGTCCACTTCCCCTACATCCTACCAACTTTTCCACTACCTCTGCTGGGTGGTGGGCTAGAAGGAGGTTCAACCATTATTAAAAGTAGGTTTCAAAAACTTTTAGATCTTATTAAGGATGCTTTTTTTTTTTTTTTTTTTTTTTTTTAGGTTTTTTTCGAGACAGGGTTTCTCTGTATAGCCCTGGCTGTCCTGGCACTCACTTTGTAGACCAGGCTGGCCTCGAACTCAGAAATCCGCCTGCCTCTGCCTCCCGAGTGCTGGGATTAAAGGCGTGTGCCACCACGCCCGGCTAAGTATGCTTAATAAGATCTGTTCCTGTGGGGGCTGGTGAGATGGCTCAGTGGGTAAGAGCACCCGACTGCTCTTCCGAAGGTCCAGAGTTCAAATCCCAGCAACCACATGGTGGCTCACAACCATCCGCAACGAGATCTGGTGCCCTCTTCTGGAATGTCTGAAGACAGCTACAGTGTACTTACATATAATAAATAAATAAATCTTAAAAAAAAAAAGATCTGTTCCTGTAATTAATTGCATCAGTTCTTAGCATGACTACAAGCATAGTTCTGAACACACTGAAGAATTTGATTATTCAGTCCCCACAGTTCAATAGGTGTCTCTTTTTAGGGAGGGGTGAGCAGTTTAGGCAACTGAGATATTTCCTCAGTTTGGGAAAGCACAGACCCCTTGGCTACCATGTCGTAGTTACAAAGGAATTCAGATAAGTACCAGTTTCACTGGAATGCCTTTCCTAGCATAGCTAAGCCTCTGAACAGATCCCAGACCATCATCGTAAGGGCGCCCTTATGACCCTACGGTATTGGCAATGTCTGAGTATCAAGTTCTCCACGACTCGTAAAATGTCCAGATTTGTTTCTCAAAGGGAAAATATTCATTCTCTGTATATGGAAAGCATTTGCAGTAGACCCCAACAGACGAATGTTGGTTGACTCCTTTTTGCCAATTCACTAATAAATATGATACCCATAATAAGGGTATCACCTGGTTCAATATTAGTCAGGGTTGATGCTTGGAGATGAGCTTGCCAGTGGTTAGAAAGCTGCTCTTTGTTCCTGTCCCCATTGGACATGAGCTGCCTTTCTAGTAACCCCGTAAAGAGTTTTTACACTAATCTGTAAGTAAGTGATTTCTCTGGTGTGCAACATAGGAACTGTATCTGAGTTTCTCCCTGGGTGGGGGGAACCACAGCATGCATCCCCATCACCATGTCCACGGTAACTCTAGAATTTAGAAAACAAGTAATTTATGGAGATCCACTGGAATTAAAGGCATGGGCCACCACCACCCTGCTCAAATATTTTACCTAAGCTCCAAAATCACTCCAACTTTTAGAGATTTATAAAACAAGTTTGAATTATAGTAACCCTTTGAATTTTTTGTTTTGTTTTGTTTTGTTTTTCGAGACAGGGTTTCTCTGTTTAGCCCTGGCTGTCCTGGAACTCACTTGGTAGACCAGGCTGGCCTCGAACTCAGAAATCCACCTGCCTCTGCCTCCTGAGTGCTGGGATTAAAGGCGTGCACCACGCCGGGCTATATTTATATAATGTGTTTTTAATACCAAACATCAAAACTATTCTTTTTGTCTAAGAAAATTTAAAAGCTAAGATGGTGAGGGCCATGTGGCAATCTATAGCCTAACATGAAATTAAGACATGGGGGGCTGGCGAGATGGCTCAGTGGTTAAGAGCACTGACTGCTCTTTCGAAGGTCCTGCGTTCAAATCCCTGCAACCACATGATGGCTCATAACCACCCATAATGAGATCTGACACCCTCTTCTGTTACATCTGAAGATAGCTACAGTGTACTTATGTATAATAATAATAATAAATAAATCTTTAAAAAAAAGAAATTAAGACATGTGGTTTTAGAAAACCCATTTTGGGGCTGGGGAGATGGCTCAGTGGTTAAGAGCACTGACTACTCTTCTAGAGGTCCTGAGTTCAATTCCCAGCAACCACATGGTGGTTCACAACCCTCTGTAACGGGATCTGATGCCCTCTTCTGGTGTGTCTGAAGAGAGCAACTGTGTACTTACATACTTAAGTTGAATAAATCTTTGAATGAAAGAAAGAAAGAAAGAAAGAAAAAGAGAGAGAGAGAGCCCATATCGTGCCAATAAGGCAAGTGTTCCTTTGGTAAATTATTATTCAAAAATATTATTTAAGAATGCCTTTGACTTCAACCCGAGCCATCTGTGATTGTCCTTGGTAATAATACCTTTTATTGTTTTTCTTATAAACGTCTTTATTTTATGGTTTGTTTCTGAGATTGGATGCACCAAACCACGCCCCCCATGAATCCATGGCTATATAAGCCACTAGGCCACAGGTGGCCTTTTTTATTTTTATTTATTTATTTATTTATTTTGGTTTTCTGAGACAGGGTTTCTCTGTGTGGCCCTGGCTGTCCTGGAAGTCACTTTGTAGACCAGGATAGCTGAGAACTCAGAAATCCACCTGCCTCTGCCTCTCAAGTGCTGGGATTAAATGTGTGCACCACCACTGTCCAACTTAAACCTTCAATTCCAAAGCTATTTATATGTATTTTTAGCTTTGGTCTCTGATTACTTATATACGTTTGCCAAAATATTTCTTTTCTGATCCCTCCTGAATTTTTGTTTTATCTACCGAGGCTGTTTTGTCCTCAATTACATTCAGAGCAGAGTAGATTTTAACTACAGGCATTAAATCTTTTAATTGCTCTGAAGATGAGTGTCTTAGAGTTTTACTGCTGTGAAGAGATACTATGACCAAGACAACTCTTATAAAGGACAACATTTAATTGGGGCTGGCTTACAGGGTCAGAGGTTCAGTCCATTATCATCAAGGCAAGAAACAAGGCACTGTCCAGGCAGGCATGGTGCAGGAGGAGCTGAGAGTTCCAAAGGCAAATAGGAGAAGACTGGCTTCCAGGTAGTTAGAAAGAGGGTATTAAAGCCCACACCCACAGTGATACACCTACTCCAACAAAGCCATACCTTCTAATAGTGCCACTCCCTAGGCCAAACATATTCAAACCACCGCAAAGAACTTCTCAGATGCTGACTGGGAACTATTGAGTCAAATTTGGTCTCCAGACCTGTGAGAGGCATTTCCTGACAGCAAAGAGTTTCCTTGCCTATTCCTTGTTGATCTGCATTCATTAATCCAGTGCAGACAGGTGTGGTGCCTCACACCTTTAATCCCAGCATTTGGGAGGCAGAGGCAGGCAGATTTCTGAGTTCAAGGCCAGTCTGGTCTACAACGTGAGAATCAGGACAGCCAAGGCTATACAGAGAAACCCTGTCTCGAAAAAAAAAAAAAAATCCAGTGCAGGCCTTTGCCATACTTTCTGTATACTCCAGAACACTTGGGCCTTCTTTTTGGATTATCCCAAAAACACGTTGTTGGGGCTGGAGAGATGGCTCACAGGTTAAGAGCACTGATTGCTCTTCCAGAGGTCCTGAGTTCAAATCCCAGCAACCACATAGTGGCTCACAACCATCTGTAATGAGATCTGATGCTCTCTTCTGGTGTGTCTGAAGACAGCTACAGTGTACTAACATATAATAAATAAATAAATCTTAAAAAAAAAACCAGAGTGTTTCTAGGAATGCCTTGACTACAATCCCTTACCACAATTAAAGCATCTGCCATTTTTTTTTTTTTTTTTTTTTTTTGGTTTTTCGAGACAGGGTTTCTCTGTGTAGCCCTGGCTGTCCTGGCACTCACTTTGTAGACCAGGCTGGCCTCAAACTCAGAAATCCGCCTGCCTCTGCCTCCCGAGTGCTGGGATTAAAGGTGTGCGCCACCACTCCCGGCGCATCTGCCATTTTAATTTGTCTTAAAACTTTTATAAATTATTTCCCTTATGAAAGTAGCATCTTATTAAATTTGAGATCAAATATCATTCATATTTCTAATCGATTCCTCTATGGGTGATGATCTTGTCTTTAAAGGCCTAATTGTTTTGGGCTTTTTTTTTTTTTTTCTTTTTTGGTTTTTCGAGACAGGGTTTCTCTGTGTAGCCCTGGCTGTCCTGGAACTCACTTTGTAGACCAGGCTGGCCTGGAACTCAGAAATTTGCCTGCCTCTGCCTCCCGAGTGCTGGGATTAAAGGTGTGAGCCACCACTACCAGGCTTATTTCTTGATTTTTCAACCTTGTTTCAAGCATTTAAAGCTGCTGAAGGACGAGGTGTGACACTCACATTCAAGCTGCCTTTGTAACTCAGCATATTGACCTCTACCTAACAACTGCTCTTGGGAGATATTAATACGTCGAGCCCCGTTTACTAGTTCTACGGTCCTAGCTTCCACTTTCCACCTTGTTCTCCATTGTAATTGAGGACCAGGTTCCAATATTGCTGTTGCCAAATCTTTGCAGTCTCAGGGGATGATTCTGATCTGAGTTACCTGTGAATTTAATATCTGATTCACATAGGGTGAATGCACAGCATATGAAATAATAGCTTCCTTAAATCTCCTCTAATGTACATGCCTATATTATTCCCCTTAATTTCATAACCTTGGTGGAGCCTAGCATCCGCAGGTAGGCCTTGAATAGTAAATGGATAAACGACGGTTGGTTTTTCTAACAACCTAGAGCTGCCCCTCTTCAGTTTTCATCATGTGGTGGCATGGTAGGTTTTTTGTCTAAATTACTCTGTCAGTGTCTGAGCATTTTTATTATTTTTATTATTTTTATCTCTAAGACTTGTAACATATTAATCCACTTTTCATGTTTGGCAGAAAAAAAGCCTACTGTGGCTACTATGGGTAAAATGTGAATTACCAAACTGATTGTATATGATCAATTTTGATTGATATGTCAATTTTAGTCACACCATTTACCTTTTCATTTTCTTTTTTTTTTTTTTGGTTTTTCGAGACAGGGTTTCTCTGTATAGCCCTGGCTGTCCTGGAACTCACTTTGTAGACCAGGCTGGCCTCGAACTCAGAAATCCGCCTGCCTCTGCCTCCGGAGTGCTGGGATTAAAGGCGTGTGCCACCACGCCCGGCGGTCTTTTTTTTTTAAATTAGGTATTTTCCTCAATTACATTTCCAATGCTATCCAAAAAGTCCCCAATACACTCCCCCCCCCAGTCCCCCACCCACCCACCCCCACCTTTTCATTTTCTATATTCAAACCATCTAAAATATTTCCCATCTGTAACATGGGGGAAATATTTTTCCTTTTAATATTACTTAACTCTGTAAAAGCCAAGTTTTTCTCCCATCCCCAAGCTCCTGGCATAATGACTCTGATACTCAAAATATATTTACAAATCCCTTAGCCTTAAGCTTTGCCTTATTCTCTAACTAGCTCATACATTAATATCCCATTTATTCTGATCTAAATTCTGCCTCATGGCAGGTTAACTCTGCTCAGGTTCCATGCATCCTCCTTTCCAGGAGCCAAATCCTCCTGTGCCTGGTTCTATCCCAGAATCCTTTCTCCTATCAGATGCCCCACCTTTTGCCCTACTCTTTCATACAGGCCATAGGTTTTTTTTTTTTTTTTATTGACAAGCAAGGGATCTGTACAATATACAAGATATTCTCTCTACATAACTCTCTCCTTGAGGGCTTCTCAGGTGTCTTACCAAATTTTATGGCTTCTCAGTTTGTCCACAGCTGGCATGATTTCTCTGTCCCTGTGGTGATGTCACATGTTGAAGCACAAAATATTGTTTTTTTTTTTAAACAAAATATTCACAATCATTCAATTTTATCAATGGAGACTTGGGAATCAGATGCTGGGGTGAAAGCCTGCTAGTTTAGAAAGCCAGAGAAAGAACCCACGTGATCCTCCTCCTTAGCAGAAGCAATCCCATCTCTCACACTGTCTAAAAAAAAAAAAAAAAAAAAAACCTCCTTCAAACTGAATTATTTATTTATAAGTGACTCACTACCAACACTCGTTTCTTAGTTATCCTCAACAGATGTCAATAGTAGCTTTCCTAAGACTAGGGCTTCAGGTTTAACTTGTTAGGTTTGAGCCTCAAAAATCAGGATTTTGAATTCAAGTTCTTCTAGTATCAGAATAAAACTTTTGATCATAGAAACAGTCTGCAGAGAGACTGGCAACATTACTGATCCTTCACCATTATAGGCCATTGTCGTTTCTGTATGGCTGAGTTTATCCAAACAGCTCAAGCTTAGAAGACAGAGGAAGCTAGACACATATCAGTGTGAACCTGAGTGCACCCTAGGATTTTATTATCAAACATATTTTATTTCCTGAACATATACTGTTACTTACCTAAATTTTCTAGCAGCTTGGTGTTGAGCAATTAGCAAAGACATAAGGAATTAGACATACATCTTAAATTAGCTTTTGTTAATTTGAATAGACCTTTATAACCTTGAAGTTACATCATCATATACAGAATATTTTAAACCAGATTTGAGTCATGTATAAGGTATGTTGTAGCAAATATAACCTTGACCTTCTATCATCATACAAAAATCCATACCAATTTTAAATATTTGAGACTTGTTGCTCTCCTAGTCTAAAAGGAGATTCAATAACCAAATAAGGGTTTGGTAAAACTGAGAAGTTTTACAATTGTTGCTTTATATCATGTGGTCATCTTAAGATCGTGTAATGATTTGTATATGTGTATGTGCTTGGCCCAGGGAGTGGCACTATTAGGAGGTGTAGCCTTGTTGGTGTAGGTTTGTCACTGTGAGCATGGCCTTAAGATGCTCATCCTAAACCGGGCGTGGTGGCGCACGCCTTTAATCCCAGCACTCGAGAGGCAGAGGCAGGCGGATTTCTGAGTTCAAGGCCAGCCAGGTCTACAAAGTGAGTTCCAGGACAGCCAGGGCTATACAGAGAAACCCTGTCTCGAAAAAACCAAAAAAAAAAAAAAAAAAAAAAAAAAGATGCTCATCCTAGCTGCCTGGAAGTCAGTCTTCCACTAGCAGCCTTCAGATGAAGATGTAGAACTCTCAGCTCCTCCTGCACCGTGTCTGCCTGGATGCTGCATTGCTCCAGCAGCCACAGAGTGGCTAACAACCATCTGTAATGGGATCTGATACCCTCTTCTGGTGTGTTTGAAGATAGCTACAGTGTACTCACATACATAAAATAAATAACTCTTAAAAGAAGGTTGGGGGGCTGGAGAGGTGGCTCAGCAGTTAAGAGCACTGACTGATCTTCTGAAGGTCCTGAGTTCAAATCCCAGCAACCACATGGTGGCTCACAACCATCTGTTGTGCAGACGCTCTCTTCTGGTGTGTCTGAAGATAGCAACAGTGTACTTAGATATAATAATAAATAAGTCTTTTTAAAAAAAAAAAGAGCCGGGCGTGGTGGCGCATGCCTTTAATCCCAGCACTCGGGAGGCAGAGGCAGGCGGATTTCTGAGTTCAAGGCCAGCCTGGTCTACAGAGTGAGTGCCAGGACAGCCAAGGGTACACAGAGAAACCCTGTCTCGAAAAAACCAAAAAAACAAAAAAAAAAAAAAAAAAAAAAGAATTGCCTTGGTCATGGTGCCTGTTCACAGCAGGAAACCCTATCTAAGACAGATGGTGAAATCACATGTCAGGTTGCAAGCCATGTGGCCATTTACATCCCTGTGAGGTCACCAACCAAGATTAAGGAGAACCACATGGTTGCTGTTTAAAAGCATTTGTGTTTTTAGTTGATACATATATTTTCAAATGCATTGCATACCAAGTTACCTGCATATATACACACAAAGCTAAATACAAGTTACACACACACATATAGAGTTGAATTTGAGTTACACACACATGCATATATGTATATCTAAACAAGAATTGAATGATAAGCCAGGTGGTTGCAGAGCATGCCTTTATTCACAACACTGGGGGAGTGGAGGCAGGCAGATCTCTGTGAGTCTGAGACCAGCTTTAGTCTATAGACTGAGTTCCAGGACAGCTAAAGATACAGCTAAAGAGAAACCCTGTCTCAAAAAAAAAAGTTGAATCATATATTTACACTTATGATTATAAACAGAGTGCAAAGAAGTCAGAGATAAAGATTAAGAGTGGGGAAGGGGAACTTTAAGTGCAGAGCAGAGCAAGTTTGGATATAAGATATTTGGGAATTGTTTGTCCTTGGCGGTGAGAATCTCAAAATCGGGTGTGCCAACTTCATAAAATCTGAATCTGTGAAGGAAGAGAGGGTGCGAGGGCCTAGCTTAAGAAAGGCTGGCTGCAGAAAGCCAGGAAGGTGAAGGGCATGCAGTCCACGTGGGCAGATTTCAAGAAAGAGCTACTTAGTGGACACAGGGGGCTAAAGACTTGGACAATAGAATTTGCAATCAAATTCACAGATAAGGCTGGAGAGGTGGCTCAACTGACTGCTCTTCCAGAGGTCCTGAGTTCAATTTCCAGCACCCACATGGTGGCTCACAACCATCTGTAATGGGATCTGATGCCCTCTTGTGGCAGGTCTGAAGACAGCAACAGTGTATTCATAAGCATAAAATAAATAAATAAGTAAAGAAAGAAAGAAAGAAACTATTTTTTTAAGATAATCTTAAAAAAAAATCACAGATGAATGATCCCATATACCTCTGTCATGGTTCTGAGAGCAGATACTGCAGTGGAATAGAGTGCAGTGTGGAGTGAGTTGTAGCTTCAGGTTCTACCTGGAGCCAACTTGTTACAAACTTACAGGCACAACATTTACACAGTGTGGGGATGGAGACCAGACAGAAACAAACAGGACTTGTAGGAGGAAAGGAGGGAGAAAATTTTCATGCCCCCCTTATCCCATCACTTGTGCAGCATCTTGAGGCCAGGTTGGAAAGATTTAGTCGTTAGGCATACCAGGAAGCATTTCCGCATTTCCATGGATGAGGAGAGCAGTCCCAGGCCTGGGTCCGAGGCATTCCGAGACCCAGGGGAGATGGAAATGAGAATGCATAAGTGCATAAGCTGTACATTGAATCGTCATCCATGACCAGGGGACCAGTTGGTTCTTTCATCCCCAGCTCACACCAGGCCCAACTGCAGCGGCTGATGGCAGCAGATGATAACGCAAGAGATTGCTAGGTCCCTGAGAGCAGGCCAGTGGAATTGCCTAAATACCAACAGGCAGGGTGGCACTTGTCTTTAACCCCAGCACAGACAAGTGGATCTCTGTGTTCTAGGCCAGTCTAGTCTACAAAGTGAGTTGCCAGTCAGTCAGGGTTACAAAGGGAAACCTGTGTTGCAAAACCAAAATAAACAACAACAAAAATAACACAGTAGAGCTACAGAGGTGGATTGGCGGTTGAAAATGCCGCTGTCCTTGCAGAGGAATGAAGTTCAGTTCCACACTCACAATCGCCTGTAACTCCAGCTCCAGGAGAATCTAACAGTCAAGAAAAAGGAAGTGCAGCAAATTAAGACAGAAAAGAATAAGGCTGGAGAGGTGGCTCAGGGGTTAAGACCACTGACTGCTCTTCTGAAAGTCCTGAGTTCAAATCCCACAACCACATGGTGGCTCACAACCATCTGTAATGAGATCTGACGCCCTCTTCTGGCGTGTCCGAAGACAGCTACAGTGTACTTAGGTATAATGATAAATCATTAGGTTGAAGCAAGCAGAGCCAAGGAGGAACGAGTGGGTCCAACCAGAGCAAGCAGAGGTCCTGAATTCAAATTCCTAGCAACTACATGATGGCTCACAACCATCAGTACAGCTACAGTGTACTCCTATACATAACATAAATAAAGAAATAAAGAAATCTTTAAAAAAAAAGAAAAGAAAAGAAGTAGCTGACATTAACTAATTACCAAGTTAAGAACATTCATACACACATGCATACATGCATAATACATACATACACACATACATGCTTACATACATACAATGAAAGGAAATTAAGAGATCAGAGAACAAGAATTACAGAGCCATTTATTGTAGTGACATTTTTGAAAATTCTGGAATTTTTGTTTCTTACAAAACACAGAAATGTAAAAACATGTTTTTGTTTTAATCCCAGTGTGTGTGAGATGCAAGGCTGATTAGGCCTATCTGCAGCAGCTGACTATGATTTGCCTCATGCTCTAGCAGAGGCATGGTGTTGCCAGCTGCAGATAATTTCTACGATTGTGTGACTTTTGGAATGCTGTGGACTTTTCAGAGGCTATATAAATGCTAGGACCTTGAGAGGAATGATTGGTGGGTGGTGGTGTTGGTTTGGAGGAGGGGGGTTGAAATAGGGTTTCTCTGTGTAGCCCTGGCTGTCCTGGAACTCACTCTGTAGATCAGGCTGGCCTCGAACTCAGAAATCCACCTGCCTCTATCTCCCAAGTGCTGGGATTAAAGGGGCGTGCCACCACTGCCCAGCTGGGTGGTGTTTTTTGATTGTTCAAGAGGGTTGGCTGCCATTTGTTAGTAGTCATGCTCAACAAAGAAATAAGAAGAAAGAAGTAGATCCAGGGATCTCTAGCTCTGTCCCCTTGCTTCCATTTTCTCTGCTCTCCCATGATAGGGGGTGCAAATGGGGGGGATTAAGGGTGGGAAAAAGAAGAACCCACAAAGTAGAAAGGACCAGCTACAAATTTTTTTTTAGATGTTTATTTTTTATGTATGTGAGTACACTGTAGCTGTACAGATGGTTGTGACCATTATGTGGTTGCTGGGAATTGAATTCAGGACCTCTGCTCTCTCCAGCCCATCTTGCTCCAGGCCCTACTCACTTCGGGCCTTATCACAGTGCTTATTTATTTATTGTATGTAAGTACACTGTAGCTATCTTCAGACACACCAGAAAAGGGCACCAGATTTCATTACAGATGGTTGTGAGCCACCATGTGATTGCTGGGATTTGAACTCAGGATCTTTGGAAGAGCAGTCAGTGCTCTTAACTACCGGGCTATCTCTCCAGCCCCAGCCAGCTACAATTTATATCCTATCTCTCTCTCTCACACACACACACACACACACACACACACACACGAGATAGGGTTTTTCTCCATAACTCTGGCAGTTCTGGAACCTACTCTATAGACCAGCCTCTCTGTAGTAGACCAGTCTGCTCTGTAGACTAGCCTCAAATTCAGAGATTTCCCCTGGCTCTGCTTCCTGTCTTGAGTGCTGAGATTAAATGTGCACACTGTTATACCTAGCCCATTTAGAGCGTTGACCTCCCCTCCCCCACACCCCAGCCTGGAAACACGTATAAATAAATTCACCTTGTGAATGAATGCTAGCTGGGCATATTTGACTTGTGGGGCCCTCAATCTGCCTCACTGCAGGAATACAGAGTGCTAGGTCCTCGGCCCTGTGGGAAGCCTGCAGGCGCGCGCTGATGGTGTTCGCAAGCTCCTTCCAACCTTCTACTTACAAGAGACCGGAAACCTAAGATTCCGACAGCAGTCAGCAGGAAGAACCAAGCTTGTGGCCATTTAAACGCAACAGCTGGGCGGCTGGAGAGAAACGCGCTGCTCTCACAGAGGACCTGGGTTCCGTTCCATCAGGCAGCGCACAAACACCCTGGAACCTGAGTTCCAGCTGGTGTGATGTCTTCTCCTCTCCGTGGGAACCTTCACATTCATGCTGTATGTGTATACAAGTAGACACAGGCAGAGACACAGAACAAACACGAAGATACACACGTTAAATGTGTCAGTCGGAGTGTGGCATATAGGGCACTACTGTGCATCTCATAATATCATGCGTTCACTCTGGTTTTCTTGTGTCTGTACCCCCGGGGGTGAAACGGAGAGGCAACCATCTAGCACTGAACTCTACTCCCATGCCCCGTCCCCTGAATGTTAACCCTTGAGTTGTTTTTTTTTTTTTTTTTTTTTAAAGATTTATTTATTTATTTATTATATGTAAGTACACTGTAGCTGTCTTCAGACACTCCAGAAGAGGGCGCCAGATCTCGTTGCGGATGGTTGTGAGCCACCATGTGGTTGCTGGGATTTGAACTCTGGACCTTCGGAAGAGCAGTCGGGTGCTCTTACCCACTGAGCCATCTCACCAGCCCCGAGTTGGTTTTTTAAAACACTTGATTGCTTTGTGGTGTCTTTACTTCATTTGTTTGTTCTGTTTTTGTCTTTTGAGATCTCTCACAGAGCCTGGAGCCGTACTGTCCAGTTCAGCCAAGACCAGCAGCAAACCAGCCAGCCTCAGGAATCCTGTCCACGTGCCTAGTGCTGGACCTGCAGAATCACACGGCCATGCTTGGCTTCATAGGTGATTGCTGGAGACCGAACACCAACACCTTGTCATGTCTGCCCAGCAAACACATCACCAACTGACTTGACTCACCTCAGCAACTCCAGGGATAAAACTTACGTTCAGGCAAACCAAAAAAATAAAAATTATACAATTTTTTTTTATCCTTTTTCCCCTCTTTGTAAGCTTGGATGTGCTTGGACTCATTCTGTAGACCAGGCTAGACTCAAATTCAGATTTTTCTGCCTGTGCCTTCTAAGTGCTGGAATTAGAGGCGTGCATCACCACGACTGGCCATTTTTTTTTTTTGAGTACTTTAGTTTTATTTTTTGATTTTTGTATGCATGTGTCTGTGTGTGGTTTGTGCACATGAGTACAGGTACCTTCAAGGCCAAAAATACTCTTCTGGTGAACGGAAGCTGGAGTTACAGAGGAACATGGGGGTTGGGAACCCATCTTTGGTTCTCTGGAAGAACAGTATGTGCTCTTGGCTGCTGAGCTCTCATTTCAGCTCTTCAAATAGCAATGGTTAAGCCACGTATTCATTGGCTGGATACATATGGTGGCATATACAAGTGATCCCTGGACTTGGGAGGCAGGGCCATGAGGCCAGCTACAACTTTCAGGCTAGCCTGGGCTTCTTAGAAGAACTTTGTCTTAAAATAGAAAGAAATGTTGGCAAGATGGTTCAGAGGGTAAAGACATTTGCTGCCAAAGCTGAGTTAGAGCCCCAAGACCCAGGTGTTAGGAGAGAAATGACCCCCCAAAACTGCCCTTGGACATCCACATATGCAATGTGGCACATACATGCTCTCCCTGCCCCCATAAAGAACAAGCTGGCAAGGTGGCAGTGCTTTTTAATTCCAGCACTTGGGAGGCAGAGGCAGGTGGATTTTTGAGTTCAAGGCCAGCCTGGTGTACAGAGTGAGTTCCAGGACAGCCAGGGCTCCACAGAGTCAGAAAAACAAACAAACAAACAAAAATAACATTAACAACAACAAAAATCAAAACAGAAGAAGGCTGGAGAGCTGGTTCTGTATTTGTTTTTGAGAGTGTAGCTCTAGAGGAGGGTCTGGGTTTGGTTTCAGTGCTCATACCATCTATAACTCCAGTTTTGGGGAATCTGACATTTGCTTAGGGTCTGGGAAGGCCCCAGGCACACACACAGTAGACATCACATGTGCAGGCAAAATACTCAGACACATAAAATAATGTAAATCTAAAACTAAGCAAAAATGGGAATGGTGGTCAAACAATCTACCTGGCTGTGGATTGCATAATGTAATTCCAGGACTTTCTAGGTTCGGCGGGTGATCAAGAATTCAAGGTCCATCCCCTTCAATCCCAGCACTGGGGAGGAAGAAGCAGCTGGATCTTTGTGAGTTCAAGGCCAGCCTTCTCTACATAGTGAGTTCCAGGACAGCTAAGGTTATGTAGAAAGATCCTGTGTCATTTTTTTGTCTTTTTCTTCCTTCCTTCCTTCCTTCCTTCCTTCCTTCCTTCCTTCCTTCCTTCCTATCTATCTATCTATCTATCTTGGTTTTTCAAGTCAGGGTTTCTGAGTGTAACCAGCTGGCTGTTCTGGACTCGATTTGTAGACCAGGCTGGCCTTGAACTCACAGAGATCTGTTTGCCTCTGCCTCCCAAGTGCTGGGATCAAAGGCCTGTGCCATTGTGCCTAGCACTTGTCATTTTAGTGATGCTGTGTGTGTGTGTGTGTGTGTGTGTGTGTATGCACATAAGTACAAGTACCCACAGAGGTCCAAGCTGTCAGATCCCCAAGGAGTTGTGGTTAAAGGCAATTGTAAGCCATATGGCCATATGTGCAGGGGATCCAACTCAGGTCCTCAGGAAGTTCAATATGTGCTTTTAACCACAGAGCATCTCTCTAGCCCCAAAGACCCTGTTTCAAGCACCAAAACCAATCCCCCCTCAAGAAACAGAGTTCAAGATTAGACTGGGGAGGTAGTCCACACCTTTAATTCCAGTAAGAGGGAGCCAAAGGCAAGTGGATCTCTGTGAGTTCAAGGTCAACTTGGCCTACCCACTGAGTTCCTGGACAGTGGACAGTCAGAACTATATAGAGAAACCCTGTCTGGAAAAAAAGGAGCTGGTGACCATTGAGCCTGGAGAGATGGCTCAATGCTGAGAACATTGCTGCTCTTATAGAGGACTCAGGTTCACTTCTGTACACCTGCATCAGAAGGCTCCCAAGTGTCTCTAATTCCAGTTCCAGGGGACCTGATACTTTCTTCTTGTCTGTAAGAACCAGGCAAGCATGCCAGGCAGTGGTGGCACACGCCTTTGATCCCAGCACTTGGGAGGCAGAAGCAGACAGATTTCTGAGTTCGAGGCCAGCCTGGTCTACAGAGTGAGTTCCAGGACAGCCAGGGCTTATACAGAGAAACCCTGTCTCGAAAAAACAAAAATAAAATAAAACAACAAAAAAAATAATTGTTGGAGCCGGGCAGTGGTGGCACATGCCTTTAATCCCAGCACTTGAGAGGCAGAGGCAGGTGGATTTCGGAGTTCAAGGCCAGCCTGGTCTACAGAGTTCCAGGACAGCCAGGGCTACACAGAGAAACCCTGCCTCAAAAAAAAAAAAAAAAATTAGGGACATGGATAGTGTAGGACCCCAATGTCTTCCTCTGGCCTCTGCACTGCTATAAATAAATAAATGGCTACCAGTACCTGTATACACACATTCACATATTACTAGTTAGCAGACATGAAAATACATATACACACACACATACTCACATACACACATACACACAAATATACCTCCCCCAGGGGAAAAAAAAACAGAAGTATTTTAGAGTCAGACATAGTAGATCATATCTGACAAAGAAATGCTTTGTAGGCTGAGACAGGAGGACAAGTGTAAGTTTGAAGCTTGTCTGGGTTACATAGTGAGGGCTGGGCTAATGACTGTTGTCTTACCATCTTCTGTTACAAATTATGCTACTGGTATCATAGGTACATTTTGTTGAGGAGACAGGGTCTGTGATATAGCCCAGGCTGGCCTTGAACTCATTATCCTACCTCAGAGATCCAAATGCTGGGATTAGAAACATGAGCTACCAAGCTCAGCTAATCACTAGTTTTTTTTTTTTGTTTTTGTTTTTTTTTTTTTTTTTTTTTTTCGTTTTTCTTTTTTTTTTTTTTTTTTTTTTTTTGGTTTTTTCGAGACAGGGTTTCTCTGTATAGCCCTGGCTGTCCTGGAACTCACTCTGTAGACCAGGCTGGCCTTGAACTCAGAAATCCGCCTGCCTCTGCTTCCCGAGTGCTGGGATTAAAGGCGTGCGCCACCATGCCCGGCTTTCTTTAATCACTACTTTTACTTGGGAAAATGTTAAGTTTTTTTCTTTTCTCCTTAAAAAATATCGTTGGTAGGGCTGGAGAGATAGCTTAGTGGTTAAAAGCATTGACTGTTCTTTCAGAGAATTGAGTTCTATTCCCAGCAGCCACATGGTGGCTCACAACCATCTGTAATGGGATCTGATGCTGTCTTTTGGTATGTCTGAAGATAGCTACAGTGTACTCATATACATAAAATAAAGAAACATATTTGGGGCTAGAGAGATAGCTCAACACATATGAGTACAGGCTGTTCTTCTAAAGGGCCAGGGTTCAATCATCAGCACTCTTAAGGCAGCTCACAACTGTCTGTAACTCCAGATCCATGGCTTCTGACATCCTCACACAGACATCATATAGGAAAAACCAAGGAACAGAAAAATAAAAACAAGGGGGCTGGAGAGATGGCTCACCAGTTAGAAGCACTGACTGTTCTTCTAGATGTCCTGACTTCAAATCCCAGCAACCACATGGTGGCTCACAATAATCTGTAAAGGAATTTGATGTCCTCTTCTGGTGTTCTCAAGACAGTGTACTCACATACATAAAATAAATAATTTTAATAAATAAATAAATAAATAAATATTGTCACTGGGTGGTGGTAGCACAAGTCTGTAACCCCAGCACTCCAGAGGCAGAGGCAGAGAGATCTCTGACTTTGAGGCCAGCTTGGTCTACAGATTAGGTTCTAAGACAGCCAAAGCTACAAAGAGAAACCCTGTCTTGAAAAACTAAGGGCTTGCCGGGTGTGGTGGCACACGCCTTTAATCCCAACACTAGGAAGGCATAGGGCTATACAGAGAAACCCTGTATGGAAAAACAAAACAAAACAAACAAACAAAAAAAAACAAAATCAAAAACAGAAGAAAAACAAACAAACAAAAAAAGAAAGAAAGACAGACAGACTAAGGGCTGGTGAGGTGGCTCAGCAGTTAAGAGCACTGACTGCTCTTCCAGAGGTCCTGATTTCAATTCCCAGCAACCACATGGTGGCTCACAACCATCTGCAATGGGATCTGATGCCCTCTGCTGGTGTGTCTGAAGACAGTGACAGTTTACTCACATACATGCAATCTTTTTTAAAAAGTTAATTATAAAATTTATTTTATTGTATGTATACTGGTGTTTTGTGTATGTCTATGTACTACATGTGTGCCTGGTTCCACAGAGGCCAGAAGAGGGCATCAGATTGCCTGGGACTGTTCCACATGTATGTGAGTGCTTTGAACTGATCCAAGTTCCCTGGGAAGAACAGCGTATGCTCTTAACCACTCTAGCTCCCTAAATCACTGATGATTAGGATTTGGATAAAAATTTGACAGAAAGGTTTTTCTTTATTTCCTTAATGACTTGTGGGAGTTTGGTTTTTGAGTCTGGGTCTCAGCCCAGATGCGAGCTCAACCTTGCCATGTAGCTAAGGCTGGTTCTGAACTCCCGATTTTTCAGTCTCTACTTCCCAAGTGCTGCATCTTCCGGCTTATGTTACTATGCCCTACTTCCAAGTCTTGTATGACCACCAATTTAAGGTAGAAATAGTTCAGAATAATCCTAAAGAAAGAAAAGTTGCCAGTGCATAAAAGGTTGAGGAAGTCCCGTTGTTTAGGGATGTCATGTGTCCGAGACTAATTCCAAAATAAGCGCATTATAGTGGTCGGAGTTCGGAAAAGCGACTGAGAATATTCTAATAACATAGACCAGGAGGGAGGGATCACAACTACCGCTAAGAGATAAAGTAGTATTACAGAGGCGGAGTAGCTCCAATCGGGATAGATGCGCCAGCACGCTTCTGCGCATGCGCAACCCTCCCAGCCACTGCCTCTCCCGCCATCTCCGGGGGCCTTTCCCTCGCCTAGTGAGGGACTGTCTGCGGTGCCGCCTGATCTACTGGGAACATTCCGTGAGGACACGTGGCCCCTGGAGCCGTTTTCATGATGTGTTGTTTAGGTTAGGATAGTGGAACACGTGTGAAAGGCTTCAGAGGGCTAGGTTTGGCTAAGACGAAGGGATCTGTTGCGCTAAGGTGTGCAGGCGCTGCACAAGCCGCCCCCGAGGGGGTCCTCTTTGGCAGCTGGCTGTGAGCGGGAGGCCTGAGCGGAGAGAAGCGGCCGCGCGGCGGGGTCCCAGCCGCGGGGGGCACGGCGCTATGGAGGAGCTCGACTGCGAGCCCGCAGTAACTGTAAGGGCGCCGGGAGTGGAGTGGCTTGGCTTGTTGCATTGTGAGGGTTATGTTACTTTGGTCATTTCATGCTGCCTCCCTACATGCGGGACGCACGCTTCTTCCCTGGACACAGTTGCCACCATCCCGAATGTCAGGTTAACTGGGAACTAGGTTATGGCTATAGTGGTCCTTAGGTCCTGTGAATACTGGCCGGCTCGCGGAAACCCCACTGCATCACCCTTGTTTTTATAACCTTTCTGCTTCTCTAGTTTTGCCCCTTGGGTGTTAGAATGAGGTTGGTGTAAGCCCCACTTGGTCACTCCAAAGGCTGAGTTGGCCTTTCCCTGTCCTGCTGTCCTAGTCCGAGGCTTAATAAATGCATAATTTGTTCTCACGGGAGACTATAGACTAGTTTCTGTCGCGTTGTATTCTATTCCTCTTGCACCTAGAAAATGTTTTTTAAGTGTGTAAACGTCTGGATATGTGCACAGCATCAGTGGATGCCACCTAGGCTGTTCGCCTGGTCTATGGTGTCCGCAGTTACACTTGGAAGTTGAATGGACAGAAAACCCTTTGTAGGGCTAACAGCTCCTGTGCCTCCTTATGTTTTACTAGTGGATTCCAGGTGTGAATTCCAAGAAGAAGCAAATGTGTTTTGACTGGGGCCCCGGCGAGATGCTTCTCTGTGAAACTTCCTTCAACCAAACAGGTAAGCAGTTCTTGTTCACATCTGTCTTGGCACATTGGTTGACTCTCGGGGGCAGGAAACTGGAGTTATTTGGCAATATTTTTATTTTTGAAACTTTGTTTATTTTGCTCTTTTTGAGACAAGTTGCCCCTATGTCATCCTAGTGGGCTGGTCTTTGTGCAATCTTTGTGTAGGTTTGACTTCTACATCTTCCTCCCTCGACTTCCAGAGTGCTGGGACTTGAGGTGTGTGGTTCAACACTTGATATTAAGTAATTTTTAAATTTGATAGTCTGTGTATGGGCATCTTGTCTACATGCATAACTGCGCGCCACTCCGTGCTTGGTGCTGCAGAGGGCAAATGAGGTGATTGGATTCTAGGAACTAGAACTCTATTTATGTGAGTTGCCATATAGGGTGTTGGGAGTTGAACTTAGGTCTTTTGGAAGAGCTGTCTGTGTACTTCTTGTTTGGTTTTGGTTTTTTGAGATGGTTTCTCTGTGTAGCCTGGCTGTCCTGGTACTGGGTTTAGACCAAGCTGGCTTTGAACTCAGAAATTGCCCTTTCTTCCTGAGTGTTAGGATTAAAGGCAGGACATTTCAGCCAGTTGTCTTAGACGCCAAACCATCTCTTCAGCCCCCTTCCTATAATTAACCTTTAGAAACGAGCCATATAGCCCAGGTGTGGTGATGCACACCTTTTAATCCCAGCACTCAGGAGACAGAGGCAGGTGGTTCTGTGAGTTCACAGCCTGCCTGATCTACAGAATGAGTTCTAGGTCAACCAGAGCTACACAGAGAAATCTTGTCTTGAGAAACCCAACAAAAACAAGCCCAAAGAAGTGAGTTAGACTGCCTCAGCTGAAGGCAAAGTGCTGGGTTCAGGCAACGCTCGCTTGCAACCTTAGATTTTCTACTGTGCAGAAGAGTGGATGGGGGAATAGAGAGTTCCCAGTTGCCTGGGATATGTTGCCAGACCCATTCTCAAAAACCAAGGATGTAGGCTATCACTCAGTGGCTCAGTGATCACTTCTTTAGCATGGGCAGTGCCCTTAATTAGATCATCAATATCACCAAAAAAGGAGAGTCTGTGTTGTACTGCCTGCTTGTATTATAATCTCAGCCTACGCGGACCAGATGAAGACAAATCTTTTTTTCTTTTGGCGTAAACCTGGTTTGCTTGGCCTGACTGTGCGCACTAGTCTTCCCTTGAGTTTTAATCCTCCCGTCTCATTCCCACCAGTGGAGTAAGTGGACATGTGCCCCAGGGTCAGCCGGGCTTTGTAATTAGAGAATTAGAAGTACTGGGATGTTTTTCTCTTTTGGGGAAAATGGTAGATGTCGAGTTACTTTTTTTCCCTGTTTTGTTACAGACAAATCAGAGAAGGTGCCGAGCTGCCCTTTCATCTACATCATACGGAAAGATGTGGATGTTTACTCTCAAATTTTGAGAAAACTCTTCAATGAATCCCATGGAATCTTTGTTGGCCTGCAAAAAATTGAGGAAGAACTGTCGGGGAAGTCCAGGAAAGCTCAGTAAGTGGTGGGTGCTGAGGCTGCGGTGAAGTCGTGAGAGGGAGGCATCCCTACCCTGTGAGTGCCGGGGCACCTCGGGGTTCCTGTTCTCCTGTGTCTCTTCTTAGGGTGTAATTGTGCGTTGTGTAAATGCTGTTGGGAGACTTACTGGCTTGATATATATATCAGCTCTTCGTTTTGGATTCCTACTTCATTTGTATGTGTCCCTTGAACACCACCACCCACCAAAATAAAAATAATATAAATATCATGAAAGGAAGACTCATACAGAGAAGCCCTTGAATTAGCTCACTCTTGGAAGAGTTAAAAACGAGGCTGACAGATCTTTAAGAGCTGGTAGTCAGCGGAGTGAGTTCCAGACCACCCAGAGCTGCAGAAGCCAGATCCTGTCTCAATATGAAAGAAATACAGGCGTCAGCAGACAAGGCAAATGGAAAGAAAGAATTGATTCTCAAGCTTGTGTTTTTGAAAAGGAATCAGGATTTGTTTTTTTGCTTCCTTTTGGGCTAGCGGAGCTCGAGCTTCCTTTGAGTGCCTAGCTGCTGAGCCATGATACTGGGCCAGCCCTCCAGGCTACGGTTTGTTTTTTTTCTTTCCTATTATTCACTCTTTCTTTTTTTGGTGCGCTCGTTGCTTGAGCTCAGTAAGTAGATGAGGGGGAAACTGGGATGCACTCCGCTGACTTCTTTAGCCCAGGCTATGTATATGCTCAAATACGTGTGTATTCTTGAGTTTCTGGTCCTCTTGCCTCTACTTCTCAAGCTCAGGGTTACAGACATGACTACCAGACACTGAATTTTAGCAGAAATTGATGCAGAAGCCGTGGAGGAGTACTGCACACTGCCGTACTGCCGTGGCTTGCTCGGTCTGCTTTCTTACAGCAGCCAGGACCGCCAGCTTCGGACGGCGCCTCCCATATCAGTTATCAACTGAGAAAATATGCCACAGGCTTGATTACAACAATAGTGCTTTTAACCTGAGCTGTCTTTGCAGTCTAGACTTATTTTATTTTTAACTATGTATGTGTAGGTGCATATTGGTGCAGGCACCTGTGGGAATCAGAAGATGACATTGGGTTTCTTAGAACCAGAGTTACAGCCAGTTGTGAGCCATCTGATATGGGTGCTGGGTACTGAACTCTGGTCCTTTCCAACAGTAGTATGCACTTTTAAAACCACTGTGACAAAGCTGTTTGTTTGTTGTGTGGTATGGTGTGACCACATGAATTTATATGTACTGGAGGCCAGAGCACTCAGAGCTCCTGGAATTGGTGTTGCAGCCGTCTCCTGTCTTTTGATTTCTCTCTTTCTAGCATCAAGATACGGTTCCATGTCATCTTGTATGTCATTTCATTTTTTTGTAGATTGGTTCGAGTGAGTAAAAATTACCGTTCAGTCATACGGGCCTGTATGGAAGAAATGCATCAGGTTGCAAGTAAGGACCCTGTGTGTATTTGAAGTACGTTATCTGGTGCTGTTTTCTCCAGAGGCCTTTAAGAAGGCTGCTGTGCAGTTCATAATAGGGCCTTGTTTTAATGTGTGATCCATAAGTGTTTCACATGAAAATGGGTGGGTGGTAAAAGAAACAAAGGCAAAAGCCATGTGGGGCTTCTGAGGGCTTAGGAGATCAGCTACAATCAGTGCAGGTTGATTGACTTAAGGTGTTTTGTATTCTGCTAGTTGCTGCTAAAGATCCAGCCAGTGGCCGGCAGTTCAGCAGCCAGGTAAGGGGTAGCTGCTTTCCTTGTATTGGCAACACCGCATTAGTGCGTAGGGTGGTGGCTTTGTGGTCCTTGTGGCAGGAGGGCTCTCCTTTTCAGGTAGATCAGCAGCTCTTTGGGATGGCAAGTATGGCTTTGAAAGTGTTGGTCATCCCTCCAAGGTTTTAGCCCATGGGAACTCGGGGTTTTCATTGCTTGTGGAGAAGATGTCCTAACACATGGTGTTTGTGAGTTGTCAGCTGAGATGGAGAACTGAGCTTCTAGGACTACTGCTTGGTCTCGTGAACTCAAGCCACATGTGGTTACAATTCAGCAGCACTAGAAGGCGACGTCTAGGACTCTTTGCTCAGTGAGACCCCAGAGCTTTTCTACCTCATGACCAGGGAAAATAGGCCGTCTCTGATGGGCACGGTATGCTCTCCCCCTCGAACAAGGGGTGATGACGGCCGAGCTGACGGAGGGTGATGGGGTGGGGGACGTCCGTCTTCCTAAAGCATCTTAGGTTGGGTTTTGCTTTTTCCGTTGCTGCAGTGCCTGGTCTTGGTTCCAGGGTTGTAGCTGTGCTAAGTATGCACACTGTTGCTGAGCTATGCCCTCGGCTGACATGTCACCTTTTTAAAATGGTTTTTATTGTGTGTATGTATGTACAAGCGTACCTGTGCATGCATGTAGAGGACAGAAGGTGTTGAATGTCCACTCGCTCTGCTCATTCTCTTTCTTTCTCCTTGATCCTGGGAGTTGTGTTATTTTGGCTATGTTGGACACCAGCAAGCTGCAGTGACCCTCCTTTCTGTTCCCTTTGTAGCTGAGGCCTCAGATGTGCTCAGGTCTCCAGCTTGTTATCTGTGTGCTATGATCCAAACTGTGCTCCTCATGTGTGCACGGCAGAGTCATTGACTGTGAAGCCATCTCTCTTGCTCTCTGTTGTTTCTGAGACAGGGTCTCATTCTACAGCCCAAGCTGGCCACAGTCTTGTGTTGATCTTTCTGTTGTAGAAGCCTGAATGCTGGGTTTACAGTGTGAGCTACCATATACCTGGTTGTGGTCTTTGATTTTTTTTTTCCTTTTTAGATTTAATTTTTATTTTATGTGTATGGGTGTTTTGCCTTCATGTTTGTGCATTGTGTATGTGTGTTCTTGCAGAGGTCAGAGGCAGGTGTCAGACCCTCTGGAACTGGAGTAACATAGTTGTTAGCTACCGATTAGGTGTTGGAAATCAGCCTAGGTCTTTTGCTAGAGCAGTCAGTGCTCTTACTGCTGAGATCTTCAGCATCTGGACTCAGCCTCTTTCCTAAGCTTCATCCTTGATATGGACCACTGACCGACCGACCGACTGACTGACGACTAGCCTGGCAGGCCTGAAAGTTCTGATCCCCTACATTCCAAGTGCTGGGATTACGGGCTAGGCAGGCATGGGACCCTGGGTACTCCTGCCTAGGTTTGCTGAGTGGCAGGTTTACAAGCGTGTGGGCCACTGTCCCTACTGTCCTGGTTCCAACTTTGCAATTTTGTTTTACCTTTTTTTTTTTTTTGACAAACCTTCTCAAAATTTTCTTTTCCTTTTACTGGAATCAGGCGCCTTCTTAACCTCCAATCCATCGAGAGCGTCAGGGTGCTGTGCTAATTTACTTTTCTTATTCCCATTACAATAAAATCACCAGTGTTAGAATTATGAAGTCCTACAACCATCTCCCTATCTGAAACCCTCTCCGGGGCTGCCTGCTGGGGATCCTGCTGCAGGAGCATCAGTGACGTAGGGTTTGTGGCTCAGGCTGCACTGGGTGTCTTTGCTTTGCATTCGAGTTTCAGTAATATATTCAGTTAAAACTAGTCTCCATTTCTTCCCTAGGTCTCCATTTTGTCAGCCATGGAGCTCATTTGGAACCTGTGTGAGATTCTTTTTATTGAAGTAGCACCAGGTAACCCCGATTTGTTTGTTTGTTTCATGTAGCCACACTTAGCCCAGGCTAGCTCTGTCATAGCATCACAGGGTTCCTGTCATCCCCTGTCCTTCCTAGTTGCAGGGAATAGCACTCTGTCCAGTCAGGTCCTCTGCTGTAAATCCACATCTGTGTCAGTACTTTGGGTGGAGTGGAGATGCCGCAGATGAAGCTGAGCTCTTTTGTGTGACATGAGTCTCTCCTCAGCTGGCCCTCTCCTCCTTCATCTTCTTGACTGGGTCCGACTGCACGTGTGCGAGGTGGACAGTTTGTCAGCAGATGTCCTGGGCAGTGACAACCCAAGCAAGCATGAAAGCTTCTGGAACTTGGTGAGTGTGCATGGACGGCAGCCGCTCTTGTTCTGCTGTGCACTAGAGCAGTTTAAAACTAATTTAGCATGGGGAGCGGTGCTTGGTAAACTTGCCGTCGTTTCAGGAGGATTTTGTTTGTAGGTCTGAGGAGAGAGGTTATAAGGGTACCAAGTGGTTGACGGGGTGGGGTGCACAGGAGCATAAGTGGTCTGAGGTAGGAGAACGCTCCGGGGCAACAGTTCGCAACCTGCGGCTCATGCTCCCAGGGGATTTGCATCTCAGGTGCTTACATTACTATTCATGACAGTAGCAACGAAATAATTCCATGGCTGGAAGTTAGCACAATGTGAGCTCTGTTAAAGGGTCTGGGCACTAGGAAGGCTGAGGCACACTGAGGAAGGGCCTTGAGGTGGCATTGTAGTGAGTGCCTACATAGCATCTGGGAGACCAAGATCTCCAGCACCACAAGGCGAGAAAGGATCTTTTTGGTTATTTTGTTGGCTTATTTTGTTGAATTTATTTATGTATTTTAATTCAGGGTTTCTTTGTGTAGGCTTGTCTGTCCTACCAGACTGGCTTGGAACCCACAGAGATCCACCTGCTTCTGTCTCCTAACTGCTGAGATTAAGTTTGTTTTGTTTTGGTTTTTTGTTTTTTGATACAGGAACTTGTATGGCCTTGACTGCCATTGAGCCAAGCATGAGCTGGAGTTTCTGATCTTTCTCCTTACACGCATTTGCCACCATTTTGAGTTTTCTGTCATGCTGGGGATGACCAGGACCTGGTGGAGAGAGAGAGAGAGAGAGAGAGAGAGAGAGAGAGAGAGAGAGAGAGAGAGAGAGAGAGAGAGAGAGAATTGGGTTTTGTCTGTGTAAGGTGGACTTTCTGCCACTGAGCTATATTTCTGGCCAAACATATATGAACAGATATTGTCCCCCCACCGTGGGGCTCAAAGCAGAGCTTTGTACACACTTATCTAAGCCTGAATGTTTCTATGGATTTTACTCTGATTGCCCTGAGTGAGAAGTATTCTCACTCTTCACATTACGACAGTACCGACTTCTGAGTCCTGTTTGCCTCTTGCTGGGATGACAGCTGTGGACTCCACAACTCACATGTTTCCGCTGGTCTTCAGCTAGAGCTCGGGCCCTTGAGCTTGCAAGACCTGAGCTTTCCTGACTGAGTCATCTCCCAGCCCTGAGCTCTTCTTCTCCATTGAAAAGTCCCTTGGCAGTTTTATCCGTGTCTATGATGAATTTGGGGGTTGGATGTATTGCTCAGCGATCAAGAGCATGTACTGGCTGCTCTTGCAAAGCACCAAGTTTAGTTGGTGTGGTTGTAAGTTCAGCTCCTCTGGCCTCACATGCATGTGCCTCCCCATCCTCCCCAGCTACCTACCCACCTACCTACCTACATACAGAAAACTTTTTTTTTTTTTGGAGACAGGGTTTCTCTGTGTAGCCTCAGCTATTCTGGAACTCACTCTGTAGACCAGGCTGGCCCCAAGTTTATAGAGATCCACCAGCATCTGCCTCCTGAGTGCTGGGATTTAAGGCAGGCACCACCATACCCAGCTAGAAATGTTTTTTTTAAATAGTGAATTTTAGTAATTTTTATTTGCTTTTTGGTTTTTGGTTTTGTTTTGGGGTGTGTGTGTATGTTTGAGACAGGGTTTCTCTGTGTAGCACTGGCTATCCTAGAACTGGACTACCTGTAGACCAGGCTGGCCTCCCAGGCAGATCTGCCTGTCTCTGGCTCCTGAGTCACAGGATTAAAGGTGAGTGTCATCACCTGGCTAGAATTTTAGTAATTTTCCTTCTCCGTCCCCTCGCATCCTCTTTCTCTCCCATTGAAGCCCTTCTTCCTGACTTGTCTCCCTCTTGCTTTCCCATCTTAACTCAAACAAATCACTGGCCTTTCTCTACACAAAGGATAAACGGACTGAGAAAGAAATAAGGGAAACAACACCCTTCACAATAGACACAAATAATATAAAATACCTTGGTGTGACTCTAACTAAGGAAATGAAAGATCTGTATGATAAGAATTTCAAGTTTCTGAAGAAAAAAATTGAAGAAGATCTCAGAAGATGGAAAGATCTCTCATGCTCATGGATTAGCTGGATTAATATAATAAAAATGGCTATCCTGCCAAAAGCAATCTACAGATTCAATGCAATCCCCATCAAAATTCCAACTCAATTCTTCATTGAGATAGAAAGGGCAATTTGCAAATTCATCTGGAATAATAAAAAACCTAGGATAGCAAAAACTGTTCTCAACAATAAAAGAACCTCTGGGGGAATCACCATGCCTGACCTCAAGCTGTACTACGGAGCAATTGTGATAAAAACTGCATGGTATTGGTACAGTGACAGACAGGTAGATCAATGGAATAGAATTGAAGACCCAGAAATGAATCCACACACCTATGGTCACTTGATCTTTGACAAGGGAGCTAAAACCATCCAGTGGAAAAAAGACAGCATTTTCAACAAATGGTGCTGGCACAACTGGCGGTTATCATGTAGAAGAATGCAAATTGATCCGTTCTTATCTCCTTGTACAAAGCTCAAGTCTAAGTGGATCAGAGACCTCCACATAAAACCAGAGACACTGAAATTAATAGAGAAGAAAGGGGGGAAAGCCTCGAAGATATGGGCACAGGGGAAAAATTCCTGAACAGAACAGCAATGGCGTGTGCTGTAAGATCAAGAATTGACAAATGGGACCTCAAAAAATTGCAAAGATTCTGTAAGGCAAAAGATACTGTCAATAAGACAAAAAGGCCACCAACAGATTGGGAAAGGATTTTTACCAATCCTAAATCTGATAGGGGACTAATATCCAATATATACAAAGAGCTCAAGAAGCTGGACTCCAGAAATTCAAATAACCCCATTAAAAATGGGGTACAGAGCTAAACAAAGAATTCTCAACTGAGGAATACTGAATGGCTGAGAGACACCTGAAAAAATGTTCAACATCCTTAGTCATCAGGGAAATGCAAATCAAAACAACCTTGAGATTTCACCTCACACCAGTCAGAATGGCTAGGATAAAAAATTCAGGTGACAGCAGATGCTGGCGAGGATGTGGAGAAAGAGGAACACTCCTCCATTGTTGGTGGGATTGCAAGCTTGTACAACCACTCTGGAAGTCAGTCTGGAGGTTCCTCAGAAAATTGGACATAATACTACTGGAAGATCCAGCAATATCTCTCCTGGGCATATACCCAGAAGTTCCAACTGGTAATAAGAACACATGCTCCACTATGTTCATAGCAGCCTTATTTATAATAGCCAGAAGCTGGAAAGAACCCAGATGCCCCTCAACAGAAGAATGGATACAGAAAATGTGGTACATTTACATAATGGAGTACTACTCAGCTATTAAAAGCAATGGATTTATGAAATTCTTGGACAAATGGATGTATCTGGAGGATATCATCCTTAGTGAGGTAACCCAATCACAAAAGAAGTCATTAGATATGCACTCACTGATAAGTGGATATTAGCCCAGAAACATAGAACACCCAAGATACAATTTGCAAAACACAAGACAATCAAGAAGAAGGAAGACCAATGGGTGGATACTTCATTCCTCCTTAGAATAGAGAACAAAATACCCATGAAAGAGTTACAGAGACAAAGTTTGGAGCTAAGATGAAAGGATGGACTATCCAGAGACTACCCCACCCGGGGATCCATCCCATAATCAGCCACCAAACCCAGGCACTATTGCATATGCCAGCAAAATTTTGCTGAAGGGACCCTGGTATAGCTGTCTCGTATGAGGCTATGCCAGTGCCTGGCAAATACAGAAGTGGATGCTCACAGTCATCTATAAGATGGAACACAGGGCCCCCAATGGAGGAGCTAGAGAAAGTACCCAAGGAGCTGAAGGGGTCTGCAACCTGATAGATGGAACAACAATATGAACTAACCAGTACCCCCAGAGCTCGTGTCTCTAGCTGCATATGTAGCAGAAGATGGCCTGGTCGGCCATCACTGGGAAGAGAGGCCCTTTGGTCTTGCAAACTTTTTATGCCCCAGTACAGGGGAAACACCAGGTCCAAGAAGTGGGAGTGGGTGGGTAGGGGAGTAGGGTGGCGGGAGGGTATAGGGCACTTTCGGGATAGCAGATGAAATGTATATTAAGAAAATATTTAATAAAAAAATATTATTTAAGCCGGGCGTGGTGGCACACACCTTTAATCCCAGCACTCGGGAGGCAGAGGCAGGCGGATTTCTGAGTTCGAGGCCAGCCTGGTCTACAAAGTGAGTTCCAGGACAGCCAGGGCTATACAGAGAAACCCTGTCTCGAAAAACTAAAAAAAAAAAAAAAAAAAAAAAAAAAATTATTAAAAAAAAAAAGAAAGAAAGAAAATGCTCTTCGGGCTTGTGTACAGCCTGAGCTTATTGAGACTTTTTAAGTTGAGGTTCCTGCCCCTCTGACTGACTATAGGCTGTGATGAGCTGACATACCCAACCAGCATAGGGCATGTCTGGGAGTCAGCGCTAGAAGGGAGGAGTGCTTGCTGACTCTGGGTCCCGGCGGCCTGGAGAAGTCAGCACTTGCAGTGCTGCGGCTCATGGTCCCACCTCTCTCTGCAGGTGACTGTCCTGGTGCTTCAGGGCCGGCTCGATGAGGCACGGCAGATGCTAGCCAAAGAAGCTGATGCCAACCCCTCTTGTGCAGGCATGTGCCGTGTCCTTGGGGACCTGATGAGGACAATGCCCATTCTCAGCGTATGTGGGAGCTGCCTTGCCTACCTGGTCTTGGGAGGTAGGGATCAGAGAGCATGTAGGTTTGGGCAGCTGAGAGTTTCACAGCCAACCTCTCCCCCAGCCTGGCAACACTCAGACACTGACAGAGTTGGAGCTGAAGTGGCAGCACTGGCGTGAGGAGTGTGAAAGACACTTGCAAGACAACACATTTGCAGCCAACCCCCGTCTGGAGTCTCTCTGCAAGGTGTGGATGGGTCAGGTCAGGGCTGGGGACCTTCCTCGGGACCCTGGCATCCCAGGCATCAAGGAGCTGGCTTCTCCTTGGAGAGAGCTGTTCAGTCATTTGGCTGTGAGAGAGGGAACTTCTTGTCTTATTGAGACCGATGGCCCCAGATGAGTCCTAGGGGATCTGCCCGTGTGGATGGAGCTGAGACGACGTCTCTCCTCAGATCATGCTGGGCGATGAGGCCGCCTTGTTGGAGCAGAAGGAGCTTCTGAGCAACTGGTACCATTTCTTAGTGACGAGGCTGCTGTACTCTAACCCCACAGTGAAGCCCATTGACCTGCACTTCTATGCCCAGGTGACATAGTGACAGTGTGTGGCCTCCGTGCATCAGGAAGGCTCTTTCACTTCAGTCCTTTGGGAAGGGGCTCCTTTTTAGACGCCCACGCAGCAGTCTTGACCTCCCCTCCCCCTCAAGTCTCTGCTGCTGTCTTGACACTGACTCGGTATTCCCTTTGCCACAGTCCAGCCTAGACATGTTTCTTGGAGGCGAGAGCAGTCCAGAACCACTGGACAACATCTTGATGGCGGCCTTTGAGTTCGACATTCACCAGGTGATCAAAGAGTGCAGGTAGGATACCCCTCATTTTCACTTTTTTTGACTTGGTCTCTCTATGTACCTCTGACTGTCCTAGAACTTTCTATGTAGACCAGGCTGAGGAGGGACGGGATAGGGGGTTTTTGGAGGGGAGACTAGGAAAGGGGATAACATTTGAAATGCAAATAAGGAAAACATCTACTAAAAGATGGCGTGGGTCCAGTTCCGTCATTAAACTCTGTAACCATCTCATTCACTCCACACTGCTTGTTCTTCTGAGCTTTCCTTTCACTTTCTTTCCTGGGCTTTGTTCCTTTTTATGTGAGGGCTTGTTTCACTGGTTTGTTTATATGAGTGTGTGCACTCTGTGTGTGGTGGTTAGTGTGCATTGTGAGAGCCTCAGCTCTAGGCCAAGCTCTATTGCCTTGACATTGACGTACTGAGCCAGCAGCTTACTGTCTCTGGTTGGTTAGCAAGCTCTAGGATCTGGTGGGGTCCCTTATGCTTGTAGGGCAAGCATCCTTATGCACCAGCCATCTCCCCAGCATGGTTTGTGTTTTGGGCTAGCTTGGTCCTACTGACTGTGTAGCCAGGTGGGCAGCACTGCCTGCCTTTCTAGCTGCATTCCTGTAGGTCTGCTGGTTTGTACTTACTGTTGGAGAGAAACTTGTTTTCTCACTGTTCTAGAGACTGGAAGTCTAAAGCAAAGGTGAAAAATCTTGAGATGGTTGTGCCCTGCTTTAGTGATAACACATTGTTGGTTTTGTGAGACAGTCTCATGCCACCGCTTACTGTAAAGGAATTCACTGTGGAGGCAGGCAGGGGAGGAATGCTCTGCCTCAATTGGTGGAAAGGGAGAGACTGGGGGCATAGCCTATTAAGCTCCTTTGTAACTTTCCTGCATTTTATTTGTGAGGAAGGACTCATTCTCACCTCCTACAGGCCTGTCTATCTAGTACTGCTCTCAGAGCCACAGTTAGGACTACCCAGTACTCCTGTCTGACTGTGTGCAAACAGATAATGGCTTCTAAGGAATTGGCCATTTCACTGGAGTGTGAGAGCTGCCTTATTTATCCTTGTTTCCATTACATGGATATTCAAACCAGCATTGCAGGAAATGACATTGATAGGGAATAGCAAGGCTCGGTAGCTCATGTTTATAATAATCCTACCTCCTGCAAGGCTGAGGACTGAAGGATCAGGAGTTCAAAGGCCAGCCTCCACTACACCAAAAGTTCAAGGGTAGCTGGGTGTGGTGGTGCACGCCTTTAATCCCAGCACTTGGGAGGCAGAGGCAGGCAGATTTCTGAGTTCGAGGCCAGCCTGGTCTACAAAGTGAGTTCCAGGACAGCCAGGGCTATACAGAGAAACCCTGTCTTGAAAAAATCCAAAAAAAAAAGAAAGGAAAAAAAAAGAAAATGTCTAAAGGGCATGAGAGATCATTTAGCAGGTTCTACCACTGCGCTAATCCCCAAGCCCACGCCTTTCCTTTCTAGGAATCGGGTTCCATGTGTGCCATACTTGGCTGTTTTGTTTTAGTTGTGTGTGTGCGTGCGCGAGTGCGCATGTGTGTGCCCCTTTGTTGCCAGTAGAGATTTAAAAAGAACTCTTGAGAAATGATTCTATTATCTGGGTTCTGGGGATTAAACTCAGGTGGTCATGTTTGCCTTCAGGTCCCTTTTCCCTCAGCCATTTCTCTGTTCGACCCATCTAGTCTTCTTTCTTTCTTTCTTTCTTTCTTTCTTTCTTTCTTTCTTTCTTTCTTTCTTTCTTTCTTTCAGATTTATTTTTGTATAAAGCATTCTGCCTGCATGTATACCTCCAGGCCAGAAGAGGGCACCAGATCCCATTACAGAGGGTTGTGAGCCACCATGTGGTTGCTGGGAATTGAACACAGGACTTCTGGAAGAGCAGCCAGTGCTCTTAACCACTGAGCCACCTCTCCAGCCCCTCTTCCAGTCTTTTGACAGCACGGGATGTGTGGGTTTCCGACTCCTCTCAATCATGTGACATTGTCTTCTTTCCCTTCCCCTGACCTTTTTGCCTTGGTGTCTGGATTTTCAGCATCGCCCTGAGCAACTGGTGGTTCGTAGCTCACCTCACAGACCTTTTGGATCACTGCAGACTCCTCCAGTCACACAATCTCTAGTAAGTTGGCCAGATGCACTGACCCTTTCTTACATCACCAGGCTTTGAGGGGGTGGCCAGTAGACTAGGAGCAGGTAGGCTGCAGGAGCCACAAAGTGGGCAGGCTTGCAGTCCTGTGTTGTTGTTTTTTCCCCAGTTTTGGTTCTAACATGAGAGAATTCCTCCTGCTGGAGTACGCCTCAGGACTGTTTGCTCACCACAGGTAGGAGGAAGCCTCACTGCTCTGTTCTGGTTCAGAGGGCTGAGGAGGATGAGCATCAGGTGGCAATGCCCAGAGCCATAGGGCAACCAGGTAGCCCCTCACTCTCTGCATTCCTTCCACCGTAGCCTGTGGCAGCTGGGGGTGGACTACTTTGATTACTGCCCAGAGCTAGGCCGAGTTTCCTTGGAGCTGCACATTGAGCGGATTCCTCTCAACACAGAGCAGAAAGCCTTGAAGGTGCTGAGGATTTGTGAGCAGCGGCAGATGACTGAACAAGGTGATAAGGCACTTCCCCCAACCTGTCTGCTGGGCTGTCAGGGCATCCCTAGGCTGAACAGTGCTTACTCTGTGACAGCTCGCTTCTGCATACTGGAGAGACAGTGTGCAGTACATGCCAAGACATCAGGGAGGGCCGGAGAGCCTGCTGGGGTTGGCCTTTGAAACAGGAAAATCTGGCCCTTTGACTTTAGGTTCTCAGAGCCTGTGGTCAGAGCTGAGAGTCCTATGTAGGTAGGAGGTTGCTATCAGCAAAGCCTGGACCAGTGGGGAAGCTTGGCAGGAGCACACAGCGATAGGAATAGGTGTCAACAGCTCTGTGCCATCCTCCCACTGCTGCTAAATGAGAACCACTTGCACACTTATACATGGTGTTCAAGATCTTAAAAAGGAAGATGAGATTTGTGTGGCCTCAGGACAGATAATGGTGGAACTATTAATGTGGAGGAAAACCAAGACCTTTTTTGCCACCCAAGGACAAACACTCAGAAAGCCAGTCTAGTGAGTGGGTCATCTGTGGTATGAGCAAACGAAAGACAAGGAATAAACGGAAGTTTCTGGTTTTCTCACTTAGTTGTAGATTTAGTACTTTAGGTTGTAGTGAGGCTGTCGGAAGGCCGAGCCTGTCCCCACAGGGCTTTTCACAGGAGGATTATAAAGTGTGAGCCTTTGTCCTTTGTCCTTTCTCCTGCAAAAGTGAGAAGCATCTGTAAGATCTTGGCCATGAAGGCTGTTCGTAATAACCGCTTGGGCTCAGCACTCTCCTGGAGCATCCGCGCCAAAGATGCTGCCTTTGCCACACTCGTATCTGACAGGTAGGTGAGGCTTTGTGGTTGGCTGGAGCTTGAGGAGGGCCTAGGATTGCTGCTCTCATCTTTGGGTTGGGCCCTGCAGATTCCTCCGGGATTACTGTGAGAGAGGCTGCTTTTCTGACTTGGATCTCATTGACAATCTGGGATCAGCCATGATGCTCAGTGATCGACTGACATTTCTGGGTGAGTCTCATCATTCTTTCCCCTGGGTATTCCAGAGTGGACACTTGGGGAGATGGAGGACAGCCAGCCTTTGCATGTGTTAGCCTTTGCATAGTTTGGTAACATTTTATTTCCTAATTCCAAAATTCGGGAAATAAATAGCATGAAAAACACAATTTATATACACTTTTCATACTCTTTTTTTTTTTTTTTTTTTTTTTCGTTTTTCGAGACAGGGTTTCTCTGTGTAGCCCTGGCTGTCCTGGCACTCACTTTGTAGACCAGGCTGGCCTCGAACTCAGAAATCCGCCTGCCTCTGCCTCCCGAGTGCTGGGATTAAAGGCGTGCGCCACCACGCCTGGCTTCATACTCTTTTTTTTTTTTTTTTTTTTCATTTTTCGAGACAGGGTTTCTCTGTATAGCCCTGGCTGTCCTGGAACTCACTTTGTAGACCAGGCTGGCCTCGAACTCAGAAATCCGCCTGCCTCTGCCTCCCGAGTGCTGGGATTAAAGGCGTGCGCCACCACGCCCGGCTTTCATACTCATTTTTGAAGACAGGGTGGCACTGTGTACCTCTCTGGCTGCCCTGGAAATCCCTGTGTGGGCCAGGCTAGCCTCTCACACAGGGAAGTCTTTTAGCCTTACCTCCCCAAGGCTGGGATTATGAGCCTGGGAGAGTTTGGTATGGTATCCATGTCCAATTTCCATCATGCTTCCAGCAGAGATTTTTTTGTTGCTTGTGTGAGCTGGCAGTTCACTGCAGGAAGAGATCAGTGTCTCCCTCTACCTCATGTACATCACCAGGATTCGTGGAGTATTTTAATCTTCTTAAACTTCTGTTTTGTGTATGGGTGCTCGCCACATATTGGCCTGGTGTTTGCAGAAGCTAGAGGACGGTCCCTTGGGACTGGAGTTGGTCAGGTGTGAGCTGGCATGTGGGTGTTGGGCATTGATTCATGCCTTCTGTACCAGAAGAGTCGGTACGATAACAGAACCATCTTTCCAGCACTCTAACTGATCGCTCACCATCTACTGCACTACTGACACTTCCCCAGATCTGGTGCTCATAAAAATCTTGGAATCCTACATTTCATTTATTTGTGTACTTGAAACTGTTCTAGAAACATTTCCAGGTATATGGAGTTCTCCTAGTTTAAAGCCAGGATAGCTTTTCTAAGTATCAGGTAAGTAGAGAGGAATTTTGAGGTGAACTCACACCCCTCAACAGGAAAGTACCGGGAGTTCCACAGACTGTACGGGGAGAAGCGCTTTGGTGACGCTGCTTCTCTTCTGCTGTCCCTCATGACCTCTCAGATTGCACCTCGTTCTTTCTGGATGACTCTGCTCACAGATGCCCTTCCTCTTTTGGAACAGAAACAGGTAACACTTGATCACATCTAACCTATCTGTTCTGTGCCCTTGGTCACATCTAACCTATCTGTTCTGTGCCCTTGGTGGTCCTCAGCTGGGTCCTGTAGCCATACAGAAGCTCGTTTACGCCTAAGTTAGTACTGTGTGTACGTGTCCAAGGCTCGAGCACCAATCCACTATTCATTTCAGAACAGCTGGAAGATGCCTCACTAGAGGGATGGATGTAAGACTTAGGAGCATACCAGCAGCCCAGGGCTCTGTACGCAGATATTTCTTCCCGAAGACTTTGGACCCGTGCCTAGACTTAACACAGGCTGTGCCTGTGGAGCAGCTGAGTGAAGCAGCCTCTTTCCCCTAGGTGATTTTTTCAGCAGAGCAGACATATGAGCTGATGCGGTGCCTGGAAGACTTGGCCTCAGGGAGGCCAGAGTGTGGTGAACCTGATGCCCAGCGACTGCAGGTCATTTTAACTCCTGGGAAGATGATTCTGTGTTGAAGTGGGGAAAGATTTCTGTCTCGGGATTTCCTCCCATTATCCTGCAATCTCGAAACATTAGCCTCTTTATGAATTCATGTGCCTTTTAGCTATTAGCCTGTTCTGTAACACCAACTTTTAGGAGCAAGTCTTCCCACTGCAGAGCCAAACTTAGTATGCTATACTGGTCACAGTCTAAACTGTAATCATAGGTTCAGATGGCTCCATGCTCTCCTGGAATGCTGCCTGTTGCCCCTCACACTGCTTTTCTGCTCTTTAGGATGACGACATAGAGACCACCAAGGTGGAGATGCTGAGACTGGCTCTTGCCCGGAATCTTGCTCGGGCAATTATAAGGGAAGGCTCACTGGAGGGTTCCTGAGAGAAGATGAGGACAGTTGCAATATAGTAACTTTGTATGGCAATGTAAATAGATTTTAAAGAATAAATTGTTTTGCAAATATAAGACCAATTGTTAATCCTACCAAGGAGGTTTTAAAATTGTCTATCCTGAACCTGACACGGCAAAATGAACAATATTTGCCTTTGAGATACATGTTTCCACTCCTGGCCTAAGAGCTCAGCGATAGAGAATGGCCCTGCTCCATCTCATTAGAGAAGCCAGGGACCCACGGGACTGGTGCAAGGGGATTAATCCTGCCCAAATGGGGTTGAGGCCTTACCCAACTCAGCCAGTGACCTTGGAACACCCTAATTTCTTTGGTTAGCTTCTGTAAACAAAAGTTTCAGAAACCTAGTTGGAATTCATAACATGGTGCCCCACCACTGTGCTCTGTATTCAAAGATGCCAAGCAGGGTGAAATGGTTTTATTTCACATGCAGCAAAACAAGGGCAGGAGGTGGTACAACCAGTACAGCTGTACTGACTGAAGCAGTGACCTCAGTAGTAGTGAGCAACACTCATAATTTTAATATTTAATGACCGTATTGACATAGTGATCCCATAAATGTTCCAGCACCGAAGTAACCAGTCTCTGGAAAGCTCTTGGATTTATTCCATCATCAGTGAAAATGATTATCTTTTTTTAACCTGTCCTAAGGTAACTGTAAAACCTGCTAGCTAAGGACAATAGCTGGGAGGTAGGCCAGATGACCTCTAGACAGAGCAAGGATGCTCCAAAGATGTAGTGGGGACAGCATACGGACAGCAGAGCCCAGTAGACGGGCTGCTGTTCGCTCTCTCCCAGCTCCTATGATGGCCGACTTCCCCATCAGCCTGAACGTCTCTGGCCTGGAGCAGCTGGGTCATGCTGGCTGAGGCATAGCACTGTAGAAGCAATAGGGTCTGGAAACTCAGTTTAAGCACAGACCTCTCATCTCCAGACCCAACATGTCGCTGACAGTGCCCCTCTTTAGCTGGGGAAAAGAGGGTGTTGGGTGCAGCATAAAAGTCTAGTGCAATGTGTGTGACCCTGAGACTTCCTGGGTCCAGCCATAGGTGCCACACCACATACTGTGTGGCAGGGAGAAGGAGTGACCAAAGCAGGATGCAGAGTGGCAGGAGGTGTCCTCCCCTGAAAGGCTTATGGGAAGCACAGCAGTTTATTTCATGCCAAGCAAGAGGTAGTGAGTAGGACGGCCTATTCCCACTGCAGGAGGTACGCCTTTCCCAGAAAGCCACAGTACCTGCCTCTGAAGGGAAACACTGGCACTTTCGTTTTCCTTCCTGTCCCTAGTGAGGCTATCCGGCCAAGCTCCCCGTTCTGCAAGGATGTCCATAGGACACAACCTGCCACTGTAAGCACATCACTCACTCAGTAGCCACTGCAGGATGCTGCTGCTTGCAGAAAGTGAAGACTACAGTACTCCACAGTTCTCACTCTGGGCCACTGCTGCCCACTTTAGTTCAGGGAACAGCAGTGCCTATCAGCAAAGAACCATGGACCGCCAAGGGGAGGTACGGTCTCCTAAGCCATGCCTCTTCGAGTGTAAAGATGCAGTTCTTACAGGGGCTGGAGAGGCACCCTTCAGAGCCCTCTCCCTGATCAAGGAATGACAGTAAAAAAAGGAAATCCTACTCTGGGCCCAGAGTCCACCATCCCAGAGTGGCCAATGAAGCCACAGGGGACTCCTCACCCACACAGTACGGCTACTTCAAGTCACACAGGTAGATAAGACAGGTCCTTTTAGGGGCCCAGGAAGAGGTGACCAAAGCAGCAGCTTGGTTCCTGACAGAAGTGTCCAGGGCTCCGATCCACACCAAGCTATAAACGCTGTCCAGGGTGTACAGTGGCTGGACTAGCCAGAGCCTGTCTCAGGGCTGCTTGTCTTCCAAGTAGAGATGGCAACATATGCTGGGGTCATAGGTTCCCCCACTGCTCCACAGGAGGAAACTGGTCCACTTCACCCAGTTCTGTGCTCAGCTGCTCCCCCAAAGCAAAGGTCAGTTTATATCGAAGCCGCACCTTTTCCTGTAATAAGAGGGCTGCAGATGAGAATCAGTCCAGGAGTTCCCTCTGCCAAGACATTGTCTCCCTGCCACACCCATGATTCTGCCAGGAAGGATACATCTTGCATCACCATGTCCACCCATGCTCAGTCCCTTAACATGGGATAGAAGGGTTACTGCTACAGGTCATGCCAGGACTTCCTGACAGAGCCTCACAGAGTACTTCCTGTGATCTCATCTGGGGCACTGGCACCCCAGGTGGGTTTCATAGATTCTCTCACGCTTACCTTCATTGGATTGGCCAGTAGCATGACCTGGGTGATGGCTGCAGGTGGCTGGATAGGACTAAATGGGGAAAGTTCTGTCCCAGAGGGTGGCTGCAACTTCACTTTCATTGACTGAAAACAAAAAAGAAGCTCCTTTGAAGAGAATGGTCCGGGTGTTTCAGAGACAGACACCTGCTGGCTACTGAAAGCTGGTCAACAAGGTAGGTTCAAGTTAAGGGAAAGGAAGCTACCTTGGGCACTGCGGCCTGCAGCACTATGCTCTTGACTGGCAAGGGAGCCGTATTCAGCATGGAAACCACTACCACCAGCACATCAGGCCGTCCTGGCGGACACTCCTTAGCAAAGTGGAAAAGGATGCGGAAGCCATTTTTATCATAGGCTGTCACGGGAAGGGCACTGCCTGTAAGAAGGTGTTACATGAGTGAGTGTGGTAGGGGAGCATGGCAAGGGCCCTGCAGAGCCCGGGTACTACTAAAGCCAACGGGATGGAGGAGAGCTAGAACAGCTGAGCACTGTTGCCCTGTGGAGTACTGGAGAGGACCAAGGTCACACAGCTGCTGTAAGGAGCTGAGAGGGCTGCAGGGATGATGGGACAGTGGTTAGGAACACTTATCATTCTTGCAGAGGATCTAGGTTCCCAGAACCCATGTCGGTCGGCTCACCACTGCCTGTAACTCCAGTTTCAGGAAGCCTGAAACCCTCTGACCTCTGTGGGCACATGTCAGCACATGCATACACCAGGGCACACAAACAATCATAAATAATAAAAATACAATCTTGCCGGGCATGGTGGCACACGCCTTTAATCCCAGCACTCGGGAGGCAGAGGCAGGCGGATTTCTGAGTTCGAGGCCAGCCTGGTCTACAAAGTGAGTTCCAGGACAGCCAGGGCTACACAGACAAACCCTGTCTCGAAAAAACAAAACAAAACAAAAAAAAAACCCCAATCTTTAGAAAAGATGTGAGACACCAGGCAAGCGAACCCTTAACAGTCAGTCAGGGACTTTTGTATAGAAAGAATCCACCGATCACACCCTACCAACACCACAGCTGAGGCTGACCGTCTGTCCTCAGCACTTACTAGGCTTGATCGATTCCAGGGGCACATGGACACTGGCCAAGGAGAGCTCTGGGCCTTTCTGAGGGCTGCCTTGGGACTGGAAGAGAGGGCTTCCGGGCCCAGTGGAGAAGGGCAGGAGAGTTCTGGCTGGGGCAGAGGCAGGCAGCAGCGGGGAGGCAGTGGGCCCAGGAGAGAAGCAAGAAACAGGTTTCACCAAGCCTGAGGTTCTGGGGCCAAGGAAGGCAAGTCAGAAAGATGGTTAGAATGCTAGGCAACCCCTCAACCAAGACCAGTGTCTAGCTACCTCAGGCTTCCAGGCTGACTCACAGTACCAAAAAGGATCCACATCCCCCATCCTCTGAAGCCTCCCTTTGGTCCTGTATACACGACACCCCACGCTTAGCCACCCTCTTATCCCTTACACTTTGGCCTCTTCCAGAAGCTGATCAAGGGCATCTAGGCGGTGCGAGGTGCTGGAACTGGGGTATTCTGGACCTTTGGGCTCAGCCTTTGGAGCCAAGGCTGGGGCAGGTCCAGAAGAGAACATGAAGGAGCCAGTGCTGTGGGTTGGTGCACTGGCTGGGACCACAGGAGCTGGGAAGGCAGCAGGCAGTGGAGCTTGGGACATACTTGAGGTAGAAACTGGGGGAGGGAGCTGGGGTCCATCTGAGGGGCAGGAGGCCGCAGGCACTGGCCTGGGACCGAAGAAGTCCAGATCTGATGATGGTTCATTCTGTACAACAGAAATATCAAGTGAGCAGAGACCCAGAAGGGACGAGGTCATCACCCACCGGGCCTTTTGAGGTATCCACCGTGACCCACAGAACCCCCTAGAGAATACATAAGCTCTGGTTCTAGCAAAGTGTAGCCAGCCAGAGCCTAGGAAGGGAGGGTGGGTGCCTTGTGGTCCTTGGGCATCACTTGAGTGATGCTGCCGTTATGGTGCCTCTACCTGGAACAGGTGCCACTGACTACTTCCAGGTGACTCTTTGGGAGCAGTGGGGGCGGGGTCAGTAAGGCCTAAGAACACAAAAGAAAAGTCAATGAGCTGAGCTCCTGCGCCCAAGTGTTCCCCTGCAGCTAGACTGGAAGGAAATGCACTTGCCCTTCATGCATGACTGAAGGGCCTCCCAGAAGAGAGGAGATGAGCTGTGCCAGAGCCTGCTATGTTTACCCTGCACTCCCTAGGAAAGTGGTCCTGTTGGCCTCCAGAGAGTTATCTAAGCACACCAACCCTTAGGCCTTCCTTCCCCAGTGCCACGCTTGGGCGTACCTAAGCAGAGGAGCTCCTCATCCAGCAAGGAGAGGGCATTGTTCGTGCTGTCAGACCCTGGGGGAGCCTCAGCCTGGCTGGATGAACGGCTTCGTGGAGGCCCGGAGGTTTGGGGGGGTGGAGGGAGGATGGGGATGCCTGAGGTGGGTGGGGCCAACGCCGGAGATGAGCTGCTGGGGGTGTCCAACTCAGCAAGGTCGATGAGGGTGCCTTGGTTACTGCAGTGACTGTTTCCTAGATGGGTCGACAGAAGAGGAACAAGGGCATTCAGGGTGAATCTAGTGTCCATGCCGCAAGAGGCAGGACCCAGGCATAGTTGTTCTACCTTGTGGCTCAACCTAGTGGCATTTCTCCAGGAACACTGAAAACCAGGCTTGAGAAAGCAAGGAAGGAAGTCTCCATGCACACCTCCTGGCCTCTGGGAAGGGCTACTTGAAATGGCTCAGGAATTCCCTAGCATTGCCATCTGGGGCTCAGTGGTCAGGACATGTGGCCGCTCTGGAGGGTTGCAGAATGGAAATCAGAATATTTACCTTCAGAGTCAGGCATGGTTGACGTGGTCACCTCACCATTGACCATCTGCCCTTCAATAATTGTTTTGTAAGAGTTGATGACCCTGGACAGGTTGTCACTGGCCTGCAGGATGTCCCCTACAGTAGAAGAGATCCCTCACTGTGTGGGCTGTGACAACTCTCACACAGCTGAAGTTGTGACTCATCCTTTCACACTCACCCAAACTGTTGTCATTGTCCTCTGTCTCGCTGGCAAGTTTAAACAGCGTCCGCCTCTTATTCTCACAACGATCAAAGAGCTCCTGAGAGACCCAGATAGAAAAACCACAACAAAAGAGGTTCTAAGAAGTCATCTGATTTAACATTTATGCCCAGAAAATGGTAGGACTCCCCAACAGACCTCAGAGAAACTGACAGGGGTGGGAGAGGAGCATGCATCTTTGTGTCTTCAATATCTACCAAAGGACACTGCCCAAGTCATCTGTACCAAATGTTAGGTGAAATGTGCCTCAGATGATTCTGTGGGCCATGTTCTTGTGATGGTGAGCCTGTATGTGCCTGAGCACTGCATGTATGTTACAGTTGTATAGCCTGGTGTTCTTGTAGGATGCTAATAGTGGGAGCACAGGCTGTCCCTGACTCTTCTGGTGCCTTTGGAATGCTTTGCCTCCTAGTGGTCTAGCCTTGATGTGAGAATGTGTGCCTGGTCTTACTGTAGCTTGTTATAGCATATTCGGTTCATGTGCCCAGGAGGGAGGACTGTTCTTTTCTAAGGGGAGGGCAGGTCTGGAAAAGGGGGGGGAGTAAATGGGGGAGAGACTGGAGGAGGAGAAATTGTAGTAGGTATGTAATGTATGACAGAAAAATAAATAAAAGGGGGAAAAAGATGTGTGTCTCAGAAGCCACAGCCTAAGCTACAATGTCAACACCAGGGGCAGGTGTCCCCAAAGCTTAAAGGCGTGAGCATGGAGCACATTATCAGGATACTGTACCTGAGTCTCAGACAGCACTGCACCAGGAGTGTCAGCTGTATAAAACAGACACTGCCCTTCACTCACCAGCTGTAGTGAATAAGCCCACAAAAAGCAGGCATGTCCTCTCCCAGACAGGACCCCACTGGGGCAGAGCGGTCTCGACAGCGAGCTCTCGCTCGGCTCATGGCAGCTTACCTTCATGAGCTCCTTGTCGGCGTCTGACGAGCACTCTTGGCTGTAGTGAAGCAGCATCTCGTGGAGCAGCTTGACATTGTTGTTAACCTCCTCCAGTGTGTGTAGGCGCTTGGTCACTTTCTGGATGCGAGCCTCATCCTGCCTCAGCCAAGAGGGTGCAGTAAAAACCAAGGTCACCTAGCTTGTCTTTCAACAACCAGGCAGGGTTCATTCCTTACCCAACTGCACAAGGGCAGAGGCCAAGCCCCAGAGCACGGCTTAGGGTGTTTCCTAGGACTACAGGCCTCAGACTCACCCCAAGCTGTTTTAGAGTGACTCCTCCCACTCCTCCCACTTCCACGGCCACCCAGCACTCCTCTATGCTTCCTCCCATGGGAAACACCAGGCTCCTCCTAAACTCCTGCAGCTCAGGTCTGGTGCCAGGTGAGTAAGAGGCACCTAAGATCTCTGGGGGAGAACGTCTGTGCCTCCAACCAGAGGCCCAGGACCACTCACTTCCTTCACCATGGACTTGATGAGTCTGTTGGCCTCTTGCAGGTCGTCTGGGTTCTTGCTCTTCAGCAGCCTGGCTAAAAGCTGGAAAAGAAGGTGTGGCAAGTGAAGGGGATGTCATGTACCCAGCTCCAGCAGGCACCAGAAGGAACTGCAATACAAGCGAGACCCCACTTCATGCTTGCTAGGGTGGCTCATGCCTACAATACCACCACTCAGGCGACTGAGGCAGGAAGATGTCAAATGCAAAGTTAGCTTAGGTGGGAGGGAGACTGCTCAAAACTGAAAGACAAAAAGGCAGCCACCCTCCGTTCTCACAGCCCACACCCAGTCCGCCCACAACTGCCACCCAAAGATCCAGGTCCAAGCTGCACTTTACCTTGGATTTCTCCTCATCATCAAAAACGGGGTTTTTGGGCCGAGGTGGGGGAGAAGGGATCAGCGTTCTGTCCATGGGGATAGGGGGGTCCGACTGCACTATGCCTGAGAGGAGACACAGAGGACAGAGCATGTGCTCAGGCAATGGTCACCTTGTCCTTCACACAACAAGGGCCAAATCCCTGAGATGAGCAGGAAAAAGCAGACTGCTCTCCCCTCAACCCACAGAGGCCCAGCCGAGCCCTCACGACAACTTCACTCTATAGGAAAGGACCTCGGCAGCACCCTGCAGACTCCCAACACATTCCCTTCCTTGCCTTAACTTTCCACCTTCACTGCCATGCTGAGGTCAATGGAGAGCTACACACACACCTTGTCTCTTCAACATATGGTAGGCATCTTTGATCTTTGCTTCTTCCGGCAAGGCCAGTGTCCAGCTAAAAAGCAACTCGATGACCTTAGTCTTCACCTTTTCAGACACCCTGTCTCCCAAGTACTAGGAAGTAAAACGAAGCAAGAGTCTAATATCTGAGACACCAAGGGAGAATCGCTTTCTTCACAGAATCGTGCTCCCCTCATTCCAGTTCACAAGCTACACAAACACATCCAGCACTCCCTACAGTGACGGAGCAGGGGAGGGGGTGACAGAGCCTGCAGGCAGAACAGGGCCGAGGCCGGATCCCTGTGCTTCCATGCAGAAGCTGCCTGAGACATTAAAAAAAGGGAATGTAGTAAAGATTTATTTTCATTTACATGAGTATCCACCATATATGTGTGGGTGCCTGTAGAGGCCATTAGTTGGTACTGGATCCCGCCCGAGCTGTAGCAGCACTTTTACTCCCCACAACCCCAGACATGTCTCCAGCCCCATAAACACATTTTGAGGACCTTCTGAGAATGCCACCAGCAGAAGAACTGACTCTGGCCAGCAGAAGATATAAGCAAAGTCTGGAGCTGAGGGAGGCTAGGAGCAGAGTGCAGCCGCCCACACTGTCCCTGGACACACACAGCCAGGCTGGGCGTCTCCCAGAAGCTGCCCAGACCTCAACCGAGTCAGCCTCTAGGAACCTGCTTTACAAGGACAGGACACACAGGCCATCTCTATGCAGATGCTAATGGAGCAGAAAAGCCAGCAAGAGAGATGGGAAGGGAACAGCAGACAGGCTACCAACTGACCTTTGGAGAGACGACTTTGATTAATTCATTCAAAAACCGGAACTTCCCCACTTCATTATGAAGTCTCCTGCCACAGTTCTTCATACATGCCTCCAGCACCTGCAGCCACAGAAAGAGGCAGTCCTTGACAGGAGCTATGGAACAAGACCCTGGTCCCCAACAAGAATTAAGAAACCAGTCCTGGGCTGGAGAGGTGGCTCAGGGGTTAAGCACTGACTGCTCTTCTGAAAGTCCTGAATTCAAATCCCAGCAACCACATGGTGTCTCACAACCATCTTTAATGAGGTCTGATGCCTCTTCTGGTGTGTCTGAAGACAGATATAGTGTACTTAAGATAATAATAAATCTTATTTAAAAAAAAAAAAAAAAAGAAAGGACCCAGTCCCAAGTTCAGGGATTCGCTATGAGAGGTGGTACACTCCCCTGGAGGATGGAGGGTAAACCACAGGACCATTCACCACAGGAACCTCCCACACACACTCCCAATGGTATGCTCTCTGGAGACTGCTATACACAAGTTAGAGTAGGAAATGCTGAGTTCAGACACCAGGAAGTTTGCTGCCAAACTGGGAAGGGGGTCTTCCACAAAGATGCTGTCCAAAGAGAAAGTTCCTCTGACTCCCAGAATGGTTCTGAGGCCTTTCCACAAATTTGACATTTCTGCAGGTGTAGGAGACATCTAAATCTAATGTTTTGTGTTTATGGGACATTTCTCTTGCTTCCTTTTGTTGGCGTGTTCCTATGCTGCTCAGGGCCCCATCACTCATTCAGCTTGCACACAGCAGTGATTAGGTATGAATATATATGTATGCAGGTTAGCCTCAGGTGCCCTTGCGGTGATGAATCCCATCTTGTCTGAAGACAGGAGCTCTCACTGGCTGGGACTCACTGCTTAGTCTAGGCTGGCCACTGAGACTCAGGAATCTGCCTTTTTTCTTTGCTACCCAGAGTCACATTTGGCTTTTTTTGTGTAGTTCCAGGTTCTGAGCTCAGGCTCCTGCTTGCACAGCACTTTACCACCCAAGAGCAGCCTGCCTCTGTGTACTGAGTGCTGGGGTTACATATGCTGAGACAAATGGCATGTGTTAAAAAGCCCCGTGGTTTCTTTTTTTCAAAATAAACACACATACGTAAGGGAAGAAGAATTTTATTCTATGTGTAGAGGTGTGTTTGTCTGCCTGCATATCTGTATATCGCATGTATGTATGTAGTGCTGGAGGAAGTCAGAAGAGAACATGGATACTCCGAACTTGACTTAAAGATGGTTATAATGGCAGGCATGGTGGCACACATGTTTAGTCCCAGCGCTCGGTAGGCAGAGCTCTAGCATGATCTACAAAGTGAGTTCCAGGATAGCCAGGGCTGTACACAGACAAACCTTGTCTCAAGAAACTATAAATAAATAAGAATGGATAAAGGAAGCCGGGCGTGGTGGCGCACGCCTTTAATCCCAGCACTCGGGAGGCAGAGGCAGGCGGATTTCTGAGTTCGAGGCCAGCCTGGTCTACAGAGTGAGTTCCAGGACAGCCAGGGCTACACAGACAAACCTTGTCTCAATAAACTATAAATAAATAAGAATGGATAAAGGAATGAATGATGGTTGTGAACCTCCAAGTGGTTCTGGGAACCCCTCCCCATGGGTGCTGGGAACTGAACCCAGGTCCTCTGGAAGAGTGGCCACTGCTCTTAACCATGAAACCTCTTCTTCAGCTTTCAATGGTTGGTTCCTTTAAAGCAAGGTTTCGCAGCAAGCTGCAGCCGGTGGACAGTTTGGACCGGCCCCGCTTGGCTGTGGCTCCCCTGTGCACTCAAGGGTACTTAGCAGTAGCACTGGCCACTACTCTCTAGTCGTCACTGTCATACCGTCCCTAACAATAAAAGCATCTCAGGACACCATCAATGTCTTCTGGAGACCAAAACTGTCCCCTGCAAGCCAGCCATCGTGGCACATGCCTGTAGTATTAACATTTTGGAAATGGAGACACAAGGATCAAAACATCTTTAAAAAACAAAACAAAAAACAAACCACGGTGGGCCTGGTTGCCCTTGGGGTCAGGGGTTGGTGGGGAGAGATCACCATTTTAGAGGCCCTGGCTCCATCGTGGAAGAGCAGTGCACCTGGCCTCTAAGCCCCACTGCTCTATGTTTCTAGGACCCAGATGACAGGAAGCTCAGGAAAGCTGCCGGCGTCCTCTCCACTCGGCTGTTGTCTGAGGAGCAGGGAAGCACCTGATGTTCTTTTCACTGTCTGAACAAATGCTTACCTCTGCCCTGTGGCTGTGACTGCAGCATGGCATCTTCACTGGTACAGGCAGTGCTTCTGGCCATACAAGACACTGTATTTACCATACTTGAAGCATCAAGACTACCTAGGTCCTCTGTGAGCCCTGCACTGGCGTCCCTCAGGGACCTTGTGAAGGCTCCATGGTAGCTCTGGAGGTGTGAATACTTGTGGACCAGCTGACAGCAATGCTCGACACACACCCAACTTCTATCAGGGACTTTCTACTGGCCTCGGGCCTGAGTCTGGTCACTACCAACAGCCTAATGTGTGTGTGAGGAAAGCCCTGACCTAGTGAACACCCGCGCTGTCTTCTCCAACAGCAAAGACCTACCGTGAGGGCCTGCACTGCCTCCCATTCCTGTGGAGACTGGATCTTGTGGGCCAGGAGTCGCACAGCAATCTGGGGCCTGGTAGACAAGCACACTACAATCAGTCTGCAAATGGAGGACCAACTGGCCAGACTTCCGTGCTTACTTGCTCGCCCGCTTGCATGCACTCTCGCTCTTGCTCTTTCCCTCTCTCTCGGGGACTCACCCTTCAAGCTCTTTGTTGATCTGATCACAGAAACCAATGATATATTCCCAGTCTTCCTGGCGGTTGGAAGGATTGGTAGCTTTATCTTGAAACAAAACACAAAGGACAACTGACTGTTAAAAAGAGCCACTCATAACACAAGGATATCTCCACAATTTTTAAACAAAATATTGCTTCCAAATCTGTTTCATAAAAATATCTCCAGCCGGGCATGGTGGCGCATACCTTTAATCCCAGCACTTGGGAGGCAGAGGCAGGGGGACTTCTGAGTTCAAGGCCAGCCTGGTCTACAAAGTGAGTTCCAGGACAGCCAGGGCTACACAGAGAAACCCTGTCTCAAAAACCAAACCAAACCAAACAAACAAAAAACAAAGAGTTGCCTTGATCATGGTGTCTGTTCACAGCAGTAAAACCCTAAGACAACAACCACTGCTAATAAATAAATGAAGATGCTAATAAATTCAGCAGGAGCAACAAGTGTCTCCGAGAAGCTGAAGATAGGCTGGAGTAGGTCAAAAATAAATAAAATATGAGTATTTTCTACAGGTCCTTCACAAAGATTTTTAGGCCAAATCTTTCTTGATTCTTTAAATATTTTTGAAGTTGTATAGGACCCTTTACAAATGCATCCAGATCCAATGAAACAGCTTCCAATCTTGTGCAGACTTCCCTAGCATAAACAGCTCTGTCGGGCAATTTCAGGGCCCTCGGGTTTAAATGGCTTTCCATGGTCAAGTGCAAACAGACACTGAGCGCATCCTGAGGGGCGTGGACTTCTGGAATTCCAGCACTAAAGGAAAAGCCCAGCTACATTTGTTCAGGCCTTCTCTGTTACTCTGGCACCAATGCTGAAGGAAGACGGCCCAGCTGAGGTTTATCATCTGATAAAAATCCAACCCTGCTACTTGCTGTTCAAGCTCAGACAGAAAGGGAAGCCTGAGGCGCATACCTTCTCCAGACAGCCTCAATCCTCTGTGGGCACAGACCTGCTAACATTATACGGGCTAACCGAAGTTTCTGGATTTGGGGTCTAAAGGTGGCTGTTTTCTTCTTTACATTGATTTATTTGGGGGATGGTGGTGGGGCTCAAGTGCTGTGAATACGGAAGTTCAAGGACAACTTATAGGAACTGGCTCTCTAGGGAGAACATCATTTTATGTCTGAAAATCAATTTCAGACTTGGTGGCAAGCATCTTAACTGGCTGAGCCACCTCACCTCCACCCTCTTATAGATTCTCATACTATAGCCCAGACTGGTCTTGAACTCACCATGATCCTTCTACCTTGGAATCTCAAGCACTAAAATTGTAGGTATGCATCACACCAAGCTGTGTTTTCTTAACTTTAAAAATCACCATTTGGCTCGGCAGTGGTAGTGCATGCTTTTAATCCCAGTACTTGGGAGGCAGAGGCAAGTAGATCTTTGTGAGTTCTAGGACAGCCAAGGTTATTACACAGAGCTGTCTCGAAAAAACAAAACAGAACAACAACAACAACAACAACAAAATCACTATTCAGTCTGGGCCTGGTAGCACAGGCCAAACTGCTTGTGAGGCCTAAAAGTTCAAGGCTAGCCTGGGCTATAGAGAAAGTTTGAGGGTTAACCTAGGCAACAAAACCTTATTTCTCAATTTTTAAAAAAAGATTATTTATTCATTTTATGTATCTGAATATACTGTTGCTGTCTCCAGACACACTAGAAGAGGGCATCGGAACCCATGACAGATGGTTTTGATCCATCCTGTGGTTGTTCTGGGTATTGAACTCTGGATCCCTGGAAGAGCAATCAGTGCTCTTAACCACTGAGCCATCTCTCCAGCCCCTTGTTTTGCAATTTTTATTTTTGTTTTTTTCGAGACAGGGTTTCTCTGTATAGCCCTGGCTGTCCTGGAACTCACTTTGTAGACCAGGCTGGCCTCTGCAAAAAAAAAAAAGGAAAATAGAAAAAGGTGGCTGGGGATATGGCTCAGCAGTACAGGACTTGCCTAGCATATATGAGGCCCTTGAGTTCAGTGACAAATGCCAATAAACAAAAGCATAGGTAGGCTGGGGATGGTGGCAGGTGCTTACAATCTCAACTTTCATGAAGACAGAAGGAGAAAGGTCAGGCACTCCAGGCAGCTTGAATAACAAGGAAATCCTGTATTTCCACAAATCACCAGTAAGGTGGGGGACTGAATCCTAAGAATCCATCCTTCCATCAAGAAAAGGGCATCTATGGGAGCACTGACTGCTCTTCCAAAGGTCCTGAGTTCAAATCCCAGCAACCACATGGTGGCTCACAACCATCTGTGATGAGATCTGACGCCCTTTTCTGGTGCATCTGAAGACAGCTACATTGTACTTAGAATTAATAATAATAAATAAGTAAATAAATCTTTAAAAGAAGAAAAGAAAAGAAAAAAAGGGCATCTAAGCAGAGGTCTTCTCAGGCTGGGGCAGGATTGGCCTGACAACACTATTTGTCTAGTTTCAACAGGAAGACTTGGTGGTTAAAGTTTATATTTAAAAAGTGAGGTCACATTGCATAGACCCATGTGGTGGTCTTACTGGAGGAGATGTGTTACTGGGGGCAGGCTTTGAGGTTTAAAACCCACACCATTCCTTATCTCTGTGCGTCAAGGTTGCATCTCAAGATGCAAGATCTCAGCCACAGCTGCAGTGCCTGTCTGCTGCCTGCTGCCGTGGTCCCACCACACTGGTCAGACTTACCCTCTGAGACTGTAAACCCCCAACTAGACAATGCCTTCTACAATGCCTTAGTCATGGGTTTCAGGGCAATAGAAAAGTAACTGCAAGGTAAGAAGTAAATAGAATTGGGGGAACTCAAGTGTTTGAGGACCTGCAGAGCATAGGGGGGGTCCTAGCTTCACTCTCCAGTATAATACAAGTTTATACATTTATATTTAGAGGAAAAGATGTGGCCAGGGTTTTTTGTTTTGAGACAGGATCTTGTGTAGACCAGGCAGAAATCACTAAGTAGTCAAGGATGCTCCAGCCTCTGCTTCCAAGTACTGGGAGAGCGGATATGTGACACCAAAGTGGCTGTTCTCAATCCTGAAAGATAATTTCAGCACTCGGAGGTAGAGGCAAGCCATCTCTGAATTCAAGGCTAGCTTGATCTACAGAGTGAATTCCAGGACAGCCACATCTACACAGAGAAACTCTCTTGAAAACAAAACAAAAAAAAAGGAGATGGATCATTTTATTCAGCAGTGCCCATTTGTCAAGAAATGGTTGACTGGCTGGGTGTGGTGGCACACACTTTTAATCCCAGTACCTGGGATACAGAAGCAGGTGGATCTCTGGAGTTCAAGGCCAGCATGGTCTACAAAGCAAGTTCCAGGACAGCCAGGGCTAGAGATAGAGAAACCCAGTTTTGAAAAACAAACAACAGGGGCTGGTGAGATGGCTCAGTGGGTAAGAGCACCCGACTGCTCTTCTGAAGGTCCAGAGTTCGGATCCCAGCAACCACATGGTGGCTCACAACCATCCGTAATGAGATCTGGCGCCCTCTTCTGGAGTGTCTGAAGACAGCTACAGTGTACTTACATATAATAAATAAATAAATCTTTAAAAAAAAAAAAGAAAAGAAAAACAAACAACAGACAATAACAAAAAGGAAAAGAAAAAAGGAAGACGACCCTGAGAGACCTGCCCCACACCCAGTGCTTCTTTCTTTAACTGTCACAGCTGTCCACTTACACTGCGGACAACGGGAAACCATCTTCCCAACAGAGTACCGTGAGGATGCTTTCAACAAAACACGCCTGGAAAGAAAGCTCTCTTCTCAAGCTCGCTCAGCTTCTTAAAGCACTTCCCACACCTTTCACTGTGTGTGCAGCAACACTGCCTGCACAGGGCACAAAATACAACTGGGCAGACACTGGCACGCTGCACTCTGTCTGCAGCTCACGTGGCACACTATCAGCCCCAGCTGCTACAGTCCTGAGGGTGGTACGAGGTGACTCTAGCTTTCCAAGTGCCCAGCACGTCACACACTCCACAGTCTCCCTCAGCTCACACAAGACGAGCAACAATGGAGTTCTCTCCTGCAAACCTGGCTCTGAACCACCCATCTGGTCCTGCTCTGACTCACGGTTTGTCTATTTTGGGCCTCAGGTGGAAGACTCATTCTCTGCTGCTTCCATCCCTCCACATTTCCTACCTTCCTCTTCTGCGTAAGCACTGCTAGCCTCAACTCCTCCAGGACATCAGAAGATACAGATGAGAATAACCAGCCTCAACTAATCTAACTCCTCATGGCCTGGGCTTCTCTGAGGTTTCAAGTTGCACACAGCAATGACTGGAAATAAGCAGACCCAAAGCACAGCAAAGGAAGGGTTAAGGTCAACTGCCCTGCTGCTGGGTTTTTTTTTGTTTGTTTGTTTTGTTTTTTGAGACAGGTTTTTTGGCGTTTTTGGGTTTTTTTGTTTGCTTGTTTTGTTTTTGTATAGCCTTGTCCTGGAACCAGCTCTGTGTTTGTAGACCAAACTGGCCTCGAACTCAGAAATCTGCCTGCCTCTGCCTCCCAAGTGCTGGGATTAAAGGCGTGCGCCACCATTGCCCGGCTTTCCCTTCTTTCTATACACAGTGCCTACCACTATTCAGAGCATGCTGATATCTACTGCCAGGCCCAGGTCTGAAACCTTACTGCTGTCTCTTCCCTTTCCTTACCCGCTCCTGAGTTCACCCACACCTTCAATTTTTATCACATATTTCCTTACTGTTCTATGTGGGAAGGGGGTGGAAGGGGAGATGTGTGGCATGTCCCAAATGTTAAGGTCAAATGACAACTTGAAGAAGTCGGTTCTCTTTCCACCATGTGGTTCCCCAGGATCAAACTCAGGTCCTAAGGCTCAGTAGCAAGTGACCTCACCTGCTAAGCCACTTCAGCCTCTGGAGTCACCTTCCTAATCATCAACCTTTCTCAGTCATGCCCTCCCAGAACGTCTCCTCTAACCACGGCCCACCTCTTCTCTCACATCGTCGTATCACCCGCCACACACACACACACACACACACACACGTGCGCGCGCGCGCTTCTCTCCTCATTTACATGACTCTAGTGGCTGAACTCAAGTGTGGCCAGGCTGGCACAGGAAGCACACTCACTGAGCCATCCTGCCTATACTGTTTGGTTTGTCTGTTTTTGGAAACCGTCTCACCCTGTAACCCTTAATGACACTAATTCTTTATGTATCCCAGCTGGCCTCAGTTTGGGGAGCTGCTCCTGCCTCACCGTTCACGTGCTGGGAAGTCAGATGTGAGTCACCACACTCGGCTTACTCTCATGAGTCTAAGTCAGGTCCTGCCACCAATCCTCCTTACAGATCAGTTTTATCAGGTGTAAGAGGACTGGGAGCCTGCTAACTGCTAAATGTCAACATGTAAACTGTCCCGTGTCTCAGATGGTCCCATACTCCTACAGTTGCTAACTGGTGTGCTCTACACACCGCCCCCCAGCATTCTCATGGTGGGTTCCCTTTTTTTTTTTTAATTCCTAGCTTGCTGCTGTCTTCTCCTTCTGTCTTAGGTCATTCTCCACTTCCCTTTCCCCAGTTACCTAAGGAACCCTACATTTTAGTACTTAGGCTGCCACTTAGAATCTTTACTGCCTCAATTTCTATTCATTCTGATAGCACATCCATCAAACTAAGGCAAAGATACCTTGACTTTCCTGGGCTTTTTTGCTTCATTTCTGTCTTTGTAAGGCTGGCATGGAATCCAGTGCCTTGCACATGTTAAGTAAGAGGTCCACCAGGGAACAAATGGTTAAACTTTGTTGTTCTTGTGTTCACTTCAGCAGCCCATAAACTAACATTAGAATGATATAGAAAGATTAGCACTGCCCCTTTGCAAAAAATGACACTCAAATTGGTGAAATGCTGCCCCCACACCTTCTTTTCCAGACAGGGTTTCACCGTGTAGTTCTGACTGTCCTGCAACTCACTCTATAGACCAGGTTAGCTTTGAACTTACAGAGATCTGCCTGCCTCTGTTTTCCCAGTGCTGGGATTAAAGGTGTGCACTACTATGCCTGGCTAAAATAGACTCCATACTTACTAGACACTAGCTGAATGTGCCAAGCAGGCCTCAAGAGAGAGCTGAAGTCATCAAGACATGGTTTGTAAGGAAGAATATTCTGAGATAGGTTTGAAGCACATAACTAAGCAAGGGATAAGAGGACTTCAGGGTTAATGAGAACAGTGTGTGCTGGTGGGAAAAACATCACCAAGCCATCAAAGGAAAAGGCAGGTAATGGCCAGAGACATTCCTTTCCCCAGTTACCTAAGGAACCCTACATTTTAGTACTTAGGCTGCCACTTAGAATCTTTACTGCCTCAATTTCTATTCATTCTGATAGCACATCCATCAAACTAAGGCAAAGATACCTTGACTCTCATTCCCAGAGACTGGGAAGGGAGTAGTGGGGTGGCAGCCCTGGAATGGTGATAAGCTGCTCTCTTAGGAACAGCATGCAGAGTGGACCAAGGAGAGGCTGCTGCAGTAATTCAGGCAAACCAGAGGTGACAAGGACCTTCACAAAGATGGCACTGACTGGTTCAATGGACTGGTACAAGTCACACTGTCTAGTCAGACGGTGAACATCTGAAATCCCAGCAGTTCTAGATAGAGCAGAAAGAGCAGGCGTTTAAGGCCAGCCTTAGTGTCCTGAGACTCTTGTCTTACAAAGACAAGACACCTAACTCAACCCTGCTTAGCGCAGCTTAGGTCATTTACACTACTCCATTGTTCCTGTTACCGTCTGTGTGGTGAATCAATTCTGCTCTGGCTATTACCCAGTCACACGGTTCCAGGAAAACGGTCCGAATGGAGGCAAAATGTCCTCTTTGAATTGTGGCCACAGAACCTGTTTCATTAAGTGAGATACTTGGTCTACAATTTCAATTATTTTCATCTTTCAAGAAGGGAAGCCGGGCGTGGTGGTGCCCACCTTTAATCCTAGCACTGGGGAGGCAGAGGCAGGAGGAGCTCAGTGAGTTCGAGGCCAGCCTGGTCTATACACAGCTGACTGGACACTGGGATCCTTGGGTAAATGATTTTAACCAATGCCTGTAATCCAGCACTGTACACCCCACAGAGAACTGTCACATATAGGGAGATGGCTCTGAGCCCTGCCCGCAAACATCGGACACCGCAACTGTGATCTTACTTTTCTTTTGGGATGTAGCTTCCCTTAAAGCTAATTTCAATCTCCTGAACAGTACTTCTTAAGGAAGGCCATGCCACTAGGAACATCACTCAAGACATCAAAGAGACAACTGTATTCCGTAAAGGATTTCCAGCTCAGGGCTCTACAAAGGCGTCTTACCTGATTTGTCTCCATTTCAGAGGCTCTCCTAGGGCTAGCCCTTAGTAAAGTTAATTGACCTTTGATAAGGCGTGATTAACCAGCCTTATTAACCCTTACTAAACAGCCCATATGAACTGTCCGCTAACGTTAAACCTTATTCCTTTGGAGCAATGTACAAATTAGTAAAGATAGCAACACGTCGATATAGGAGCAGATTCATTGTTCTTTGAGTTACTCAAGAGCGGGTTATCTCGTTAAAATGAGTGCGTGCATGTGTGTGTGTGCATGTGTGTGTGTGTGTGTCCCTTCAGTACATATTTAGCACGCTTCGTGGTACACTGTTCCCTGTAGTCGCGCTTTGGAAATGAATTCTCACTTCCAGCATCCTCACTGAGGATGGTCCCACTCTGGAAGCTGCCAGCTTGTGTGCGGCGTGGCACCGCTCAACCCTCCCCGAGGGACCTGTCCAATGCGCGGTCCCAGGGCACAGGCTGGGTGCAGCCCCACCTCAACCTCCCCACGACACCCGCCTGTCAGCCCGAGGTGTCGCTTTCCGGGCCTGCAGGATCTCGCGCTGCAGGTGTCACCCGCGGGAGCCTGAGGACGCGCGGCGGGGAAGGGCCGCTGCTCACAAGGGGTGTGAGCGCGGGATGCTCGCCGCGAGGCGACGCCGGGCGTGGACTGCCGCGGGCCGCCGCGGCGGAGGGGATGGCGCAGGGAGGGAGGAGGCAGGCCCGTGGTTGGAGGTCAGGTAGAGGCGGCCCCGGATACTCACTCAGCCAGGACTCCAGGCTCTCCCCTTCCGCCTCCGCCATATTGCAGCCGCCCGGTCCGGCCCTGCGCCTTCAAGCCTCGCGAGGTTCTGCGCGAGCAGGGCGGGGACGGGGCCCGCATGGGGGCCTGAGCGCACCGAGGGCTGCGGTCCACGGGCGCGCCGGACCGCGTCGGAGGCCGCGAGGGCGAGGATACGTCTTCGCTTCTTCCTCAGAGGGAACCTCTGACGGGAAACCCACGCCCGAGGAAAGTGCGCAGGCTCTCATCCGTGTCCTGTCGCTCACTCACGCAGGCGCGCTGTGGGCAGCCCTCCGAGGTCCTGACAGCGGCCAAGATGGCTGCCCCCGCGCTGCGCGCTCTGCGTCGCTGGTCCGGGCTGGCCCTGGGAGTGAGGTGCGCCGTCTGGAACCTTCCAGGGTGAGAAGGCAGCGCGTAGCCGGGACCGCCGCTCGGGCCTTCACGGGAGGACCTGGGGGAAGGAAAGAAGCCGCAGGCGAGCCGCGCTGAGTTCCGGCGCGGGAGGGCACTAACTCGGGGCGCCGAGATGGCTGACTCCAGCCATTAAACGGGCCGGTTTGGGGGCTTAGTACCCTGTCCCCTGCCTGACAGGCCGGGGTGACCTAGATCGGTTCTACCCGGAGCCGAGAGTGCGACCCTGCTAGAGATCGGAGAACTGGCTTGCGACGGAACAGTGGCCAGTTTCGGGCTGGGGGCTGCCTACCTCTTGGGACAAGGGTCAGAACTGCTGTCAGGTTAGCAGGCGGTCCCAGCGCCACTGTCCCTCGTCAGCGTGATGGCACTTGCGGCTTACTGTTAAGTCAAGCTTGTTCACTTTTGTGGAGTCACAGCTTCACCCGTGGGGTTCTGTCTGCTTCCTCCTCGCCCCACTCCCAGGCTCACACAGGTGAGGGGGAGCCGCTATGCCCCCGAATTCCGGGAGCCCTTGATTGACAAGGAATATTACCGCAAGCCGGTGGCGGAACTCACCGAAGAGGAGAAGTATGACCAGGAGCTCAAGAAAACCCAGTTTATCAAAGCTGCCGCCGCGACCGAAACCAGCTCGGTGTTTGCAGACCCGGTCATCAGGTGAGGCCCAAATGCTCCTCTGCTGTGGGCTGGAACTCGCCTGGGGCAGTTTTCTGCCGAGGGATCCCGAATACAGCTCGGGCAAGCTAACCATGTTTTTCTCCTTGAAGCAAATTCACCAACATGATGATGAAGGGAGGCAACAAAGTTCTGGCCCGGTCCCTCGTGGCCCAGGTAAGGGCGCTTCTTCCTCTTCGGCTTGTCTTTCTTTTCCCTCGGGCTCGGTGTCTGTGTTTTACACCATGGCTTCAAAACTAGAGAACAGGTTTCTATTCCTGCCATTAAAATTTCCAAGATCTGAGATTGGTGGTGCCCACCTCAAATCCCATCGCTGGAGAAGGCCTTTGATTCCAGCACTCAAGCAGCAGAGATAAGTCAGGCCAGCTTGAACTATAGAGTGAGTTCTGGAACAGGGCTACTTAGTGAGATCCTGTCTTAAAAACAATCAAAACAGAGCCAGAGGTAGGCAGATCCTGAGTTCCAGACAGCCAGAGCTGTATATTAAGATCCAGTCTTGGGGTGGGGTAGGGTGGGGTGGGGTGAACAACCTAACAATAAAAGAGGCAGAGTTGGGAAACGTTTGAGGCAAGGATGGTCAAAAGCTAGTTTCACCCCGGCCCAAGCTACAGAGTCCCCAGAAGTTTCCCATTCTGTTAACATTTTTAAAAAGTTCTTGGCTGGGTAGTGGTGGTTCACACTTTTAATCCCAGCACTTCAGAAGCAGAGGCAGGATCTCTGTGAGTTTGAGGCCAACTTGATCTGCACAGTGAATTCCAGGACAGCCAGGACTACACAGGAAAACCCTGTCTCAAAACAAGAACAAATAATCTCGGCCTGTTCTTGGGGTCATAGTCTAGCAAAGCAGGAGGCACTTAACCTCTGGCTTTCCTGAAAGAGGGTCTCGTGGAGCACAGTCTAGCCTGAGCTTGCTGTGCACCTGAGGATAGCCTTCACCTCCTGACTCTCCTGCCTCCAGCTCCCCGTGCAGTCGTGGGTGTGCAGCGCTCCCAGGTGAGCTGGGTAAACTTAGGGCCCGAGCAGCCTCTTGCGTCTCTTGCAGACTCTGGAAGCTGTGAAAAGGAAGCAGTTTGAAAAGTACCGCGCTGCCTCTGCAGAGGAACAGGCCACCATTGAACGGAACCCCTACAGGATCTTCCACGAGGCACTCAAAAACTGTGAGCCTGTGATTGGGTTGGTGCCGATCCTCAAAGGGGGCCATTTCTACCAGGTGAGTGGGGAGCCTGTGTGTGAGACGGGTTGGGGTGGGGGTGTGTGACAGGAGTGCCCAGAGTTGAGCCAAATGTAATAAACCTAGAAATTGGGGACTGTCAGAATCTGCTTGTCTGAGGCCCAGCGTGTAAATGCCATAGATAGAGGACAAATTGTCCAGTGTCCTGTGTAGCCTAAGCTATGAACTCTTGGTAAAGAACCGTGCTTGGGCTGGTGAGATGGCTCAGTGGGTAAGAGCACCCGACTGCTCTTCCGAAGGTCCAGAGTTCTAATCCCAGCAACCACATGGTGGCTCACAACCATCTGTAACGAGATCTGGCGCCCTCTTCTGGAGTGTCTGAAGACAGCTACAGTGTACTTACATATAATAAATAAATCTTTAAAAAAAAAAAAAAAAAAAAGAACCGTGCTTACCTGCCATTGTCTGGGGTAGTCCTGGACCCACGACCATTCATCATTACTGAACTGAAGTAGTGGTCCCTATCTCAGCAGTTAACTACTTAATATTACTCTATTAGGTCATTTTCCCCTTTAATATCAGCGGCTAAGACCAGGGGATTTTTTTTCCCCGGTGTCTTTGGTGTGTGGCATGAAGTGGGTGCCAGGCAAGCAGTTCTTGTACTGCATTCTTAGGCACCTTTGGTCTGAAGTAGCTGGCTTGGCTCAGGCAGCAGGATTTTCCCAGTTGGTGCTTATGTCATCTTGACAAAGCTTCCTCTGCTGAAGGAAAGTGCTCAGTGTTTGTTACGTGAATGTTCCTTAGACACAGGTTCCTGAGATACAAGAAAGTCGGAGAAGAGAGCAGCTCTGTGCTCAGGGCCCATCCTAGGCATAGCGCAGAGACAGTACACGGTAACTTCTGTCCGGCGCAAATCAACTTCAGCTTGCCTCTGTCCAGGTCCCCGTGCCTCTCACTGACCGACGTCGGCGCTTCCTGGCCATGAAGTGGATGATCACAGAGTGCCGAGAGAATAAACCGCGGCGGACACTGATGCCAGAGAAACTGTCGCATGAGCTGCTGGAGGCTTTTCATAACCGGGGCCCCGTGATCAAGAGGAAGCACAATATGCATAAGATGGCAGAGGCCAACCGTGCCCTGGCCCACTACCGCTGGTGGTAGCACGAGAGGAGAGGTGGGAAAGGACACGCTGCCACGAGAAACCACCCGACGGCTGGAGAGGTGGCTCAGTGGTTAAAGGCACTCACTGCTCTTTCCAAAGGACCTGGTTTGATTCCCAGCACTCACGCGGAGGCTCACTGACCACCTGTAACTCCTGTTCCAAAGGTTTCGATACCTTCTGACCTCTGTGGGCACCAGGCGTGCACATGGTATACAGACATAGGTGCAGACACTAATAAATGTTGAGCTACTGTCCTGTTGGAAAGTTCCGGAAGGAAGTTAAGGACAGAGAGTGCTGTTTGTAATGCAGTCTTCCATCCTGTGAGTCTTTAATTATCCATGCTGGCTAGAAGTTGGCCACAACTTGAGCAAAGCTGCCTCTCACACAGTGAGATGCACTCAGAGGACCATGTGTTATCTGGTAATCCAAATTGGTTCCCCTGCTCCCCCCCCCTCCAATCTCTCAGAGACAGAATGTGTCTCCTTAGAGATTTCCTGCAAGAAACTCAGGCCCAATCTGGATTAGAATAAAGACCTCTGGGGCTGGAGAGATAGCTCAGTGGTTAAGAGTACTGGCTGCTGGGGTTGGGGATTTAGCTCAGTGGTAGAGCGCCTGCCTAGCAAGCACAAGACCCGGGGTTCGGTCCTCAGCTCTGGGGAAAAAAAAAAAGTACTGGCTGCTCTTCCAGAGGTCCTGAGTTCAGTTCCCAGCAACCACATGGTGGCTCACACCCATCTGTAATGGACTCTGATGCCCTCTTCTGATGTGTGTCGGAAGATAGCTGCAATGGACTCATATAAGTAAAAAGACGTCTTCCTTCAGCTTGGGGTACACCTTTGGATGCTATGGAAATACGCAGTTTGGTTTCAAAAAAGATTTATTAGAAAACCCTCACCCCAACCTTGTGAGGCAGTCACTCAAGACTGGAGGAAACAGGCTTCCCTCCACAAAAGTCTCTATAAAATATATAAAACACCATTTTTGAAACTTGCCCTTAACATCCCAAAGCATTCCACCAATGGCTAAAATTGCCCATTTTATAGACAGGAAAACTGAGGCACTAAGGTCATGTTGCACCAGTGGCTACACAGTTCAGTGTTTGTTAGTTGATTCTTCCCTGCCAGACCCAGGAGGAAGGTGGCGGGAAGCTAACAGGACTTGAGGGCAGAGGAAGACAGACAGTCTTCAGCCAGGAGACAAGTCTGTTTGGTTTCTCCACAAGTCCAGAGTGAGGGAAGGGAAGAGGGCAGAACCACAGCAGTCAAAAAAGTCTAGAAGGGGCTGAAGCAAGGATGCTGGTGCCAGCTTGAAAGGAGGGTCACGGGAAGGCGGTGCAGACCTAGGCCTAGTCAGAAACCTCGCTGTAGTAATACTTGTGGGCAGCAGGAGTGGTCTTCCAGCCAGCTGCCCGGAACTCAATCATCTCCAGCAGCAGCAGCCGTGCCAGGGAGCTGAGGTCTGTCGGGAGCAGGAAGCCGTCCCGGATTAGGATAAAGAGCTCATCCATGCGCTGCCCGTTCATCTTCTCCAGCTGCTCCCCAACCCGGTGCAGCTGCAGCACCAGGCAGTCCACCTGCAGGGGCAGTGGCAAGGCCTACTCAGCCAGAGGGAGGAGCAAAGCAACATGGCACAAGGAGGTGACAGCACCTGCTGAGTACCGCGCTCCATTCCGACACCAGGGGGCATGGCCCAAATCTTACCAAAAGGGGCTTCCAGAACATTCTGACCCGGCTGAACTCCAAACCAGGCCTGCCTCCACAAACAGTCGCTTAACCCTCCTCTTCCATATACCCGACTCCCAGATGATTTCTGGGCCATCTGTGCCCACAGCTGGCCACAGCTTTTGCCATTCCTAGTACAAGGCTCCAATAGTGAAGCCTTGGCCTCTGTGTGCTGGATAAATTCCAGCCACTGTAGTTTGTCTAGTGATGCCTACAGGCCTTAGCTGTCCCTGCTGAGCACCTGGCTGAGGAGCAGTGCCCTCCATGGCTGGGCTCCACAGCCTTGTCAACAGTCACTCACCTCCTCTTCCCTGCTCAGACTCTCAGGCTGGGCCAGCTGGAAAAGACAGTCATAGACAGGGTTAACCAGGGCCATCATGGGCATGTTGTTCACCTGTGGGAAGAGCAAAGGCGGCGGGTGGTGGGAGCTGCAGTCAGGAGGGAGCAATTCAGCCTTGGCACACAGGCCTTCACTGCTGCGCAGGTGACTTCCCTTGCCTCACCCTCAGGTAGTCAAAGATGTTGCAGATAAAGGTGACATAGCAGACCCAGCCCTGCAGGGAGCATGCTCTGAGCTGCTCCCGGGCATCGTACTCCTTCTGCAGCCGGTTGAGAAGCCCACGGCGGAAGATGCTCTGGCCTGCTTGCTTACTCTCTGCCTGTGAGCCAAAGAGAGGGGTGATAAGCAGGGCGCTGGCCAGCCTGTACCTGACCCTAAGGTGGCATCCTCAGGGCAGCCTCCCTCTCTGCCCGCCCCCACAACCTGAATGATGGCGTAGCACATTCGTCCTGCTTCCTTGCTGAATACGCAGTCCTGCAGAGAATGGTCCACAATCACATTGGCTACTCTTTCCAAGTCCACAGCACCTGGATCTGGCAAGACAGGAGGGGAGTCTACAGCCGCCTGCTTAGTCACATTTGCCTCTGTCTGCTAAGGATTGAACTGGGGTTTGTTTTTCTTTGAGAGAGGGTCTCACCACGTAGCCTTGGCTGGCCTGGCACACTATGTAGACCAGTTCTCAAACCCACAGAAATCCACCTGACTCTGCAGCCTGGGTACTGGGATTAAAGTCAAACACCACCACACCCAAGGACTGGAGGTATTTGTAATAAATAGGGCATCCCCCACCACATGCTTAAGAGATGAAGGGAAAACCAGCAGGGAGGCACTCAAGGTAGAAGCAAGACATTAGGGCTACTCTTGCCTAAAGACAGAGTTCCAGCAGAGCCTGGGCTACATGTGGCTGGGTTTCAAAAGAAGGGAGCTGGATTGAGGCGCACCTGAGAGGTAGAGACAGGCCAACCTGGTCTACATAGCAAGTTCCAGGCCAGCCAGAGCTACATAGTGAGATCCTGTCTTTAAAGTTGAGGGCATAAAGGGCATATTTAGGGAACAAGCACTATGCCTACTATGTGTAGACCAAAGGCTGGAGACAAAGCAACCAAACCAAACCAAGAAAAACATATTCTCCGGAGAAGGTGGTTATAACCGTGCTGAGCAAGGGCAGGGCAGCTTTCACTGTCAGGACCCCGGCTGCCCAATCAGAAAATAGATAAAGCAATGCCTCGGTGGGTAAGAGCACTTGCTTTGCAGAGAGCCCTCCATGATTCCCACCTTCCACGCTGGCTCTTCACAGGCGCCTAAAACTTCAGTTCCAGAGGCTCGGCCACCCTCCTTTGCCTCCACAGCCACAGTATATGTGTGGTTCACAAGCAGACAAGTAGGTATACACATGAACAAACAAAAAACAATTTGTGGGCTGGAGAGATGGCTCAGTGGTTAAGAATACTGACTGCTCTTCCGGAGGTCCTGAGTTCAAATCCCAGCAACCACATGGTGGCTCACAACCATCCTTAACGAGATCTGACTCCCTCTTCTGGTGTGTCTCAAGACAGTGACAATGTACTTATATATAATAAATAAATAAACCTTAAAAAAAACTTTATAAAAAAACAATTTGTACTCTGCCAGGAATGGTGCAAACCTTTTATCCCAAATACTTAGGCAGAAGAGGCAGGCCAGGGAGAGATGTAGGCCAGCCAGGGAGAGATCCTGTGCCAATAAATCAATGACTGTAAGATTAGAAGGCTGCAGGAGACCAAAGCACAAGTGTAGTTTCTTAGACTACACATCTTTTATTTTCTAGCACTGCCTTGATGGCGTACACTGAATGCCAAGGCTTCTACTTTTTTTTTTTTTTTTTTTTTGAGATAGTCTTGTTTTGCTCTGGCTGGCCTCAAGCTCACCATGTAATTTTTTTTTTAGGTTCATTCATGTCATATGTATGAATATTTTCTTGCATGTATATATGCATGCCATGTGTTTGGCTAGTACCGGAGATAGAGGATAGCACGGGATCCTGAAAACTGAGCTACCAATGGTCTTGAACCTCTCGAGGTCCTCTGCAAGTCAAGTGTTCTTTATGGCTTTCTGTTGTGTTTTGTTTTGGTGACAGCATCTCACTATGTAGCCCCAGTTATCGTGCCTCCTGCTTGCTGGGGTTAAAGGAGAACAGCACACAAATGCTCTAAACCACTGGGCTATCTCTCCTCCCACAGGCACTGTCTGTGTTGAGCAATTGGGCCTTGAATTTGTGCTAATCCTCCTACCTCTGTAATCTGCTGGGATTACAGGCATGGAGACGTCTCCAAAATGTTTAGCTTAGCACATGACGGCAATTGCTAATTGTCCTGTTAAACTTCTGTCCTGAGTGTTACAACGGAAGGGCCAGGCAATTACACATCCCCTCTGCCAGGCTGATTCTCCAACCTCTGTCCAAACCAGGCATCTCTGTACATTCAAGGGTGCTGACTGCACGAAATGCAAAGCCTTGAAAGAGGAAGCAGTGTTCTCTTTCATGGGTACTTAATGGCTTTATGATCTTAGATCTAACTCTGTGATTCAGTCTCCAAAATACTGGCTTAAATGTGGTGAGAATTAGGTTGTGACTTACTCTCTGAGAGCCAAGAAAGGCTTGGGCATTGCCTGGCTCTGGGCTTCAGCCCCCAGCGCGGCTCTTACCCAAACAGAATATGCATGGGAACCCCAAGTCGGACTCTGGTAGTGTGCTGGATAGTTTTATGTCAACTTGACACAAAATAAGTGGTGGGTGGGAGGCTCACCTTTGAGCGCGGTCTTCAGCAGCTGCTGCGTCTCTGCATCAAAAGACTGGATTTTATAATCATCTCTACTGGCCTCGCTCATGACGGTCTATAAGCCCGGCAGGTTTTCACTGGCCTGAAACTAAGGACAGCACCTGAGAAGCAAAGACGGTTGAGGCTTCAAGGGTGAATCACAAAGCTCCCGATTCTACTCCTGTAGGCACTGGGCCGGGCAGACCAGGCCTTGGGACGGGTGGAACTGGACTTTCTGTCGCGTTCAGTGCTTGGCTGAGTGCCCACCAAACTTGGCTTCGGGTGGAGTAGTTGAGCACCAAGTGGCCACCTGCTGCTCAGCTGAAGGAAACCCAGGCTTCTGGGGTTACAGCTGAGAAGGGAAGCGGGAATTCACCTACGGTCGCAGCGGGATCTGGGTTATCCCAGATCTGACATCTGATACAGTCAGTATCAGGGTAAATTTGGGGGAGCAAATACTGAACTGGGTGTGGAGAGAGGTAAACGTCAGGCTCGCCCTTATCATCTAGCACGGAGGACGCTGGCTCAGTCCAAGCCGCAGATCCTGATACCAGCAGGGCTCCGAGCCCCTCTCTCCCAGCGTTTCCAGTCCGTCCACCCCTGCAGCCGTTGGGCCAGGGCTGGCCCGTGTGGGAGGGCGCTTGCGTCTGGAGCGCCGTGCGGCGCGCGCCCGGCCTGGTACCGCGCGGCTGCGGCGGCGGCGGCGCTCTTCTCGCGTTGCGGCGCCAGGGCGACTCGCTAGCGCCGCCTGCCGGCCACGGCTCGCCCTCGCCTCCGCACCCCGCCGCCGCCCCGGGCCGCTCCCTCGCTTGGCGCGGAGACGGATCGGCACCCGACAACTGCCACACCGCCACCGCCGCGCGCTGAAAGCTCACCGGCCCCTGTCCCCTACCCACCCGGCGCACCTCCGCCTTGTTTCTGACCGTGAAAGCCTCCGAGCGCTGGGCCGGACCCTCCCTGAGTTTCGCGTGAAGTAGTTGGTCTTGCCAGGTCGCACCCCGCGCCGGGGTCACCATGTCCCTTGCCCGGCTCAGGTGAACTAGGTCAGACTTTCCCCGGCCGAGCAGCGTGGGAGGAGCCTCGGGAAGGCGTGGCCTGCCCGGGGGAGGGGCGTAGTCGTCCGGGGTTTGGCCGGTTAAAGCGGAGTGCAAGGGCTGGGGCACACTCTGGCAACTCCCTCTCCTGCTACTCATGGTAAAATAAGTTTTAAACCAAAGGAGCAGCCAAGATAAAGGGCCCTGGGTCTTTCCTAGGGGGAATCGGGAGCATCACTGCTGCGCACCAGGGACCAGAAGCCAAAGCTCTCAGCTGTTTTAAGAGTTTGCCACAGCGCTCAGGGTGATAGGTACAAAAAAAGCTCGAGAAGCTCCTGAGGGCGGGGTAATGAGGAGCACGGAATTTACGTCGATAAGACTTCTTAAAAAGAAAAAAAATCAGACAGCCGACCCTGAATCTTCCAGGTTAAGATAAAGGAGAAACAACATCCCACCACGCAGGGAGGCGCATTAAGATACAGGATGTTCTAAGTAGGAGAAGTGAACAACTCACAGGCTCCTGGAAGCCCCTCCCTACTAAAGGTTAAAAGCAGCGAGGATTGCCGAATTGCACTCAGTCGAGCTAAGTGGCCTAAAAAGGCTCGAGCCAGCACACCTTGTGGAAACAGCAGCTTGAGCTGGGCTGCCCAGGGTACTCTTGAGACTGCTCAAGTTGACCTGAAGCTGGGCTGGGACCAACTGAGCTGCCTGGAGGACTCTCCAATCTGTTGGGCTGCCTGCAGACTGCAGTGTGCTCCACGATTCCAGCTTTCAAGAATTCAGCAATGCTAGGCTGGGCTTTGGTCTTTGAGTCATTTCTGCTCCTGTGAGTAACCCCCAATTGGACTTTGGTAGTGTGCTGGATAGTTTTATGTCAAGTTGACACAAACTAAAGTCATTTGAGAGGAGGGAACCTCAACTAAGAAAATGCCTCCATAGGCTCCTGCTGCAGGCAAGCCTGTGGAGCACTTTTGTAATTAGTTATTGATGGGGAAGGGTCCAGCCCATTGTGGATGGTGCCATCCTTGGGCTGATGGTCCAGGCTGAGCAAGCCAGTAAGCAGCTCCCTCCATGACCTCTGCATCAGCTCCTGGCTCCAGGTTCCTGCCCTGCTTGAGTTCCTGTCCTGACTTCCTTTGGTGATCAACAGTGATGTGGAAGTGTAAGCTGAATAAACCCTTCCCTCTCCAACTTGCTTTTTGGTCATGGTGTTTATCATAGCAGTAGAAGAGACATGTAGTATCCTTACAGTGGTCTGCAGTCAGCTTCTTCTCTGGTATATAAATTTATTCACATCTCTCCAGCAAAAGGGTCACAAAACACTCCTGCTGCTCCAAGCCCAGGAAGCCAACAGGCCACCCATCTCAGAAGCCCTCCCAAGTGACCCTGGGTCTTCAGAATCAGGAGCCAAGATCAGAAAAGGTTCAACCACTAGGGGAGGGTTACAGTGGACCACAGAGGGGAGAGTGGAACTGACAGGCAGGGCAGAGCCCCAGTTTTCACAATCAGGGCCATTCCCAGCAGGCATTACAATCCAAGTTATGGCAGGGGCTGGAATCCCACAAAGTCAAGAAATCTCTCCTCCATTCTCTCTTTAGATCAACCCCACCACGGGGCTCAAGCATAGGAAAGACGGCAGTCACATGATTCTTCTCCCGTGCCATGAGCAGAAATCTCCCTCTTCATCTGGATCCCTGACTCTGCCTACAGCTCCCACCACACCTCCCCAGGCTGTCGGCCATCCCATGCCCTGGGCCTGAGGCCCATCTGGGATTAGAGGACACGGTGGGCAGCATGCCTACAGAGCTGGTGATGGCCCCTGCACTCCAGTGGGAGGGGAGCCGCTCCTGTCTGCCACGGAGCACATCCCTTCACTTCCCGCCTCTGTCTCAGTTTCCTTCCTGACCTGTTGTGGAGCCTCACAGACACAAAGGCTTGGGCCCAGGAGTTCAGAAGCTACCCACATGACAGGGTTCTCCCCCTAAGCTGATGAGCATGGCTACCTCAGGGCTGCAAGCCCCTCCCCCATCATCCTCCCTCAGATGGGATGTGTTCCTAAGCTATAGGAGTGACACAAGGAATGCGCGTTTTACTTTAATGTCTATTAAATAAGTTGGCAGGAGGAGCAGACCAAGTTGTATAGGTTAGAATTGTGCAAAGAGCCGGCCCCATCCGTCTGCACTCCAGTGTGGTCCTATCAGGGCTAGGAGCATTCTCCCCAAAGCCAGGACTGCAAAAGAAGATGGCCAGTTCCTTCTGGGTTGGGCTGGTCAGAGGTGAGACTCACGCGCACCAGGCTCCTCCACCTAGGCCTTCTTTTTACAGTGCAATCATCCCCTTCTCTCTTCCTTTTGTTCAGCAAAGACCTTGCGTCCTTCTGCCTTCAGCTCCGCTCCGGATGACTTCATGCTCCCGGCAGCTGGCCTGGAAGGCCAACCAGGCAGCAGCCATTGTTCAGTATGAGCTCAGAGCCAAGTCTTGTTGGGCCCCTCCTTAGGCCCCTCCTGCCTCACAACTATCTGTCTTCCCTCCTTATGCAGTGGAAGAGGTTACAGAAGAGCTCGTACCAGAAGAACATGAAGCCAGTGGACAGCGCAGCCTTCATCAGGCTGGGGGTCAGGCCCTTGAAGAAGCCCCGGGTGCCTTCTTCCTGTAGTACCTGCTGGATGAGGTCCAGGAGGCCCCTGTAGCTCCGCACCTGGGGAGAGGAAGGTGGAGACTGAAAAGGAAGCAGGGACCTAAACCACGGCTGCCCACCCCCATAACTGCTTGCGGGGTGAAGGAGGCCCTGGAGGAAGGGGCTCCTCACTCTTTCTAATGCATGCTGTTAACTGGGGAAGGGCCTGGGGTCAGCAGCTGGAGAGCGAGAGCTCCTTCCTGGTAAGGATGTGCCTGACTGGTTTCCTTCTGTTGTGCAGTGATAGCTCTGGCCCATCTTGGAGTCTCCACCTCATTATCCTGCTCCCCTTGGGCAGCGGGTCTGAATAGGCCATCACTAGATCTGCCCTGACTGGTGCCCACCTCTAGCCTGGCCTATGTCCCCACACCCCTCCCTGTGTTATGCACCAAGGACACCATCCAGCCTCAAATCCAAGTCTGGCTAGTATTCAAAGCATTTCAACATTTGGCTCACGCTGGTCCTCCATGAGCGCCCCTCCCTCCCTCCAGCCAGCCAGATTGCACTAGTTTTCCCTGAGGCTCTTGCCATTTCTCCCAGACTAAATTCAAATGCTCTCTTTGGGACACCTTGGTAGATAGAAAAATAAGGTTACAAAACCTAGCATTGTGTAACCTTATTTTTAATTTTTTTTTTCCTGAGACAGGGTTTCCATGTGTAGCACTGGTTGTCCTAGAACTTGCTCTATAGACCAAGCTGGCCTCAAAATTAGCGGTCTTCTTGTCTCTGTCTTCCAAGTGCTGGGATTAAAGGTGTGCACCATCACCTCCACCAAGCTAACCTTGTTTTTGTAGAAATGTGCAGGTGTGTTTATGCACAGAAATGAAGCTACAGAAGACCACAGCAGGGACAGGGTCACTACCGCCAGTTCCCTCATGATCCAGATGCACAAGGATGGCTTACCTGGCCAAAGGCAGACCGGGCATGTTCAAACCCGCCCACCTGCAGGCGCTTCTTGAAGAGGTCCAGGGGATATGTAAGGGTCTTGCTGATAACTCCGGAACCACAGCCACAAAGCAGGTTTTTAAGGTTCCCTGAACCAGAGACACCATGTTGAGAAGAAGAATGAAGGCAGACGACATGACAGGGGAGAGAGGGGGAGGCAGGGCAGGGACAGGGACTGCTCAGGGTTTAGAGCACCTGCTGCCCTTACAAAAAAAAAAAAAAACCCAGTTCTGTTCCCAGCACTGAAGTCAGATGTCAGACAGCTCACAATTGCTTGTAACTATAACTCCAGGGGACCTTTTGGCCTCTTTGGGTATCTCTTCCCTGCACACACACACACACACACACACACACACACACACACACAATACACATATAGACACCTGAATAAGAAAATAAACCAGGGCTGGAGAAGTGGCTCAGCAGTTAAGAGCGCTGGCTGTTTTTCCAGAGGGCCTAGATTCCACCCCCAGCACCACGTGGTGGCTCACAACTGCCCATAACTCCAGTTCTAGGGATCCAATGACCTCTTCTTGCCTCCAAGGGCACAAGGCGTGCACGCGCGCAAATCACTGCACAGAGAGCCACACAGGCACGTTAGCCAGCACATCGCTGTGCTGTCATTCCCACCAGGAGGCACAGAGCCTGATTCCCAATATGAGAGTGGGAATACTATGCCCTTCTCCGCCACCCCTCCCCAACAGGAACCACAGAAGTAAAAAGTAAAATACAAAACAAAAAACTGCAATTTGTAGGTTGGGCTTCTGACAAAAAGCAGACAGCAGGACCATTCCCTGGAAATATGCCTCCTTCTGGAAGCCCGGGGTGGGAGGTGTGGAGAGCCGGAAGCAAGCTCTTCTACTACAGGACATGCTGCAGAGCCAGGGGCTGAGGGTCGGTGGGCCTTACCTTCCGACAGGAAATGCACTGCCCTGAAGGTCCCCAGAAGCTGTGGCCCAGGCCGGGCTGCGGGGCAGCTCACCTGTTTGCTTTCCGTCTGGCGGTATGAGCCAGTCATAGGCACGTTTTAAGGAGCGGTAGCAGGAGAACTGCAGACCCGCGTAGGGGAAGATGGCGATCACGGTGGGAGTCAAGCCTTTGTAGAAGACGAAGGGGCCCTCGGTCTTATACATGGTCCGTATGGCCTCTCGCAGATTGTTATAGATCTGCCCATGCACACGCAGTGTGAGTGAACCCTGTGAGGCGGTTTCTGCCCAAGACCAGCCCAAACACATCTTTTCTTATCTAAAGCCCAGCTTCTGAAGCTTAGCTGTTCCTGTTCAGTCAGGGAAAACCAGAGATAAAGGTAATGACGCAGGCTGCAGTCCTAGCACTTGACAGGTGGAGGCAGAAGGATCAGGAGTTCAAGGCTGGCCTGGACTGAATAAGACCCTATCTCAAAAGGGCAGCTGGGTGTGGTGACAGTCCAAGCACTTAGTAGACAGAAGCAGGAGGGTCAAGCGTTTGAGGCCAGGGACAGGACAGATGGCTCAGTGATTACAAGAATTTGCTGCTCTTGCAGAGAATCCAGGCCCCGTTCCCAGCAGCACCACAGCAGCTAACAGCTGTCTATTAACTCTGGCTCCAGGGCACCCAACAACCTCTTCTGGCCTCTGTGAGCACTGCGTGTACACAGTGCATGGTCATACCTGTGGGCAAAACACCCATACACACAAAACCAAAATCTTAAAGAAAAATGTCTGAGGCCAACTGGGCACAGTACACACTTGGAATCCTGACACTCAAAAGGCAGAGGGGCAGGTGTACCTCTAGGTACAAGATGATCAAGTCCAGATGATCTGCATAGGACTCAGGCCTGGCTTAAGCAATTCAGGGAGACCCTGCCTCCAAACTGAACAAAGCAATAAGAAGGGTGGCTTTCTGATAACTTTCCTTCTAGAAACGTCAGTACTTGTTATTTTCTCATGGGCATATAAACCTGCTCTTGGAGAGGACCAAGGTTCAGGTCCCAGAGCCCACACAGCAGCTCGCCAGTTCCAGAGCCTGCATGACACACATAATGCACAGGCATAAAATACCCATATATATAAAATAAATCTTTGAAAGTTCATGTCCTGCAGACTGCAAAGGGAGCCACCGGAATTCTGGAGGTCACTGTGCCAGGGCTCGAGGGAAAGCCACCAGCAACAAAGCCCTGCCTAGGTCTCCCGTGGAGATCACAAACAAGAACAGCACAGAGAGTGGACGGCTCATTTCAAAATCCTTCCCAGGAAGGCAGGGAGCAGGGTGTAGACTGACGGGAAATGTTCCATAGGCTAGCAGCAGGTTACTCTGAGAGGACTACAGGCCAGGCCAGGGGAAGCTGGCCTGTTTGAGAATTTGGTGACTCTGGTCTTCTGTGTGAATGACTACTTCTCAGCTGTGCTGGGGCTCACAGCAGGTCAGCACAGACCGAGGTCCTGCAGTTAGGAGAGGTATCATGCTGGTCTCCTGCCTGATACTGGGGCCACCTTTTCCTCTCTATGGTCTTTCACCAAGAGTCAGGAAGTAACAGGAAGTACAGGACAAGCTGGGTTCTCCTCACCCACCTCTCTCTAGCCCAGCAGCCACCACACTGCTGAGACCGACTCAACCCTCACCCCATTTCTCCTCCAGGGCAGTCACCCCAACCTCCAAAACTCCAGTGAATTATTCTACACAGCCCCGATCCTGTCTTCCAGACTGTTCCTACAGGAGTTTGTTTTCGCAATCAAATATCCTTAGAATGTTTCCCAACTGGAGTCTCCATCCTGAGGAACACGATGGCCAAACAAAACCAGAACCATTTCTAAACCAAATGTCCTCACGCCACCAATGCAGCCGTAGGATGGATGGACATGAGACACACTCACACTGATACTTTTTTTTTTTTTTTTTTTTGGTTTTTTTTCGGGACAGGGTTTCTCTGTGTAGCCCTGGCTGTCCTGGAACTCACTTTATAGACCAGGCTGGCCTCAAACTCAGAAATCCGCCTGCCTCTGCCTCCCAAGTGCTGGGATTAAAGGTATGCGCCACCACCACCCAGCTCACACTGATATTTCTAAAGAACGTTTATAGTTTTGACTTTATGAGTATGGGTGTCCTCTTGACACACTAACTAGAGTTGTCTGAGAGGAGAGAACCTCCATGGAGAAAAAGCCCCCATGAGACCCGGCTGTAGGCATTTATTAGTGACTGATGGGGAGGGCCCAGCCTGTGGTGGGCGGGGCCATCCCTGGTGGTCCTGGATTGTATAAGAAAGCAGGCTGAGCAAGTCAGGGGTAGCAAGCCAGGAAGCAGCATCCCTCCATGGCCTCTGCATCCGCTCCTGCCTCCAGGACCCTGCCCTGAGAGAGCTCCTGTTCTGAGTCCTTTGATGATGAACAGTGATGTGGAAGTACAAGATAAATAAGCCTTTCCTCCCAACCTGCATTTGGTCATGGGTTTCACTGCAGCAATAGAAGGCCTCTAGGTATGTCTGTCTCACATGCAGGACCTGCGGAGGCCAGAAAGTGGCTTTGGACCCCAGAGACGGGAGTTGCGGTGTTTGTGAGATACTTGCAGGTGCTGGGGATTGAACCTGGGCCTCTAGAACCACAGCCCTAAGTCATTAAGTCCCCTCTGCAGCCACTATGTTTAGTTCTTGTGTGTGTGTATGGGGGCGGGGGGGGAGATAGGCACACTTTGTATACGTGGTAGTCAAAGGACAAAGGCAACAGGCTTCTCCAACAGGGTGGGCAGCACCCTCCAACTGGGGGCCAAGCTGAGCCCTTTCTCCCCTAAGTAGCTTTTGTCAGAGTATTTGCTCAAAGCGAGAGGAAACCTAAGATGTCCCTAAGACATTGGCCTGGCCCAATGCTATCGGTAAGTTCTTCCTAGACAATGGCTCAGCCACGCCATGTCCTTCAACCAGTGAGGAGAGCCTGAGCCCCGTCCTTTTCCTGAGTCCCAAGTCCCCGGACGCGGCCCCCTGCTGGACACTTGTCCTGTGGTGGTCCTGTAGGCTGTCTCTCCCTGGAAGGCTATGGGCCATGGGAGAAATGGACGCTTGCAGAGTGCGGGTTCCTTATAAGCCGTGCAACCCAGCTGCTGTGCGGAGAATGCAAGGTGTCCCCAGCTTCGCTTCCTAGAGGGACAGGAGCCCCACCTCCTGAGCTCTCCCCTCAGCTAGGCTCCCCTCCTGGTCCTGGCTGCTCACCTTGGGCTCGCCCTGAGCGGCAAGGCGGGTACGCAGGACATCCACAGGGTGTACGGTGAGGGTGGCAGTGCCAGCAGACAGGCCGCCGCACACAAAGTGCGCTGAGAACTGGTGCGTTTGGTACAAGTTGGCTCGGTAGAGCAGCTCAGTCAGCTCTTCAAAGGCCAAAAACTGCAGAAGCAAGTGGGAAGGCCTGAGGACACACCTGCCCGCCCACGGAGGACACCGCTCCCCAGAAGGAGAATCACGCCATTCTGTGTACTCAGATGCCTGACAGTTATCTTGTGGGCAGAGTAGAAAGACACATTTCCTACCATTTGAATCAGGCTAGGTATCCAGAGATAAGGAAGGGAGCTGGGACGATGGCTCAGCACTTACAAGCAGAATTCAGTTCCTAGAGCCCACATCTGGAAGCTCACCACTGCCTGTACCTCCAACTCTGGGGGGACCTGAGGTCTCAGGGTACCAGCTCCCATATGCAAACACCCCACCCACATACACACAACTGAAAAATCTTTAAAACTCAAAGAAAGGAAGGAAATGGACCAGCCTAAGGTGTGGTTCAGTGGGAAGTCACACAGGCTCTGGGTACCTAGCATACAAACAGCAGCAGCAGCAAACAACAACAACAACAACAGCTTACTCGGTAAAGCACCCACACATGAAGCAGAGTGCATGGTGCATGCCTGTGATTCCAGAGCCAGTGGTGGCGGAGACAGAGACACAAGGATCCATACAGCTTGCTGGTCAGCCAGTCTCACCAAGTCAGTGAGCTCCCGGTTTAGGGAGAAGCCTTGATTCAAAAAATATAGCAGAGAGCCGGGCACGGCAGTGCACAACACTAATTCCAGCACTCGGGAGGCAGAGGCAGGTGAATTTCTTGTCAGTTTTAGGCCAGTCTGGTCTATAAATTGAATCGAGGACAGCCAGGGCTCTGTTATGTGGAGAAACCCTGTCTTAAAAAACCCTAAAACAAACAATACAGTAGACAGTCAGGTGGTGGTGGTACACACCTTTAATCCCAGTACTGGGGGAGACAGGGGACGGGGGACGGGGGTAGAGGCAGGTGGATCTCTGTGAGTTTGAGGCCAGCCTGGTCTACAGTGTGAGTTCCAGGACAGTCAGGGCTACACAGAGAAACCCTGTCCTGAAAAGCCAAATTAAAAAAAAAAAAAAAAAGCATGGGAGAGTGAGGAGAACAGGTCTCTGATCTACATACACACCCTGCACACATGACAGATGCACACACGTGTGAACATACAAACACCATCACCACAGAGAGAAAGAGAGAGAAAGCAGAAGAAAGAAAAAGAGAGAACACATACACAGAACTGTTTTACTATCACTTTCTGAGTGAGGGCCTCACTGAAGAGCCTGGCTGGCCGGAACCTGCTCTAGAGACCAGTACGGCCTTGGATTTATGTTGTTCTTCTGCCTCGGTCCCCAAGTGTGGGATTACAGGTGTGTGCCATCATACTAGGTTTGGAAGATGCAGGAAACTCCATTAATCCACTGCAACCTAGGAAGAGCTATGTGATTCGGGGCAGGGGACTCTACACCACGGAGAATCACTCATCTCTGTTGACAGGGCACAGCCTCCCCTAACGCCCACCTCCTGTCAGCCACGCTTCCCGGGACCTCGCTTTCACAGGGTGCGATGTCTAATTGTGTATCACACAAGAACCTGGGACAACACAGACGTGACAACCTGGTAAGCTGTAGACTTCAACAGGTGGGAGAGTGGCATGGACACCACCCTGACCCTGGCTCCATGATGAGCATCCTGCCCCTTCTCTCGTGAAATGTTTGCTTTGTGGGCCTCACAAGCAAGCTAAGGTGGTGCTCTACGCTCCCCCATCACACTGGCTGCCTGTCTGTCATCTTCCTGTGAATGGCATCCTCAGTCACAGCCGTCTCTTCTGTAGAAACACAGAGATAATCAGATCTACCTCACAGGGTGACTGTGACGGGGCGGGCCCACAGGCTGCAGTGACAAACGCTACTGTCTTCCCACCATGGACACTTTAACGTACAATGGAGCTCAGCTAAAGCCTGAAGTGACAAGCTGCGTGCTGCTCTTCGCACCAGGAACCGTCAGGAGGTCATGGCAGCCGTCCCGCCATCCTTGCGGCACCTGCTGCCTGTTCCCGTCGTGTCCCAGTGAGGCAGAGAAGCACCTGGAGCACTGGCTAGTTCCAACTACGGACGGGTCAGTGGGTGAAGGTGCTTGCAGCTAAACCTGATGACCTGAATTTGAACCCTGGCCCTAACCAGGCACAGTGCTGAATGCCTTTAATTCCAGAACCTGGGAGGCAGAGGCAGGTGGATCTCTGTGAGTTGTAGGCTAAGAGTTCCAGAATACAGAGAGAGTTTTAGAATACACAGGGCTACATAGAGAGAACCTGTCTCAAACAAAACAAAACAAAACAAAACAAAACAAAAATCAAGCCCCAAGTGAACCCTAGGACCTGTTCTGTCATAGCCTTCTCTTCTGGAGAATCAGAAAGACGACAGGATCTACCTCACAGGATGAAGGAGAGAGACAGAAGAACAGAAGGAGGAACTGACTCCTGTTAAATTGCTCTCTGGCCTTGACACCCTGGTAGGAATTGTTTAGCAAGCATGCCTCCCACTTTGTCACTGAAGAAATAAAAAGTAAGCCGGGCGTGGTGGCGCACGCCTTTAATCCCAGCACTCGGGAGGCAGAGGCAGGCGGATTTCTGAGTTCGAGGCCAGCCTGGTCTACAAAGTGAGTTCCAGGACAGCCCGGGCTACACAGAGAAACCCTGTCTCGAAAAACCAAAAAAAAAAAAAAAAAAAAAAAAAAAGAAAGAAAAAGTAATCTGAAATTTAAAGATGAAAAATGTAGCACCACTCAGTACCACTTGGGACAGGGTCAGGAGAGGGAAGGCGAACAGGATGGGGAGGGAAGGCCTAAGGTGTAGCTAATGGATAATGTGGTTAGTGCTCAAGTGGTTAGAGCAGATCTCCCATGAAGGCAAACTGGCAGAGTGGGGCTTGCCGCCAAAGCATCTCCCTTTCTCTGCTCCATGGAGCAACGTGACCCCAAGCACCCAACCAGATTAGGTCCCCTGACACCTACTTGGACAGCTCCGTAGCCTATGGACAGAATCTGGGCTGGAACGTGTCCTTTCCAGAATGCTCTTGGGCCCTCCTCTTGCAGAATCTGCTTGGCCGCCTGGAAGATTCCGTGGTATTTGGCATTGGGGTCACTTGGACTCAGGCGTTCAATCTGGAGCTAGAGATTAAAGTATAAAAGGTCAGGGGGTGGGGGTAGGGTAACTGACAAGGGGAAAATTCAAGGAAAAGAAATACTTCACCTTGACAGAATTCTAAGTTTTGGGAACTGCCTTTGCTGGGACTAACCCTGTCCCCTGGCCCATCACAAGGAATAGCGGGGGAAGGGTACCTGGAAACGGATCTTGATGACGTCCAAAGGGCTGATCAGGGCACGGGTGACAAATCCTGACACTGATCCCGCCACCGCCACCTCCAACTTGGAGTTACTCCTGACATCTGCTTTGGCGTCATAGCCAACCATCCCTGCCTCTGGTCCGTCCAACGTCCATGAGTATCAAGCTAAGTGTAAAAGCCACAGAGTAAAGACAGCTTCCTTAGGGCCTCTCCTCAGGTGCCACCTCCTGCAGCAGCCCAGCCTTTCTCCCTCGGGATGCTGCTTCTTGACCTCCCACGATTAGAATAGAAGCCTGAGAAAGGGACGGTGGTGGCACATACCTTTAGTCCCAGCACTTGGGAGACAGAGACAGCTGGATCTCTGTGTTTGAGGATAGCCTGGTCTACAGAGCAGGTTCCAGAAATGACTAGGACTACACAGAATAACCCTTTCTCAAAAACAAAAACAAAACCCAACCTCCTCCCCTCCAACCCATCCCCCCCATGCAAGCAATGGAAACATAGTTTTTATTTAAATGCTGAACCTTCCTCATCCAGTAACAGAAAAGAGCAATCATATAGCAGGGTGAAGAACACTTGTTGCTTAATCGTAAACACTGGAATTCAGATCCCAGGGTCCACTTAGTTCAAACACCTTTAACTCTAGCTCTAAGAGAGCCAGTGCTCTCTTCTGGCCTCTGAGTGTTCCTGCATATATGTGAGTACAGGGACTGACACACCCACAACACCCACCCATACACACACACACACACACACACACACACACATAATTAAAAATAAACTTAGGGCTGGAGAGATGGCCTAGAGATACGAACACTGGTTACTCTTGCAGAGGACCTGGTTTGATGCCCAGCACCCACACTGCAGCCCACAACTATCTGTAACTCCAATCCTGGGTCATCCCAGACCCTCTTCTGATCTCCACAGGCACAAGGCATGCAGACGGTGTGCATACATACATGAATGTGAGCAAAACACTCATATGCATGAAATATATGAATCTAAATTTTATTAAATTAAAAATATAATCCTAGTCAAGTTACCACTATCCAAAGTCACTCCCAAGTGTCTTCCTCATGCTTCCTTCAACTGTAATCCCACCCAGCACTTGAGACTCCAGGCCAGCAACAGCTAGTGTAGTAGAAACCCTCTCCTGTGGTGTTTTGAATGAAAATGGCACCCATAGGCCCATAGTAAGGTGCACGATTGGGAGGTGTGTGCTCCTGCTGGAGTAGGTGTGGCCTTGTTGGAGAAAGTGTGTCACTTGGGGTGCACTTTGAAGTTTCAGAAGCTCAAGCCAAACCCATGTCTGTCTGTCTGTCTTTCTGTCTGTCTGTCTGTCTGTCTATCTCTTTTCCTGCTGCCTGCTCATCCAGATGTAGAACTCTCGGCTACTTCTCCAGCACCACGTCTGCCTACGCGCCACCATGCTTCCCACTATGGTGACAGTGGACGAAACCTCTGAACTGTAAGCCACCCCCAATTAAATGTTTTCCTTTATAATGTTGCTGTGAGGCCCAGCACTCGCCTTTAATCACCACCCCCTACACACACACACACACACACTGGGGAGGTGGAGGAAGGTGGATCTGAGTTCTAGGACAACCAGGGCTAGCTACATGGAGAACTCATGACTTGAAAAGCAAAACAAAAAGTTGCTATGCTCATGGCGTCAACTTCAACTAAGACACCCCCAAAACCAAAGAAACAAAGAAAACACCTAAGAAGGGAAGCCTTTGAAAAGGCCGTCAAATTAGCCCACAGCTGGAGCCAGCACAGCGACCAGGAGGTCAGGACACTGGTTCCCCGCCTTGCCTTCTCTCATTCACCCTGGAACTCTTCCAGTAGGTTCCCCTGGGAGACTCAGTCGGGTTAAACCAGGGCAGAGGACTAAGTCACTAAGTCTTCTTAGGGGTGACTGGGCTGCCCAGTCCTTCATGGTCTCAAGTTTCCCTCAGTCTAAGAGACAGCAAAGATGCAGGCCTCCTGGCTCGTTGTCCACAGATGCCAAGAAGCTAGCGAGTCTGCCTGCAAACCCAGCCGGAAACTGCACCATTCAAACCAAACACAAGGTGGGAGAGGCTGTTGTGTCCGGATTTCTAGAAATGAGCACTTCTGCATTGCTGGAGACGGGTCCAGAAGACTGGGTTTTGACTCTTAGGGAGACTGAGGCAGAAGAACCACAGTGTGAGGGCCAGCCTGGACTACACAGCTCGACTCAGTCTTAAAGGCTAAAAGGAAAACTGTGACTCACACCTGTAACGTAGCACCCAGGAGGCAAGGGCAAGAGGACTGGGAGCCAGCCTGGGCTATATAAGACCTCAAGACATTTAGAAATTCAGACAAAAGGCAAAATGCTAGGCAAACATGTACAAGACCCTGGGTCCTGCTCCCAAGCACGAAAAGGGGTCATGGTAGAGCTCAGGGTAGAGTCCCTGCTTTTATACACAAAGCCCTGAGTTTATAAACCCATTGTTACAAATAAATAAATAAATAAATAAATAAAAGCCTATATGCACAGAGATGGCTTAGCAGGTGAGGGGACCAGCTGCCAAGCTGGAAGACCTGCGTTAAGGGAACTGGTTACTCCCCTTTTTTTATTGTTGATTTTTGGGTTTTTTGTTTTTGAGACAGGGTTTCTCTGTGTAGCCCTGGCTATCCTGGAACTCACTCTGTAGACCAGGCTGGCCTTGAACTTAGAGGACCCCACACACACACTCTGGGTTGCTACCTCAGTGCTGGGATTCTAGGAATGTGCCACCACCAGAAGGCTCTGGCTACTGTTCTTACTGAGGACCTAAGTTTGATTCCCAGTACCCACAAGAAGGATCACAGCAGTCATTCCAGTCTCTGGGGATCTGAAACTCCTGCCCCAGGCATGCATGCGGGGGAAAACACTCATTTACAGCAAAATAAAAGTAAAAAGACATTGAAAATGAAATAAAATACCAACTCAGGTTTCCCTGTGGGAAGTGGGAGATGGCGTCTGACTGGCTGGCTCAAACTGCTCATCAAATTAAGTGATAAAAACCAGTAAGTCACACACACCTAAAAAGCTTTAAAAGTGTTTGCCTTCCAGAAAACTAAAAAACACAAACATTTTTACAACCCAGGCTAGGAAAGTATCACATTTGTTAATGTGCCCTGGGTTTTCAGTCTCCAAAAACCAACACAGCATTGTAGTCTGTAATTCCAGCACTTGGGAGGTTGGAGGCAGGAGGACCAAGAGTTCAAGGTCACCCTTAAGAACATAACAAGTTCGAGCCTAGCCAGGGTTATACGGTCGCAAACCAATATCAAAAATAAGTAAAGGGAAAAATTAATCTCCTGTTTCTTCAAAAATCTTCGTGCACTAACAGTCTTGCTATCTAAACAGATAAAAAATGATTTATAAAGTAAATAAATATAAATGCAGGATTGAGACAGGGCGGCTGCTGACCTGAGTGGCAGTGATGGGGGTGCAAGCGAGTTTCTTCACCCTGCCGCTTTTCTACCTCAGATTCCACTGTCGGGTGGACAGGTGTCCTTCGGTGACTAACCGAGAGCCCATGTGACCTGCTGAGGCGCTCTGCAGACAGCCTCGCGTGAGTGCACTGTCCAAGCGTTCCGGGGATGGGGTGGGATGGGGAGGGCTTCTCCGTGAGTCCGGGGCAGTGGACACCCCATGTGCAAACGCCTACGATGGTGAGTGGTGGTGGGAGGGATTCGCCTTCCGTGTCTCTGAAGATGCTCCTGGGGTCAGGTGTGCCTCGTGAGCATCCGTCCCCGCCCCACGTGGATACCTGCCCTCCTGTGTTCCGACACACGGAGTGGGGGTACCAGCCCCCGAGAGTACCGGGAAGAAAGCAAAGCCAGAGGTCCACTCACCTGACACTTCAGGCTCGGCCGGGCTCCTCAAGCTCAGTTCTCCCTCCCTCTCAGTGTAGCCCAACAGCAAGACTTAACAGCACTTGCCAGTAACTGACAGGCTGCTAAGCCAATCACCGCGCAGCTTCTGCCGCCGCTAGACGAATCGTTGTACGCCGAAGGGCCCATCCCAATGTCACTGTCGAGATACCGCTGGGTAATGTAGTCTTCCGCTTCCAAGCCCCTCCCCCTTGAGAAGCAGCAGAGACTCCTGGGAGGTGTAGTCCCACAGCGCGTTGCGTGCGCATTTCCGACGCCGTAAAAGAGTGGATGGCGAAATTGGCTTTTACGACCTTCTAGACGGCCTCTCATTGGCGCGATCCTCTGAAGTCTGCGCGGCTATGGAATATTAGAGCTCGCTGAACTTGACCCAGTTTTTTATTTTTTATTTTCCAAATCAGTGTAGTCTTAGAATTCATATAATCTAACTTTGGAAAAGATGGCGGGAAGCCTGGTATTATTAGCCTGAAGGAGTGGAGTTGGGTCGGGGTTAGATGGGTTCTTTGGGATAATAACTTTAAGGGGGTTGTACCCCCCCGAGGAAACTTAGGCACCGGAAGGACGATCAGTCAACATCAACCCAGAGTTCAAGGCCAGCCTAAGCTACGTGAGACCCTGATCTAAGTAATTTGCTGAAACTTTTTTTTTTTAAAGATTTATTTATTATATGTAAGTACACCGTTGCTGACTTCAGACACTCCAGAAGCGGGAGAGTCAGATCTCTTTACCATGTGGCTGCTGGGATTTGAACTCTGGACCTTCAGAAGAGCAGTCGGGTGCTCTTACCCACTGAACCATCTCACCAGCCTCTTGCTGCAACTTCTTAGTGTATCATTACTTACATGTTTTTAAATCAATGATTTATTTGTTACAGTTTAAGAGTTAATCTTAGCCGGGCATGGTGGCGCACGCCTTTAATCCCAGCACTTGGGAGGCAGAGGCAGGCGGATTTCAGAGTTTGAGGCCAGCCTGATCTACAAAGTGAGTTCCAGGACAGCCAGGGCTACACAGAGAAACCCTGTCTCGAAAAACAAAAAACAAACAAACAAAAAAAAGTACACTGTAGTTGTCTTCAGATACACCAGAAGAGGGCATTGGATCCCATTACAGATAGCTGTCATGTGGTTGTGGGAATTGAACTCAGAACCTTTGAAAAAGCAGTCAGTGCTCTTAACCGCTGAGCCATCTCTCCAGCCCCTTTTTGTATGTTTTAAGAACACCTCAAGAAACAGCTGGCTGGGCAGTAACAAATCTCTGGATAGCTTTTCTCATTTTGTTTTCCAAGTAGCAGAAATGACAGAAGTTTTTAAAGGTTAATAGTGTGTGTGTGTGTGTGTGTGTGTGTGTGTGTGGTACACAAGGAGAGGTCAGAGGACAGCTTGCAAGAATCAGTTCTCTCCTTCCACAGAATCCAAGGGATTGAATTTAGTTTTCAATCTTGGTAACAAGCATCTTTACCGACTGAGTCATCTCCAAAGCTAGCCCTCAAGTATCAGAAATTAAATTTTTATTTTTATTTATTTATTTATTTATTTATTTTGGTTTTTCGAGACAGGGTTTCTCTGTGTAGCCCTGGCTGTCCTGGAACTCACTTTGTAGACCAGGCTGGCCTCGAACTCAGAAATCTGCCTGCCTCTGCCTCCCAAGTGCTGGGATTAAAGGCGTGCGCCACCACGCCCGGCTTAAATTTTTAAAGATAGGTTCTTGTGTAGCCTCAGACTGTTACGTGGCTGTGGGCGATCCATGACTCTTCCTTCCTTCCTTCACTTCCGGTCTGAGCCATCATGCCTGGCCTAGAAGTTTTTTTTGTTTTTTTTTTTTTAATTTTTTTTGAGACAGGGTTTCTCTGTATAGCCCTGGCTGTCCTGGAACTCACTTCTGAAGACCAGGCTGGCCTCGAACTCAGAAATCCGCCTGCCTCTGACTCCCGAGTGCTGGGAGTAAAGGCGTGCGCCACCACACCCGGCTTTTTTCTTTTTTTTTCTTTCTTTTTTTTTTTTTTTGGCCTAGAAGTTTTTAAGTGTAATGAACGCTAGTCTTACTGCTGAGGTGGGAGGAGTGGATCTTGCCTAGGCAAAGGTTCATAAAGACTTCTCCAGGCAGGCATGCTGGGATCTTCCTCTGACCGAAGCACTCAGAATCAGGAAAGCTTCAACTTCAGCACCATCCAATTTGGCCCATATGACTAACTCTGTGATAAAAACTTTCCCCACTGCATTTTCTAATGCATGCACATACGTCTCTGATCCGGTTGGAGTTGGGTGTGCTACTGACTTGAAACAGGGCCTCTCAGGGTTATCTTGTTTGGCTATGCCAACTGGCCAGTGAGCTCCCCAGGACCCACCTGTTTCTCTCCTGTCTTCCCAGTCCTCCTACACCCCACACCCCCAGTACTGGGGTCATAGCCAGGCACATTTTTGACCTGGGTGAAGGAGACTTGAACTCACGTCCTCATACTTGTATGTAGTTCTGTCCCAATCCCCGATTTAGATGTTGTTTCAGCAGATGGACTTCTTTTTTTTTTTTTTGGTTTTTTCAAGACAGGGTTTCTCTGTGTAGCCCTGGCTGTCCTGGAACTCACTTTGTAGACCAGGCTGGCCTCGAACTCAGAAATCCACCTGCCTCTGCTTCCCAAGTGCCAGATGGACTATTATTACAGTTGAAGAATCCATTTTTCTGAGGTGTGTTCGTCTCCTTTTTCACCTCTGTTGAAACAGTTGTTTGCATGTACATTGCGCATGATTCCACTCAATATGTGTAGATAAGCCCTGTATACACACACACACACACACCACCTGAATAGGTGCCAGGATTCTTGGGCTTGTGCCCCAGTTCTGATTTTTGCATATTTGCAATCTGGTCATCTAAGTTCAATATATTTAGTAAAACCAGTCATGTGAAAAGATAAACCAAAAAAAAAAAAAAAAAAAACCCAGTTCCCGTCAGCTTGGGGAAGTGAAGCCTTCTATGACCTCATCACACCCGAAACAGATACCTAAGAGTTCTTCTGGACTTCCCCCGCCTCCTAGGAGTGAATAACTAACGTCTCCGCTGTCTTGAACAAATTGGCTTGGCCACTCCCAGCTGAGCCACCCTGGGGGAGGGGAATGGCCCCCAACAGTCTGCTCTCAGTAAGAAGTCAGTGCCAGCTTGGTGGAAGGGAACTTGCTGTGAGTCTCAGGCTTCACTTTCTCCTTCTATTCAGACAAAGAAGGTAGACTTCAGGATGCCCAAGCTACGCTGCCTCTGTAGATCTGTATGTCAAAAACCCTGTCAGCCTAAGCTGATACAGAATCGCTTGGACGCTGCCTCCCTACCTCCACCCCACCTCCTCTTTGAGACAGGGTTTCTCTTTGTAGCCCTGGCTGTCCTGGAACTCACTCTGTAGACCAGGCTGGCCTCGAACTCAGAGTCTGCCTGCCTCTGCCTCCCGAGTGCTCCAATTAAAGGTGTGCAGCACCACCACCCAGCTAAGAATTTTTAATTAAATTGGATGTACTTGTGGGGCAGAGGACAGTGTGCACATATGAGTGCAGTTCTCATGGAGTCCAGAAGAGGGCATTGGATGTCTTGGAGCTGGAATTCTAGGTACCAGGGATTGAATGTAGGTCCTCTGCGGGAGCAGTAGAGGGCTTATCATCATTATTATGTTTTAATTTTACTACTTTTATTGTATGTACATTGATATGTTGCCTGCGTGTGTGTCTATGTGACGATGTCAGATCCCCTGTAACTGTGAGCTGCCATGTAGGTGATAGGAATTGAACCTGGGACCTCCAGAAGAGCCAGTGCTGGTAACTGCTGAGCCAGCTCTCCAGCCTGTAGTACAGGCTTGTGACTGTGTGGCCAGCTCTCCAGTCTGTAGTACAGGCTTGAGACTGTGTGGCCAGCTCTCCATCCTGTAGTACAGGCTTGAGACTGTGTGGCCAGCTCTCCAGTCTGTAGTACAGGCTTGAGACTGTGTGGCCAGCTCTCCAGCCTGTGGTACAGGCTTGAGACTGTGTGGCCAGCTCTCCAGCCTGTGGTACAGGCTTGTGACTGTGTGGCCAGCTCTCCAGCCTGTGGTACAGGCTTGAGACTGTGTGGCCAGCTCTCCAGCCTGTGGTACAGGCTTGTGACTGTGTGGCCAGCTCTCCAGCCTGTGGTACAGGCTTGTGACTGTGTGGCCAGCTCTCCAGCCTGTGGTACAGGTTTGTGACTGTGTGGCCAGCTCTCCAGCCTGTGGTACAGGCTTGAGACTGTGTGGCCAGCTCTCCAGTCTGTAGTACAGGCTTGAGACTGTGTGGCCAGCTCTCCAGCCTGTGGTACAGGCTTGAGACTGTGTGGCCAGCTCTCCAGCCTGTGGTACAGGCTTGTGACTGTGGGGCCAGCTCTCCAGCCTCTGACTTTGTACTTGTGTTGGTTTGGCGACAGGTTCTTACTGGAACATTGACTAGTCTGGGCTGACTATGCAGATCAGGTTAGACTCCTGTCTATCCTATGGTAATTCTTCAGCTGCTGCTTTCTGAGGGCAGGGACTTCAGGCTCGGGCTGCTGGGCCCATGTCGTGTGTTTTCATTTGAGTCAGAGTGAAATGAAGAGCCTTGTATCTTATGTTCATTGTTCTCTGCGCCCCAAAGTCACCAAGAATCTGCTGAGCTGTTTTGATCCCTGTTTCAGACCCTGGGGCATAGCAGCTCCCTGTGGGAATGTTCTTTCAGCCAGGTGCTTCTGAAACCCCTCCATAGCTTCTCGTGGGAAAGACCAGCATTTACCTGTGTGGCTGGGGCGTGGCTCAGGAGTTGCAAATGCGCACATCCTGGGTTGGGTCTCCAGCCCCAAGGTAAACAAGCAAGCAAAGCTATACCTGACTCCCCACTTAGTTGGCCTAGCTGTTCGTTCACTTGGTAGCAGATTTTGGTTATTTCCAGGTTTCAGTATTTACCAATAAAGTTTCTGGGCTGAGCGGGGCGTGGTGGCGCACGCCTTTAATCCCAGCACTCGGGAGGCAGAGGCAGGCAGATTTCTGAGTTCGAGGCCAGCCTGGTCTACAAAGTGAGTGCCAGGACAGCCAGGGCTACACAGAGAAACCCTGTCTCGAAAAACCAAAAAAAAAAAAAGTTTCTGGGCTGAACAGATAGCTCAGTGGGCAACAGCTCTTGAGATCAAGCCAATGTCCTGAGTTCAATTCCTGGGACCCACAAGGTAGAAGGAGAGAACATCTGCGGGTTGCCCTTTAACTCTACCATATGTACCACAGCACATGCACAAATAAACATAAAAAATGTACCTATTCCCGGGCATGGTGGCGCACGCCTTTAGTCCCAGCACTTGGGAGGCAGAGGCAGGCAGATTTCTGAGTTCGAGGCCAGCCTGGTCTACAGAGTGAGTTCTAGGACAGCCAGGGCTACACACAGAGAAACCCTGTCTCGAAAAACCAACCAACCAAACAAACAAACAAACAAAAAAGTAGCTGTTAATAAACTTCATGCAAAAAAGAAAAAAATAATAAACCTTCATGCATGGACGTTTGCATGGTTGTGCTGCTTGTTTTGTTTCAGACGTTAGCGTTTTTACTATGAAACCCATGAAAAAAAAAACCCCGACACTTTCGAAATGTTCCAGGGGGAAGTTCTCGTGGGCACCAGGGCCAATGCTGGTGCTTCTTAAGGTTCCTTTTCTCAGGGTTACTCAGCACATGGCTGCAAACCCAGACAACATATGAAGAAAAAAGAGATTCACTGTCCAGTAACACTCAAGTGCAGACCTCCTCAGCAAAGCAGTCGGGGGGGGGGGTGATGGCAGCCAGTGGGAAAAGGCTCCCAACTTGCTGGAGGGTGTCCTGGTTCCTAGGCTCTGCCTTTGGGTAACAGCACCTCACCCATCATCATTTCTGGGTCCCTGAGCTGTTTTCTGTTGCCTGTGGGAACAGTCTCCACTGGTTCAGAGGAAGAGCAGAATTAGAGCCCTGTCTTAGACAGTGGAGGGGAGGGAGTGGGGGGTGGGGTGGGGTGCTGTCCTGCCCCAGTTCAGCTGCAGATCATGGCTTCTTCCCTACAACTTCTCTCTCTCTCTCTCTCTCTCTCTCTCTCTCTCTATATATATATATATATATATATATATATATGCTTTGAGGTGTCCCCAACCTAAGACGCACTGTTTGTAGTTACTGCCCATATTTCCAGGTAACCCTGGGGGGGTGGAGAGTGGGGAGTGTTGGGAAAGCCTTGGTATGTATTCGTCCTCTCCTCGGGACAAAGAGGGACAGAGAAAACAGCTTTGGAAAAGAGAGTCTGGGTACGTAGCTCAGTTGGTAGAGGGCTTGCCTAGCATGCATAAGAACCTGGGTTTCGCCGGGCGTGGTGGCGCACGCCTTTAATCCCAGCACTCGGGAGGCAGAGGCAGGCGGATTTCTGAGTTCGAGGCCAGCCTGGTCTACAAAGTGAGTTCCAGGACAGCCAGAGCTATACAGAGAAACCCTGTCTCGAAAAACCAAAAAAAAAAAAAAAAGAACCTGGGTTTGAGCCCGAGATCATCTTATAAACCAGGGATGATGTCACAGAGCTGAAATCCCAGCACTTGGGAGGTGTTAGGGACAGGAGGACCAGAAGGTCTAGGTCATTGTTGGCTACATAGCAAACAAAGTCCAGTGTAAGGTAAGAGACTCTGAGATAGAAAGGGCAGGTGACTCAGCTGGTGAGGGGGCTCACTGTCCACACCTGAGACCTGACTCTCTGGCCTTCACATGTATGCCTATAGAACATCACACACACACACACACACACAGAGAGAGAGAGAGAGAGAGAGAGAGAGAGAGAGAGAGAGAGAGAGAGAGAGAGAGAGAGAGAGAGGTGGGGCAGGCACAACCTGGAAGCTCCTGAAACCTCGGTAGATCAAGGAATCCTATTCTTCCTAAAGCAAGGGATTTTCTTGCCTTCGGACAACTGGCCTCCTCCATCGGTCTCTCATGTCAGTCTCTTCCCCATTTCCTTTTGGCTGGGTCAGCTGACCCTTTTCTTGGCTTCCCAGCTGTGTACACACATCTGGAGAGCACTGCTGGTTACCGTTTCCCGCAACATGCTGAGCTTTCTTGGTGCATCTGTCAAGGAAGCCCCGGAAGGGTTGGTTGATTGGGAATCCAGCTTTCTTATCTCCTGGGGAGGGGTCAGGTTCAGTCTACTTGGATTTGAATAAAACTGTGTCTATTTATTGTTTGAGACATGGCCTCACTCTGTTTGAGACATAGCCCTATTTGGCTCTGAACATCTGGTAATCCCCCTGCCTCTGCCTCTCTAGGGCCACACATCACCACACCCATCTTGAGATTATTGATTTGATTAACTGACTTATTTTTAGTATGGAGGGCAAAGAACAATCTGCCAAATCCTTTCTCTCTTTCTACTACTTGGGTTCCAGGGATTGAATTCATGTCTTTGGAAGATAGCAAGGGATGCTTGCCTCAGTATGTCTGCTCAAGAGGCTGAGACAGGAGCATACCAAGTTCAAGGCCAGCATGGTCACACAGCGAGGTACTATGTCAAAACCAAAGAACACAGGACTGGATCAATGGTTGAAATGGCAGGCGTTTTATATGTTACAGAGAGAGAGCGAGCGAGCGAGACCTCCTCGTACAGTGTAACCTAGACTGGCCTTCATCCCACGAGGTAGGGAGGGTGACTTTGAACTCCTGATCCTCTTCCATTTCCCAAGGGCCGGAGTTATAGGTGTGTACCACCATGTCCAGATTTTTTTTTTCTTCTGAGACGTGTATAGCCACGCCCATCCTGGAACTCACTCTGTAGACCAGCGCGGCCCTGAACGCACAGAGATCCGCCTGCCTCTGCTTTCTGAGTGCTGGGATTAAGGGTGTGCGCCACCACGCCCGGCCGGACTCTTCTTAAAGATGGGTTTTATACAAGTGAAATGAAAGTAAGTAAATCTTTGGGCTAGAGTTTTGCGTGGTTGTGAGCTGCCGCTCCTATGGTCCTGAGAACTCAACCTGGAACCATTGCGAGAGCAGTTTAAGTGCTCTTAGTTACTGACCTGCGTCTCCAAACCCCGCCCTGCCCCCCGCCCCGCCCTCCGATTTTATGTTTTTAATTATGTGTGTGTGTCCACGCATGGTAGTGGTGGTGGTGGGGTACTACATGCGAATGCAGAGTTCTTAGAGGCCAGAGAAAACTTCAAGTGTCCTGAAGCTGGAGTTGGCAACCATAGCAGTCTCTTCATGTGGATGCTAGGAACCAAACTCAGATCCTTGTAAGAGTATCACAGGTTCTTAAAAAAGATATATATTTATTGTATGCATATGAGTACACTGTCACTGTCTTCAGACACACCAGAAGAGGGCATCAGATCCCATTACAGATGGTTGTGAGCCACCATGTGGTTGAAGAAAGGGTTGGAGCCCCCCATGTTGGATTTGCAGGTGTGTGAGCTCCGTGATGGAAATGCTGAGAATTGAACTGGGGTCCTCTGCAAGAGTAGCAAGTGTTCTTAACTGCTGGGCCATCTCTCCAGACCCCAGCTTTTTGTTTGTTTGCTTGCTTGGGTGTTTGTTTGTTTGTTTGTGGAACAGTTTCTGTATATAGTCCAATCTGGTCTGAAACTTTCTGTGTAGCTCAGGCTGACCTTGAATTTACAGTCTTCCTGTCTCAACCTATCCAGGCACGCATCACCACACTGCCTCATTATTTAATTATGTATTTATTTAGAGACAGGGTCTTAACTATGTGGTCTTGTCTGGCCTAGAATTCGATATGTAAACTATTGTGGCCTAGAACTCACAGATATCCACCTGTCTCTGCCTCAAGAGTGCTGGGATTAAAGGCATGTGCCACCACGCTCACCCCAATGGAAATTAAAAACAAAACAAAACATTCCAGATGCGCCATGGCTTCGGTAGCGATGGCTGTCCTCTGCTGCTGGAGCGGCGCCCGCACCTTCCCTAGGAGCTCGCAGCAGCTGGTTGGCCTCTGCTCCAAGGTAACCATGTGTGACCGGAAGGCGGTGATCAAAAATGCAGACATGTCTGAAGAGATGCAACAGGACTCGGTGGAGTGCGCTACCCAGGCGTTGGAGAAGTACAAGATCGAGAAGGATATTGCGGCCCATATCAAGGAGTTTGACAAGAAGTACAACCCTACCTGGCACTGCATTGTAGGCCGAAACTTCGGTAGTTATGTGACACACGAAACCAAACACTTCATCTACTTCTACCTGGGTCAGTTGGCCATTCTTCTGTTCAAATCTGGTTAAAAGCATGGACTGTGCCAAACACCCAGTGATCCATCCAAAAACAAGGACTGCATCCAAATTCCAAATACCAGAGACTGAATCTTCAGCCTTGCTAAGGGAACACCTCGTTTGAATCTGTTGTGTTGTGTACAGGGCCTCATTCTCTGTACAAGTCTGTGGTTATAAAATTAGTAAAACAGCTTACATTTGCATTTATTTTCTAGTCCATACTTCTGTACCCCCATTTTTTTCTCCCTTAGGTCATTCCTTTAAAAATAAATCTGCTGGAGATGTAAAAAAAAACAAAAAAACAAAAAAACCAAAAACCATTCCTTATTATTCTTTTTTTTTTATTAAAGATTTACTTATTTATTATATGTAAGTACACTGTAGCTGTCTTCAGACACTCCAGAAGAGGGCGTCAGGTCTCGTTATGGATGGTTGTGAGCCACCATGTGGTTGCTGGGATTTGAACTCCGGACCTTCGGAAGAGCAGTCGGGTGCTCTTACCCACTGAGCCATCTCACCAGCCCCATTCCTTATTATTCTTGTTATGGGGTGTTAAAACTCTCTTTTTGTGGTACTTGCAACTTGAACCCAGGGTTTTGTGCATGCCAAGGCAACTCTTTTTTTTTTTTTGGTTTTTCGAGACAGGGTTTCTCTGTATAGCCCTGGCTGTCCTGGAACTCACTTTGTAGACCAGGCTGGCCTCAAACTCAGAAATCTGCCTGCCTCTGCCTCCCAAGTGCTGGGATTAAAGGTGTGTGCCACCACGCCCGGCCTTCTTTTTTTTTAATTAGGTATTTTCCTCATTTACATTTCCAATGCTATCCCAAAAGTCCCCCATACCCTCCCCCCCCACTCCCCTACCCACCCACTCCCACTTTTTGGCCCTGGCGGTCCCCTGTACTGAAGCATATAAAGTTTGCAAGTCCAATGGGCCTCTCTTTTCAGTGATGGCCGACTAGGCCATCTTTTGATACATATGCAGCTAGAGTCAAGAGCTCAGGGGTACTGGTTAGTTCATATTGTTGTTCCACCTATACCAAGGCAACTCTTATAAGGACAACATTTAATTGGGGCTGCCTTACAGGTTCAGAGGTTCAGTCCATTATCATCAAGGTGGGATCATGGCAGCATCCAGGCAGGCAGGGTGCAGGAGGAGCTGAGAGTTCTACATCTTCATCCAAAGACTGCTAGCTGGATACTCAATTCTAGGCAGTTAGAATTGAGGGTCTTTAAACTCACACCCTCAGTGACACACCTACTCCAACAGGCCACAGCATCTAATAGTGCCACTCCCTGGGCCGAGCAGATACAAACCATCACACCAAGCACACAGTCTCCTAATACCACAGAATTACATCTCCACACCATCCAGAAGAGTTCAATATGGAGCCAGTTATGAGGCTTTTATTATACACCTGTCATGCAGCTCTTGGGATGCAGAGGCAGGAGGATCTCGAGAGTTCAAGACCAACCAGGACTACTGAGCAAGGCAGTCCCAGAAAGAAGATACCATCACACCACACACCTCTTTCCAGGGCTGTTGGCAGTTAGGAATGGCTGGGGAGAGAGGTGTCCTTGGACACATCTAAGCCTTGGAAGAGGGAACGCTGCCCCAGTGAGTGCCCTCCCTCCATGCTCATCCCAGCAGCCCTGATCAGTAACACTCACCTGAGATGGGAACGGGGCTTTTGGGGGAAAATGAGAGGCATGAAGAGGCATGGATAGAGATAACACAGTGGAAGTTACTAAAATGCTCTCTGTACATGTATGAAATCATTAAAAAAATAAATCAATTAAAACCCACTGGCACTGACCCCACCTGCACGCTGCAGTAATAGAAGAGTCCAACCACAGCAGCAGTAACCCCCCCCCCTTCCGCTCCTGTCCTGCTAGTTCAAAGCCGCTTCAGGCCTTGTAAAGGAGGTGCCTGTTCTGGACAGGTACAGAAGTGGACTATGCAGTGCCTGTCCTCTGTGACTGGCTTGTTTAGTGTGGTCTGTTGTCCTCAAGGTTCTTTCACTCAGTATAAGGACCTCAGTGGGGCGTGGGAGCAGTTAGTGAGATGACTCAGCAGTTAAGAGCACTGGCTGTTCTTGTAGAGGACTGGGCTTCCATTCCCCACACCCACAGTGGCCAATGGACCTACAGTTCTAGTTACAGGGGATCTGACCCCCTCTTCTGGCTTCTGTGGACACTGCATACATATAGCATTCAGTCATACATGCAGTCAAAATGCCCATACACATACAGTCAAAATATCCATACATATAAAAATAACTCTAAAAATTATTTTGGGCCAGGCATGGTGGCACACACAAAAAAACAAAAACAAAAAAATCATTTTGGATTTTTTCTTTTTCTTTCTTTCTTTCTTTCTTTCTTTCTTTCTTTCTTTCTTTCTTTCTTTCCTTCCTTCCTTCCTTCTTCTTCTTCTTCTCTCTCTCTCTCTCTCTCTTTCTTTCTTTCTTTCTTTCTTTCTTTCCTTCCTTCCTTCCTTCCTTCCTTCCTTCCTTCCTTCTTTCTTTCTTTCTTTCTTTCTTTCTTTCTTTCTTTCTTTCTTTCTTTCTTTCTTTCCTTCCTTCCTTCCTTCCTTCCTTCCTTCCTTCCTTCTTCTTCTTTCTTTCTTTCTTTCTTTCTTTCAAATTTATTTATTATTTTATCTAAGTACACTGTAGCTGTTTTCAGATGCACCAGAAGAGGGCGTCAGATCTCATTACAGATGGTTGTGAGACACCATGTGGTTGCTGGGAATTGAACTCAGGACCTCTGGAAGGGCAGTCAGTGCTCTTACCCTCTCCAGCCCATAATAACTTACCTTAAAAGAGGATGTATTCATTCCCTTCTAGGGAAAATGTATTTTGTCAGATTTGGGGTAGGGGGAGTTCGAGACAGACAGGGTTTCTCTGTGTATCCCTGGCTGTCTTGGAACTCTCTCTGTGGAACAAGCTGACCTCTAATTTAGAGATCTGTCTCCCTCTGTCTCCCAAGTGCTGGGATTAAAGGTGTGTGTCACCACTGCCTGGCCTGTCAGATTTTTGATGAGATTTAAACAGTTTCCTTATAGGGTTGTGAGGTTCACTTAGTCACTTCCGTTAGCATTGTCATTAAAGGGAGGGCTACGGCAATACAGAAGCTCCTGGGGGCTCAGCTGACAGCTCATTCAGTTTGCATTTCACTGCTCTCAAATAGACAGGAAAGGTGTGAGGATGCTCACATCTGTAATCCCAGCACTTGGGAGGTGAAGGCAGGAGGGTCAGGAGTTCGAGGCCAGCTTGAGCTACACGAATCATTGTCCCAAATGATAGAGAGACAAAAAGCCCAACAAAGCAAGTTAGACATCTGAGCGCATCAGAAACATACAAGCCTTCTAGTGGAGTGCCTGAGTCCCGAAGGCCTGGTGCTGTGCCAAGCTTCCAAGGGCAGGAGACCCAGCTTTGGGAAGTTCCCCACACTCCTGAAGGTGCTTTATAAATTTTACAAGATCCAAACAAAAGCTGGAACAAGACAAAAGTTTATATTGAAAACATGAGCACACTGAGCCAGGGAAATTCTGAGAAAGGAGACGACGGCTGCTCTGCCACCAAACTTGCAGGGAACCCTCAAGAGTTAAAGCTCAGCCAGGTGCGGTGGCGCACGCCTTTAATCCCAGCACTCGGGAGGCAGAGGCAGGTGGATTTCTGAGTTCGAGGCCAGCCTGGTCTACAAAGCGAGTGCCAGGACAGCCAGGGCTATACAGAGAAACCCTGTCTCGAAAAACAAACAAAAAAAAACAAAAAAAAAAGAGTTAAAGCTCCCGGGAGCCCCCGCCACCTGTGAGCAGCACACAGTCCTGAGCACACACCTCCCGTGGCCTCCTCTTGCTTTGTATAGTCTGTATTTAAAGGCCACGTGTCTGGCTGCGAGGCCCAAGCTGCCTGGTGCTAGGGCTGTGCTGACAAGTCTGGTTACCCAATTTTATTTTCTGAAATAGGGTCTCACACTTAGCCTGGGCTAGCCTCAAATAGCAGTCTTCTCTCTCAGCTTCTGGAGAGCTGGAATTAGACCCATGGGACAACATGCCTGGGTCAGGCTGTTCCGTGTTTCTTTGAGACAGGGTCTCACTGTGTAGCCCTGGCTAGCCTGGAGTTCTTTATGGAGAGCAGGCTGGCCTCAGAATCACAGAAATCCATCCACTTCTGCCTCCTGAGTACTGGGATTAAATCTGCACATTTCACTTAGCCTGGCTTTCAGGCTGGCTTTTGGTTTTGATTTTTTGATTGTTTGTTTTGTTTTTTTGTTTTTTGTTTTTGTTTTTTTCGAGACAGGGTTTCCCTGTGTAGCCCTGGCTGTCCTGGAACTCACTCTGTAGACCAGGCTGTCTTCAAACTCGGAAATCCACCTGGCTCTGCCTCCCAAGTGCTGGGATTAAAGGCGTACGCCACCACGCCTGGCTTTGATATTTATTTATTTATTTATTTATTTATTTATTTATTTTTAATTTTTTGGTTTTTTTGAGACAGGGTTTCTCTGTGTAGCCCTGGCTGTCCTGGCACTCACTTTGTAGACCAGGCTGGCCTCGAACTCAGAAATCTGCCTGCCTCTGCCTCCCGAGTGCTGGGACTAAAGGCGTGCGCCACCACGCCCGGCTAGGATATTTATTTTTTAAGATTTATTTATTATTATATCTAAGTACACTGTAGCTGTCTTCAGACACACCAGAAGAGGGCATCAGATCTCAATTCGGATGGTTGTGAGCCACCATGTGGGATTTGAACTCAGGACTTTCAGAAGAACAATCAGTGCTCTTAACCGCTGAGCTATCTCTCCAGCCCTGGTTTTGATTTTGTCTGAGCACTGGCTAGTCTGGATCTTGCCAAGTACAACAGGCTAGCACAGACCCTCCTGGTTAGCCTGGATGTACCCATGTACCATACATAGGCAAGCCCAGACTCTCCTGCTCAGCCTTCGGAGTGCTAGAATTGCCATACCCAGCTAGAACAAAGATCTAAGCAGAAAAAAACAATAGTGCCATTGTGTTGCTACATGCCTTTTATTCCAGCATTCAGGGGGCAGAGGCAGGAGGCTCTCTGTGTTCAAGGCTAGCCTGGTCAACATAACTAGAAGTATATAGCAGGACCCTTTTTCAAAAACAACACCCAAAATAGTACTGGGCTGTAGCTCAGGGGTAGGTAGAGCACGTGCTTGCTGTATTCAAAGCAGTGTTTGATTCCCAGCACCAGGAAATTTGGATTATAGTGTCAGGGAAGTTAGGGAAGCCCACAAGAGGCCAAAGGTGGCATTAGCTTAGTGTGGCATTCCCTATAGTGTCAGGCTTAGGCTTAGACTTAGGGTGACTTACCAAATTCGGGCACCAGCAGAAATGAACCCATTTCTGGCCAGTCACATCACAGGACTTATTCTGTGTGACCTTGTCAACCACCCTCAGTCCTTTTATGACTCTAAGTTCCTCCGCCTGAGCCTTAGGAAAGTCACACATTCAAGGCTACAGACCCAGCACGAAACCAGGAAGCAACCTGCCTTGGGCACGGCTGAGCCTGGGGGGTGACTCCCTTGCTACTGCTCCTAGCTGGAGATGAAGACAGCCAGCTGCAGAAGCAGGGCAAAGGGCTCTGGGAGCAAGAGGACAGAGGGCTGCAGTTCTGAAGCTGACAGAGACATACACAGCTGGGAGGGCTGAGGCACACATCCTGGGGTCTGGAGGCGGCAGGGGAGCACAGTTCCCTGGAGTCTGATGGGGTAGGGTTCTCGGATGCTCTTTGCAGAGTTAGGTCTCCTAACAGGTTAGGGATCAGTAGACGATCAGGCGGAAGGAGCCTGAGAGTCCGTGAGGAAGGACAGAGGCAGAGGAGGCCGGATCTGAGGAGACAGGGGAGGCTGCTGAAATTTAGGCTTCAGAAGACTTGGCAGTGGGTGGTGGAGGGAAAACTGGTCTAGGTGCTGACTAAATGCCAAGATGGCTTCATTTTATGGCATGTAAGCTACAGCTACCCAGCGTGTGGGTACAGAGCCAAGGTGCTGACACTACCACCCCTCATCTTGAGGCAAGACCTCCCACCGTACCTTGGCCTGGCTTTAAATGAGCAATCCTTCTGCCTCAGCTTCCTGGATTGTAGGCATAAACCACCACACTTACAGAGTTAGGTTTTGATTTTATTTTTAGACCTATGGCCCTAAACATTACGCATGCTGGTTAATTGTGCAGCATTAAGTTACCATCCTCAGCCCCGGCACCTCCAGCAACTCAGAAATCCTCCTGCCTCCGCCTCCCGAGTGCTGGGATTAAAGGCGTGCGCCACCACTGCCCCTCTTCCTTTTTCTTGCTTGAGATAGAGTCTCAGGTAGCCTAGGCTGGCCTCAGACTCCTTATGAAGATGAAGCTGGTCTTGAACTCCTGATGCCTGTACATCTGTACATCACTTGTGTGCCCAGTGCCTGCAGAGATCAGAGAGGGCATTGGATCCTCTGGAATCAGACTTACTGGTGGTTGTGAGCCACCATGTGCTGGGATTCGAACCTGGGTCTTTGCGAGAGCAGTGGATGCTCTTTGTTACTGAGCCCTCTCTAGCCTTGACACCTGGCTTAGTGTCTACTGTTAGTGAAGGGACCTCTCAGGCTTCTCCTACCTCTTCCTCACTATGGCCCCTGGACAGTTAGGACAAGGTAGATGCTATCACAAAAAAGGCACTGACTGACTGAAGGGGCTAATGGAATGGGCCAGAGGTAGTCTATCTTGTGCTGCCTCTCCACCACAGCTTGTGAGTTCAGTCACAAGCAAAAGAGAGAGAGTAGTGTCACAGGGCTGACACTCCCCCCAACACATTGGGGGACAACCAGCACCCTAAGACATTGCCGCTCAGAACCCATGAGGCCAAGTGTATCTACAGTCCAGCCTGACCACCCAAGAGAGACAACTGGGCCAGGAGACAGGCAGGCCACCCTCCCTTTCTCCCTCCCTCCCCCCTCCCCTCTGTCCTAAGCTAATGCCACCTTTGACCTCTTGTGGGCTTCCCTAACTTTCTTCTGTGAACTGTTGTAAGCCGGTGTTCTAGAACTCAGCTTCCAACTTGATATCACTTCTCAGGACAGAGGAGGCCTCTGGTGTGCAAAGGATAGGGCATCTGGGATCACAGCTTCACTGTCCCAGCTAGGCTGTCTGCCCTGCAGAGGGCAGCTCAGGTCACTTCTGAGCTGGCCCACGGCACTCAGCTATTTCTCCTGCATACCCCCACCAGCCCTGCTCCTGCCCCACCTGCCCCGTGGGTCTGTTGTCTGACACTAGGCATGGGACTCAGGGCTTTGCCTACACTAAGCATGCGCTTCACCAGTTACACCTCCAGCTCCACCTATTAATAACTGTCCAAAGAACTATACCAAAGATCAACCTGATGCTCTCTTCCCTAACCACCCATCCTTACCTCATTTGCATACCCCACTTCCTGTTTAAATTCACCCAGCTCATGGCTCACACTGAAGTTTAAGCATCTAGGCAGAGGAACACCTCCCTGGTGGTGCAGTCGAAGACCCAAATGTGGTGATTTCCAGGCTCAGGATGACTCAGTGACGTCTGCAGCGCAGGAGTGGAGGAGGCTGCTCATTTGTGAGGCATAAATGTGGCTCTCCTCAGCCAGTTCCTCATGGGGGAAGTCCCCTAGATCCTGAGCAGAAGAGGCCATGACCCCTATGGAGGACACTGTCACCAGGGGTCCTGAAGATGCCCCGAGGAGATGGGAGAGGCTGATGTACATCTCAGGTCCTCAAGCCTTGGGCAGCACAGAGAAGGGAAGCAGAAGCAGAAAGGGGAGTGCTGACTCAGACCGAGAGCACTGTGCTTTTTAAGCCCCATGCCAGGTGTGCTGAAAAGACTGTTGCTCGATCTGCTCTCAGTGGTCTCTATTCGAACAGAGTACAGTATGCCTTATAAATTGGCTTTCTAGATATTGTCTCTTCATGTAGCCAAGGCTGGTCTAGGAGCCCTGGTCTTATCATGTAGCTCAGGCTGGCCTAGAAGTCTCCATCTTATTCAGTACTGATTCAGTACTGGGATTATCAGCAAGTACCATCTCACTTAGCTCCTCCAGCCTGCACTTACTAGACAAGGTCTCACTGTGTAGCTCTGCCTGGCCTGGAGATTGATACAGGGAGCAGGCTGGACTTGAACTCAAGAGATCCCACCTGCCTTTTTCTCCAGAGTACTGTGCTTCAAGGTGTGTGGTGCCTGGCAGTCACAGTCACACACACACACACATACACAGAGTGTCATAGTGTATAAAAGTCAGAGGCCAACATTCCCACCTTCCATCAGATGGCTCTGAGGGTGTGGTAGCAAGTCCCTTCCACCTGCTGCTCGGCCAACTCTACTGGGTTCAATTAATTTTAAGTGGGCTGGCCAAACACCAGTACTCAGAGTCATCAGCACATGGGATTGTCATCTCAACCATCAACAACCTCCTCCTCCATTTTCTTTTTTTTTCTTTTTTTTTTTTTTTGGTTTTTCGAGACAGGGTTTCTCTGTGTAGCCCTGGCTGTCCTGGAGCTCACTCTGTAGACCAGGCTGGCCTCGAACTCAGAAATCCGCCTGCCTCTGCCTCTCAAGTGCTGGGATTAAAGGCGTGCGCCACCACTGCCTGGCCCTTCTCCCTTAAATTTTGTCACAGATAAGGGAGCTCTCAGTTCTGTAGTCCAGAGGAACCTGGAATGCAACCTGATCCTCCTGCCTCAGCCTCTGGAGTGCTGGGTTACTGGTGTGAACAGCCATTCCCCGTTTTTTCTTAGGTTTGTGATGGTAACTACCACAGAGAGGCTGAAGGGACCCCAGGACTCCACACTGGGCTTCATGGTATAGGCCTAGAGGCTTGGCTCTGAGGAGGTGGAGGCAGAAGGATCAGGAGGAATTTGAGGCCAGCCTTGTCTGCTTAGTGAGTTTGAAGCTAGGCTGGCCTGGGATACATGAGCCAACATCTCATATGCCTCCTTCCTCCTTCCCTATAGAAAGAAGAAAAAAAACAAAAAAAAGGAGAGAGAAAAAAAACAGGAATCTCAGCTACATAGCAACTATATAGCCAGCCTATGCTACATGACACCTTCCCTCAAAAAACAAGTCAGGATATGGAGAGATGGCTCAGTGGTTAGAATCCTGGCCCTCTTCCCGAGGACCCTGTTTCTGTTCCCAGGACCCGCATGGCCGCTTACAACCTTCTGTAACTCCAGTTTTAGGTCTGATCCTGTAGGGCACCATACTCACACAGTACACAGACATATATTCAAACACTCATACGCATAAAATAAAAAATGTTTAAGAATCTCCAAAATTTTGAAAACAAAACCAAACAACAAAAACCAGATCCAGGGCTGGAGAGATGGCTCTCAGCGGTTATGAGCACTGACGGCTCTTCCAGAGGTCCTGAGTTCAATTCCCAGCAACCACATGGTGACTCACAACCATCTGTAATGGGATCTGATGCCCTCTTCTGGTGTGACTGAAGACAGTGACAGTGTACTCATATACATAAACAAATCAACCTTAAAAAACAAAACAAAAAACATTGGGTCTGAAGGCCATCTAGCCCCTAAGCAGGCCCAGGAATGGTGTCATGAGGAAACAGCTGGCTGATGCTGTCAGATGACCTAAACGCATGTAGCTGTCCATCCTAGCATTTCCGATCTCACGCTGCACCTGGCTCCTGGTGCTTGATGAAGTCTTGGGACCAGGAGTGAGCAGCAGGGCCACTATGATGGGCCAGGTTGGCTAGTGGTATCCTCAAGGTCTTGCATAGCCTAGCCTTGATCATGAGACACATTTGAGCTGGCCCTGGGCACACATAACATAGCCCGGACACCTCACCAGGAAGGGAGGGGCAGGGACACACACTATGAACACCTGAAGAACAAAGAGGAGGCTCAAGGTCAGTGTGCTTGTTAGCAAGTGCCAAACACTGGGTTCTTAGCACTGGGGAAAAAAATGACACCCCCCCCCCCAATCAGGAAGGGGTTAAACTGACAAGGACACAAAGGGAGTTCAAAGTCAGCTCAAGCTGGCCCAGACAACCACAGCTCCCTCTTACGTGCACATCACCGCAACGGGGAGGAGACAGGGAGCAGCTGGCACCCGGGAGCCTCCTAGCCACCAGTTCAGGTGGTTTGCTCGGCAGAATCCTCTTTTGGTCAAGCCTCAACCTTTACCGCGTCATAGCCAGCACCGTGTGGTTACCAACTTTGTCTCACCCAAAAGACCACTGTCACGGCTGTGTCATGGAGCTGCCTCACCTACTTCCTCAAGAGATTAGTCTTGCCACATCCTCAGCTCGGAAGGGAAGAGAAGGAGCTTTCCAGCCCACTTCTGGGTTCTTCTGAGTTCTTGTCTAAACCATTTTCCAGATAATGAGTTACATCACTCGTCCTAGGTCCACAGGGTCTGGAGATGCCGGCCAGAGTTAACATACTCTTAAGCTTTTCATTTCAACGTTTGGGAGCAGAGGCAGAAGAATCTCTGCGAATCTGAGGCCAGCCAGGGCAACATAGTGAGACCCCATCTATAAAATAAAATCAGGACGGGCAGTGGTGGCACGTGCCTTTAATTACAGCACTTGGGAGGCTGAGATGGGCGGATTTCTGAGTTCAAGGTTAGCCTGGTACACAGAGTGAGTTCTGGGACACCCAGGGATACACAAGAGAAACCCTGCCTTGAAAAAATAAATAAATAAAAAATAAACCAACTGAAAACCCCATCAGGGAGAAATGAAGATGCACACAGCTAAGAACTCATTGTACGTTTATTCACAGTTAATCACTACCTACCAAATCGCTGTCCGCGCAAGTCAGAGTGAGTACATAATTGGTTTGTTTGTTTTATTTAAACACTGATCTTTAAATATATACACACAAAACTTAGTTCAGCAAGGCTTCATGATATACACCAATTCCAAGATAAAACAATCACATGGCCCAGGTGTGACTCCAGAGATTACTTTATCATCAGCAGGGAGAGGAGCAGCAGCAGAACCAGGAGAGGTGGGGACCCAGAAGGCCGCCTCCGGGCCTTAGGGGCGCCCTGAGCTGAGTCCATCTCACAAAGCTAAGTCCAGGGGAGACTCTACCCGCAAGAGTCTAGCAGCCCATGGATGCCACCGACTCCAAGGGAAGGCCTGGGCGGAGCCCTGCTTCTGCTGTGGGAAGGAGGCAGGGTGGAGAGAACGGTGTGCAGGCACGTGACTACAGAGGACGGAAAGCTCACAGGAGACAAGAGTTAAAAAGCTGTGTACTGCTCTTGGTCTCTCCTACCTTGAAAGGCTTCGTGGGATGGAAGGGCGGGGGTGGGTGGAGGGGCAGCACAACCCACTGCCGAGAGAGATGTGGCCGACCCCACAATCCTGCTATCTGCACCCTTGGACAGGTGGGGGAATACGAGCGTGAAAAATGAAAGGCCAATTCTCTTCAAGCCCATCTGCGTGAGGGCCTCTAAGAGTGAAGGATGCCAGGGCTCCTCTGACCATCTTGTGTGTGGACGATCAGTAGCTCCAGGCATAGGAAGAGCAGGACCATAACTGAGCCACGGAGAGCAGAGACTCTGATGTCCACTGAGTCTGAGCTGAAGTGAGTGTCGCAGCTCACAATGTAAAAGCTGAGGCTTCGAGACCTCTGGCCCATCCAAGATGGGAGATACACCCTCTGCCTCTACCAGCTCCTTTCTCTGTCCTCTTTCCCCTGCCCTGAGAGGAGAGGAAAATATTTACACAGGATAGGAGACTAATCAACTGAAAAGCTCTGGACTGTCTTTAACTTATTTAAAAAAAAAAAAAAAAAAAAAAAAAGGTACAAACACCATTCATGAACACCCTTGAAATAAGACAAAGGCACTATGAAAAAAAAAAAAAAAAGTCAAAACACCTGAAGGGAAGCAGTGGGGGAGGGGCAGGCCTGCAGTCTGACTCTCAGGAGACCAGGGAGGACAGAGGGCCTCCTTCCCCTTATTCCAACTTTGATGGAATGCTCCAGGCCTGAGGCTGGAGGCGGTACCCCTGGGCATCTCCGGTGAACCCCGACCAGGGCCTCAGAAGCACTGGCTGCCCCTGTGTGTGAGGAATCCGGCTCTTTCAGTCCATCCATCTCCACAGACATTTTGCATAGAGAAAATACCAGCTCACTTGGTTTCTTGTCTTTTATTATTGGCATCAGCTGGACTATATGTGGCCTTAAACATCATGCACTGGACAGGAAAGAAAGAACGAGAAAAAGGACACAGTAGGGGAGCAGGGGTAGCGGCGAGATTCCGTAATAAAAACTGTAATTCATTCAATAGGTTAAGTTTTGGCATTATGAAATCAAACACCCCTCCCCACCCCCCAAAGTTGCAACCTAATGAGAGGGTCACCCGTGGGACCCAGCCAGGTGTTCTGCGTTCCCTCACAGGCTGCGACAGGCAGCGTGTGGGTGTAATTCTTGTGAACGGTCTTAACTTTTCACTTTCTTTAAATAATCTCTTTTGCTTCTTAGACGTTCCGGTTCACTGGGGTGACATAATTGCGGGGAAACATGCCGGTCTGCCCGTGGCAGGCCCCTTTCCACCAATTGGGATCTGAGTTATCCATGACATGAATGAAGTCTCCTCTGCGAAAGCCCAGCTCGCCGTCCTCCTGGGGGTCAAAGTCAAAGAGCGCCTGGACGTAGGTTGGCTGCTGTAAGAGAGAACAGGGAAGCGGTGTTTCTCATGCTGCCAGGCAGCCTTGGAAGCTGGACTCCTGGCTCCCCAAGGGCAGGCAAGCATGTGGGAACCCGCCCACTTTCCAAAGAAGCCTCCTACCCCACTCCCTCCGCTCTGACATACTCCTAAGTCCTAGGTGGGCTTAGAGGAATCCTTTATTAACATTTAAAACCCACAAGGGTATATATACCCATGTCACTAAGAATAGCCAATACTGGCTAGTGGGGAGCAGCAAACACTTTGGGCTGTGTGTGCCAGAGTTCTCTTAACAGGTTTTTTTTTTTTTTAAAAAGGTTTTATTTATTGTTATATGTAAGTACACTGTAGCTGTCTTCACACACACCAGAAGCGGGCATCAGATCTCATTACGGATGGTTGTGAGCCACCATGTGGTTGCTGGAATTTGATCTCAGGACCTTTGGAGGAGCAGTCAGTGCTCTTACCTGCTGAGCCATCTCACCAGCCCCTCTTAACAGGTTTGAACATATTCTCAGCATTCCCTCACTCAGGCTGTAAATAAGGCAGTCCTAACCAGAACTCCTGCTCATATGTGAGGAGGACTGAGTGCATCCCTCACAGGCTGGCTGCACAGGGACTCAACCATCTGAGTGCCAACTGCAGAGCCTCACTGCCATGAGATCGGCCTGAGCACACAGGAAGTCGCTGTGGTGTCACGCCTGGGCCTTCACACTTGCTGGAAGTGAGTAAAGCTCTTTGCTTACCTGTGGCATCTGTTCTATGTCCCGTAAGAATATCTGCTGGTTCCTGGACACGGATGTTGATCTGTGGTAATCTACCAGCTCATTCAAAGAATTAAACTTCACCACCCACAGGAAATACTTCCCGGCTCCGTCGCGGAGCACCTTGAAGTGCTGCACATCATTTCCAAACCTGAGGACGGGGAGGAAAGGCATGAAGCGGCCACAGGGTTCTGCAGGGCTGTCCCAAACCTGAAGGTGTCCAGGGAACTTCTGTCAGGCATAGCTTTTCAGAGCTTGGGGACACAAGGGCTTCACAGCACCCTGAGTATCCAGCTGGAGAGAATGCAGACCATCCCAGGAGCCTCCCCTAAGCCCCTCCTGATTGCTGATCACTAGTTACAGGAGTAACACAGTGGAAACCCACCCACTAGGCTAACCCTCAGATGTCTATGATCTACTAACACAGCCCACTTGTGAGGCTACAGCTTTATCTGCCTTAACAGTTCAAAAAGTGGGGTGATAGTCAAACACTAGCTCAGGTTGGCTTTGAGCTCACTAACTGTGTAAGCTGGTCTAGAACTCATGGTGATCCTCCTGCATCAGCCTCCCATTGCTGAGGTTACAGGTATGCCAAAGCCATGCTTTTTACCGAGAGAAATTTTCTTTTCTTCTCTCTCTCTCTTTTTTTTTTTTTGAGACAGGGTTTCTCTGTATAGCCCCGGCTGAACTCACTCTGTAGACCAGGTTGGCCCCAAACTCAGAAATCTGCCTGCCTCTGCCTCCCGAGTGCTGGGATTAAAGGCGTGCGCCACCAATGCCCGGCTACCAAGGAATTTTCTTATTGTTTTTCTTTCTGCTTCCTGTTCACTGCCAAGCCTTTGAATTTCTTCCAGTAGTCTCTTAAAGTGGTCCTAAAGACAAACCAGCAGATGGCAGCACTGGGCTTCCAGTGCTTCTAAACCCCAGGGCAAGTTTGAAACCAGATACCAAACTCCAGATGCACTGTTTTCCCCTATAGACACATACATTTTGATAAAGTTATTTTTCACTGAAACATTACAATATGCCATCATAAAAGTTATCTAAAATCCAGGAGTTACTTCTGGAACTTCCAGCTGGCTTGTGGTGACTGAAGTGACTTCATCGCGGTTCCCTGAGCAGCAAGGGAGATGCTTTTGAGAGGACTGTGGCTCAGGCTCCAAAGGCCCAAGGGCCTTCTGGGATGTACGTGCTTCCCAAGTGCAGGGTCACTTCTACCACATCTTCCCACCAGACTCCCAAGATCTCGAAACTGTGTGCTATCTTAGAGTCTGGTGCTGATGGAAGCCCTTGTGAAGATGCTTCGCTAAAGGCAGGCAGTAGTTCACACGTTTTCCTTGTGTCTGTGTCATGTCCATGGGGTGTGAAAGCTCATGTATGTGCACATGTGTGAAAGTACATGTATGTGCACATGTGTGGAAACCAATGTCAACACTGGCTGTCTGAAGTATCTCTCACTGACCCTGGAGCTCCGTGGTAAGGCTGGGCTAGCTGGCTACAGCTCCACGATCTCCCTCTCTAGCGTCTGCCCTGTGAACCCTAACTCACTCAGATCCTCTTGTTTCATGGTAGTTACCAACCGAGCCAGCTACCTCTTATATTTTATTCCTAAAGTGATGACATTAACATCTTTAAATGTTTAACTTTAAGATTACACTTCTCTAGATATGCATGTGTGTGATGGGCAGGGGTCAGGAGAAATCCTGTGGAAATCAGTTCTCTCTTTCCACTATGCGGGTCCTAGGAATCAAACATAGGTCACCTGGCTAGATGACAAGTAACTTTACACACTGAGCCATGTCATTAGCCAGGGTCTCATGTAGCCCAGGCTGACTTTGAACTACGTAACCCAGGCTGACCCAGAATTTATAATCCTCCTGATTCAACCTCCTAAATGCTGGGATTACACTCAGTTGCTGGAACCTAAGACCTCTCGCCTGCTAAAGCAAGCATTCTACCTGATGCCCTAGGTCTCCATTCCTAGATGGTTTTCTTTGATGGAAGGAGTAGCTGGCCTTCCTGATGTCTTCATTCCATCATGGCCCAGTCCTGCCCAAGGGTCCAGCTCCTACTTACTGACTTGTCTCCCTCCCAAGCTGTTTTACTGCTACTTGGAGTAGTTCAGGCAAAGGAAGGAAAGCAGATGGCTTTGCTGACAGCACCCTGATAGAGCTGTCTCTTGTGAGGCTATGCCAGTGCCTGGCAAATGCAGAAATGGATGCTCACAGTCATCACAGGGCCCCCAATGGAGGAGCCAGAGAAAGTACCTAAGGAGCTAAAGGGGTCTGCAACTCTATAGGAGGAACAACAATATGAACTAACCAGTACCCCCCAGAGCTTGTGTCTTTAGTTGCATATGTAGTAGAGGATGGCCTAGTTGGCCATCAATGGGAGGAGAGGCCCTTGGTCTTGAGATTATATGCCGCAGTAAAGGGGAATGCCAGGGCCAGGAAGTGGGAGTGGGTGGACTGGGGAGCAGGGAAGGGGGAGGGTTTAGGGGACTTTCAGAGAGGAAACTAGGAAAGCGGATAGCATTTGAAATGTAAATGAAGAAAATAATAAAATTTAAAAAAAAAATGAATTTTGGGGTGGGCTTCTGTAGTAACCCATTAACTAGGAAAGGATGATCGGTCAGACAGGGCAAAGCCATTCTTTCTTTTAGTCAGGATCTCACTGTGTGACTTTGGCTGGCCTGGAACTCACAGAGATCCACCTGTCTTTGTCTCTCAAGTGATGGCATTAAAGGCATGTAATATCATGCCCAATTCCTAGTTGGATTTTTGAGAAAATGCCCCTCTAGGCTCCTGGAAAGCATGAGTTGGGTTCAGGTGAACACCAGGAGTGGAGATGCTCGTGGTCACCATAAGAGCAGCAGAAACTGCAGTGAAGGCAGGGCGGGTGAGGAGTGATGCAGGCCAAACCGCCTCGAGTGCTGTCAGCTCCCACAGGTTCATGACACTTCAAACCTAAAACCTCAGATCTGCTACAACCAGGCCTTAGAGCAAACACTAGGATTTCCACAGGAAAAGATATGTTAACATCTTCCCCACAGCCTTACAATCCAGTCAACGGCAGCAGCAGCTTCTCTGGCAAGGCCAGCAGGAAACACTTACTTGACGGACAGGGAGAAGTCCCCAGGAGCGCTCTCGCTCTCTCTGATCAGGAAGGCCCCGTCATGCCGCTGTTTGCTGAGCATTTCTTCTGCCTTGGCTCTGGGGATTTTGCCAAAAAACCACCTAAGGAAGGAAGGCAAGCTGGTCACCATCTGCTTCCCCACAAAGAGACGGGGATATACAACCTGGCATGTAAATGAATGCACTCCTGTAGTGAGTGCTTGTCAGAGACAGAGGGGAGCTCTTTACCTGCTGGTCTCCTGCCTAAGGCTCCCTGGGGCTCTTATCTGGCTCAGGGCCTTCCTGAGAGATGGAGCTTTCAAACAGCTTCGCTTACTCCACACTCTAGATCATAATTCAAGGCAGCAACACAGGCCACTCTTCAGTCCCCAAGGAGACCATTCCCAACATGCGGTCTGAAAGCCCGTTTCTGAGGCCTAAGCCCTCCTGCCTCTCACTCACTCATCAGGAGGGACCCAGGAAAGCCCTGACACCCACGATAAGGGCAGAGGGAAGACAGGCCTTTCAAAGTCATTCCATAACAGGAGTGCTGGGAAAGGGTGGAAAGGCTGGAAAGGCTGGGAAAGGCTGGGAAAGCCTACAACTTCGCAGATGAAGAAGGGTGGATTCTGCAAAAGCAAGAAGGGAAGCTTGCATTGCGAGGAATTAGCGTCTAGGTTGTGGCAGTGATGCACGCCTTTATCCCAGCACCCAGAAGGCAGACAAAGGTGATCTCCGGGGTTCGAGGTCAGCCTGGTCTACATAGTTTCAGGACAGCTAGAACTACACAGTGGGACTGTCTTGAAAAACCAAAGTCCTACCTTACCTTATGGTATCTGAAAAAAAAAGTAAAAAAAAAAAAAAAGATTTATTTATTTATTTTATGTATGGTACACTGAAGCTGAACAGATGTTGTGAGCCTTCATGTGGTTGTTTGGAATTGAATTATTTTAGGACCTCTGCCCACTCCAGTTGCCCCCACTCACTCCAGTCAACTCCACTTGCTCAGTCCTTGCTCCTGTTTATTATACATAAGTACACTGTAGCTGTCTTCAGACATGCCATTCCCATTATGGGTGGTTGTGAGCCACCAGGTGGTTGCTGGGATTTGAACTCAGGACCTTCAGAAGAGCAGTAAGTGCTCTTACCCACTGAGCCATCTTGCCAGCCCTCGTATCTGAAAAATTTAAACATGCAATGATAATCACAACAGTACCAGACTGTCTATTAGCGACAAAGTCTAATTTCATTACAGTTATTATGCACAGGTGCGGCCCACCAGCCTGGTTTTATGTGGTGCTGGGTGCTGAACCTCAGGCCTCGTGCATGCTCACCAAGAACATAACTTTCATAATCATATTTACAATTTTTTATTTCAAGCTAGAGGAACAGCTCAGCACTTACGAGTCCTGGCTCCCCCCCCCCACCCCGAGGACATGGGTTCAGTTCCCAGCACCCACATACCAGCTCACAACCACCTGCAAGTCCAGTTCCTGGAGAGAATGATGCCCAATTCTGGCCTCTGAAGGCCTGTGACAAAGAGACATGCACATAGGTAAAACACCTATATACATAAAATAATAACGTTTTCATGGTTATTTGTTACTATTGCCACCTAAAGCTAACTTTATAATCATCTTTTCATTTTCTAAAGCCACCGTGTATCCACGTGGGGGGCAGAAGACAACCCTGGGGGGTCATTCTGTTCTGACAGCCTTTTGTGAGTTCCAGGGATGAAATCCAGGTCACCTGGCTTGTGTGACAAGTGCCAGTAAGTAATGTAGCCCTACTGGGGTCTGTTAAGCTGTTCTGAGGCAGCCCTCGCCATCCTACAAGTCTGTGCACCAATATGGTTGCCTCGGAATCCCACACTCCTGCTTAGCTATCTGAGAGGTGAAAATGTAAGAGTAAGCCACCAAGGCTGGTGTTTGCTTTGAGTCAGGGTTTTATGTCTGGTCAATAACGGCCCACCAAGTACTGAGAATTATGGGCATTGCCACAGGCAGAGCTCCTGGCTAGCTTAATAAACAACTACCCTGCAAAGTATTTAAAAATAAAAATTCTGCCAGATTAAAACTAAGATTCAGGCAAAGACATGAAGCTGCAGGGCAGGGTGCCCAGAGACTGTGGGAGTCTAAACACAGCCAAGTCTAGGTTTCAAATCCTTCTCACTCTGCATCTCTGATGCCACACACACCATGGAGACTCTCCTTCCTGTTGCTACAGATGCTTAAGAATGAAGCCTACAGTGTCCAGGAAGCAGCCACACCAGGGAAATTCCCTACCAACAGACGGAATCACCTCAAAAGAGACCAGAGAAGCTTCGCTCACTGTATGGATGGTCCAGCAGCATCTAGCCATGGCCACAGGCTGATTCCCAGTGACAGCTCCCTCACCTCCACACTCACCAGGGAAGAGGCAAATGTTCTTAACACCCACCTTCCTCTCCCTTCCCCATCATCAATCACATGCTTTTATTTATTTATTTATAAGACTTATTTTATTTATTTCAGGTATATGAGTACACTGTAGCTGTCTTCAGACACACCAGAAGAGGGAATTGGATCCTATTACTGATGGTTGTGAGCCACCATATGGTTGCTGGGATTTGAACTCAGGACCTCTGGAAGAGCAGTCGGTGCTCTTACCTGCTGAGCCATTTCTCCAGCCCAGTACAAACTTTTTAAACAATTACTCTTGAGAATTTCATATAATGCTTTCTGACCATATTCACCCTCTTTTCTTAAAAGCTATAAAGCAGTGGGTTTAAATTAAAGTAGCCTAAATGTGCACTAAGGAAGAATAAAGAGAACCACTTTCCCTCACGCCCCTGCCTTTCCTCAGGAGTTGCTGGCTGCAGGCAGTGTGTGCATCTAGACCTTTCTTTATGAGCATCAACCCGACATTTGTGTGAGCCCAAGTGCTTTCTCATTCCCAACTTAAGAATCAACACAATTTTATTTTCAGCTTAAAGTTTTAATTTTAGATTTATACTTATAATTCTAGCACTGATTACTTTAACTTCAAGGCCTGTCTGGGTTATATAGTGAAGCCATACTTCAAAAACTAAAACAGAACAAAAACATTAGTTTGTAAACCATTTCACAGATCCTTGTCTGTGTGTCTGCTCCAGGCTCACTAAGTACACAGTCTCCAGTTTCCAGCAGTGGGATGAACAGCACATAGCATCCGGTCGCCGACACTCTTTCACAGGCTAGTTACAAACCTGATAAGCTTCTAAAGCCTGGTCTGCAGTGCTAGCGGCAGATGCCAAGTCCTTGTGCACACTGGCGAGTCCCTGAACACCGAGCTATCTCAGTGCATGATGGGTTTCTTTTAACGATGATAGTTAATGACTGCATGCCTACAGACAAATGTTCTGCTAATCTTTAAAAAAAAGACTGGATTGCTGTGCACTACCCTAAAAATAGCAAGCAAGGAAGCCAAGGGTAGATGTATTTTCCAATGCAGTATTTATAGGCATTACAGGCCCCTCCCACATGCACTTACTATGAAGCGTATGTGTCTGCTGGCTGGGCACACAGCTCCCTGCAGCCCTGCAGCCGCCGCCACCATAGCGGGTCTTCGTTGGACCCAAGTGTATCATTAGGGGGCTGGCAGTCTAGGGTAGAACTGCTCTCTTCCTCTCCAAACAAAGGGGGCAGGGGAGGGCTAACCTCTGGCACACTGCTCTGTGGTGCCACACTAAGCAACATGTACATTCTTAGACCATGTGGCAGTTCCATGGTGGGGACTGAGCCTGTGAAATCACAGAAACAATCAGAAAAGCGGCCTTCGCAGCAGTGTGACCTGGAGGAAGGCTCCCGAATGTTCAACTTCCTTCTGCAGAGTTCAGAGTGGGTGGGGATGGAGCCCACCGACCGTCCTTCAGCCAGCTTCAAACAGCCCAGTCTACACATGCGGAGCTTCCTCCTTAGCTACTTACCAAGAGCAGGAGGACCTGACCCCAGCCCCTCACCGAAGCCACTTAAGTGCTCTAGCACTGAGCTAACACACCCAGGCCCGAACCTCAAGTGAAGGATCATAGGTACATGTACCCCCAACCCAAAACTTTATGTCAAGGGGAAACGGTGAAGCCTGAGAGCAGTCAGGGAACCATGGCTCCCAGACTAAATGTACCCCATTTTTTAATGTTCCACAACTCAACTGTTCAATTTAAGGCTTCCCTTTTCTTTAATTTTTAAAAATTTATTATTCTATGTGCATACACATACTCACATGACATGTAACACTTACGGATGTCAGGGGACAACTTCTGAGATTCAGTTCCCTCTTTCTACCCTCGGTTGGGGAATTGTACTTCAGCTGTCAGGCCTGTCAGCCCCTAGGCTCTGACCCTGCATTTGTGGACTGCCAAGAAATGCAAGCATCTCTTGCACTGCCCTCCTCCTCTGCTCCAGGGCTGGGAATCTAGGGCCTCATGAATCTGAGGTGAGCCTTCTACCATGAAACCACATCCCTTTACAGTCTTTATTTATTTTTAAAAACTATTTTTTCTTAAGGTGCTAGGGTAGAATCCAGGGCTTTGCGCATGCTAGAGCACGCTCTGCCCTGATGGATCCCTCAGGCAAACTCTGTAGGGGATTTTGGGATAGTCCAGCGTCTTACTGACTTACTGTTCATATTCAGTTCATGGGATGAAGAGGGGGGGGGGTAAAGAAAGAAGGGAAGAAAAAGAAGAGAGCGGGTAAAGAGATGGCTAAGTGTTTAAGAACACTTAATGCTCTCTTAGAGGACCTGGGTTCAGTTCCCATCACCCACATTGGTGGCTCACAACCACCTATAACTTCATTTCCAGAGGAATGATGCTATCTTTTAATGTCTGTGGGATCAGGCACATAAAACACATGAAGACACATACACAATTTACTGTTTGTTTTGTTGTTTTCAAGACAGGGTTTGTTTGTGTATCTTTGGCTGCCACCAGAGCACTGAAATTAAAGGTGTGTGTCACCACTGCCTGACACTATCTATCTATCTATCTATCTATCTATCTATCTATCTATCTATCTATTTAGGTTTTTTGAGACAGGGTATCTCTGTGTAGCCCTGGCTGTCCTGGAACTCACTCTGTAGACCAGGCTGGCCTCGAACTCAGAAATCTGCCTGCCTCTGCCTCCCAAGTGCTGGGATTAAAGGTATGCGCCACCAACGCCCGGCTCACAATTTATTTATTTATTTATTTATTTATTTATTTATTTATTTTTTAAAAAGATTTATTTATTTATTATATGTAAGTACACTGTAGCTGTCTTCAGACACTCCAGAAGAGGGCGCCAGATCTCATTACGGATGGTTGTGAGCCACCATGTGGTTGCTGGGATTTGAACTCTGGACCTTTGGAAGAGCAGTAGGGTGCTCTTACCCACTGAGCCATCTCACCAGCCCACAATTTATTTTTTGAAAGAAGGCAGGACGTGTGTGCTGGTATTGATTTCTTCATTATTATTAATTTTGATTTCTTCATTAAGACTTTAAGCCTTTCTCACAAAACCAAACCAACCAAGGCATGCTGGAACAGTAGGGAGGTAGAGGCAGGTAGGTTTCTATGAGGCCAGCCTGGTCTACAGAGCAAGCTTAGAAGGAACAACAGCTACATAGTGAGACCCTCTCCTCTTCATCACCCCCCTAAAATTCCAAATTGAAATGGTTCTTGAGACAAGCAGGCAAGCTCTTTGCTTAGGGGAACCATAAAATCTGACTTACGGATGTGGTTTCATTTCTATGTAATTCTTGGGGATGAAGCCATCTTTCCCATTGAGTTCTGCCTTATACCAGTTCTGATCACATTCTTCATTCAAAACCTGAAAAATAGTAAGACAAAAAAAAAAAGATCAATCGTTTCTTCCTATTATAAGAGGAGTACTACTCCCCTATTGTACCGTCAGAGATAATTATGTTGTCTGGGCTTGTGGAAGGCTTATTTGAGAATCAGAATTCTTTTAATTTCAACAGCCAACATGCTAAACTGTGAAAGTTATAGAAAAAGAAACTCTAGAAAGGAAAGGTCAGACTTTTTTCTCAACACCTAGAATTAAACCCTCAATGGGAGGGCAGAAGGAAGGGCGTAACAGATCAGTGTTTTCTTAAGGCGGCTTCTCTAGCAGACAGAGAAGCTGGTGTCAAGAGAGCAGAGGGAGCCCAAGCCACGTGTAAATCCCCAACCCCAGGCCTCCAGCAGCTTCTCTAGGTCTCCCATCAAGCAGCTCCAAGCACTGCTGCTCACAAACGCATCCAGGGACCAATGTATAGGAACCTATTCTAATGAGCGGGTAAGCAAATCCTACAACCCCGTGTTCAGGTCAGGCTCCTGGAGGCGGACCAACCAGCAGAACTCAGGCCCAAGACTCCAAACAACAGAGGGCAGAGAGTGGAAGGCTAGCCTTTTTTTTTTTTTTAAAGACAGTCTTGTGCAGCCTAGGTTAAACTAGAACCTTGTGGCTGGTGGTGGTGGTGGTGGGGAACCTTGAATTTCTGATCCTACTCCTTCCATCTCCCAAGTGCTATGATCACAAGCTGTTTGGGTTGGCTTTGAGATTGAGGTTCACCTTGTAGAACAGGCTGGTTAAAACTCCCAATTCTCACCCTCCCAAATTCTAGGATTACAGGTGTGGACCGCCATGCTTGGTTTAAAGTTGGTATTAAGAAAGAAAATGGAGCTGGGTGGTGCCCCAGCACTCCAGACACAGAGTCAGAAGGATCTCTGTGAGTCTGAGGCCAGCCAGGGTACACAGAGAAACCCTGTCTTAATATATAGAGACGTGTGTGTGTGTGTGAGTGCGCACATGCGCTTCCATCGCCAATTCTAGAAATTAAGAGTAGAAGTGTCGGGTGTGGTGGCGCATGCCTTCCTTTAATCCCAGCACTCAGGAGGCAGACAGAGGCCGGCGGATTTCTGAGCCTGGTCAACAAAGTGAGTTCCAGGACAGCCAGGGCTATACAGAGAAACCCTGTCTTGAAAAACAACAACAACAAAAAACCCCAAACAAACAAACAAACAAAAGAGTAGAAGCAGTCAGTTTGCTGAAAGTTTTGAGGTCCCCAAAAGAAAGAATGAAGAGAAAACAGTGGTGCGCATTCACCTCCAAATGGGAGCAAAGGAAATGCTGACTGAGGCAGTGGTAATCAGTACAAACTACACCATGAAGTTGTAAAAGGAAGTTGGTAAGATTTTCTTTACAAAGTGACTTTTAAATGCTGACGATCAGTCAAGCTAGAAATCAGAAGCTTGAACCTGAACGTGACATTTTAAAGTGACATACAACATCCAAAGGGGCAACAAGCCGTCAGTGGCAGCGGCACTGCACCGTGCACCTCAAGAAGATGGCACGAGGAGGAGCCTCATCACGGTGCTGGTGCTGCCCTCGGGCCTTGCTGGCCATTTCAGTCACAGGACGTCACTGGCTTTCAGGCCCTGTGGTGGCACAGGCACTGCATCCCAGCACTCAGAAGGCAAAGGCTGATTTCTAGGAGTCTGAGACCAGCCAGAGCCACACAGTGAGACCCTTGTCCCCAAAAAACAAAACAAAGTTAACATGGCCAGTTTTGGAAATGCTAATAAACTAACAGTAAACACTCAACTCAAGAGAGCCTCTTATGCTAAATTCTCTCTCTGAAGGTCTAGGCCTATGAGTGAATTCTCACAGGCACAAGCTTTTGTTGTGCAAACCTCGTTCCTTGATTTAAAATTACTGGGTAAATAAAATTGGCTACAACCAATTACTGGATGGATTAGAGATAGATAGGTTTTGAGTTACCTGGTTTGGGAAGAGGAGAGAGAGACCAGGAGGAGGAGAAAGAAGAGGGGGAGGAGGAAGCCACCAGAGGAGATGGATCATAAGCCAGGGGAAGCAGCAAGCCCCTGGGGACACTGCTGGGGAGGTACCAGGCCAGCAGTTACAATAGTATCTCAGGGGTGACCCCCCTCCTCCAGTAATTGTCAGAGCCAAATACCCAGAGTCTGAGCCTCACTCATTTGTAGGCTGTCAGGGACAAGCTAAAGGTGGCCTCACACACCACAGTGTAGGAGTACCGCATTAATTACTACCGTTTTATTCCACAGGGGTTTATAGCCTTAGCTGGCCTTGAACTATGACCCTCAGGCTGGTCCTAAGGACAATCTTATGTCAGCCTCCTGTATACTGGAATTAGAGGGATAAGCTACCACACCAAATTTAAAACTTGTTCCCCCCCCCCTTAAACAAACAAACATTTACGAGCTGGTGAGATGGCTCAGTGCAAGCCTGATGAGGTGAAGCTCCAGAACCCGGGGTAAAGAGAACTCAATGGCTTCAATCCCAGCACTGGAGCAGACACAGGCAGATCTCTGGAAGTTAAAGATCAGCCTATAGAGTGAGTTCCAGAAAACCCAAACAAAAACAAAACAAAACTAAGAGAACCAAATACCTACAGCTGTTCTCCATACACACAACCACACCCACACACATACAATAATAGAAATTAAGAACAGGGGTGGGTCTGCGCATGGTGTGCTAGTGCACACCTTTAATCCCAGCATTTAGGAGGCAGAGGCAGGTAAATCTCTGAATTTGAGGCCAGCCTAATAATCTACACTAAAGCCCCGGACAGCCAGAGCTACACAGAGAAACCCTGTGAAAAAAGAAAAGAGGGGGACTAGGGACTGGACACTGGACTAGGCTCCTGACCACAACACCGATCTATGAAGCTGAGTTCTCTGAAGCCCACCACGAGAGGCACTACTTTCTTTTCTTTCTTCTTTTTATTTAAAAAAAAAAATCAAGAAAAGTAAAGGAAAAAAAAGTTGCTTAAGGCAAGTACTATTGTCAACCAAAAATAAGGGCTTGTCTGGTAATGACAAAGCAGTAAGCAAGCTTGGGCAATGGAGCAAACCCACTCACTCTGGAGTTGAGGAAAGCCAATAAGCAGGCTGACAAGGCACTGACTGTGACCTTTGTACATTATTAAAGAGTAAGGGATTCACTTAGCAAAGGCCAGTTTGACTGCACCAGAGCCTTGTTAAAAACAAAAACCAAAGCAGGGCGTGGTGGCTCACGCCTTTAATCCCAGGACTCGGGAGGCAGAGGCAGGCGGATTTCTGAGTTCGAGGCCAGCCTGGTCTACAAAGTGAGTTCCAGGACAGCCAGGGCTACACAGAGAAACCCTGTCTCGAAAAAACAAAAAACAAAACAAAAAAAAAAACCAAAAAACAAGAAGACACCCACAGTATGCCAAGAGTCCCCAAAGCTGCGTGTTCTTACTGCCAACTATCAAGATAGAGAAGCCACTTCCCCTAAAAAGTATCCTCCTGCTAAAGCATGAGATACCAAGGCAACTCCCAGATCTGGAGATGGTTTCCAGCCATGGTTTCCCATCTACAGCACTGAACTGTCACTGGTACATTACACCTCTGTCGCCCAGACAGCAGGGAGTACGATGCCTGGCACCAAGCATGACTACAGTTCTGGAGACACCAAACAATCTGGGTCCTGCTCTGTATCTGTACATTAGAATGCAGGGACAGCTGGCTCTGTGGGAAGAGAACAGGAGAAGTCACTGGGAGACTGAGGTCAGGACTTCCTACTTTATGCATCGAACAGCTTTTACAGGGAAGCTGGACATCAAAATAATATTAACCCAAAAAGTAACTTTCACAAGAATCTGTAACTCCGCCGGGCGTGGTGGCGCACACCTTTAATCCCAGCACTTGGGAGGCAGAGGCAGGCGAATTTCTGAGTTCGAGGCCAGCCTGGTCTACAGAGTGAGTTCCAAGACAGCCAGGGCTACACAGAAAAACCCTGTCTCGAAAAACCAGAGTCTGTAACTCCAGTTCTAAGAGTCAATGCTGTCTTCTAGAGTCTGCTGTAACCAGGTATGAATGTGGAACACAGACACACATGCAGGCAAAACACACATAAACAAATGAATGAACAAATGGGGGGAGGGGCCGAGAGCACTCATCTTTTTTGATATGTGGGTGTCAAGTTAAGTGGCAGTAGAAGATGTTGGGGTCAGGTCTCATCTTCTAGAGCCGGAGTTACAGGGAGTTGTGAACAGACCAATATGAGTGCAGTGGGTCAAACTGACTGACACACACACACACACACACACACGCATGCTCTCTCTCTCTCTCTCTCTCTCTCTCTCTCTCTCTCTCTCTCTCTCTCTCTCTCTCTCTTTCTCTTTCTCTCCTGCCGAGCCACCATTTCTCTAGCCCCACAAATTAACTTTTGGTTGCTCGTTTCTTGAGAAAGGGACTCTTCTATATAGCCTGGTTGCCTGGAACTCATCCACAGACGAAGCTGGTCTCAAAAAGAGGCCCTCCTACAATGCCCAGCTCCAAGTTAAATTTTATCCAAAAAATTAAATACACCAGCAAAAGGCTATAAAGTGAACATGAGTTTCAAGTATCATGTGTGTGTGTGTGTGAGTGAGAGAGAGAGAGAGAGAGAGACAGACAGACAGAGACAGAGAGACATAGAGAAAGCGCGTGAGACAGGCGCCCTGAACGCTCACAGCCCTTATAGACCACGTCTGCAGCTTGGTCTGAGCTCCGAGACTGAGAACTGTCTCTCCTACCCTTTCTTTCCCTGCAGAAGGCACTTAGGGGATGGCTCATCTATCTTCTCAGAAGCCCACACACTCAGCTCCACTCTATTCCAGGGAGTCTCTCTAGCAAGTACTCACAGCTGCATTTGTCTAGCCTCTGTACTGCTTAGACTTATGACTCAACACACACACACACACACACACACACACACACACACACACGCTCAACAGAAGCCAACTGATCAAGAGATGAGATTGTAAAAGGAGGAAGAGCCAGTTTTAGTGAAGGACTTGTCCCACTCCCCAGAGCCCCTTCCAGAGACTCCTTGGCTATGTTAGCTCAAATCAAGAAGACACTTAAGAAAAGGGTGAGACTATTTGGAGCGCATATGGTAGAGACACCAAGGTGGGACTGGCGTGTTTCCTCTACTGGTGCTGAACTGGGTATGTTGTTTGTAGAAATTCAGTTATGACATAAATTCTGCTCTGTGTATTACATCCTAATCAAAGTTACAAGTGGGCCAGTAAGATGGCTCAGTGGGCAAAGACACCGGAAGCCAAGCCTTCTAACCTAAGTTCTATCCTCAGGACCCACGTGGTAGAAAGAAAGCGCTGACCATCAAGAGTTGTCCTCTGACTTTCACATACACACTGTGGTACTCAGATGTATGCACACACACACACACACACACACACACACACACAGTGAAAATTTCAACAACCTCTGTTGGTGAAACATAACAATATCACCATAATGGCACTGTGTGTACCAAGTAACATTTTTGAAGCTCTTTTTGTTTTTGTTTTTGTTCTGAGGCAAGGTTTCTCTGTATAACCCTGGCTGCCCTGGAACTCTGTAGAGCAGGCTGGCCTCACTCACAGATCTGCCTGCCTCTGCCTCCTGAGTACTGGAATTAAAGGAGACAGAGGCAGGCAGATCTATGAGTTCGAGGCCAGCCTGGCCTACAGAGTGAGTTGCAGGACAGCCAGGGCCACACAGAAAATCCCTGTCTCAAAAAAAAAAAAAAAAAAAAATCAAACCAACCAACCAACCAAACAAATAAACCACCATTTAAACTTTTAATCTATAAAAACTAAAAGTAACAGCTACAGCTAATCCTTGAAGAAATTTAACAACAGAAGTTCAATCTAGGTATTGACAAAGCAACCAATTAAGCAACCCCAACAGAAGAATACTTAGTACCGTGACGTCTAGAGATACTTACTGTATGCTCACCCACACATGCGCTCACAGTCACAGACGTGCGGAGACGAGGGGGACATTAGCATCTTCCCTTACCAACTGTCCTCTCACTCCTCTTAGATAGGGGTCTCACTGTAACGGAAGTGGACCATCTTAGCTAGGCTGGCTGTTGGGACCAGCAAGACCCTGATCTTACTGTTGCATTGACCAGTGCTGGGGTTCTAGGCACACATAGCAATAGCAATGCCTAACCTTTTATGCGTGTGCTGGAGGATTTGAACTCTGGCTCTTGGGCTTGCTGAGCCGTCTCCCCAGCCTCACCTAGCATACACTGGCAACAGAACTCAAACACTCTTTGTAAAGGTGCTTTTTTTTTTTTTTAAACCTTGCAAACTCTATTGGCCCCTCTCAAAAGTAAAAATCTTGAGAGCTATTAAAAATTAGTTGCTTTCATGGCTGGAGGGATGGCTCATTGGTTATGAACACCGATCTTCTAGAGGTCCTGAGTTCAATTCCCAGCAACCACAGGTGGCTCACAACCATCTGTAATGGGGATCCAATACTCTCTTCTGGTGTGTCTGAAGACAGCGACAGTGCACTCACATGCAGGAAATAAATAAATAAAACCTTAAAAAAAAAAAAAGCGTTGCTTTCAGTTGCTGCACACGTTACACAGGAACGACAGAGCTCACCAAGCTCCCGACAGCAGGGCACTGACTCAGCCTTGGGCCACCCTGAGTAAGGGCCTTGCAGTCACCACATCCATCTGCTGCAGGTTTGCTCAGCAGAAGTATCTTGGCCACACTGCCTGTTACCCTGTGTGCCAAACCATGAAAAACACCCACACTGCACATAAGTCATTATGAACCTTTTCTATTTTGTTCTTTCTTCCTCTACCCCCAGCCCTCAAGACAGAGTCTTGCTATGCACCATAAAAAAGCTTTGCACTCAAGATCCTGTTGTTGTCTGTGTCCTAGTGCTAGGATTACAGTTTCAAGTCTATTATTCACAACACTCTGATCACTTTGGAGCATCAAGTGATAAGGAACTTAGAAAAACTGGCTAAGAAAGGTTCCTGGCTCCACGGAAGCTTCTGTCTGCTTCCTACACATGCAAAGGTCGACACCTCCAGTCTGCCTTGCAGGGACTCTTAGGACAGCTGCTACAAGTCCACAGCTGTGAGAAGATGGCCGATCAGTTGTGCCAGCCCTTTCATGAAATTAAGTAAAACAAACAAAAAATTGATAAAATTATATTGATAGTTTTTCTCCCAAACTATGTTGTTTTATTAAACAATTTTCAGTAACCTATTCACTAAAATAGGTTAATGATGCAACGCTACCCAATAAAGAAAGAAGGGCGCCCAGGAAGGTGGTATAACACCCCCCCCCAAACTCCTACTGTTAAAATAATTTTTGGTGTTTCCCTCACAACAGTCAAGTTCCTAAAGCAGCCCACTTAGCTGGGTTCAGTCCAGCAAGGCCCACCAATATTCAGGCATCGAGGGGCAAGACTGAACTGGCCCCACAGGCTCATGTATTCATGGTTGGTCAGCAGGGAGTGGCAGCACTTGAGAAGGATGAGGAGGTGTGGCCTTGTAGGAGGAAATGTGTTTCTGGGGTGGGCTTTGAGGTTTCAAAGGCTCAAGCCAGACCCAGTGTTGCTCGGTTTCTGCTTTCTTTCTGCTGCGTCTGGATCAGGTCGGATGTTGACCTCTCAGCTCCTCCAGCATCATGTCTCCCTGTCACCTTGCTTCCCACCATGATGATAATGAACCAAACCTCTGAACTGTAAGCCAGACCCAATTAGAAGCTTTCTTTTATAAGAGTTGCTGTGGTCACAGTGTCTCTTCACAGCAGTGGAACACTGACCAAGCCTCCCATTTTACCCACTAACTCTCCAAATGAGCCCTTAGTTCAGGCAAACCAGTCAACTCAGCAATCTGTAAGCAAACAGCACCTCCATTCTGTCTTGTGCTGTGGCTTCCTTGTTCTTATCCAGTTAGTTCTTGCCAGATGCATTTCAGAGCTCATAAAACATTAGCTAGCCTTCTCTCCCAGCTTTAGTTTCACAGTATTTAGTTAAGGATTAGTTAGTAACAACACAAAAGTTTAGAATGTACCACTACTCTGTAATGTGTATTGGCTCAACACCCAATGCTCAACTGGGTTTCTCTCAGAGTGGCATATGGTGTATGCTGAGGTAATGACTTGTATATGTGGGCTTTGCTCTGAGTGGTGCCCATAGCTCAAAAGAGCAGAGGCACCCATGGATTCCCAGAAGATCAGCACATACTCTTCACTAGTTGACAAGAAACAAGAATCACTTTTCTGGGAGCAGGCGTGGGTAGGTGGAGGATTTTGAGACAGAGTCTTACTATGTGGCCCAGGTTGGCCCTAAACTCCAGCACTTTTCTTGCCTCATTCTCTCAGGCGCAGGGCCCCAGGGCCACATAAACCACCATGACCAGCAGAACCGCTTACATCCTAGAAAGAAGACAGATCCCCTAAAGTGTTCCAAAGACAGGTAATCAGCCTGCTTGCCATTCTCAAAAGGTCACCAAGTACCTCAAAGTGGGAAGACACAGAATCACGTCAGCCTGCTCGTGTGCACTGTCTCGGAGACAGGAAGGCTTCAGGATGGATGTGTGAGTGCAGAAGGGACAAGTGACCACGACATGGATAAAGGAGGCAGTGTCTGATTAGGGCAGAGGAAGTGTGTTGGTGTCTAGAGTTCTAACGCCACTCCCTTCTTGGGGGCTTCCTGGGCAGTGAAGATGCCATCTTCTATGGGCATGTGTAAGCTGTGACTAGCTTTTGCAGTTTTTCCTTTTTCACTGTTAAGAGGGCCGTACACAGGCTGGCCTGACACTGCGCTACATCCCCCACCTACACCCTGTATTTTATAGCTACCATTCTCCCAGAAACAGTCTCCATTAACAGTCTGAAAGACTTGGGAGCTATAGTTTTCCACTGAATTGTGACAAGATTGATGCAGAGATAAACGCACTTCGGATGCCCAAAAGTCATCACATTAGAAGCTCAGGACCACATAGGCATCTTCAAAATATAAGGGCCCCTTAAGTAGTTCAAAAACAGCCAGTGATAATCCGAGCATTCAGGAGGCCGAAAAAGGTGGATCACTGAGTTCAAGGCCAGCCTGGTCTACAGAATGAGTTTCAGGACAGCCAGGGCTACATAGAGGAAACCCGTCTCTAAAACAAGCAAGCAAACAAAACAATAACAACAACAAAAGAAGTTCAAAGATGTCAGAGTTGAACAATTAAGAGCCACTACCATTACTAGAAGATCATGAGGCAAGTGGGCAGCAGGCCCTGTCGGGAGTCCACTATCACCCAGAGAAGTGATGAAGTGATTACTGACATCAAGACAGGCGGGATGCAGGAGCTGGGGTTTGAGTATGTGCTCTCCATTTCACCTCGCTACAGACTGGAGAGAGAAAAGTGGTAGTGGTGTGTGTGTGTGTGTGTTTTGGGTTAGGAGACTAACATTACACTTTCTTGCTGTCTCTGAGCTGTCCTGCACTGTTTTTTTTTTTTGTTTGTTTTTTCAAGACAGGGTCTCTCTGTGTAGCCCTGGCTGTCCTGGAGCTCACTTTGTAGACCAGGCTTTGAGTCCTTGAACTCAAATCCGCCTGCTTCTGCCTCCCGAGAGCTGGGATTAAAGGCGTGCGCCACTTGGGGACGTTGACTTCATATTAAGAAATATAAAAAGGCCTGAGGCTTTTCCTCTCCCTTGTGAGTACCTTTTGTGTTGCATCAGGCCAGCCCTGGGCCTCTCTTTAACAGCGGGTGAGCTCAGAAGCCCTGTGGCCCTCCCGTTTGAGTTTTAGGATATCATTAAAATAAGCCTCCTAACAAAAAAACAAAAAACAAAATAAAAACAAAACAAAAACCACCACCACCAAATCACAGTGTATTACAGAGTATTTCTTTTTTTTTTTTTTTGGTTTTTCGAGACAGGGTTTCTCTGTGTAGCCCCGGCTGTCCTGGAGCTCACTCTGTAGACCAGGCTGGCCTCGAACTCAGAAATCCGCCTGCCTCTGCCTCCCGAGTGCTGGGATTAAAGGCGTGCGCCACCACGCCCGGCTTACAGAGTATTTCTTTCTTCAAGAAACTAGTACTCAAAATATAAACTGTTATCTCCCTCAACTCCTCCTGTTGTCACTTAGGAAAGCTGCTCATGATATTTTGACAAAATAGGACAATTGTTCACTTTCTGTGATTTTAGTCTACACAGACAAATCTGCAGCCAGTGAAGCCCAAATGCTCAAACACCACAGAACAGACTTTTACAAAGCCTTTCCACTTAAAGTAACTGCCTTTGGTGGTGTGGGGTTTTGTTTGTTTTTGTTTTTACCTGAAAGGCCTGTTACTGGGTAGATTGCTTTCACAATGTTCCAACTTCAACTGCAGCAGTGGGGGAAAGGGGAGCAAGGCACAAAGGAGACAGCGACACAGAGAATTATCTAGGAGCTTCAAGAGGACAAAGTGGACACTGGGAACCCCTGGGAGCTGGGGCCACAGAGCTCAGTCACAGACTGGCTGCCTGGAGTGCTCCAGACACTCTGTCCAATCTTGCCACAGCTTGTACTAGACAGGCTCTGCACAACCCACTGTCACACCAGACTGAGGGGACTAACAGAAGGGACACCCTCCCAGGGTTCTAGACTCACATGCTGCCAGGTGTCCCAGGTAGGGTGCTACAGTCATGGTTGCCATAGCCTCACCAAGAAAGCCCATCCCAAAGGTCAACTAAACCGCATCTGTTCCTCTGCCCAGTCCACCCAAAGCCAGTGAGCAGAGCAGAGGCTGTGTGCAAACTCCCAGCTGTCAAGCAAGGGGAAGGACAGACCTCTTGGCCAAAGTTAGCAGTAAAGATTCCTTAATGAAGGGCTGGTGAGATGGCTCAGTGGGTAAGAGCACCCGACTGCTCTTCCGAAGGTCCAGAGCCGGGCATGGTGGTCCACGCCTTTAATCCCAGCACTCGGGAGGCAGAGGCAGGCCTGGTCTACAGAGTGAGTTCAGGACAGCCAGGACTACACAGAGAAACCCTGTCTTGAAAAAAACAAAAAAGAAAAAAGAAACTGCTATATAGCCAGACATGGTTGCACTTTTTTTTGGGGTAACAATCCCAGTACTTGAGAGGCAGTAGAGTAAGTGGATCTCTATGAGCTATAAGCCAGGAAGAACTACATAGTAAGCTGTCAAAAAAAAAAAATTAGAAACCAGCTGTGTACTGGTGACATACACCTTTCATTACCAGCAGTTAGGAGGCAGGGGCAGGCAGCTATCTAAACCCAAGGCCAGCCTGGTCTACATAGTGAGTTCTAGGACAGCCAGGGCTACATAGTGAAACACAGTATCAAAAGAACAAACAAACATAATAAATAAAAATTAAAAATATGTGTAGATTTAAAAAAAAAAACAAAAAAAACCCTCTCTATTTCTACAAATAAGCAAATGGCATCCTCTTTTGGGCCCTGGGTCTGTATGAACCACCAATGGCTCCCCGTGTTGTCAGTGTCAGTGTCTCCATCTCCTGACGGTTATAGTCCCGTCCATCTGTGGGCTGGAAATTCTACCCCATTTCCCTGCCCACAGCCCCCACCCCGTAAGGTCCCTAGAGTAACCCTGCCTCCACCTGGCAGTAGTAGACCATGGTATCTTCTAGAAGGCAGTGAGGTACAATTGTAAAAGTGATGTTTGCTATGGGGCAGGGCAGTATTCGACTTCTAGAGGAAAACTATAAAGACGATTTAAGAGGTCCTCAACTCTTGAGACAGGGGTCTTTCTCTGTTCCCTAGGCTGGCCTTGAACTCCAGACTCAAGCCATCCTCAGGCCTCATTCTCCTGAGCAGAGTTGGGACTTCTCAAGCAGTTCCCATATCCAACCATGTTGGGGGGGGGGGGCGGGGGGAGGGGAGACACTGTAGCTAAGCATGGCAGCTCCCTGGGTGGTGAGATAGGAACACTAAGGCCAGGAGTTCAAGGCCAGTCTGGGAACCAGGTGAGTGAGACTCCTTCCTCTCCGGCTCCCTTGCTGTTTCCTGCTGGGAACTGAGCCCAGGACCTGCCACAAGGCAAGAAGCACTGTATCCTTGGGGTATTTTTCCAGCCCCAACACCTTGTTTTGTCTTACAAGAACAAACAAACAAACAAACCTAAAAATCAAGTTGGTAAGTGGTTGAGGGTACAAAGACTTGGAAAGTGTAACCCGGCCGGCTATTAAGGGACTGCTACAACTACATTAGCCATCTCCTCTGAACTATACTTTAGCTAACATTTAATTGTCTAACACACTGAAAAGGTTTGTTTAGGAAACTACAATGGCAATGAGGAAGAAGAAAAGCCAATCCTAGCTCTCAGAAGTACTCGTGAATGTGAAAAATAAAAGAATAAACAATGAGATAAAGGAATTACTGAGTCTGAGCTGAACATGAATTCAGATTAATGACACCAAATCAGCCACATGCAGGAACAAACTGAAGTAGCCAAAAACAGAGCAAGACAAGGGCAGAGCGGCTCAGGCCCAGTGAGCGAGGAGTCCAGGAGGCTGCGCAGCCTCCCATCTAACTCGCACCTTCATGCTGGGCTGGGCACCAACCATAAGATTAGTTTTTGTTGCTACTTTATAACTAAATTTTTGCTACTGATATAAGAAATAATGTAACTGCCTGGCAGTAGTGGCTAATCCCAGCACTTGGGAGGCAGAGGCAGGCGGATTTCTGGGTTCGAGGCCAGCCTGGTCTACAGAGTGAGTTCCAGGACAGCCAGGGCTACACAGAGAAGCCAAAGAAGAAAAGAAAGGAAATAATGTAACTATCTGTGTTTTCTGATGGTCTTGGACCACCCTGAAAGAGTTGCTTGGCATCTCTCCAATAGGGTCACCACCCCCAGGTTAAGAGCTGCTGCTCTGGTACACAGCTGTCTGACCACACTCTGTGTGCTGCTCTCAGCCAGGTTACACACAGCCCTGCTGTGATAGAGCCACTCAGGGTTTGCATGCCTTTGGACAGCTGGCTGTGACTGCATCAAGCAGCCAACAGCTCTTACAAATAAATGATCAACTGGTAATGTCACTCCATTGCAGAGGCTCCTGCCTAACAGACAGGCTGTCCGTCTTGCACCCACCACAAGGGCACCATCGCCTGCAGGCCAGGCTGGATGAAGGAGCTCACTTTAGATTTGTCTCCACCATTCAGACAACTAAGAGTCCTGTGACGACACAGACAAACAGGGAAATAGATCAAGTCAGTAGCGTGGCAAGTGCTGTAGGAGCAGTGAGCTCGGTGAGCGTGTGTGCTGTAGGAGCAGTGAGCTTGGTGAGGGTGTGTGCTGTAGGAGCAGTGAGCTCGGTGAGCGAGCGTGTGTGCTGTAGGAGCAGTGAGCTCGGTGAGCGAGCGTGTGTGCTGTAGGAGCAGTGAGCTCGGTGAGCGAGCGTGTGTGCTGTAGGAGCAGTGAGCTCGGTGAGCGTGTGTGCTGTAGGAGCAGTGAGCTTGGTGAGGGTGTGTGCTGTAGGAGCAGTGAGCTCGGTGAGCGAGCGTGTGTGCTGTAGGAGCAGTGAGCTCGGTGAGCGAGCGTGTGTGCTGTAGGAGCAGTGAGCTTGGTGAGCGAGCGTGTGTGCTGTCAGGCCTCAGGCCTGGTTTGATATCCAGACCCGTGGTGGAAGGAAAGGAACATTTCTGCGAGCTGCCCTCTGACCTGGACATGAGTATCACTGCATGTGAGTGGACATACGTGGCTCATAACTGCCTGTAACTAAAAGTGTCCCAGGGGATCTGCAGCTCTTTTATGGTTCTGAGGGCATCAGCCACGCATATGGTATACAGACATACATGCAGGCAAAATATCTATACACAAAAAATAAACAAATAAAAAAAAAAGATAATCACAACTTCAGAGGCCAGAGAGAGCTGTAAGTAAGTCCTCCCCTTGCAAGCCCTAAGCTCGGGTGCTACCCCTGACACGCACAAAAGTGGACGAGGACTGACTCCTGCCCATATCACCTCCCAAGTAATAACTGGTAAAAGAACACCTTCAATATGAGGAAGCAGGGTGTGGTGGAGAACTTCAGACCTAATCACACACAAAGATGGGAGTCAAAGAAATCTCTCCAGGACAGATGCTGTGAGGATGATTTGTCTAGTTAGGTCTGACAACGAGGACAGAGAATTTAAGTCAGAGCAAAGAGAAAGATACCAACAGAGGGAGAGGGCTGGAGAGATGGCTCCGTGGTTGAGAACACTGCTCTTCTAGAGGCCCTGAGTTCAATTCGCAGCAACCACATGGCGGTTCACAACCATCTGTAATGGGATCTCTGATGCTGTCTTCTGGTGTGTCTGAAGACAGCAACAGTGTACTCACATACATAAAATAAATCTTTTAAAAAACAACAAAACAAAACAAAACACCCAAAAAACAAGAGAAGAGTCCCTGGAAGAAGGGACATTTAGCAGAGTGGCACCAAGCTGCATCCCTGGCCCTGCACAGCCTAGGGTCTGAAATGGTAAATCTAAGTGAGCAGGCAGTGAGGAGACAGACAGGGAACTGGACCACAGTGCGCAGGCTTTAAAGGGCAGAGCGAAGACTCAGTATTTATGATGCCCCTGGCTGGCATCCGGCCACAGACCTGAGAGGGCCAAGGGTACTAGGAAGCCCAGGTTAGTAAGTAAGCTCTCACGGCAGCCAACCAGGCCAGGTGAGAAATCTCAGGTGAGGCAGCTGAGTGAAGAGCACTGGCTATTTGGTCTTCAGTTCTCAGCACCCACATCGTGGTTTACAATCCTGTGTCTACAACCTCCAGACTAAGGGCATCTGACACCTTCTGAACTTGAATGTAGTGGGCACATATGCATATACATATAGACAAAACACAAACATAAACAAATCCTAAAGTTTTTTAATAATTCTATGTGTTTTAAAGTCTCCACAGCTAACATTAAAAACACATATGCAGTGTTTAAAGAATCTAAATTTGCTTTTCTCCCCAACAACCCCTACACACCCACCCCATGATGGGGCCTGTGCCCAGGGCCTTGACCACAGCAGACAACTGCTCTGCTGCTGAGCTGGATGCGCAGCACTCTCCTCGCTTTACTCACTCACTGCCCACACACCAACTAACCCAATCCTACTTTACCTTCTGTCTGGAGTAAGGCTGTGACCCAGTGTGTTTTACTGGGATTGGTTCACAGGAGCTTGGGTGCCTGTCAGGGCCCACAGCAATGACCAGAATACGGCTCCATTCTTAGCAACCATTCACATAAAGTCTCAGGGCAGGGAAGCCCATATAAACCCTTTCCACCACACACATACTCCCCTCCTCCTCTATTTATTTACTTTATGTGTCTGAGGGCTTTGCCTGCACGGATGTATGTGCGTATGTATGTATGCATGCATACATGTATATTCACAGTGTATGTACGCATGTATGTATGCATGCATGCATGTATATTCACAGTGTATGTATGTATGTATGTATGCATGCATACATGTATATTCACAGTGCCTAAGAAGGTCAAATAAGGGCAACAGAGCCTCTGGACCTGGAGTTACAAACAAATATGAGTGCTTGGAACCAAACCCAGGACCCCTGCAAAAACAAGGGTTCTTAACCATCAAGCCATCTCTCCAGCCTTTTGACATTGCTTTAAAGAAAAAAAAAAAGATGCAGCATGCTTTGAAACGCCTTTAAAATATATCTCTGAATGCTCCACTTTAACTAATATACCCTAATTCACGTTGTGTCTTGTCACATATTTGCTCTGTTTCCAAAAAAACGGATACCCAAGGTTTGCAAGACCATGAGCACATACCCTTTTCATGAGGAAAACAGGCATGAAAATTCAGACTGTGACAACCCTTCTTCTGAGTGTCTCCGGAGGAACTGTAGACAAACATAAGTCCTGCAGGGCAAGTTAAATTACACCTCCTTTTACTGCTGAAGTAGAGGCAGCCCTGCTAATTACCACATTTAGGGCCTCCTGCAGGCAGCTGCAGGGCCAGAAGGCTTGGAAGGAACAAAGTTCCTGACAGGCTGGGGGCAGGCCAGTGGAGAACACCACACTGTACTTGGCACGTCCCAGATACAAGAAGCCTGTCTGCTCTGTCGTCTCTCTCTGAGCACCCCCACACTGGGAAGTATAGAAAACTGCACTTTGGGTGCAGAGAAATTGTCACAACCCACAGAGAAGACAAGGATCCAAAACACTAATAACAGGAGGTGTTAATGCAAATAGTGGGTGGCAAACCCTCAATTCAGGGCCACAAGAACAACAGCCTGATCTCATGTCTACCTCAGAGGGAACTGTGTGTGCTATTCCATGCGCTGGGTGGGCTGTGGTGCTCAACAGAACAGCCACAAGGCCTTAAGAGCAAAGGGTGACCAGCACCAGTAACTTCTGCTTGACTGAAATGACAAAGTAGTCTCCCAAATTACAAGGATCAGACAGAGTGTGAGCAGCTAAGATGTGACTACTGTGTCCAGCTGCTTACAACAGAACTACACTCAGCCTCTGTAATCCTTCCTCCACACAGAAAAGGGTTCAGTGCCATGAATGTCTATTTTTAGGAGACTTCATTCAGTTTTCATCATTAAGTTTATAGCCTACAGCACCAGGGGGAAAAGAGTTGATCTGGTTTGTAAAATTGTGCTTCCATGGCCTTCTGTGCTTTAAGATTTCCAATGGCCATTTTTTTTCCTGGCCTTATATTCTCAAACTATTGCCGTTTTCAGGTATGGAGTAGAATGTATTGGGATGTTAAATTTAACTTGTATTCACCTGAAGCAATTGTCTGCTAACCTAGGTCTAGTCCTGGAAGTTTCCAGCCTCTGTACAATCTAATCTAGGCCTAGAATGTTTCAGCCTCTGAGACTTGTGTAACTCACTCTTCCTAGCTCTCTCTGAACTCTGGGTGGATGATTCTACTCAGCTGTTCTGGCTCAAACTCCTCTCCAAGTTGACTGATTCAATCTGGTGTCTGTCTGTCTGTCCCTCCTGAACTGCATTGCTTGGATCCCTCTGTCTTCACATGTGTTTAGCTGCTTCTCTTCAAGCTGTCTCTAAAACTCTCTGTAAAACTGCCTCTTCCTTCTTTCTCTCTACGAGGCTCTTGCTTAAGTAGCCTCCTCTTCCTCTCTCTTCTCGTGAAAGTTGGGCATATCGTATTCTGTCAAATCTTTCTTTAATCTGTCACTTTGCCACTCAATTTTTTTTTTTTTTTTTTTTTTTTTTGGTTTTTTGAGACAGGGTTTCTCTTGTGTAGCCCTGGCTGTCCTGGAACTCACTTTGTAGACCAGGCTGGCCTCGAACTCAGAAATCCGCCTGCCTCTGCCTCCCAAGTGCTGGGATTAAAGGCATGCGCCACCACGGCCCGGCTTTGCCACTCAATTAAGACATCACTTTCAAACATGAGTCTTCCCTCTACAAACTAACTTTACCTTCATTGTTTGAGATTAAAATCGTCAATTTCCAGCAAGCACATGATAGCTCACAACCATTTGTAACGGGATCCAAGGTCCTCTTCTGATATGTCTGAAGACAGTATACTCACATATAAATAAAATAAATCTGAAAAAGAGAAGGAAGGAAGGAAGGAAGGAAGGAAGGAAGGAAGGAAGGAAGGAAGGGAGGAAGGAAGGAAGGGAGGAAGGAAGGGAGAGAGAGAGGGAGAGCGAGAAAAAGAGAAAGAGAAAGAGTATGTGCTACTGGCTGAGCCACACCATAACTAGAAACAGTTTGGTGTGATCAAATATTCTGCAACATAGTTGAAGCAAGAGGATCGCCACCACACGTTCAAGGCCAACGGGAGCTACCTAAAGACACTATCTCAGTACCAACACACACACACACACACACTTCACGCCTACATGAACTGCTGCTTCAGGGTGAGGACAAATGCTTACACATAGTTTTTGTTTTATGTTTTATTTACAATTGAGAAAATGGCTCCAACAGCTTAAATACATGTTTTCAACAGATAGTCAATACTCACCTCCAAACCGTGGAAATAGAGGTGTTTTTGTTGTTTGGGTTTTTTGTTGTTATTGTTGTTTGGTTTGGTTTTTTTTTTTTTTTTTTTTTTTGGCTTTTAAATTTTGTTTTGCTTTGTTTCAGAAAGACATGTTTCTCTATGTATCCCTGGCTGTCCTTGAACTCAAGAGATCCACCGCCTCTGTCTCTGGGTGCTGGGATTAAAGGTGTGTGCCATCACTGCCCAGTGGGAATCAGTTTTTATATATGTTTGGAACAATCTTGGTAATTTTAAGCTCATCACTACACACAGTTCTCACCACCTATACAGTAGTTCACAACTAGCTACAACTCTAGTTCCAGGTCAGAAATCCTCTTCTGGCCTCCTGGGCACTCCATGTGGTGCACAGACAGACACACAGGTGAAATACCCATATGCATAGTAAGTACATTTCAAGGGCTAAAGACATGGTTCCGAGGTTAAAAGCTCTTTTTGTCCTTGTTGAGAACCAGGTCAAATCCCAGCACCCACGGGTAGTTACAATTACCCATGGCTCCAGTTCCTGGAGAACCAACACTACCATTCATATTTGTTATATTTATCATATATATGTATATATGATACATATATACACACACATACATATATACATATATACACACATACATATATATACACACATACATATATATATATATACACACACACATATACATATATATACATATATATAAATCTAGAAAAATTTAAAGATCCTTCACAAAAATCTAAACAACAACAACAACAATACTATAAAGAAACAGTAAGTATGTACTGGAGGCTGTTCTGTGGCCTCCACACTCTGCTTTAAGCTCCAGCGTGAACATATACCCATGAAAGGACTGTGTGGCCTGGCACAGTACACCTGCAGAGTGAGTGAGTGAGTGGCAGGAAGGCTCTGGGCTGAGGTAGGAACTTACATAACCAGGCCATGCCCCATCCTAAGCCTTGCTAACAGGCTTCATTTAAAGGAGGAAGAAGGGGCTGGAAACAGTTCTGGTTCCTAGCACCAACATGTGGCTCAGCACTGCCTATAACTGCAGTCTTGGGACCCACACCCTCTTCTGATTTCCTTGGGCACAAGGCATGGCATGTATATATGCAGGCAACTGCCTACACACATAAAAGTAAACATTAAAAAAAGAGAGAGAGGGCTGGTGAGATGGCTCAGTGGGTAAGAGCACCCGACTGCTCTTCCAAAGGATCAGAGTTCAAATCCCAGCAACCACATGGTGGCTCACAACCATCCGCAACGAGATCTGGTGCCCTCTTATGGAATGTCTGAAGACAGCTACAGTGTACTTACATATAATAATAAATAAATAAATCTTTAAAAGAGAGAGAGAGAGAGAGAGAGAGAGAGAGAGAGAGAGAGAGAGAGAGAGAGAGAGAGAGAGAGAAAACAGACTAAGCTGCTAAGGGCCAGGATCAAAGAATGGCTGTGCCGTGCAAAGAGGGAGCAATGAGGCGAACAAGTGGGCCAGAGAACTTGACTTTGTTGGGTTTTCTTTTCTCTTTCTTTTTTCTTTTTTGAGTCAGTCACTCTGTAGTCCAGACTCAGAACTCAGAACAAGCCTCTTGCGTCAGGCTCCAGAAGGTAGGATTACAGTTGTAAGATGTCCATCTAGTTCCAACACGCTACTAAACATCACGTGAGTCCTGCCAGTTTGTTACCAGCTGCCTGGTTATCAGGAGGAACTGCTTCCCATGCAGGTCTAGGCTCACAGAACATGGACTATGCTTCGTGAATTTACGCATGAACTGTCTGTTTACAATGAAGGACTGTGCTAAGCATCTTGGATGCTGGTACAGAGGAACCATTCTGGAGCTCAGAGCTAAGAACAAACGAATCCAAGCCTGCCATAAACCAAGCCATCTACCTACAAGGATGATCCCAGTCAGGGACTGGTGAGATGACTCACTGGTAAAGAAAGGCATTTGCTGCCGAGCCTGAGGACCTGAGTTCAAACTCTGGAACCAACACGAAGGAAGGTCAGAGAGCCCTAAAGCTTTCTGACTGCCACACATATTCACAAACACCCCAAAGCAAGGAAATAGAGCAAATCAACAACTACAATGCAGCGGCCAACACTCACTTCCAGCTTATTGTATGGTATTTTTCATCTTATTTTCACAGACAATAAGGAGAGCACCTATAAGTTTGTTTGTTTGTTTTTTATATTTACTTCTGAGTATGAGTGTTTTGTCTGCATGGATGTATATATGTCCACTGCAAGGATGCCTGGGACCCACAAAAATTACAAGAAGTCTATCGGCTCCCTCGTAACTAGAACTGCAGGTGGCTGTGAGCTGCCATGTGGGTGGTGCTGGGATCCAACCCAAGTCTTCTCCTGAGCTGTCTTTCCTGTCCATTCATTCATTTAATTTGTTTTTTCTGGACTGGGTTTTTCTGTGTAGCCTGCCTGGCTGTCCTAGAACTCACTCTGTACACCAAGCTGGCCTTGAACTCGCAGAGAGCCCTATGCCCTCTGCCTCCCAAGTGATGGGATTAACGCGTGTTCCACTACCACCTGGCCCTTGTTTTATTTTTTAAGACAAGGTATTATTATGTAACTCTGTCTGGCCTTGAACTCAGATCTGCATGCTCTACCTACTAACTGCTGGGCTTAAATGTCTACACCATCTCTTATAAAAATCAGCTATCAAAGATATACTACCGATCTATTTATATACTGCTGGATATGTTATTTATGAGTCATTTTTCCCACCTCCAAACTCTAAGAAGCAGATTTCACCCCTTAGTGGAGAAATCAACCCTTGCCAAGAAGGCAAGCTCCGACTCACTCACTGCTGAAATTACTCAGAACACACGGGAGTCAGGAAGCATTCCTGGAGATATTTTTAAACATGCTGCTTTGACCAAGATGCTCTAGATACATGTATTGAACACTTCTCATTTTACAAGCCGAGTAAATAAGTTGCTGGGTGTGAAGACCAACGGAACAGGAACAAAAGCTCTGTCTGCCTCTCTTTTACCAGCCTATCAGGTGCACAGGCTTTGTCCTGAATTTAAATATTCTAAACTATGGGTGCCCCTACGCACATCATCAAACGTCTGAGTTCAGGAAGCAGCCAGTTGCTTCTGCTCCAGCGTGGGTACCTAAGTACAGTGGTGTGGGGGCCGATCTTCAAAAGGGCAGAACAGCCCCCCACCTCCAGTTTGGCTCACCCAGTTACTAATGTGACAACTGCTGACGGCTGAAGTACCACAATTAAATGCCAACTGCTCCCCACATGGAGGGAAGAGGGAGGAAAAAATAGTAAGTCTAGGGAATGGAGGAGAGAAAACCAGAGCTGTGTGAGACAGATAATGAAAGACAGCAGGGGACTTTATCAAAAAGTGATTGTTCTGTGTGCCCAGCAGGAAGTACAGCCGCTGCTCCCCTTCAAAAGCCTGGTGGGGCTTGTCCAGGACAGCACAATCCATACTCTACCCTCCACACAAAACAGGTTCTTAGGGGACAGGAATACTCTGCAGGCATAAAGGTGGTTTTCTAATTCAAGAGTCAAGAGACCCTTGCAAACTAAGCATACCGCCTCTACTCAATTTTCTCATCTGGGCAAAGGGTACCGTAATGTTCAGCCATACATGTGATTTCAGGTAACCCCCCCCCCTTTTTTTTTAAAGATAACCCAGGACCTCTGGAAGAGCAGTCAGTGCTTTTAACTGCTGAGCCATCTCTCCAGCCCTCAGGTAAACTCTTTTTTTTTGTTTTGTTTTTTCAAGACAGGGTTTCTCTGTGTAGCTCTGGCTGTCCTGAAACTCACTTTGTAGACCAGGCTGGCCTCAAACTCACAAAGGGGAAGTCACTCTGGTCTCCTGGGCAACAGCACTTGACGTTTTTATTTTTAATTAATTCTTTTATATGTCTGAGAGTTTCACCTGCATGAATGTTTGTGCACCACACCCGTGCTCAGCACCTTGGTATTCAAAAGAGAGTGTAGGGTCCCTGGAACAAGTCACAGACCACAGTGAGCTGCCATGTGGGTACTGGTATCGAACTTTTGTCCTCTGGGAGAACAGCCAGTGCTCTTAAGGACCAAGCCATTAGCTGCAGAACTGCCTCCTCTCAGGTACTGCATGGGCTGTGGTGAAGACGGAAAGGCAGGACCACTTGGCCATTGTTCTAGGAACCCCAAAGTACAATCACCTCAGGAACTACTTTTGCAACATGCTTGTCTACATCTCGGTCTTATGAAATCACGTGTATGAATTTCTGTTGAGTTTGTCCTATGAGGAGTGTTGTGACAGGCATAACAGAAAATTATTTAACACAGTGACGACACACCAGAGAGTCACATGATCTACTTCTGTATGAACTTCTGATGTGAGGGTAAGAAGGACTATTCCATGACACCACTCATCTCTTTCTGTCCTGTCCTGCGGTCCTCAAACATCTCTTTACCCTGTAAGTCCAGCCTCACACCTGCCACAAAGGCACTTCCTGCTGAGCCACACCACCAGCCCCAGATTCTCTCCTGGGTATCACTCAGTGACTTCACGTTAGCCAGGTGTGATGGGAGCACATGCTTATAACCCCAGTACTCAGCAAGGGAAGTCAGGTAAACTTACAGTTCAGACAGACACACACACACACAGGCTCAGCCATTTACAATCATCCCTTATTGTCCACACCCCATATAAATATGCCTAAATCTCTCCAGCTCAACTCAACAAGTATGTATACCTGCATATACATAAACACATTTGCTTGTATGTATACATGCATATATGTACGTATGTACATATTGCTCCTGTCTGACAAGCAGCTCAAGCTTAACCATACATAACCAATCGGAAAGCATGACACTGCAAAGAGTCTCCCTCCAACTGCCTTTCCCAATCGCCCTTGACTCCCTCCAAGACTAATTCCTTCTAATCCTTGAAAGTAGATGACCTGTTACATCATCTCCAAGGAAAAACACAACATTCTTAGTGATTTCCTGCCCCATCATTCTGCGGTGACAATTTCTTACTTAAAATATAAGCTTTTGTTTTTTTTAATGTGTATGTTATCATCCCTATACTTAAATTCCTTCCCTTCACATTCGACCTTTAAAGAATCAGGTCCCAGCCAAATGCAGTAAGGCATGCTCATGACCGTGCTCCTCTAAGGCAGAGGCACCAGGCTACAGTGAGACCTTTTCTTAAAGTGGGGGGCAGTGGGTACCAGGAAGCAAACCTAAAATCCTAACACTTAGGAAGCAGGAGAACCACAAGTTGAGGCACACCTGGCAACAGAGCACAACAAACAAAATAACTCAATCCAGGACCCACACCGCCTGCATGGTAAACTCCCTGGCTCCTCCAACCTTTACTACTGCTTTCCCAAAGACTGCTGCCACCCATGGCCGTCCGTGGCGTCTCTGCCTAGAATGCTGCTGTCTTTTCAGTGTGTTTGTTTAGCCATCACCCATGACACCTACTGTCACTTCTCCCTTCCAGAACCCGCATATACCACATTCAGTAAAATCAAACCAACCGTTCCACCACAGTGCATCCCCAGTCAATCTTCCTAGTGCTCCTTACCTAACTATCCACAGTTTACAGGAATGAGTTGATTTCTCTTGTGATAAAAGATAAAAATATGGGCTGGTGAGATGGCTCAGTGGGTAAGAGCACCCAACTGCTCTTCTGAAGGTCCAGAGTTCAAATCCCAGCAACCACATGGAGGCTCACAACCATCCGTAACGAGATCTGGCGCCCTCTTCTGGAGTGTCTGAAGACAGCTACAGTGTACTTACATATAATAAATAAATCTTAAAAAAAAAAAAAAGATAAAAAGATATACTGGGCATGGTGGTGCACACTGTAATCCCAGCACTTAAAAAACTATGACAGGAAGATTTAAATTCAGGGAAAACCTTGGCTACTCAATTTGGCCAGTTCAGCTACAGTATGAGATACTGTCTCAAACCAAACAAAACACAATTGACAGGGTTTCTCTGTATAGCCCTGGCTATCCTGGAACTCACTTTGTAGACCAGGCTGGCCTCGAGCTCAGAAATCCGCCTGCCTCTGCCTCCCGAGTGCTGGGATTAAAGGCGTGCGCCACCACGCCCGGCTCACAATTGATTTTTATCAGGAGCAGAACTCATGCCGTGTTAGGCTGTTCCATCCTCAAGGCTCTGTGAAGTGGGCAGTACCATCCTGTTTCTACACATGAAGAATCTAAAATTCTTTGGGGCTGTCAAGATGGTTCAACAGGTGAACCAACCTGGCTGCCAACCCTGATAAGTTGAGTCTTGTGCCCTCCACTTATGGGTGTGCTGTGTGTGCACCTGGGCATGTGCACAGAGGGAGAGACATAAGTAAAATTGCAACAGGAGAAAGAAAGAGGGAAGGAAGGAAGAGAGGTTCTTTCAGAGGGCGCCAGGAACTTGTGAATGGGTGGTACAGGTGGAAACCAAGATCTGACCTCCAGAGCCCACAATTTGCAGCTGCTATGTCACAGTCCCTCCACCTACCCTGTGCCTGAAGACTGCTGCCCACGGGTAACATGGACTTTTGGTCATCAGGTCATCTGGCTGGGTTTTTGTTAGGTTTATGGTTTTGCGGGTCACAACTTGAAAAGGAAGCAGTCCTTTCACTTTCGGGGAGGCCGATCGGTCTAAGTGAGTCAGAACTCACTGTTATGTGCTTTCTGCTTTCCTTTCCCCATGCGTCACTGTGTAGAGGAATTATAATCCAGCAACATGGCTGCTCTGGGAAGCGATGTGATCCGGCTGAACCAGACACATCACACACCTTTAATCTGCCGGCTAGAATCCCAACCAATAACAATTAAGGGGCACATAAAGTGACGAATCAGAGAGACTTAACAGAATGAGTCAGAGACAGGATACGCTCAACTCTAGAAAACAGACAGGAAAGAGGTTAAAGAACAGTGAGGGACGCCTTTAATCCCAGCACTTGGGAGGCAGAGGCAGGCAGGTTTCTGAGTTCGAGGCCAGCCTGGTCTACAGAGTGAGTTCCAGGACAGCCAGGGCTACGAAGAGGAGAGGGGGGAGGGGGGAGGGGGGGAGGGGAGGGGAGGGGAGGGGAGGGGAGGGGAGGAGGGAAGGGGAGGGGAGGAGGGAAGGGGAGGGGAGGGGAGGAGAGGGGAGGGGAGGGGAGGGGAGGGGAGGGGAGGGGAGGGGAGAAGAGAAGAAGAAGAAGAAGGAGGAGAAGGGAAGGGAACAGTGAGGGAGAGGGAGGGAATGGGATGGGATTCAGTCTTTCCAAGCAGACCAGAGCAATTCAGTTGGAAGCCAAGAGAAGACATTTTGAATCAGTCAGTTTGGAGAGGAGTTTGAGCCACAACAGTTGAGTTGAACCAGCCAGCCAGAGTTCAGAAAGAGACAGAAAGAGTGAGTTAACACAAGTCTCAGAGGCTGAAAAATTCTAGGCCTAGGTTAATAAACAGAGGTTGTAAATTAAAACCTTCAAGTTCATGGCTTGGAGAAGATTAAATTGTATGGAGGCCTAAGGCTAGAGATAGAGAAACACTCTGGGCTCATCTCACTTCATCTGAGAAAATGAAAGCGACATTTCCATTCACACCACCGTGATGTGCTGGGAACTGAGTTCAGGCCTCACGCATGCCAGGCAAGCGATATCATTAGTGAGCTCCAACTGCAGCTTTTTTTGTCGTTCTTGGCAGATTTGCTCCTGTATCTAAAACTTCTCACAGCATATCATGAAAAAGGATCAAAGTAATGTTGTTGGCTTTTCCTCTCAATTGGCCATCTTTATTTTGTGCATTTCCTGGCAATTCTAGTAACGGGATTGCTATAATGAGAGTGTGCGAGCGTCACAAGCTGCCAGGTGTCTGACACCAGCCCTGCTGCAGCTCCATCTGTTGCCCGTCCAGATGCTCACACTGAAACTGGAGAAAGTCCAGGAGAAGGCACAAACTAAGGCCTCACGTGATGCGAAATCTGTCTCAAAAAAAAAAAAAAAAAAAAATCAAACCTCAAAAGTTGCTACGTTACAACCACCTCATATTCCAAAACTCTGTAAGGAGGTGTGACAATAAAGTCAACATTTTTCTGAGAAAACATCAAGTTTTATAATCTTTAGTATAAGTTACACACCAAGCGGGGACAGTCAGGGACGGTTACTTGAGGAAGGTCTCCTGGTGTCCACAGGAGACTCAGAGCCTGCTGACTGACCCATCTGAGAAGTGCTGATGGGACACCTGAGATCCCAGTGTTACATGGACTGATCATCAGTCAGTCAGAGTTCCATGTGTCCACTGGGACTGCAGCTCAGCACAGAATCTCAGCGTACATCAAGGCTAAGTCATTTAAATAAGGCTTAGCTAGAACAAGGAGTGGAAAATTAAAAGTACAACTCGAGGTTTCTTTGTAGCACAAGGCCAAGGGCCAAAAATAAAACCATAAAGAGAGCCCTAGTTACTCAAGAGGCTGAAACAAAAAGGAACTTGAGGCCAGTTCAAGGACAGCCTGGCACTACAGACAGAGCATGGACCAACACAGTTTGAACAAGTCCAGATATCCAAAGCAATGCACCCACAGCTGGATTCCTGGAGTCAGAATGTAAGTCCTTCTACAGCTGCTAAGCACCATGTAGAGGTGTGCTAGCACACGCCACTCACTGACAAAGCACCCAAGCTCCAAGTTTATCACAAAACATTTTCACTCCAAGAACTGGCTCCTAGTAGAGACACAGTGTCCTGTGGCCTGAAACCGGTCTGGGGATCAAACACAAGTTTATCCACACACAGGTTTGGAAAGCACAGCAGACTCTCCTCCGTGGCAGTCACTGAAGCTGCCCTGAGGCTGACCAAGACACAGTGTGCGCTACCTGTCCTTCTTGATTCCACTATCTTGTTTCATACAGACATGATCCAGGCTGACGACACCTATGTTTGGCACCACAGACCATGCAATGCTAGTCACACCAGGAAGAGGTCAAAGAGCACCCGTGCAAATACAGGCTACAGCTCAGAGTTCAAACACCTGTCAACTAGCCTCGGCACTCTGGCAAGGCCTGAGAAACATGGGGAAAATTCCTTCCCTTCACTCACCCATCTCACTTAAAGCAGGAGGTAAGCAACAGGGATTACATGAGAACAGGTTCCTCTTCCCCCAACCCAGTCGCCAATAAAGCTGCTCTTCCCCAAAGCCATGGGCTGCATCTGGAACCACCCTGGGACTGTTCTGATTTGTTTAAACCTAAAGGATAAAAGGAAAAAGCTGCTGGGGTTGGAGTGGGGTGCTAAATTTTAGACCCTTGTTTTATAGTGGCATTTTCTCATCTATGCTGGAATGTCACTAAAATAAAATGCTGTCACCATTTTGGATCACTGTCTAAAATAAAAATGGATGAAAACTGGGATTGTTTATTAAGTAACAACCTAAATAAATCAAGGGGCTGGAGAGATGGCTCAGCGGTTAAGAGCTGGCTGCTCTTCCCGAGGTCCAGAGTTCAATTCCCAGCACCCATGTGATAGGTTACAACCATCTGTACTGAGATCTGATGCCCTCTTCTGGTTTGGAGGTATACATGCAGATAGAGCACTCTTATACATTAAATAAATAAATAAATAAATAAATAAATAAATAAATAAATAATTGATTTTTAAAAATCAAGAGGATAGAGCTGGCAAGATGGCTTAGTGGGTAAGAGCACTGACTGCTGCTCTTCCGAAGTTCAAATCTCGAGTTCAAATCCCAGCAACCACATGGTTGCTCACAAACACCTGTAATGAGATCTGACACCCTCTAATAAATAAATCTTAAACCACCACCACCACCACCACCACCACCACCACCACCACCACCACCACCACCAAGAGGCTTTTAGAAAGATGGGCCGCTCTGACAGAGGGCCATGCCAGGCGGCTCACAACCACCTGTAACGAGATCTGACACCCTCTTCTGGAGTGTCTGAAGACAGCTACAGTGTACTTACATGTAATAAGTAAATCTTGCAGCAGCAGCAGCAGCAGCGGCAGGCTTTTAGAAAGATGTGCTCTGACAGAGGGCCATGCCAGGCGGCTCACAACCACCCGTAACCCAGATCCAGGAGATCTAATGCCTCTGGGGGGCATCAGCTCTCACACAGTCACACAGACAGACAAATTATGTATGTTTAAAGCTTATTAACATTTTTTAACCTTACTATTATTTATATGGGATGGGATTTTGTTTGTATTCATGGGTATGCACCTTGTGAATGCAGTGACCAGAGGCCAGAGGTATCAGATGGCCTCATGTAGTCCAGGCTGGCCTAGTATTAGCTATATAACTATACATAATTCTATGGCCTAGAATTCATGTCCTTGAGCTCCTGATGTGGTTAATAATTAATAGTGGAAAGTATACTTGAATTTTATTTTTTAAAAATTAAGAGAAAAAGTAGCTAAGAAGCTAACCATGGTATTAACAACAACAACAACAAGGCAACAAATTCCAATGGCCAATGTCTGTAACCCTAGTGCTCAGAAGGCAAAGGCGAGACTGCTGTGAACTCAAGGCCAGCCCAAACTTCAGAATGAAACACACTTTCAAAAGCAACCCCCTGCCCCAAATCTTCCACTGAAAATTCAAGAGTTCTTATTTTATTGGGAGGGGAGGGCTGGGGAAGGCGGGGTAAGACCAGGTCTCTCTACATAGCCCTGGCTGTCCTAGAATTCACTATGTAGACATGATTAGCCTTGAACTCACAGAGACCCACTTTCCTCCTAGGTGCTGGAATTAGGATGTGAGCCACCACACCCCAGGAGTCCTAATTTCTGTCTGATATCCTTCAAACCAACCCAGACTCTGCCAGCAACACTGCATGACATAAAGATGGAGTCCACGCTCCATGTATGCATGCTGAGAGGGTGAGCAGGATGGGATGCACAGATTTCTCCCTTCCCTCCAAGAGCTTAAACTACTATGCCAAAAGGCATCCAACAAGGCTTCCAGATGCAGGACCTCACTCATCCAGGGAGAGAAAGACCTGATGTAGTGGCAAAAGGCATGCCTGTCCTGGGGACAGTGAAGAGGCAGCTGAAGGCAAGAAATCCTGTAGGCCACTGGGAGCTTGGTGGAGTTCCAACTGTGAGTGAAGGATGAGATGGGGTTAGTCACGGTCAGTTAGCTGTGTGGGGAGGCTAAGCTTATAACATACAGGAAAACGCAGTTTGAAAAGTTGTACAGGCAAAAAAATCAATATGGCTGAAGACTAGAAATGTAAGATCACTTGATGAACCAGGAAACTAAGCACTAGCAGTGAGCATGTGCTGTGTATTGCTGGACACACCATTTCTGAATTACGTTTCTGAATTATTGACAAAGGTGTTAGTTGGTGAAAAACTATAGTCACTCTGGTTGAGAATATGAAACTGCAAATTTGTGGTGCATGCTGAACCTCACTCTAAATGAGTCTACAGTAAGGGTAAAGTTGTGCCTTGCTTTTGTGAGACAGTTCTGGGATAAAAACACAGTAATTATGGTTTTGGAGAATTCAAAGAAATGCTGCCTCTGCTCTCTGGACAAGCCTCAGATGCTGCTATCTGCACAGTCAGCTGAAGACCACACCACACAGGCCGTGGCACAGTCAGCTCAACACCACATTACACAGGCTGCGGCACAGCCACATGAGAAGAGGCAGCACTCTCAGGCCACTCCAGGAGGGCTGTACAGGAAGCAACCAAAAAGGGCCACAGGGGACTCTCTGGTCTTGCCACTTTATCTGGGTGATGGTGAATGTCCATACCAGTCTTGAATAGGCCCAGGCAAGAGGGGAGTAGTGCTGTGAGACCAGGGCATGGGGATTCAATGTCCAAGGCAAGGAGGAGTGTAGACAAGAACAGACCTAGAAAGAAGAAAGCACATCCCCGATCTCCACCCAGTTCCCAGCAACACCTCCATGTCTAGAGACCACCAACAGGACTCTGCAGTGTGTTACCATAGCCACAGCCACCCAGCTATCAAGACCTGGCAATTCAGCCAGCATGACAAAAGAACTAATTTTTACTTTATGTGTATAAATATTTTGCCTGGATGTGTATCTGTGCACCACATGCATGCCTGGTGCCAAGAAGCCAGAAGAGGAAATATAAGCCCTGGAAACTGGAGTTACAGGCTGTTACGGGCCTCTACATGGGTGCTGGGAACACAACTCAAGTCCTCTGCAAAAAAACACAAGCATGGCTGCTCAGTGGGCAGTAGTGGCAGATATCTTTAGTCTTAGCCATGGGGAGACAGAAACAAGCAAATCTCTGTGAGTTCAGGCCAGTATGGTCTATAGAGCAAGTACTAGGATAGCCAAGGCTACCCAGAATAAACCCTGTCTCAACACACCCCACCCCGCCCCCCCCAAAACAAGCAAGCATTTTCCAGTAATAAGTTTGAGACACTCATTGTTGCCTAAGCCAGCCATCAACTCAATGCAAGCCAGGGAGTCCTTGACCTCTTACTAATCCTGCCTCGGCTTCTCAGTTACAGGCATGCGCCACTGCAGGTCGGGCTAACAATTAACACACACAGCATTTCAAGCCTAAATGCACAGATGTCCCAGCTTAGCCTAGAGAGACAGAACCAAACATTGTGACACTTGGAAATGGAAAGACTGAGCAGTGGTGGCTCACGTCTTTAATCCCAGCACTCAGGAGGCAGAGGCAGGCGGATCTCTGAGTTCGAGACCAGCCTGGTCTACAAAGTGAGTTCCACGACAGCCAGGGCTATACAGAGAAGCCCTGTCTCAAAAAATCAAAAACACAGCCGGGCGTGGTGGCGCACGCCTTTAATCCCAGCACTCGGGAGGCAGAGGCTGGCGGATTTCTGAGTTCGAGGCCAGCCTGGTCTACAAAGTGAGTGCCAGGACAGCCAGGGCTACACAGAGAAACCCTGTCTCGAAAAACCAAAAAAAAAAAAAAAATCAAAAACAGAACAAAAAAAAGCAAGCAAGCAATAAACTAAAGGAAATCTGGGCTGCTCAGTCAGTGAAGTGTGTGCTACAAGCAGAAGGATCTGAGTTTAGAACCCTCACCCCATGCCATGGAAAAGCTAGGTATAGCTGTGTGTGTCTGTGACCCTTGCTAGAGCGAGAGGGCAAAGACAGGCATATTTCAGTGGCGGGCTGGCCATGCAGTTTAGTCAAAGCAGTAAGCTTCAGGTCCTGAGACCCTGCATAAAAAAACAAGTGGAGAACAGTATCGGGAAGACACACCTGATGTTGTGTTTCTAACCGCTCCCCGCCATACACCATAACACGCCCCCACCACACACACCACACACCTCCACATCATCTCAACCACACCCCACAACCACCCCTCAGCCACACCATACCAGCAACAAGTTCAAGCATGCACGCGCACACACACACACACACACACACACACCACTACACTCAGAGACACACACCATACCACATACACTCTTTACACACATACAAACTAAGGCAGTCTGAAAAGGGTATGCATCAACAGTGGTCCATTCATTATACCAAATGGGCTTATATTAATGTAAGAGATTAATAACAAACAGAGGAAGCTTAGTATAAGCTATACAAAACTGCAATTGACTTTATAAAAACTAAATGTTTGAAGATAAAATTTCTCCTTAAAAATCTATATTGAACGCCGGGCGTGGTGGCGCACGCCTTTAATCCCAGCACTCGGGAGGCAAAGGCAGGCGGATTTCTGAGTTCGAGGCCAGCCTAGTCTACAAAGTGAGTTCCAGGACAGCCAAGGCTACACAGAGAAACCCCGTCTCGGAAAACAAAAAACAAACAAAAAATCTATGTTGATGGCTAGGGACAATGAGGCAGAAACAGACAGATAGGGGCCTCTGTGAATTTGAGGCCAGATAGGGCTACATAGTAAGACCCTGCCTCAAAAAATAAACACACTAACATACTTAAGTCCACCTATGCTCAGGGCCTGGCAAGATGGCTCCATGGGTACAAAGCTCATGGGTAAGCTAACAAACTGAGCTTGAGCCCCGGACCACACACGCACATACAAATTAGATCTAATCAAAGAAACAAATCTATGTTCGGAGACTGTGAGAAGTGATCAGTGGTAGACATGTACTTACCATGTGACAAGCCTGGGTATTCTCCTTCCCAGCAGTAACCTGATGACATGCCACACTCCTACTGAGGGGAAACTGCGAGGGACGGCTAAGTAACTCAGTCCTGGATCATGGCCTTGGAAGATCCCATGCTTATGATAAATAGCATTAACTTAGCAAATATGTTTGGGTTTCATGAGTGAAATTTGGGGCTTTTTTATGAACTCTGAGCAATTTCCCCCTTGCAATGCTGAGGATAGAAACCAGGGCCTCACACATTCAAACCAGGCACATTCCACCCCAACCACACCCACGGTGCCACTAATCTCAACTTGGAAAATAACATCTAGCCAGGAGTAGCTGGGATTCCTCACGTACCCAGGAGTCTGAAGTAGGAGGATGCTGTGATGTCAGGAAAGTGACACGGTATTTAAAGAAAGAAAAGGGAGGGAGTGGCAATATCACCTACCAGCAGGCAACAGGCTCTTGGTTTAAACCACTCTGGTCTATGCACAAACTTCTAAAACAAAAGGACATTCTGCTGGTGAAGGAAATAAAGGCTTATTTTCACTCCTTTGCATTTCTGAAGTTATAAAACATTGCTGGTAAAGCTAAGTCCATTGGTATTTACTTTCTTTAGCAGAGAAAACAGAGATAAAAAAGAAACTACCAAGAGCAGGAGAAGTTCCAAGGAAGTTCAAGCTATTTTTGTTTTGTTTGTTTGCTTGTTGATTTTTGTTTGTTTGATACACAGTCTCACTACACAACCCTGGCTGACCTGGACTCACTATGTAGACCAGGGTGGCCTCAAACTCACAGAGCTCTGCCTCCCAAGTGTAAAGGCATATGCCACCACGCCTGGTTTAGGATATTTTTAACACAAAGAGAACTCTAGTTTTCAAAAGCAGCTCCAGGACTGGAAATGTAGCTCACTGGCAAATCAAGCACTAACAGCGTGTGCAGGGCTCCACTCCAATCCCCAGTGCCATACTAATGAATAAGTAAGTAAATAGATAGATAGATAGATAGATAGATAGATAGATAGATAGATAGCAGTCCCACCAAAGCATCTATCCCTATTTTCTTCTCTTAAAAGAATGTATGACCGGCAGGGGTGGCGCACGCCTTTAATCCCAGCACTTGGGAGGCAGAGGCAGGTGATTTCTGTCTCGAAAAACCAAAAAAAAAAAAAAAGAAAAAAAAATGTATTTGTATGACAGTGTGTGGGACTGGGAGGGTAGAATGTGTACATGCCATAAAGTGCATGTGGGGGTTGCAGGACCTCTGGGAATCAATCGGCTCTCTCTGGACAGCGTGACCTAGAGATGGAACGTGGCCTGTCCGACTTGCACAGCTGGCACTTTCACATAGAGTCCCGTCCTAGTCTCTATTTTCTATATAGAAGGTTATTCTATAAAGCATTTCCTTAAAGAGAGAGTATACCCATGGAATTTAAAGGCACTGAAGTATTTCTCAAAAACTAAAATAGTATCACAATAAGTCTAAGACTCTTGGGTGTGCCATGTTATCAATGGATCATCTACTTTCATAACCACCAAATACACTTCTCCGAGACAATTTCAAGTGTTCTGGGACAGCTCCAGTAACGCTTCTGAGCTTAGCTAAATTTAGAAGCAAAACCTTAGTAAGTCACTGATAGCTAGGCAGCCAAAATGCAGTCATGAGCGCTTCTAAATTAACTAAAAAAAAAAAAAAAATCCGCACAATGTCTTACAAAGTTTGTTCCTTGAAAATATCCAACTACCTTCAGGAAGTTCTTACAACGGGGCATTAAGTATTATTTAGACCTTGAAACCTGGTCAAGGTAGGTGATTTTAAGAATTCATCAAGGGCTGGTGAGATGGCTCAGTGGGTAAGAGCACCCGACTACTCTTCCGAAGGTCCAGAGTTCAAATCCCAGCAACCACATGGTGGCTCACAACCATCCGTAATGAGATCTGGCGCCCTCTTCTGGGTGTCTGAAGACAGCTACAGTGTACTTACATATAATAAATAAATAAATAAATAAATAAATAAATAAATAAATAAATAAATAAAAAAGAATTCATCAAAATGCTAGAATAGAACACAAGCCTGTAAGAAGGAACAAGGTAACCAGCCAGCTAAGCCTGAAGCTCAGTCATCTATAGCAGACCTCACTCAACACCAAACACTCCTCTCGATCACATAGCAGGTCAGACCGTATAAATCACAAAACAACTCCAATAATCTACACAGACTAAAGCCATACAAAACGTGAGACAGCCACAACAGTATGAAAAGAGAAGCACCTAGAATTGAAACATGTTCCTCAATAAATAATAAGTCAAAGAAATGAGAGAATAATTTGAGATAAGAATAAAAACTGGGAGTCAGGCGGTAGTGGCGCATACCTACCTTTAATCCCAGCACTTGGGAGGCAGAGGCAGGCGGATTTCTGAGTTCGAGGCCAGCCTGGTCTACAGAGTGAGTTCCAAGACAGCCAGGGCTACACAGAAAAACCCTGTCTCGAAAAACAAAAACCAAAATAAATAAATAAATAAATAGATAAATAAAAACTGGGGGCCAGCAAGATCGTTCAGCCAGGGAAGGTGCTTGCTACCTAGCCCAAAGAACTGGGTTAGAGTCCCAGAACATAAGGTAGAAAAAGAGAATAAACTCTAGCAAGGTGTGCTCTGACGTCCATCCATACCCTTGGTGTAATATGTACACACTGGTTTTGTAGAGGACCTGTGTTTGGGTCACAGCTCCAGCTACAGGTATCTGACATTTTCTTCTAGACTTCAAAGGTACCTGTATGTGCACAAGCGTGCACACATGCACATACACACCATATTCAAAAAATATTTTTTTAAAAGTTACGTTTTCCTGTGTAGCTCTGGCTATCCTGAAACTCACTCTGTAGACCAAGCTGGCCCTGAATTTAAGAAATCTGCTGGTGCTCGCTTTGGCAGCACATATACTAAAATTGGAACGATACAGAGAAGATTAGCATGGCCCCTGAGCAAGGATGACACGCAAATTCGTGAAGCGTTCCATATTTTTCAAACTTTATATGCCCCAATATAGGGGAATGCCAGGGCCAAAAGAATGGGAATGGGTGGGTAGGGAAGTGGGGGGCGCTATGGGGGACTTTTGGGATAGCATTGGAAATGTAATTGAGGAAAATATGTAATAAAAATATTAAAAATTAAAAAATAAATAAATAAATAAATAAATAAATAAATAAATAAAAGAAATCTGCTGGGCTGGTGAGATGGCTCAGTGGGTAAGAGCACCCGACTGCTCTTCCGAAGGTCCAGAGTTCAAATCCCAGCAACCACATGGTGGCTCACAACCATCCGTAATGAGATCTGATGCCCTCTTCTGGTGTGTCTGAAGACAGCAACAGTGTACTTACATATAATAAATAAATAAATCTTTAAAAAAGAAAAGAAAAGAAAAGAAATCTGCCTGCCTTTGTCTCTGGAGTGCTGGGATTAAAGGTGTGGGCCACCTCTGACACCATCACCACCACCTAGAAAAAAAATAAGTATTTTCTTAAAGAGAAAATGGAAACAAAGAAATGCACAATGTTTGTTACATGCTTGTAGTCCTAACACTGAAGAGGAAAGGCTGGAGGACCAGTTGTTCAGGGCTACCCTCAGCTACACAACTGCCTTAGGGTTTCCACTGCTAAGAAGAGGTACCATGACCAAGGCAACTCTTATAAGGACAACATTAACTGGGGCTGGCTTACAGGTTCTGGGGTGCAGTCCATTTTCATCATGGCAGGAAGCACAGCAGGTTCAGACAGGCATAGTGCTGGAAGAGCGGAGAGTTCTACATTGTCATCCTAAGGAAACTAGGAGGGGACAGTTTCCAGGCAGCTAGGAGGAGGGCCTTGAAGCCCACCCCTACAGTGACACACTTCCTCCAGAAGGCCCCACCCCTACTCCAACAAGGCCTTACCTCCTAATAGAGCTACTCCCTGGGCCAAGTATATACAAACCACCACCACAACAAAAAACTAGATAAAAACAGAAGACCCAGCAGCCATGTGCGTCATTTAACACCCTAGACCCTTGGGGTGTTGCTGTTCCGAAGCTGAGTTAACTCATCTAGTGTGCATTTTACACCACCCAGTGCAGACGGGGCTCAGTGCAGCATGGCTGCAATCCTAGTGCCCGGAGGCTGAGAGGAAGGTTGTGAATTCAAGGCCGGCCTGAGCTCTACTTTTCTTTGAAGAAAGGAGAGTATTAGTGGCACACAACTCTAATCACAGCACCCAGGAGATGAGGCAGGTGGCAGTGAGTTCAAGGCCAACCTGGTCTATAGAGTGAAATCCAGACAACCCAGGTATACATAATGAGACCCTCACTGAAACAAACAACACAGGCAAAAATTTTTTTAATTAAAAACAAAAACAAAAAGGGTTGAGGACAGGCATAGTAGTGTCCATTAGTTCAAGGGCAGCCTGGTCTATATGGTGAGTTTCAGAGCAGCCTGGGATACACAGTGAGACCCTGTCTCAAACACTAAAAAATACACCAACAATTTCAGCATTGCCAAAGAAAAAGTATTTGAGGCCAGTCTGAGACATAAGCAAGACTGTATATATCTCAAAATTGAAAACAGAGAACCCCAAAGGCTCAGAAAGTCAGGCAGGGTGGCCAATGTAGGGGTGCCCCAGCTACCACCTGGTAAGGCAGGAGGCCTGAAGCCAGTCTAAATGGTACATCAAGACTCCATGCCGGGCGTGGTGGCGCACGCCTTTAGTCCCAGCACTTGGGAGGCATAGGGAGGCGGATCTCTGAGTTTGAGGCCAGCCTGATCTGAGTTTGAGGCCAGCCTGGTCTACAGAGTGAGTTCCAGGACAGCCAAGGCTACACAGAGAAACTGTGTAGGGTGGGGGTGGGGGTGGGGGTGGGGGAAGACTCCATGTCAATTAAAACATAGTACCTCCAACCAAGCCTAGACCAGAAAATGACTTGACTGGGTCACTTGCAGACTTAAGAACAATTCCTTCCTGCTGGGCCTTTATTGCTTACAGAAGGTCAGAGAGAAATGCAAGGGGCTGCACTCACACAGGCTACAACCTGTAGTAGTAGTAGTAGTAGTAGTAGTAGTAGTAGTAGTAGTAGTAGTAGTAGCCCGAGGCCAGGAAGCTCAGCAGCTGGGTAAGCAGCTGCCCAACTCCAGAAACAACTGAGAGCCTGATGTGTCTCCTGCAGTTAACCTCACCCAGGAAATCAATTAGGTAGTAAATTTCACAGTAAGAGTCATCATGGCTATCAGTTACTTCTTTGTATTAGGTGAGGCCCTCAGTCACAAACTCACCTGCATGGGTATCTGATGTAGATGATTCTACAGCAACTTTTCCAAGAACTGACAAATCTTAAGTGTGGTCTTCTCTGATAACCTATCATTCTCTAGAGGTACAGGACACTCAGGGATGAAGGACCTGCTTACGTCACTGCGTGCATCTGAATCCGGTTGGTTTGTTTTCATGTCTGTACTCTCAGAAAATACAGTAATCGTGGAGGCCGGCATTCGAAGAGCAATGAAGGCTGTACACGCTAAATGCTTTTTCCTGAAAAGTCCTAGAAACATTGACATTGATGAGGTGGGCGGGGCTTTTATAAACTTTCCAGTGAGGACTTGAAGTTACTTAATTTCAAAAAAGTTATCTGGCCACAGGAGAAAGTATAACCTCACTTTCCTTACATTCTCCAATTAAATTATCCTAATAAAAATTATAAAATAGCTAGGCAGTGGTGGCACACGCCCTTAATCCCAGCACTTGGGAGGCAGAGGCAGGTGGATTTCTGAGTTCAAGGCCAGCCTGTTCTACAGAGTGAGTTCCAGGACAGCCAGAGCTACACAGAGAAACCCTGTCTCGAAAAAAACAAAAAAAAAGTAAATTAATAAAATCACTTGACCTTTAATGTATTAAGATGCTGTACATCGTTCCGAATCATTGATTACATTTCAAAGCCAAACATTCTGCAAAATGTGACATATAGTAAACCAGAGGCTTGACTAGAACTAAAAGCTGACCCCAAAAATAGGATAAAGAAACCTCTGAATTTGTAATAGAACCAGTTGTGCTCTAACAGGCACCCATGCCAATGTTTCTAGCCCTTGTGTAGAGAGATTACAAGAGAGGGCTACACAGGGACATCCTTTCTAAAAAAAAACAAAACAAAACAAAGCAAAGCAAAGCCCAAGCAAACAAAATGGAAGTTATTAGTGACCTACCGCCTGGAGAACTGTCAATCTATGCCTTTTGAGTTTATGAAGGTCATGTCCACAAACACCCCTACTGTTAGAAAGCTGGCCAGAGAGAGTGAGAGTCCTCCACAAGCCCCACCCCCAGCCTCCAGACTACGGGAAATGCCCGTGCTGGAGAACGAGGAGGTTTCTCAACATCTTCTAGCACAGATGGAACTTTAAGCATATCTGCACTATAAACTTAACAAAACCCAGTTTGTTTCCCTATCTTCTTCTAGACACGAGCTAGGGGCCTGTCTAGAAGATTCATTTGGTTCAAAGAAGGAGAACGGAGACAAACCACACACACACAGAGTGAGCACTGGTGGTGCGCACCTTCAGTCCCAGCACTGGGGAGGCAGAGAGAGGTCTCCAACCTGGTCTACATGCTTGAGGTCAAGTCAACCAGGTATACATCTCAGACCTTGTCTCAAAACAAACTGCAGTGTATCTAGAAAATCACACCCAATTCCTCTAGTATCATAATTACCTACTAACTTAATAACAGAGCTATGAAGATGAATAATCACCTTAAAGAACAGCACAACATAAAATGTGCCTCAGGAAACAAGCATTTTCGATCTCAAAAGCTGTTTAAATATTTGACAAATCTGGTTATCATAGTCCCATAACACACTGGCTAACTCTGAAATAATTCCTTACTGTTATCAGCGACAGAGGTGCTGTTAGATCTGGTCTAGCCGAGAATTTAGGGACCGTTCTCTGCAACTGTCTTAAAGCAAGTAGCCATCAGCCCAGGCAGCAGACAACAGGACAACACAGTATCAACTGTCCCCTGTGAGATTCAGAACTAAATTATTAATAGAAACAATCAAGAAACTGAGCACAGGGAACGAGGAGAGTCAATTATAGAACATTATCTTCATGTATTATGTAACCACTAAAATAATTAGTAAAATATGGAAAATACCAACTTTTAAAAGTTATGTTTTAGCCAGGCGCACGCCCTTGGCACTGGTACTCAAGAGGCAAAGGTAGGTAGATCTCTGTGAGTTCAAGGCCAGCCTGGTCAATAGAGGAAGTTCCAGCACAGCCAAGGCTACATAGAGAAACCCTGCCCAAAAACCAAAAATGAATGAATGTATGAATGAATGAATGTATGAATGAATGAATGTGTGGTGTGTTTCCCGCAGATGTTGCAGAGGGACACTGGGGTTCTGGGTATAGGCACACTGACTGTGCATGTCAGGCATACTGACTGTGCATGTTAGGCACCCCGACTGTGCATGTTAGGCACACTGACTGTGCATGTTAGGCATGCCCTTTGCCACTGAGCTCCATTTTCAGCTACCTGGTGTTTTTACCCACATACAAACCCACATACATGCACACACATGCATACACATGCTTGCCAAGCAAGCTGCACAGGTAAAGGTCAGGGACAACTTTCAGGAGTCAATCCTCTCCTTCTACTATGTTGATTCCAGGAAGAGACCTCAGCTCATCAGGTTTGGCAGCAAGCCTCTTTACCCATGGAGCCATCTCAACAGCCTATACTGTGCAGTAATAAAACTTAGAAGAGTTCTAAAATAGTAATACTAAAAGGGTTTATACAGAATTTGGAGTTTCCTATCCCCCCCACCCCCAAATAATGTAGGATAAAGTAAGTTTAAATGGGCTGGGTGTGGTGGCACAAGCCTCTAATCCCAGCACTTGGGAGGCAAAGAGAACTCAAAGATCACAGATCTCTGTGAGTTCAAGGCCAGCCCGGTCTACACAGAGTTCCAGAACATCCAGGGCTACATAATGTGTCCCTCACGCAAACAAACCAAAACTAAAATCAAATCTATCAGCTGAGCTCTGGGACAGGGTTTTGCAATCCTGAATTTGAGGTAACAGCAGACAAGCACTTACCAGTTTAGTGGGCAGAGGCATAGGATTTAGGAGTTCTCCAACACTGCCTATGGTCCTGAATCATATTAGTAAAATTAACAACAGCTAGCCAGTTACTGTCTATGTATGTTAGTCATAGCTTTGAGCACACTAATGAGTTAGCTCTTTTAAACTTTATGGTGGCCCTAGGAAGGCAGGTATTGTTATTCACATTTTACAGATGAGATAACCAAAATGCAAAATTGCTAAGTAAACTGTCTAAGATCCCAAGTTCACTTGGCTAGTTATTAGGAGAACTAAGATTCAGAAGCTAGCCTGGAGTCCAGCTCTTTATACCACAGAGAAGCGGTTGTTTTCACTTCACATGAAGGAGGCAGTGAAACCAGAGAGGATTTGCCAAGCAGTGCAGGACTTTCCTCAGTCGTCTGGGCTTGGTTGGTTTCTTAAGGTCTCAAAGCTTTGACAGTAAGCACAGACTGTGGTGTACTTTAGTCTAAGAAAGATTTAAAACCAGGGCTGGAGAGATGCTTTGCTCTTAAGAGAGTGGCCTGCTCTCCCTAATGACCAGAGCTTGATTCCCAGTACAGATGTTGGATGGTTCACAGCTCTAGAGAAAGCAGCACACCCTCTTTTGGCCTTAGTTCCTGAGCTACCTCTAGTTTCCTTCACAGGGCAGAAAACACTTAACCGTTCTTAAGGTCAAGACCTCCAGCAAGGGCTTCAACCTTCTGTCACCGAGGCAGGCTGGGGAGCCTCCAGGGGAGAGAGACTGCGTGTCATCAGTCATTTCTTTCCCCAGAAGAGGAAGTGGCTCTCTCCCAGCTCCTCAAGACCTGCAGGAACTGAAAGTTCATTCTCAGCACTGGGGTGGAAACTGACACTCAGCTGACAAGGTGAACGGAAGGGTCAGGAAGCAACTTGCTTTGAAAGAAACTGGTATCTTAGAAACTAAGCTGAGCACGGTGGCTCCTGTCTGTAATCCTCACAGGCTGAGGCAGGAGGGCTTGCCCGAGTTTGAGGCCAGACTGACTACATAGTGATTTCTGTTAACTGACGACTACAAAGTGAAGCAGTGTCTGAAAAAAAAAAAAAAGAGAAAGAGAAAGAGCACAGTTCGCATCTAGGTACTTCACATCTGCAATCCTGGACTCAAAAGGCTACCATAAAGGAAAACCTCGGGCTGGAGAGATGGCTCAGCCGTTAAGAGCACTGATTCTTCTTCTGAAGGTCCTGAGTTCAAATCCCAGAAACCACATGGTGGCTCACAACCATCTGTGATGGGATCTGACGCCCTCTTCTGGTGTGTGTCTGAAGACAGCTGCAGTGTACTTACATAGAATAAATAAATCTTAAAAAAAAAAAAAAAAAAAGAGGAAAACCAGGTCTCTCTGCACTATACTGTGAGTTCCAGGCCAAGCTAGATCCCAGAACGAGACCTTTTCTCGTACCTACACACAAAAGCAAAAATAAGATGCATAAAGTTAACAACTCTCCTGGTCCAATGAAACGAGCAGATACCTCTCAAAGGATGACAGGAACAAACCCCAAATGGTCAATAAAAATATGAACAAGTATTATTCAACCTCACCAGCCATCAGAGAAATGAAAATTAAAACTACAGAGCTCCCAGCTCACAGCTGTAGGAAGTCAGTCCTCTTCTGGCCTCTTCAAGCACTGTATACACATGTGGTGCAGACACACATGCAGGTAAAACACTCATACAGAAAATAAATTTAAAATCTAAAAAAGAAGTAACAATAAATGCTTAAGATTTGTTTACAAAGGGAAACCCTTCATATACTTCTGATGGGAATACAAACTACTCCAGCCACTACGGAAACCAGCACGGGCATTCCTTTAAAAGCTAAAGCTAGAGCCAATGAGATGACAACTCAGCAAGTCGCTCAAGCTTCGTGGCCCAAGTGCAATCCCCAGGATTCACGTGTCAGAAGGAACAGACCAACACCACCACACTGTCCGGTGACTGACACATGCATGCTGTAACATGCTCACAATGCACCCCACACACGATTAAACAGAAAAAGAAAGCCCGAGGAAGGAGACCTGACTTCATTCACACTTGTTCTCTCTCCTCCACATGCATACTGAGACACTCATTTACACATAATATAAACACATGAAGACAATGAAAAATTAAAAACTAAAACTAAACAGCCCATGTGACCAAGCTGCGTCATTCCTCTCCTATGTCTTTGAGACTCAACCTCAAGATCAGAGGTCTCTGATTAGTGTTCACCACAGCACTAGCACAGCAGCTAAGCCATGGAGCCAACATAGGCGGCCAATAACAGAATCAAGAATATGTAGCTTGTGTGTGTGTCTGTGTGTGTGTATACAAAATACATTTTTTTTTCAGCCAAAGAAGTGGTTTGCAGGAAAATGGGTGCAAATGTAGGTAATTATATTAAAGGAGTTAAGTCAGTGTCAGAAAACCAAATACCAAGTGTTTTCTCTCTTTGTGGGCCATACACTGTAGAGATTCAAAAACCATATACATGGCCGGGCGTGGTGGTGCACACCTATTTAATCCCAGCACTGGGGAGGCAGAGGCAGGTGGATTTCTGAGTTTGAGGCCAGCCAGGGCTACACAGAGAAACCCTGTCTTGAAAAAAACAAAACAAAACAAAAAAAACCGAAACCATATACATACATAGATATATACTAATGACATAAAAGTAGCAAAGAACATGCTAAAGGAGGAAAATATGCTCCCAGAACATTATATACATGCATGAGAACAGATTTCCATTACATTGTATAATAACAACAAAGACCGGTACAAAGAAAGGTCTGTTTGTTTGTTTTGTTTGTTTGGGACAGGGGTTCTCTGTGTAGCCTGGCTGTTCTGGAACTCACTCTGTAGACTCAGCTGGTCTATAACTCAGAGATCTACCTGCCTCTGACTCCAAAGTGTTGGGATTAAAGGCGTGCACCACCTAGCTTAATTTTTTTAAGAACAGAAAAAGTACTTAAAACACAACACTCTAGTTTAGCCAACACTACCCACAGGTAGTGGATTTCTCAGTATACCAACACTAGAATTTAAAACATTCCTACTTTCTATTTCTTTATAACTTTTACTCAAATACCACACAGGAGATACAGACACCAGTAGATGCCTGGCAGAAAGCCATAATGTTCCCTTTAGCATCTCTCATAGCATCCTCTCCAACTCCTAACAGCCAAAACCTATACAGGTACTTAGCTCACACAGTGAAGACTGGAGGATTCCAGGTTTGGGCCTCTACAGCTCCCCTAACAGAGGCACACGTTGGAGCTGGTGACAGGGCTTCACGTGTAAATGCACTTGCCACGACACTGGTTAAGCTGAGCGGGAGCACCAGGACCCACACAATGGAAAGAGAGAAAATGACTGACCTTCACAGGCACGCTATGGCACACATACCCTCCCCACACCACCCCCCACAAATATACATGTCAAATTAACAATCTAAGTGAAGAGGTTTTTAAAGGGCCTTGCCTTGGGCTGCTTAGTACCTTAGTACAGTAATGTGTTTTTCTTGCAGAGCTGCTGAACAGAGAGAGTAGTTTGTTTCTTCTCCACCAGCAAAGGCGACCAACCCAGAGTGTGTTCAGAAAATGTAACCCTGAGCCATACAGGCAGCAGACGGGCAGATGCCCAAAAAGCAGAAAGTAAACCCAAAACCTATTTCTCAAGCAGTTCAGGAAGGTAGTGAGTGAATGCTGGTTTCCTTCTAGAACCACTGAAGGCAAGTAAGCAACCCTCAGAGAATTCACAGGGGTCTGTGGACTTAAAGCGACCCTTGGACCCCTAGCAGCAGTACTTGAGGCACATTACTCATACATCCCAACATGGCAGTTTTATGTGGGCCAAGGCTAAACTACAATACAAAGAGCTCTTCACACGCCGTACTTTAGCATTGAGTTACAGCCCCAGTCTCTTCCTCGGGGCCCATTCCAAGCCTCTGTATGGCGATGGGAAACTTAAGCGCACTCAGTGCAAAGGCGTGAAGTGTGCAGGAACAGTCCTTTCACTTAAAGCCCCAGTCACCCTGCTCTGCAAGCCAAACATAAGCACATAAAAGAACAAGAAAGGCGGATGAATTTAAAACCACGCTGGGCAACAGATATAATCTCAAAACAGAACAAGCAAAGAAACAAAAAGTAAACAACAGGAAAAGGAGAGAGAGGACAAGTGTCTCCATATGTCAATCAAAGTTTAAGGACCCATGCCACTCCAGCCACTTTTCAATGTGTCACAAGAGCTATCAAATGTCAGAGCAGTGCTGCAGCTGGCTTACTCCCCACAGAAAGGAGAAAACTGTTTTACCAACAACTCTTCACAGAGAAATCTCCCTCCTCTTCACGAAGCTGTCTCAGAACTATGAGACAAAGGGCAAGCACTGTATCAACACACACATTCATATTCATTCTTGCGCTCTCATTTTTTGGAGTACAGCCACAAGATTACTAACAAACAGCTAATGGCCACTGTTCAAAAGCAATACTGGCATTATGACTTCATACCCCAGTTATCTACCAAATTGGAAAGACTCAAGTGTATGGGTTTCTCTCCCCAAACAGAATGTGAAAGTAAAACACATGAATGTTCTGATTCACCTTCTTCATCATAAACACTCCCAGGAGAACATCAAAACTTGTCAGTCAATTATGGTCTAGGTCTAGGACAAACTTAAGACAGTCATCAGGGAATGCTGTTGCTTAGAGTCCCTGGTTTTGTTTAATTTGTTGATCCAGTGTTAACAGGCAATAGGATACACTAAGAAGAATATGAACTGCCAGCCCTGCAAGTTCAAGTTCCTAGAAGTTAAATGTGGCCTTTATGAATTTAAGACAAACAAAAATCGTGTCAGGCATGGTGGGCCTCACCTATAATCTTAGACTATATAGTGAGTTCTGAGCAGTCCTGGGTTACAGAGACCCTGTCTCAAAAACAAAACAAAACAAAACAAAACAAAACAAAACAAAACCCAAATGAAGAGAAACTGGTTATAAAGAGTTTTCTTTCTTTTTTTTCTTTTTTCTTTTTTTTTGTTTTTCGAGACAGGGTTTCTCTGTGTATCCCTGGCTGTCCTGGAACTCACTCTGTAGACCAGGCTGGCCTCGAACTCAGAAATCCGCCTGCCTCTGCCTCCCGAGTGCTGGGATTAAAGGCGTGCGCCCCCACGCCCGGCTTATAAAGTTTTCTACAGGCTGCTGCAATTGTTGCATGCCTGAGTGAACAGCCTCATTATGAGACAGCACAAGTGGATTATCTACTGTACACAGTAACCAAATGACCTCTGTACCAATGGCACAGTCACTTAGTGGCCAACCTTACCTCTAAATTCTACTGCTCTATAAAGCCAGCAACAGCAACTGGTGCTCTAAAGCCAGGACTGCTGCTCTTCTGTCCAACTCTCAAAGAGCTTTATGTCAGCACAAAGGCTTCTACTCTGGGAGCAGCCCTCTAACACCTCTTCTGTGAAGTTCAACTGACATTTCTAGCACAGGGAATGACTGCAGCAGCCGCATCACAGGGGAAGGAACTTCAAAGCCAAGCTCCCTGATGTGTGACAGTTTTAATTTAAAGCCCATTGCCTGGGATGAGAAATGTGTGAAAAATTCCTCTGAGAATGAAACATCCCATCCAGCACGGAAGCTCTTTAGACAAGAAGGTAAACAACTCAAAACAGCTGCAGGAAGTCCCTGAAACTGACCAGATGCACTAGGCCCTCCCTGGCAAAGTAAGAAAAAGAAGCTCCACGGCTGCTTCTCAGAGACTCAAGCTAAGCTGTCAAGACAAGGCTCAAGGAAGAAGAGCTGGAAAAAGGTTAAGGCCAGACCTGTTGCCTGGAAGAGATTTAGGCCAGAGTCACTTGGAGAAGACACTCTCCAACCTGTTGCGCTGCCTGCAGGCTGTGCAGTGAGCTCCAGGTTTCCCAGCTGTTGTGAGCTGTCACCCATGCTGGGGTGGGACCTGATGACACAGCTGTCTTTGAATCATTTCTGCTCCTGTAAGTAACCCCTCACCCACATTCCTGTAACTCACTCCAATAAAACCCACTGGCTTACCAAGTTGAACTTTATGGTGTCCATACTTTTAAGTCTGTTGTGAGCTCCCTATCTGAGCTGAGTGGCCATGTGTTGCAGCTCCTGGGGAAAGCTTTGTCACACAACACTCTGTCAGTTTGAGCACTGAGGACAAACGTTAACTATTGATAGGGTCACATGAGTCTTTATACTTCTTCCTAATCATGTTTTTTTTTCACTTTCTTCCTCCATAAATAGAAGAGTGTCACTCAGGGGTAGTAAAACAGCTGGCAAATCTCAACAATCTAGACCGAGGCTCAGAGGGAAGAACAGCAAAACAGACACATGCAGCGCTCACTAAGTTTTTCTTCACTTAAATTCACATACTTAGACAACGCTCACCCTATAAAGGAAAATGTCATCCGGAAGGGCAAGCTGCCCCAGCCAGTTGAGTAAACCACCATGTGCAGGTGGAGAGCCAGCCCTCCTGTCTGTCGGAGCAGGGCTCAATAAGCTACAACCGGGACTCACTTCTAAACTGGATCAATTTTTTATGCAGTTAGATTTTAATGTGCAGTAATTGCTCTAGCTCCTCTAAAGAAAGCCAAAATCTGATGTGTATAAGGGCAAGTTAAACACTATGATGTCGAATTCCATTAGGTCCCCCCTCCCTCCCCAGAAATAAGCTGCTGAGCTCTTCGGTGAGTTTGGGCATATATATACACCCCAACCTCTCTAAGCAGCTTCTAGCCCACTAGGATCCTACCACAAAATGCAGAGCCTTCTGACTATGCAGTCTGAAGATTAGAAGAATGTTTTACATAAAAAGAAAAAAATCACATTTAGGATTTTTTAAAATCCCATGTTTGTATTTTTAATTCAACTTCACAAGTTAAGCTTGACACTCAAATCCCTTTCCTTTGACTTTTCTGAATCAACAGAAAAATAGACATTCACACAAAGGCAGTTAAGGACGACACATCACAGCGACTCTCTTATGTCACATTTAATAACCCACTCAGCAGCTACTGCAAGCTACCCAGTCAGACCCGGTGACAAACGCTGAAAGTCTGCACTGACAGAGGAGCAAGCGCAGCTTCTTTGTGTTACCACAGTGAGGGAAGGCAGCCAAGCGTGAGAAGCGACCACAGGAGCTCTTACCTTAAGGATGTCCCCCCTTTTGAAGCTCAGCTCATCGTCAGCAGTAGCTTTGAAGTCATATTTGGCGATGGCTTCCATTCTGAGCGCCGCTCAGTGCTCAGCAGCCTGAAGCAGGGGGAAGGGACTCTTCCCTGCTGAGGAGCTCTGGGCTCAGCCTTCCCTCTTCTGGGGCTATTCTTGCACACTGGGACACACAATGCCACCCTGGATCAGAAGAGTGATGATTAAGACAAGCGGCCAGATCGAAGGCAGCCCCGCCCTGCCAATTGGCCTACACTCCCAGCCCCCACGCCCCCTGGCTCCGCAGAGCTCAGCCCCCTCCTCCTCCCTTCCAGGCAACAGCTCTCCTTCCTCTTTTCAATCTCAGCCCCAGGCGACTGACAGGTCCAGCAGCCAATAGCAGCAGCTGCTGACGCTATGCCAGAATACACTTCCTCTTCCTTCCCGCAGGGTGTACACTCAGGAGCCGGTGAGAGCCTCCTTCAGTCAGTCTCAGCCTTTCCTCCAGCAGCCCTTCACACATCTCCCGCACCCAAGGCAGTTCCTGCAGTCCACTTAAAGACAGGCCCCCTGAAGGTGTGGCCACTCCTTCCCGTCCCTCGCCACCAGCTGCTGCCCTGAGAACCAAGATGCTCCCACTCTGTCAGAATCCACGCAGGACTTGGGTCTCCAGCAACTCTACTCTTTATTGAAACTAAACCTTGATCTGTTCTCATGAAGTGATGAGAGAGCAAGCCTGGAACCTTTTTAATTCCACTGACTGCAATGATACAACTGATACAATGAGCACCAGCTTCATTCACGCCCAACTTATCATCTAGTCACAGAGAAAGACAGCTCAGGGGTCTTTGCTGGAGGGGGTGGTGGTAGGACTCCACTCTTGCACAAGATACCCAAGATCCAGGGTCTGCCTAGTCCTTCAGATAGATGGCCTGGGTTTAAAATCCAGGAAGAGCCTGCCTATACCTTATTTTTACCCAGCACAAGAGCATGGCTGACGTTCTCATTTATATTTAAAAGGAATCTGTTTCGGCGAATCTGGAGATGGGATGGGTTTCACAACGGAACTCCTTGTAAGTACACCAGACTGCCCTAGAATTTGAGGTGATCCTCCTGGTTCGCCCCTGGAGTGCTGAGACAAGTACATACTATCAAGTCTCCCACCTCAAGTATCTTCTCTGGGGACAGGTAAATACAGGCTGGTGCCGGAAGGTCAGACCCCAGCTACATCCTGTTCCCCTCACACAAATGCTTTCCTCAGTCAGGAGCGTCCCACACCGAGGAAGCAGTAGTGGACAACTCTGCTACTTCTCCACGGTGTATCCAGTGACACTGGACTGGGACAGCGTGGTCATGAGCAGGGGCCTAGCCTCACCTCTGCAACCCTAAGGGAAATGAAGCCCCATTCTTCTCTGCAGACACAGTCCTCAGACAAACTAAACAAAGGTAGACAAGGGCCCTGGAGGATGGGAGCAGATTATTTATAGTGGCGCCTTTCTTGGATAATTATCACATTAGCAGCTCATTTGAGGGGCAAGGGTGACTATGATTCGTTTGTTCTAAAGTTAACATTTGGGGCATTCATCAGGCATAACTGCAAATAGGCTAGGCAGCAACCCTGGGAATATTCAGCCAAGGTAGCCAGAGTGCGGCCAAGGGGAAAGAGGTCACCGGGTAGGAAGTCCTTAGCAAAGTCTCAAGATTATCATCCCCAAAACACCACACCATGGCTTGTGCCTCACGGTCACCCCTTAGCCGGTCTACGTGGTGCCACCTCTCAAGAGAAGGAGAAGAAAACAATCCTAGCAAGTATAAAAGTATTAAATACAAGGGTGCACCCCAGTACCTCCATATAATGTTCTGTAGTTATTCTTGATAGCTATAATTTTCTTAAAAACTCAAATATATCTGGGTGCCTTGAGTGCATTGTGCATCTGGGCACCATGCGCATGCCTGGTGCCCTAGGAGACCAGAAGAGGCTGTTAGGTCCGTAAGATATCTTACATAAATGCTGGGATCCACACACAAGTCTCCTGGAAGAATTAATGAGTGTTCTTTTTTTTTTTTTTTTTTGAGACAGGGTTTCTCTGTGTAGTCTTGGCTGTCCTGGAACTCACTCTGTAGCCCAGGCTGGCCTCGAACTCAGAAATCCGCCTGCCTCTGCCTCCCGAGTACTGGGATTAAAGGCGTGTGCCACCACACTCGGCTTAATGAGTGTTCTTAACCTCCTGCCATCTCCCCATCCCTGAGAGCTCTTTGCTTTGATTTGCATTTCTTTTTTTTTTTTAACTTCCAGTCATACATACACACACACCTGGGAAGAGTGACGAATACATTTGTGTGTGTGTGATATGCATATATGATTTAATGCTCAGTGTATCTTAGAAGGTAGTCAGAAGACTGGGTCTGGTTTAAAAGCCTTACTCAGTACTATAAGTGTTAACAGATAGAGTATTTGAATGGATGGCATTTCTCCTGTCTTCCCACACCATAAAGGCTCAACTTTAAGCTGCATTGGTCTAATTCCATGGGGGAGAGGGAGAGAGAGGGTGGAAGAGAGGAGAGGGGAGAGGGAGACAAAGAATGAGACTATGAGAACGTAAACAAGAATACAATCTTATAAATTCCTTTAGGCTACTAATTCCCCTATCACTTCAACAATTAAAACTATTTTCTTAGACTTTACACATGTGATGGGCTCTAGAGCTGTGTGCTACATGGCTCAGAGATGTTCTCACTGGGTACCATTAGTGCGCTCTGTCACTTATCTTCCTGTGGAGCACAGCTAGAGCGAAAGGTCAGTGGGAAAGTGGTACCCTAGCTCAGTCACCAGACGGGGTGTGTGCGTGTGTGTGTGTGTGAGTGTGTGTGTGTGTGTGTGTGTGTGTGTGAGTGTGTGTGTGAGAGAGAGAGAGAGAGAGAGACAGAGAGAGAGAATCACTGTACACGTTTACCTTCAGAGTCTTCCTTTAATAATCTTGTACACAGAGTAAATTCCAGGACAACAAGAGCTACAGAGAGAAACCCTGTCTTGAAAAACCAAAAAGAAGCCGGGCGTGGTGGTGCACGCCTTTAATCCCAGCACTCGGGAGGCAGAGGCAGGCGGATTTCTGAGTTCGAGGCCAGCCTGGTCTACAAAGTGAGTTCCAGGACAGCCAGGGCTACACAGAGAAACCCTGTCTCGAAAAACCAAAAAAAAAAAAAAAAAAAGAAAAACCAAAAAGAAAAACAAAATGTGTATAGCATAGGATTTTTGTTGCCATCTTTAATGGAAGATTGGAATTCCTTTGTTGTAGATAATCTAATCCATTCAGGTTTTCCAAGTGAAATGTTAATTTTTATATGCCACATACATGGAAGTATTTCATTTTCTCACATTTATCTATTTGTGTGTTTGTACACGTATTCCCACCTACACATGGAGGTCAGAGGACAGTTTTTAGGAGTCAGTTCTCAATTCAAACCAAGTAGGTTCTTGGGAGAGAACCCAGGTCCCAGGCGTGGCAGCTGGCACTTTTTGTTTTGTTTGGGTTGGTTTTTTTGAGACAGGGTTTCTCTGTATAGCCCTGGCTGTCCGGGAACTCACTCTGTAGACCAGGCTAGCCTCCAACTCAGAAATCCGCGTGCCTCTGCCTCCCGAGTGCTGGGATTAAAGGCGTGCGCCACCACGCCCAGCGGCAGCGGGCACTCTTATTTGCTGAGCTATATCTCTATAGCCTCTGCTTTGATTTTCTGCATTGTGACTGATTAGACAGTCTCACCTTTCACTACTTCAGACATCTGCATTTTGGTTTTTAAGGCAAACTCTTTGTGCTGGCCCTAAATTCAGGTGGATCCCCTGGCTGTATCCGCTCAGGTGCTACCATTACAGGCAATAAACCACAGTGCTTACTGTTAAAAATACTACTCAGGACCTGCAAAAATGAGTTGAATGTGGTGCCAGATACTGAAAACTACCTCGCCTGTGTTTGTGTAGAGAGACAACACCTCTTGTAGCCCAGGCTGGCTCCCAGCTCTTCGTAGCACAGGATGGCCTCCCTAGTGCTGGGGTCACAGGTGTGCAGCACCAAACCCTGTTTAACTAATGTAGGGATCCAGTCTAGGGCTCTTAAACACTTAGCAAACAGGGCATGGACTAAGCCTCATCCCGAGCCTGACTGTGGGGTTTTCTACCCCTGTACAGCTGTGCTGCAGGTGTCTGTCTCAGGTTCTGAATGACATAAAATGCATGGCATGGGGCTGGTGAGATCGATCATTTGGTAAGAGCACCCGACTGCTTTTCCAAAGGTCCGAAGTTCAAATCCCAGCAACCACATGGTGGCTCACAACCACCCGTAATGAGATCTGATGCCCTCTTCTGGTGCATCTGAAGACAGCTACAGTGTACTTACATTAAATAAATAAATAAATCTTTTTTAAAAAAATGCATGGCATTCTGCTACATTGTATTTTGACAATGACAGTCTTTGAGTTTTATTGATTCCTGCTTTTCAAAGACAACAATATAATCCTAGGTCTCCATCCAGTTCGTGTAAACCAACACAACACATAAATGTATGCTAGCGATCATCCCCTCTACTATAACAGAACACTATTACCCCTGTGTCGCACCCTCACTGTTTTTGCAGTCAGCAGTATTACTTATGTGGTGGCTTGAATATGCTTGGCCCAGGGAGTGGCACTATTAGGAGGTGTGGCCTTGTTGAAGGAAGTGTGTCACCTAGGGGGTGGGCCTTGAGACCCTTCACCTAGCCTCCTAGAACCTGTCTTCTCCTATTTACATTCAGATGAAGATGTAGACTCTCAGCTCCTCCAGCACCATGGCTGCCTGGTCACTGCCATGATCCCACCATGATGATAATGGACTGAACCTCTGACCCTGTAAGGCAGCCCCAATGAAAGTTGTCTTAGTCATGGTGTCTCCTTACAGCAATGGAAACCCTAAGACTTTATATTGAGATCACAAACCAAAGACCTTATAGATACTTTGGTGTAAGGCCCAGATTCAACTATTTCCTTAGCATTTGCAACACAATAAAAATAAATAAACGGTGAGGCCTGAGAAGCAACTTACACTTACCAAATCCTAGCAGCAGCTCGAATGGGAGATAAGGCTGACAGCACAGCACCTACCTAGTAAGCCACCTTGATGGTTAGAGTGCTAACTGGTACCAAGGGTCCCTTTCCAACTCTGAGTCTACATGTGACAGTAAATCTGGAACTGGTACCCACATAGATGAACTCAGAAGAACTCTTATGACAGACACATTAACAACTCTACTAATTACAACCTGGGGCTGAGCTTGGAGCTGCTGATGACACTCCTCAGCAAAGCCCTTGCCTGTCACACTGAAGGCCCTGGGTTCAAGATGTGAAGGTATATGCCTATAATCTCAGCTGTAACAGAGAAGTCAGGCTCAGTCTAAGCTGCACAGCAAGTTTTAATGGAGAGCGGTAAAGTATTCCTTAGCATGCTCTCTGCGCTAGGCTTCGCTCCAGCATAGCACCAGACAGACAGACATGTTTTAAAGTTAAGTCACCCCACCTGACAGTCTTAATGCTACTTTACATACATAAGGACTAATTATGGGGGCTGGAAATGCAGCCCGGCTGGTGGAGTGCTTGCCTAGCATGCACAAAGCTCTGATTTGGATCCCTGGCATTATGTAAACAGGGTGTGGTGGTTCATCTGCAATCCCAGCACTTCGGGAGGTAGAAGCAAAAGGATCAGAAATTCAAGCTCACACACAACTACATGAGGTTGAAACTAGCCTGCTAATAGAAGATAAACTAATAGACAAAGCCAAAAAAAAAAAAATTGAGCATGGGCTTGAGGTGTATAGCACAGTGGTATCGAGTTTATCTACCATGTGCAAGGTCCCAAGATCACGATCAGCACTAGAATGAAACACAGCCACTGCTACAGGAACCGGATGCACAGTAGAATACAAGCTTGACCATCGTGAATAGGGTTCTAGTTTAATTTCTCCCGGGGGAAGGTGGGCGACTAAATCCAAGTATTTGTATGCAACTCTATTTTTTTTTAAGATTTATTTATTATATATAAGTACACTGTAGCTGTCTTCAGACACACCAGAAGAGGGCATCAGATTTCAGTACAGATGGTTGTGAGCCACCATTTGGTTGCTGGGAATTGAACTCAGGATCTCTGGAAGAGCAGTCCAGTGCTCTTAACCCCTGAGCCACCTCTCCAGCCCGCAACTCTATTTTTAAATCAGCCCATTCAGGGACTAATTTATTGTTGGGTGTCTGCTTGTTGTGGAGAGACACAACTTTTCCTGGAGAGACACACCACATTCATCTACTCAACCCAGCTAGGAGTCCACCAAAGTCCAACCTGGTGAGCCAGTAAGTTTTATTGGAGAGTTACAGGAATGTGGGTGGGTAAGGGGTTGCTTACAGGAGCAGAAATGACTCAAAGACAGCTGCATCAACCAAATTCCACCCCAGAAAGTGTCAGCTCACAGAAGCTGGGAAACCTGGAGCTCACTGCACAGCCTGCAGGCAGCACAACAGGTTGGAGAGTGTCTTTTCAAAGTGACTCTGGCCTAAGCCTCTTCCAGGCAGCTCGGACTGTCTCTGCAGTTGGCCTTGTCTCCATCTTCTTTGCAGTTTTGTTGGTCTGAGAGTCTCCTTCATACCTGGAGGGACTCAGCTCTCATTGCTTAGTCTGACAGGTGGGGCCTAGTGAATCTGGTCAGGTTTAGGGACTTCTTGCAGCTATTTTGAGTCCTTCCGTTCACATTCTGCAATCTTGCCTGAGTTCTGCCACCACTTAACTGTGACAGTGTCCCCTCCCAAGTGGTAGCAGAAGCACTGGGGTGAGGCTGAAGCAGAATGACTCAGAGCAAAACCAGGGCCAATATTGGTGCACACCTGCAATCCCAACACTCAGAAAGCAGAGGCAAGAGAATCTCTGTGAGTTTAAGGCCAGCCTAGTTAGTCTACAGATAGAGTTCTAAGAAAGCCAGGACTAAACAGAGAGACACTGACCTTGCCTCAAAATAAATCAATAGAGAAATAATTTGAGACCAACTTGGACAATACATCAAGACCTTGTCTCAAGAAAAATTGAATAAAAAAAATTTTAAAGAATTATTTATTATATGTATATGAGCACACTGTAGCTGTCTTCAGACAGACCAGAAGAGGGTGTCAGATCCCATTACAGATGGTTGTGAGTCACCATGTGGTTGCTGGGAATTGATCTCAGGACCTCTGGAAGAGCAGTCAGTGCTCTTAACCACTGAGCCATCTCTCCGGAGAGCCCATAAAAAAATTTTTAATTGGCAGGTTATGTTTATACATACAAATTTTAAGAATCACTGTTAAAATGAGGAAACACTAAGCAAATTTTAAAATTTGCATTTCAGATAATGTACTATGTCTGAACAAAGAAAATGATGCACATTAGACTTGGCACAACTCAGGGGAAAATCAACTTTGACAATCACCAAACCATAAATCTCAGTAACCATGGCCAATCAGCAGGTAACTGACTACGTCTCAGTGCCTGCCTGACGGGAGAGGGGCAGCTCTGCTTTGCCATCTCTGCAGTCTAACACTCCATAATTCTCTAAGGGCTGCTGTACACACGAGACATAATGGAAATCATGAAAAAAATCTCAGTAACACAGCAAACGGTGCTTAAAACCAACTATTGGGCCAGAGAGAAGAATAGTTCGGCTGTTAAAAAAAAAGCACTGGCTGCTCTTCCAAAGGACCTGGGTTCAATTCCCGACACCCATATATGGCTGCTCACAACCCTCTGTAACTCCTGTTCAAGGGTATTGGTCCTCCTTTAGCCTCGGAGGGCACCACGCATGTACACACATGGTGAAGACACACACACATACATGCAGGCAAATACACTCAAGAATGTAAAAAACTTAAAAATCACTTATAAACGCCTGATTAGGACTAAATCATTAGGGTAGATAGGTAGGCTTTAATTCACAAATATCAAAGTTCTCTTCTAGCCAGGCATGGTGGTGCACGCCTTTAATCCCAGCACTCGGGAGGCAGAGGCAGGCAGATTTCTGAGTTCGAGGCCAGCCTGGTCTACAAAGTGAGTTCCAGGACAGCCAGGGCTATACAGAGAAACCCTGTCTCGAAAAACCAAAAAGAATAACAATAACAAAGTTCTCTTCTATTTCAAGCTATCTTACTTCACAAACTCCATGGGTGAATTCTCATTTAACAATAGTTAATCTCACTAAAACCTTAAAAAGGAGTCTTTCAGCTCCCAAACTGACTCAATCTCCCTTACTGACAGTGAGGGGAAACAGGAGGGAGCAAGAAGGAAAATACTACGCACAAACCATGATCTGTGAAGAAAACACCAAAATACAAGTAACACAAGCAAACAGGCAAAATCCACTTGTGAGCTGGTGGCACTATCGCTTACTTAGGGATGAATTCAGTCTTTTGAGTTTCCTAGTTCCCAGGGGGAGAACTTAAACAGCCCCCTACCACCAACACCACCACCCGCGCCGGCGCCCGCGCCCGCGCCCCTGGCTCCCAAGTAGCCCTTCTGGCTGCCTGAAGAATACAGTGGACTTTAAAAAGGAATGCAAACAGGGAAGGTATCTCCCTCCAAAAGAAAAGGGGATCTTAGAACGACGGAGAAAATGAACAGTGCCCAAACCAGCAGAAACTTGAAAATTATAACGGAGAACAGCAAGAAGGGGAAGTAGATTATTTTTTTAAAAGGGGGCGGAGGGGCCAATGAGTGGCGTTACTGATGCATTTCGTGTCCCTAGTAGAGTAGAATGGAGACAGAAGGCAAAAACGGCAAAGTGAAAGAGAGGTGAAGAAGTAAAAAAAAAAAAAACAAAAAACAAAAACAAACCCAAACAACAACAACAAAAACAATTTCTCTAACCTCTTTCTGAGTGTCAACAGCACCGAAAGATGACGTTGATCGCGCTTCGGCTCCCCGGCAAACTGCACTGCTATAGCTTTTGAACACGGCCTAAAATCCCTTTCTTACCAACCCACACGACCTAAGAGTGTTGCAGGAACCAGCGGGGCTTTCTCCCCAAAATTCCTTCCTTCCAGCATTCCCATCCGCTGCTGCTGCTGCTGCTTCCCCCCACCCCCAACAAGTTTTTTTTTTTTCTTTCTCAAGTCCTTCTAAAAAAGAAGCGCCCAACTCTCACAAAGACCCGTCGGCGGGTCCGGGTAACAATCATTCTAAGTCACGGTGGATTCCCGCACACAATTCCACCGCAAGATGCCAAGAGGCGGTGACGTGATGGCCTTGCAGGTCAAAGGAGCATCAATCACCACGTTAGCTGCGGGCACCTAATCCCCCGCCTCCCGGGCTCAGTCAGCCTGACTCAGAGCAGCAGCCTGCGCCTCTCGGCTGCTCCGGGCTCCCCTGCGCCCAGCCGGACCTCCCCGGCGGGCCGGGTCTCTGCCCCGAGCGGGAGGAAGACCGGCACCAGGAAGGAAGCGCCCCAAAAGGGGAAACGAGGAGACGGCTGCGCAGCCGCTGAGCTCGGGTCCCAGCCTTCCCCGGCCCGCGAGCGGCCCTCCCCGGCAGCCCGGAGCAGCCCGGGCCCGAGGTGCTCGGCGCCGCACGGCGCGGGGACCACGGAGCTCCCGCTCACTTCCCGCCCGCTCCCCTGCACTCACTGTGACGCGCCGTCCACTCCGTCACCCGGCCGGGCCCGCCCTGCGCTGCCGCCCGCAGCCGCCAACCTCGCTGCTGCTCCCCGACTGCGGCGCCCGCTGCCCCGACCGCCGTCCCGGCCGCAGCCCCGCTCGTTCTCGCCGCCGCCGCCGCCCGATCGCAGAAGCAACAGAGCAACCTAGCTTCCGCTCCTCGCCAGGGTCCCGCGAGAACTTCCCCACGCGGCCCCGCCCCGCCGCGCCCCGCCCCCACGAGACTTCCCCCGGCGGAAAAGGCCTAGAGCGCAAGCGCTCCTCCTCCGCTCCGCCCGGCAGGTAGCCTAGAGGGGGGCTTCGCGCATGCGTCAGCTCGCCCCGCAGCAGGTGGCACGGACTCGGCTCCGCCCCTGAGCCGTTGTAACCCTCTACGTGCCGGAGCAAATGAATTACAGCTCTGCTCTAGAGGAACGGCGCTTTCCACACTCTAATCACGTCCTTTCTACCAAAGCAAAGCAAAGAGGCCCCGAGGAGCGGGGAGAGATCTTAGGATGGCTCAACCCAAATAGAGGACCAGTTCTAGAAACGTTTGGGGATCTGGTTCGTGCAACCTGCAGTATTCGATGAATTGTTTGATTAGTCTGTTCACGCAGTGAACCACATGCCCAGTGTAAGTAAGCACTGTGCTGGGTAAAGAAGATGAAACGACGAGCAGAGATCCTGGCGTTCAAGAGGTTAAATCGAGAGAAGCAGCAGAAGAATAAACAAGTAATGTCTCGGTTGGAGAGACCTCTCAGGTCAAAAACCGCTTGCTGCTCTTCAGAGGACCTGCACCCACATCAGATGGCTCATAACTGTCTCTAACCCCAGTTCCAGGAGATTTAGTGCCGCTGGCCTCTGATAGCACTAGCATTCACCTGCACACACCCTCATGCGGGCACACACACACAGAGCTATAACACGTACACATAGCTCTTTGGGGGAATGCTGAGGAAGCCAAAAAGATAGAGAAAGGCTGGCTCTGTTCCTCAGCCCCACTGTATAAAAGACTTAACAAAGAAGGTGATGTGGAGCTGAGTACTGGAGGGCGAGTAGGAGTTCCACAGCACAGGAGCCAGGGTAAGTGCTTAGCCGACAAATGGAATGGCACAGAACAGAGAGATGGATGGAGGCGTGAGAAAGTCGTGTTCTGTGCGATGCAAAGTACATAGGTTCCTGTGCGGGCCTGCCGGTTTGGGGGGAGTAGTAGATGAAGCTTGGAGAAGTACCTCTCAGTTCCAAAAGCTCTTTTCAATTATAGGAGAGCAAGAACGCAGCCAATGTCAATGTGTTCTCTAGAAGCCAACAAAATACAGTTAAGAATACCCAAGCCTCTGCTACAATAATGAGCCCACTAAAATAAGGCAAGTGAATTGCTCTTTCAACAAGTGTTTACTGAACATCATTTGCAATTGAAAATGCCTTTCAGAGCAAAAGATGAAGCCAATGACTCCAGCAGTTTGCAATCTATATAGAGCTACTTAGTTTCAAAGAGAAGAGCGCTGGCCCTAAGTACCAGGGACCTACATATTAAAATGACCAGTTACAAAAGGGAGAGCTGCTGGGCAGAGGTGGCCCATGCCTATTAATCCCAGCACTTGGGAGGCATAGGCAGGTGGATTTCTGAGTTCGAGGCGAGCTTGGTCTACAGTGTGAGTTCCAGGACAGCCAGGATGGCACAGAGAAACCCTGTCTTCTCATTTGGTGGTAGAATAATGAGAGGTGAAGCCAGGGTGCTCATCTTAGGTTTCAGTGTCAAGTGATGTGCAACCTTGAAGCCTGGGAAGTAGATATCTGTAGGAAGTGACAATATACCACCCAAATACCAGAGTCACAACAACTCCATAGGACAGCTAATGCCTTCATTTCATTCTTAGATACAGACAGTGAGAAGACAGATCTTGTGACCTACCACCTGTTAGCCCTTCACCAGGAGTTCTGAGGCAAGAGGATTAAGACTTTTGAGGCTGTAAAACTGGAGAGATGGCTCAGTGGTTAAGAGCACTTGAGAAAGACCCAGGCTTCATTCCCAGCATCTTCATGGCACTAACGATCATCTATAACTCCAGTTCCTGGGAATCCAAGGTCACTTTCTGACACCACACACAAATACGGTACACATACATCCTTGTAGGCAAAGCACTCATACAAATAAAGTAAAAAATAATTTTAAAGGGGGTTTGAGTTTATCCTGAGCTGTATGGCAAGAGCCTGTCACTAAGAACAAAACAAAAATTTTAAGGAAAAGATGTTAATAAAGAATACAAAATATTAAATATGCCCAAAATTAACCCAGTCATACCTTGCTCTAAAACTTGAGTTTTCTTCCCCCACTATATTCTAGAGTAGTGGATGGGGGGAACAGAAATGAAGGAGAAGGAATTAGGGCTGGAGAGCTGGCTCAGTGGTTAAGAGCACTCATTGCTCTCCCAAAGGTCCTGAGTTCAATTCCCAGCACTTATATGGCAGCTCTTCTGGTGTGCAGATATACATACAGAAAAGTACATGTGTGTGTGTGTATGTATATATGTAAATAAATCTTTTTTTTTTTTTTTCTGAGACAGGGTTTTTCTGTATAGCCCTGGCTGTCCTGGAACTCACTTTGTAGACCAGGCTGGCCTCAAACTCAGAAATCTGCCTGCCTCTGCCTCCAGGGAGTGCTGGGACCAAAGGCGTGCGCCACCATGCCTGGCAAATAAATCTTTAAGAAAGAAGGAGGAGGAGGAATTAGCTGCTCAATAGAAAGAAAGGGAAGGCCGGGCATGGTGGCGCACGCCTTTGGTCCCAGCACTTGGGAGGCAGAGGCAGGCGGATTTCTGAGTTTGAGGCCAGCCTGGTCTACAAAGTGAGTTCCAGGACAGCCAGGGCTGCACAGAGAAACCTTGTCTCAAAAACAAACAAACAAAAACAAAAAACAAAAAAACAAAACAAAAGAAAGAAAGAATAAAGAAAAAAAGAAAGAAGGGGAAAGAGCAAAGAGTGGGTCTCGATCTGTTAAGCGTGCCGGGTACCAAAGAGTCACGTGGAAATCTGTCCCACGGAGGTGTGGCTTGGGAATGAGTGAGTGGATTCTCACACAACACTCCAGTGTCAGGACTGCTCATAGTCAAGACATCCCAAATCCAAATCCTCCTCCTGACCAGTACTTATAGAGGGCTGAGGGAAGCCTTGGAAATTTGCTCACTGTCATCATGTCCTGTCATCGAGTCCTGTCACCACATCCACCCGTCCATTGATGGATCCCAAATACTGAGTACTGGGGAAGGAGTAAAATGATGTCATTTGTAAAGCAACATCATCATTCAGCCTTAGAGTCCAAACATTTGTAGAACGGAATGTGGGAATGTGGGAGGCAGAACAGGAGAGAGTTCAGCCCAGCGGCAGAGCAGCTGACTTGCAAGTATAAGACCCTGGGTCCTAGCCGGGCGGTGGTGGCGCACGCCTTTAATCCCAGCACTTGGGAGGCAGAGGCAGGCGGATTTCTGAGTTCGAGGCCAGCCTGGTCTACAAAGTGAGTTCCAGGACAGCCAGGGCTATACAGAGAAACCCTGTCTCGAAAAACCAAAAAAAAAAAAAAAAAAAAAAAAAAAAAAAAAAAAAAAAAAAGACCCTGGGTCCTAGCTCTACCACGGGGATTAAGCGGGAAGAAACTGAAGTGACATCATATGTCTACTTATCGGGGCATAGTAGCTGTGCCTGCATGGAGAAGTCAAGGCAGGAAGATCAAGAGTTCAAGGTCATCCTCTGCTATCAAATCAGGACTATATAAAACTCTGTGTGTGTGTAAAATAAATATAGTCACAGGATCATCAGAGCTACATAGAGAGGCTCTGTATCAAAATAAATAAACAGGACCAGAGAAAGAGCTCAGCAGTTGAGAATGCGCACTGTTCCTGTGGAGAACCTGTGTTTGGTTCCCACCGCTCACATTAGGCAGCTCACAGCCACCTGTGATTCCAACCCTAGGAAGATCCAATGCCTTTGATCTCTGAGAGCACCTCTGCTCTCTCTCTATCTCTCTCTCTCTCTCTCTCTCTCCTCTCTCTCTCTCCCTCTCTCTCTCTCTCTCTCTCTCACACACACACACACCTATACACACACACACATGCATACACACATACCTACCCACTCACACTCAGAGAGACACATACACACAAACATACACATATTCAAAATTAAATTAAAACAATAAAAAACAGAGTCTGGAGAGATGACAGAAAGGTTAAGCTCACACTCTGCTCTTTCAGAGGACCTGGGTTCAATTCTCAGCACCCACCTATGGTTCACTGTTCTCTAGCTCAAGTTCCAGAGGATCTAACATCCTCTTTGGCCTCCCAGAGCACCGAGCATGCACGAATTACACACACATACATGCAGACAAACCACATATACACATAAAATAAAATAATAGTAATAATAATAAATAATAAATTATTACCAGGTGCGGTGGTACACACCTATAATCCCGACACTCCAATGGTAGAGTCAAGGGAATCAGGAGTTCAAAGCCACCCTCAGATACATAGGACACACAAAGCCAGCCTAGACAGTATAAGACCCTGTTCCAAGCAATAAACAGGAAAAGATCACACTTCCAATCAGACCTTGAGCCTTAACTCCTCTTCTGTCAAGGCAAATATTTGCAATTATACTTAGAGCAGATTGTACTGCCAACCAGTCAGAGGATATTAAAGGAAAAAGGAAGTCTCTGAGTTGGGGGTGGTACAGGGAAGTGGCGGGAGGAAGTGAGGGTGTGCCTGCCAGCTTTTGAGTGGAGGATGCAACACTCCAGGACATGCAGGTAAAAGGATCCAAAAGTGCCTATGTTTGTCCCCTCCAATGAGTATGATTTTTCTGCCTAGGGTTTGACACAGAATGTAAAAGACATAGTTCTAAAAATATGACCTAGGCTGGGCTGGTGGCTTTGGGAGCACAGAACCGGGAACTTCCTCCAGATCCAAAGAACGCAGAGGAACGGAGGTTTAGGTTGGGACTCTGGTTAGCCGAAGAGGAAGTGAGGGGTCTAGGATAAAGAAACATGCAGTATGGGGTTGAGACCGTTGGAGAAGCCCCGGGCACTGCGTGCTGTGCTGTGCTGAAGCAGGGCTGGGCCACAGCCTGATTCTCATCGTCAAACCACTTTCTCACTGTGAGTGCAGAAAGGAAAACCAATTAGAACTAAGATATTTATCATCTACGAGATAATGTTTAAAGGCTGTTGCAAGGCTCTTAAGGATCAGCTGCTGCCTGCCATCACGCCCCTCTCAGTTCTCCGCTAGCACCAACTCCCTTAATACTGAACCATTGTGGTTTCCGGAAGGTGCCATATCTTTTGAACATCCATATCGTTGCTAATGCAATTTCCTCTCTTCAGTTGGTCTTTCCTCCTCTATTTAGGTCCCCAAGTCAGCGTTTTCTTCAAAATTCCTGCTACACCCAGGTATGGCTGGTTGTGCACGCTCATAATTCAAGCACGAAGAGGAAGGGGATCAGGGAGTTAGTCCCAGTCATCCTCCACTACACAGCAAGTTTAAGGCCAACCTGGGCTACATCAGCCCCTTTCTCAGAAATAAGATGAGGCAGGGAGCTGGGCAGATAGTCCATGGGTAAGAATGTATATTGCAGCCGGGTGTGGTGGCGCACGCCTTTAATCCCAGCACTGGGGAGGCAGAGGCAGGCGGTTTTCTGAGTTCGAGGCCAGCCTGGTCTACAGAGTGTGTTCCAGGACAGCCAGGGCTACACAGAGAAACCCTTTCTCGAAAAACAAAACAAACCAAAGAGTGTATATTGCTCTTATAAAGGACCTGAGTTTGATTGGCAGCATCCACACAGGACAGCTCACAGCCTCCTGTACCTCCAGCTTCATGGTTGTGTGAAGCCTCTTCCTGGGACACCCATACTCACGTCCATAACCTTCCCAATGCATACACATAATTAAAATAATTTTTTATAAAATTCACTATTGGGCTGGTGAGATGGCTCAGTGGGTAAGAGCACCCGACTGCTCTTCCGAAGGTCAGGAGTTCAAATCCCAGCAACCACATGGTGGCTCACAACCATCCGTAACAAGATCTGACTCCCTCTTCTGGAGTGTCTGAAGACAGCTACAGTGTACTTACATATAATAAATAAATAAATCTAAAAAAAAAGAAAACAAACAAAAAAATTTTTCAAAAAAAAAAAATAAATAAAATTCACTATTGTATTTCTGGCATCATTTACCTGGTTCCCGAGCTTTGGGACAGACACAATTGCACGCTTCCTTGTTTTCTTCTTGGCACCCATTATGAAGGAAATAAGTGGATAGGCAGGTGAATGGAGGTAAGAATGGGGCTGCTTTTTTGTGTGGTGGTAAGAGTTAGAGCTCAGGAAATGGGTGATGGACAACTCAGAAAAAGAGTAGGCAGTGGGAAGGATTTTCTAAACTTCTTTTTATCTTACGTGTGCTAGTGCTTTTGTTTTTGTATTTTATTTTATTTTTCGAGACAGGGTTTCTCTGTATAGCCCTGGCTGTCCTGGAACTCACTCTGTAGACCAGGCTGGCCTCGAACTCAAAAATCTGCCGGCCTCTGCCTCCCAAGTGCTGGGATTAAAGGCGTGTGCCACCATGCCCGGCAACATGTGCTGGTGGTTTTGTTTTTTTTTTTTTTAAGATTTATTTATTATTATATGTAAGTACACTGTAGCTGTCTTCAGACACACCAGAAGAGGGCATCAGATATCATTTTGGGTGGTTGTGAAGCCACCATGTGGTTGCTGGGATTTGAACTCGGGACCTTTGGAAGAGCAGTCAGTGCTCTTAACCGCTGAGCCATTTCTCCAGCCCTGTGCTGGTGTTTTACCTGCATATATATCTATGTGAGATGGCGTCAGCTCTTGAAGTTACAGACGGTTGTGAGCTGCCATGTGGGTGCTGGGAATCAAACTTGGGAAGAGCATTCAGTGCTCTTAATCACTGAGCCATCTTTCCAGCCCCTGAAACAAACAAAGAAACAAAAAACTACGTATGTCTGTTCCAGCTGTAACTGTAATTAAAAAAAATATTCTGAGGGTGTCTGTGTAAAAATACATCTAAATATATCAGATCTGGAAAATGATATTTGAAAGGAATAGTAATTGTACTAAAATGGTGTGTGAAAACTGTAACAGGAGTTGCTGATCAAATCAACCACATTTGAATGTAAATTCGTCACCAGAAGTGTGTCTGCTGTGACCCTCATGCCCTCTGCTTCTGTGCACCCCCACCTTTGTTGCTGTTGGGGGGGGGTTGTCGTTTGTAACTTTTAGAGGACAGAAAAGGTTTCTACCTGCGACTTTTATGAGTTCTCATAGTGCCACCTGCAGGTGAGACCTATGCATTGCCCTGAATTTGACTATTCTGCTGCCTGTCTGTTGCTGACCTCTTGGGAGCTGGCCTGCCTTGCACCAGGCATCCCCTGAGACACCCACATCACCTTGCTTCTGTTTAGTGTTTCAAAATTCTATTCACATTTGCTCAGATGACCTGGAAGCTCAGCTGCTGTAAGGTTCCCCCGCCCCCACTCGTCCCATGGACGAAGCTCTCTGTTTCTCTACCTTCCTTCGCTGAGCCTGAAGCTTACAGTTCTGGCTCAGCTGGGTGGCCAGTGAGTTCCTGGGATCTGTTTGACTTCCCTCCCCAAAGCTGGACTTACAGACACACAAAGCTATGTCCAGTTTTCCCATGGCTGCTGGATGGAGATTTGAGCTCAGACCCTCCCGCTTTCGTAGAAAGTGTTCTCACGGGCTGGTGAGATGGCTCAGTGGGTAAGAGCACCCAACTGCTCTTCCGAAGGTCCAGAGTTCAAATCCCAGCAACCACATGGTGGCTCACAACCATCCGCAACGAGATCTGGCGCCCTCTTCTGGAGTGTCTGAAGACAGCTACAGTGTACTTACATATAATAAATAAATCTTTAAAAAAAAAAAAAGTGCTCTCACTCATGAAGCCATCTCCCCAGCCCCTCTGTGCTTTTGAATAAGTCACTGTCCCCAATTACTTTATAAACTAGTAGTAGTCGTAATAAATTCTCACTTCCAAATAGTGGGATACAACAGAGCAAAGCTCTAGGAGCCCTGGAAGGGTGCAAGTCAGAGATGCACACACACCTCTAATCTCAGCACTCAGGAGGCAGAGACAGCCTGATTGGAGCCAAACTGGTCTACAGAGAGAGCTCCAGGTCAGCCAAGGCTACACACTGAGACCAGGCCTCAAGAAAAATTAATAAAAACAGAGGGAAGGAGCCAGGAATAGTAGTGGCACACACCTTTAATCCAGCCCTCAGGAGGCAGAGGCAGGTGGATTTCTGAGTTTGAGGCCAAGCCTGGTCTACAGAGTGAGTTCCAGGCAGCCAGGGCTATACAGAGAAACCCTGTCTCGAAAAACCAAAATCAACCAAACAACAAAACAAAGCATGGAGAAGGAAGAGAGAGAGAGATCGTGGAGGCTCTCAAAGGAGATGGTGTCTGAGTCATTTAGAATAGCAAACACAGCCATGTGTAAAGCCAGGCTGGAGCCCCTCCAGATAGAGCAGTAGGCATCTAAGGTGGAGAAAATGGTCAACAATTCTTTTAAGTGCAACAGATCTCTAATGGAGGCTGTGTGCTGTGGTGTGATCGAGGTTCCAGGATCCCAGAATTTTTTCAATCATTACTTCTGAGAAGGCCCCAGAAATATGAACTTAAATAAGCACCTTCAGGTGGCTCAGGCTTGTCACCTTTGGAACCACCCCTGAATGTCAGCACCTTCTGAATACGTGACTCTTGGGAATCCTTGTGTATCTCCCATTACAGCAATCAACCTGTTAATAGCCCTGGGTGGGAGCAACTTGGGGGAATGTCCCTCAAAGGCTTCCCTAGGACTTTGTGCTGCCTCTGCAGCTGGGAAATGCCAGGAAAGCGGTATGGAACTGGCTGATGCCTCTCAGTGCCAGAGAATAAATAAATGAACCCATAAAAGCCCAATGAACAGACGGACTTTGACCTTGACAGTTCTCTGAAGGAAGAGGTTCCAAGGTCAAGTTTGGAGGAGGCTTGCGCTTTTTCTATTTCTGTCTCTTTTTCTGTTTCTGGCTCCACATCTCTCCGAGGACTCATTCTGATCCTTAAAGACATAGAGTGGAGTCAGGGGCTCAAGAGATGGCTCTGTGGATAAGAGAAACTACTGAACCCCCCCCCCCAATACACACAGGATCTGGGCGCAGTCCTCACCACCGACACCACCGGGCAGGTCACAAGCAACAGATGCCACCACACCCAGCTCAGAGTAGGCTGTGCAACCAAACAAGCACTGTACCAACCGAGCCACACCCCCAGTCTTCACTGAAGCAGTAAACTCAAATGAGCTTCCTGCCTGGTTCACCAGAGTAGCAGAGACCACAGGGACGTGCTCAGGCTGCCCTCGGAGGCCTTTCCTCATCTCTGAAGGAAACTCTGCCGCCTTTGAACACTGAGGCCGAATTCCTCTCCTGCCTTTTTTTTTTTTGGGGGGGGGGGCGGGGGTTGTTTCGAGACAGGGTTTCTCTGTGTAGCCCTGGCTGTCCTGGAACTCACTCTGTAGACCAGGCTGGCCTCAGAAATCCGCCTGCCTCTGCCTCCCAAGTGCTGGGATTAAAGGCATGCGCCACCAATCTAGGCTTCCTGCCTTTTTTCTTTCTCTTCTTCTAAAACAACTAGGTTTTAAAATGCACTGAATAGGCTGGGTGGCCTCCTTTAAATTTGCAACTTCAAAGGCCAGAGAGAAGGCTCTGGGTTTAAGAGCTCTGGCTGCTCTTGCAAAAGGACCTAAATTCAATTCCCAGCACCCACACAGCAGCTCATAACCATCCAGTTCCAGGGGCGCCAAAGCCCACTGAAGACATAGACCACAGACGTACATTCAGGCAAAACACCCACACACATAAAGTAAAATAATGATCATAATTTAATTTTTTTTTAATTTCCAACTTCAAATTTGAGTGGAACCTTGGCACTGTCTGTAACGTCTGTAGATCCGCTGCCATCTAAAAGGACAGTTTCCTGCCTTGAGATCTCAGGTTACCCAGGTCTCTCTTCTCAATCAGCAGGTACCTGCTCTCTCTTACTCAGCTGAAGGGAGAGAGAGCAGCCAGCCATGGCAGTGCAGTGATAACTCAGGGTGTCTCCCTGGGCTGCCTCCAACCAGCATCTGACCTCATCTGCTCTGCTTCGTGTCTGTGGAAACTGATAAAGAGCAAGGTTTTCCTCCTTGATGTCCTCCCTCCCTCCTGCATCTACAACTTCCCCTTTCTGCTAGGCCATCTCTTTTGGTGCACAAAAACGGCTTCCTTCAGAGAACTGTCAAGACCAAAGTCCACTATCATTTCACATTTAAAACCTCTTCCCTCCAAATCTGAGAGAACAAAAGGATATTGCAGTTGAAAGCCAAACTTAAGAAAAGTTGCCTGGGGTTGGCAAGATGGAAGATCAGCCGTTAGTTAAGGCTGTTCTTCCAGAGGTCCTGAGTTCAATTCCCAGTAATCACATGGTAGCTCACAGCCATCTGTAATGGGATCTGGTGCCCTCTTCTGGATTGCAGATGCAATACTGTATATGTAATAGATAAACAAATCTTTAAGAAAAGAGAGGAAAAGTTGCCCTGGGTGTGGGGATTTTGCTCAGTAACAGAGTGTTTGCCTAGCAAGCACAAGGCCCTGGGCTTCAGTCCTTAGCTCCAGAAAAAGAAAAGGAAACCGGGGGGGGGGGGGCTGGTGAGATGGCTCAGTGGGTAAGAGCACCTGACTGCTCTTCTGAAGGTCCTGAGTTCAAATCCCAGCAACCACGTGATCTGACTCCCTCTTCTGGAGTGTCTCAAGACAGCTACAATGTACTTACATATTACAAATAAATAAATAAATAAATAAATAAATAAATATTTTTTAAAAACAACAAAAAACAAACAAAGCAGGGCTGGCAAGCTGGCTCAGCAGATAAAGGCACCTGCCACCAAGCCTGACCGCTGGGGTTCAATACCTGGGACACAAGTAAATGACAGAAGCAGAGAGTCAACTCCTACAAGAGTCCTTTAACAGGCTGGAAAGGCAAAGATGGCTCAGCCTGCAAGAGCACTGACAGCTCCTCCAAAGGTCCCGAGTTCAAATCCCAGCAACCACCTGGTGGCTCCCATGCACACACACACACACACAAACACACCTAGAACTCGCCATATGAACCAGATTGACCCGGAGCTTACAATCATCATCACACCTATGCCTCCCAAGTCCTGGGATCCCAGGTCTGCCCTGCCACACCCAGCTGAAGACTACTAGACTGAATATATCTTCATCATCCACTGGAGGATAGACTACTTGCTAAACTCGGATTCCCACGGAAAACGCTGTGGCATATGTGTAAGCCCACATGTATGAGCACATATGCATAGACACACATGTAAAATAAAAGTGATAAAAACCAAATTGAAAATGTTCTGGGCAGCGGTGGAACACACCTTTAATCTCAGCATTTGGGAGGCAGAGGCAGGCAGATCGGAGTTCAGTTCGAGGCCAGCCTGGTCTACAGAGTGACAGCCAGGGCTACACAAAGAAACCCTGTACCGAAAAGAAAAAAGAAGCCAGGTGTGGTGGCACATGCCTTTAATCCCAGCACTTGGGAGGCAAAGGCAGGCACATTTCTGAGTTCGAGGTCTACAAAGTGAGTTCCAGGACAGCCAGGGTTATACAGAGAAAAGAAACCCTGTCTCGAAAAAACAAACAAACAAACAAAAGCAGTATTTATGGTGTGTGTGGAGGTCAACGGTCAACTTGCCTGTACTTGTTCCTGTACCCCCCGAGATGCCTCCTCACTGGGCACCCCATTCTTTCTTTCTTTCTTTTTTTTTTTTTTAAAGATTTATTTATTTATTATATGTAAGTACACTGTAGCTGTCTTCAGACACTCCAGAAGAGGGAGTCAAATCTCGTTACGGATGGTTGTGAGCCACCATGTGGCTGGGATTTGAACTCCTGACCTTCGGAAGAGCAGTCGGGTGCTCTTACCCACTGAGCCATCTCACCAGCCCTCTTTCTTTCTTTTATATTTTTCTTTATCCCTTAGCTCTTTTGCCATTATTTGGTTTTTAGACACAGGCTCATTAAATAGACCAGGCTGCCCTCGAACAGAGATCGGAAAGCCTCTGCGTCCCAAGCCCTGGGATTAAAGACGTATGCCACCATTCCCAGCTCTGTTATTTCTTACTATTTTCCATGTCCCTCTGAGAGGACACAGCTCCCTGCTGACCCATAACCAAGCAACCTGCTCCCGACAGACAAGCAACTCACGTAGAACTCAAGACAGTCACTACCAAGGCCTGGAGTTAGGTGTGTCTCATTTCACGAGTTACATACAAGCATATCTCTGGGCTGGAGAGATGACTTGGGGATGGCACTGGCTGCTCTTCCAGAGGACCTGGGTTTGATTCCCAGCACCCACATGGTGACTCAAAACTGTCTGTCCCCACAGTATCAGGGGTTCAGACTCCCTCTTCTGTGTTCTGAGAGCTCTGCACACATATGGTGCACAGACATACATGCAGACAAAACACTCATACACATAAAGTAATAAATTTTTTTTTTAGCTGGGTGTGGGGTAGGGTGGCGCACGCCTTTGATCCCAGCACTCAGGAGGCAGAGGCAGGCAGATCTCTGAGTTTGAGGCCAACCTGGTCTACAGAATGAGTCCAGCAAGTACCCAGAGGAATCCTGTCTTGAAAGAAAGAAAGAAAGAAAGAAAGAAAGAAAGAAAGAAAGAAAGAAAGAAAGAAAGAAAGAAAGAAAGAAAGAGCGGGAGGAAGGAAGGAAGGAAGGAAGGAAGGAAGGAAGGAAGGAAGGAAGAGAATTTATGTAAGTTTGTGAATGTCACAGTGCACACCATTAATCCATTAATCCATCCACCATTAATTAGCACTTGGGAGGCAGGAACAGATGTATCTCTGTTAGTTCAAGGCCACCCTGGTCTACAGAGAGAGTTCCAGGACAGCTAGGGCTACACAGAGGAACCCTGTCTCAAAAAAAAACAAAAACAAAAACAAAAACAAAAAACAAAGAAACAGCCGGGCGTGGTGGCGCACGCCTTTAATCCCAGCACTCGGGAGGCAGAGGCAGGCGGATTTCTGAGTTCGAGGCCAGCCTGGTCTACAAAGTGAGCTCCAGGACAGCCAGGGCTATACAGAGAAACCCTGTCTCGAAAAAAAAAAAAAAAAAAAAAAAAAGAAAGAAAAAAGAAAAAACAAAGAAACAAAAAACCAAAAATGTTTTAAAGCACATATCAGTTTTTCTGGTTGTTTTGTTTTGTTTTGTTTTGTTTTATTGAGACAAACTCTCACTAGGTAACCAGTGCTAGCATCAAACCCATGACCCTCCTGACACAGCCTCCCCAGTGCTGGGACAACAGCCATGTGCAACCACACCCCGCGATACAGTTTTTGTTTGTCAGTGTTGAGGTCTGAAGGCAGGCATGCATGGTAAGAGTCTTCCAGTTAGCTGTGGTCCCAGTCCCTGCAGTATCACTAGAAGGACAATTTCTATATGCTCCCTGCACTGGACAGTTTTATGTCAGTTTGACACAACCTAGAGAGGAGAGAATGTAAATAAAGAAATGTCCGCCGGGCGGTGGTGGCACACACCTTTAATCCCAGCACTTGGAAGGCAGAGGCAGGCGGATTTCTGAGTTCGAGGCCAGCCTGGTCTACAGAGTGAGTTCCAGGACAGCCCCAGGGCTGTACAAAGAAACCCTGTCTCGAAAAACCAAAAAAAAAAAAAAAAAAAGAAAGAAAGAAAGAAAAGAAATGTCTCCATCCGATTCAGCTGTAAGCAGGCCTGTACAGCATCTTTCTTTCTCTTTTTCTTTTTTGTTTTGTTTTGTTTTTGACTTTTTTTTTCAAGACAAGGTTTCTTTGTGTCACCTTAGCTGTCCTGGAACTTGCTCTGTAGACCAGGCTGGTCTTGAACTCAGAGAGATCTGCCTGCCTCTGTCTCTCAAGGGTTGGGATTAGAGTGTGAACCACCACTTCCAGCTGGGCATTTTCTCAATTCATGATTGATGGGGGGAAAGCCAGCCATTGAGGTGCCACCCCTGGGCTAGTGGTCCTTTCTATAAGAAAGCATGGGAACAAGCCAGTAAGCAGCCCCCACCTCCATGGCCTCTGCCTCAGCTCCTGCCTCCAGATTCCTGCCTTGCTTGAGTTCATTCATGTCTTGACTTCCTTCGATGATGAACTGTAATATGGAAATGTAAGCCAAATAAACCCTTCCCTCCCCAACCTGCCTTTGGATCACGATGTTTCAACGTATCCATAGAAACCCTAAGACATCATCAATTAGATTGTAATTAGTGAGGGATGCAATCTGTACGAACACGTAATCTTCACAGGTCTGGGCAATTGGGACAGTTCCCTTTGTTGCTGGTAGGTGTCGCTCTAGACCAGGCTGGCAGGAGCGGCCTTGGCGGTTGTAAAGCTAACTAACTGTAAAGGAATGCTGCTCTTTGGCTCCAAAAATGGTTTTGACCTCGCTGCTGGGACTTGCCGCTCTTTTGAGTGCCAGGAAACAGTGTGTGCCAGGTCCCAGCCACGGAGGACGGAGGAAATATCCAGTTGCATGCCATGCAATGGAAACGCGACTTCCCTGGAACCAAAACAGAAACAGGATGAACGGCCCTCGCCTCTCACCCTCCTCACCTCGGAATCTCTGTTCCCCACAGTTTCAATACTTTGTGGTTCCTAAAGAACAGAACTAATGTTTCCCCCACGTATTTAATAAGCTCCAGGGCTGTATCTCCTCTGCCTGCTGGAGTGAATGAAACACAGCTTTGTTTGCTCTTTCTGGCTTTAGGGCCCAGAGCAGGCTCTCAATCGTTACAGGTTCTAGAAACCACAGTGGCAAGATGTCTGTCTGTCTGTCTGTCTGTCATTCTTCTCTTCCTCCTCTTTGTCTTTTAAGAAAAGTCTTTATATATGTACACACACACACACACACACACACACGTATAAACTGGATTCAAATTTGTAGTTTCTCTTGGTGGAAATGGTTGCTGTCTGGCAGGGTCTCAGCATGACGTCAAACCCACTATGTGGTCCGAGTTGACTTTGAACTCCCCATCCTCCTGCTTCTACCTCCCAAGAACTGGGATTACAGGTCTATACCACCATGACTAGCGTCCTTTTCTCTGGCAAGGATTTTCAGTATCTGGAGGCTTTATGCCAAAATGAAATAATACATATTATGTTCATTTAGGGCCTTACCCTGACCCAATATAAGTTAGTGAAATAATTCATAGTATGACGTTCTTAAATTATAATATGATGTTCATATTATAAGTTCCCAAAAATCTGTTCGTGTCCTCTCACGGTAACAGCTCAGTGGGTAGGATGCTTGCCTGGTTTTGATCCCCAGCACCACATAAAATTCACCATAGTGGCGCATGTCTATAATCCTAGTATTCAGGAGGTGGAGACAAGAGGATCGGAAGCTCAAGGCCGTCCCTGGCTATGTAACTGGTTTAAGGACCAGCCTGGAATAAACAGATCCTTGTCTACAAAAAAGGGAGGGGGCTCAATTAAAAAAAAGTAGCATCATTATTATGACACGTAGGTCCTGACAGGACATGGCCAGTCAGGATCTTGAAGAAACCCAGTAACCTGAATCAGGCTTTCATTGGGACTCATGCCTGCCTGAGCTGCTTGGTCACAGAAGCTGATGTGACTTAAGGAAAACCAATCACTTTGTGGGAACAGACATGGTTTATTGGCTGTGCTGTATATAAAATATGGCTAAAGGCTTGAATTAGCAACTAGAACGTCAAATCCATTACGTCGGTCTATAACCATCCTTATGGCTACAGTACCATTAAGGAGAGAACTAACTATAGCAGGTTCTAGTGTGGGTGTATATTTTGTTTTATTTTATTTTATTTATTTTGTCTTTTGTCTTTTCTTTCTTTTTTTTTTAAGATTTATTTATTATATGTACACTGCAGCAGCTGTCTTCAGAAACTCCAGAAGAGGGAGTCAGATCTCATTATGGATGGTTATGAGCCATGTGGTTAATGGGATTTGAACTCCGGACCTTCGGAAGAGCAGTGGGATGCTCTTACCAACTGAGCCATCTCACCAGCCCTATTTTGGCTTTTTTCAAGACAGGGTTTCTCTGTATAGCCCTGGATGTCCTAGAACTCACTCTATAGACCAGGCTGGTCTTGAACTCAGAAATCTGCTTCCCAAGTGCTGGGATTGAAGGTGTGCAGCCACCACTGCCCGGCTATTTTTAAAAGATTCTTATTTATTTTATATATGTGACTACACTGTCTCTGTCTTCAGACACACCAGAAGAGGGCATCAGAACCCAATACAGATGGTTGTGAGCCACCATGTGGTTGCTGGGAATTGAACTCAGGACCTCTGGAAGAGCAGTCAGTGCTCTTAACCCTGGAGTGACAGACTGGAGTTACAGACAGTCGTGAGCCGGTCATGTGAATTCTGGAACCAAAACCTAGATCTTTTGCAAGAGCAGCAAGGGTTCTTAACCGCTCAACCGTTGAGCCTGTTCACCAGCTTATTTTCTTTTAACCCTTGAGAGTCTCACAATGTAGCCCTGACTGGCCTGAAAGTTGTTATATAGGTTAGGCTGCCCTCACAGAGATCCATCTGCATCTGACTCTAAGTGCTGGGCTTAAGGCCCAACACCTGTCCAGTCTTTGTTTGCTTGTTTGCTTGCTTGTTTTGTTTGTAGGTCTGTTTCACCAGAAAATAAACTAGAGGCAGGTATGGTGGTATAGCACCTGAGGGATAAGGGCAGGAGGAATTAGAAATCCAATGTTGGGCTGGAGAAATGGCTCAGCGGTTAAGAGTACTGACTGTTCTTCCAGAGGTCGTAAGTTCAATTCACAGCAGCCATATGGTGGCTCACAGACATCTCTAATGAAATCTTCTGGTGTGCCTGAAGACAGCAACAGTGTACTCACAGTGTATATAAAATAAATAAATCTTAAAAAAAAAAATCAGGCCGGGCATGGTGGTGCACGCCTTTAATCCCAGCACTTGGGAGGCAGAGGCAGGTGGATTTCTGGGTTCGAGGACAGCCTGGTCTACAAAGTGAGGTCCAGGACAGCCAGGGCTATACAGAGAAACCCTGTCTCGAAAACACAAAACAAAACAAAACAAAAAAACAGAGCTGGAGAGATGGCTCAGTGGTTAAGAGTACTGACTGCTCTTCTGAAGGTCCTGAGTTCGGTTCCCAGCAACCACATGGTGGCTCACAACCATCCGTAATGAGATCTGATGCCCTCTCTGGAGTGTCTGAAGACAGTTACAGTGTACTTACATATAATAAATAAATAAATCTTAAAAAAATAAATAAAGAAAGAAATTCAATGTCGCTCTCAACAACAAGCTAAATTGGAGGCCTGGCGGACCACATGACACCCTGTTTCAAAAACAAAAGCAATGGTAGGCTTGCTTACCTCTCAGCTCCAAGGCTTTGGGCTCTTCTGACCTTCCAGTTTTTAATCTAGCTGGAGATTTTAGATGTCTTTGGAGAGTCCACAAGCCTCTGGAAATGCAGGGATCCCCTCTCCGCTCTGCCTCGGGTTGCAAGGGTAGAGAGAACAGTTTGCTCCAGAGTTTTTCTGGCAGTTCTCCTGCAGCTGCAAATCCAGCAGTCCTCAGATGTTTGGCTCTGCTTACGAAATGAAATCCTCTCCCAAATTAACACGAACATTAGATTTCCGGGATAATTAAATTTCTGTAAGTATCATGAGCTAAGATCAATATAAATACCAGCACTGCTTGGCAACCAGAAGGGACAGTATTACTCACCCTGATATTTATGTATGTCAGATGGGGGAAATCTTTCCCTTTATATAGCTGTGCTGATGTACACACAGGCAAAGATGCACAGGGCAAGCAGCTCCCTTCCATACATGGAAGATGGAAGATGTGTGAACTACAGTCCGTGCCTGCAGCCAGTGAGGCCTCCAGGTTCCTTTCCTCATGGGGCCCTGATGTGCCATGGCTATAAGCAGCAACCTCCTTGGTAGTGTGGGCAGCCTGTTGCCTGTCTGAGTTGCCCTGAGGGAATTTGGAGTCTGTGTTTGATGGACATGCATATCTCAGATCACAATGCCGTCCTAATTTAGATTCTAGACGGGTACACAGGGTCTTTGGGAAGCTCCGAGACACGGTGGTTGGGTCAGGTCATCTGTGTTAAGCTGAAGACGAAGGAATATAAGATTGAGATCATTTGTAGAACCGAGTTCAAGTTCTCTGGCCACCGGAGGATCTGTATCTCAAAGAACTGAGGCTTTGCTAAGTTTAATGTATGTGGCATTGAGGACTTGGGAGCTAAGAAGCAGTTCATCCCCAATAACTATGGGGTCAAGTAATGACAATCGTCCAGACAAGCAGACAAGTGGCAGCTCTGTACTTCCAAGGCCTTCTGCTGCACTGAGTCCTAATGCCACCAAGCGGTGTTCACTAATAAATTTCACATCCAGTCTCCCTAAAGAGACGGAAGGAAAAAAGGAAGGAAGGAAGGAAGGAAGGAAGGAAGGAAGGAAGGAAGGAAGGAAGGAAGGAAGGGTACATGATTCTGAGGCAGCCATGGTACCTTCCACCTAAAATCCCACCATTCAAGATGCTGCATCAGGAGATTGTTGCAAGTTTGAGGTTGGCCTGGGATGTATAATGCAATGTTTCATCTTTATTCATTTTAGTTTATGTGTGAGTGTCTTGCCCGTGTGTCTGACTGTGCATTGCCTGCATGCTTAGCATCTGCAGAGGTTAGAAGAGGTGCTGAAACTCCTAGATCTAACATTACAGATGGAGCTGGGTGGTGGTGATGCACTGGAGAGGCAGAGGCAGGTGGATCTCTGAGTTTGAGGTCAGCTTGTTCTATAGAGCAAGTTCCTGGACAGCCAAGGTTACACAGAGATTCCTGTTTCAAAACAACAACAACAACAAATGCAAAATGAAAGAAAGAAGGAAGGAAGGGAGGGAGGGAGGGAGAAAGGAAGGAAGGAAGGAAGGAAGGAAGGAAGGAAGGAAGGAAGGAAGGAAGGAAGGAAGAGAAGAACTTACAGATGGTTGTGAGCCACCATGTGTGTGCTAGAAACTGAACCCAGAGCCGGGCGTGGTGGCGCACGCCTTTAAACCCAGCACTTGGGAGGCAGAGGCAGGTGGATTTCTGAGTTCGAGGCCAGCCTGGTCTACAAAGTGAGTTCCAGGACAGCCAGGGCTACACAGAGAAACCCTGTGCTCCTAACCACTGAACATTCTGCCCGGTGCCAATGAGGTGATGTGTGTGTGTGTGTGTGTGTGTGTGTGTGTGTGGTGTGTATGTGTGTGTATGTGTGTGTATGTGTGTGTATGTGTGAGTGTGTATGTATGTGTGTGTGTGCATGTGTGTGTGTATTTGTGTGTGTGGTGTGTGTGTATGTGTGAGTGTGTGTGTATGTGTGTATGTGAGTATGTGTGTATGGTGTGTGTGTGTGTGTGGTGTGTGTGTATGTGTGTATGTGTGTGGTGTGTGTGTATGTGTGTGGTGTGTGTGTGTATGTGTGAGTGTGTATGTATGTGTGTGTGTGCATGTGTGTGTGTATTTGTGTGTGTGGCGTGTGTGTATGTGTGAGTGTGTGTGTATGTGTGTGTGTGTGGTGTGTGTGTATGTGTGAGTGTGTGTGTATGTGTGTGTGTGGTGTATGTGTGTGTGGGGTGTGTGTGTATGTGTGTGTATGTGTGTGTGTGGTGTGTATGTGTGTATGTGTGTGTGTGGGGGGGGTATGTGTGTGTGTGTGTGGTGTGTGTGTGTGTGTGTGTGATATTCTATAAGGTGTAACTCTGTGATAGAGCACTTGTCTAGAATGCAGGAGATTTTGGAGGGAGAAAACGAGGAAGGAAAGAAAAGGAAGGAAAGAGCTTTGGAGGAGGAGAGACTTGAACCATGGAAGTTAGGAGTTAGACATGACGGTCAGTGAAGGACGGAAGAACTGGATGGAATTTCCTTCAGCATTAAAGGGAAAGGGTGCTCTGGGGAGATGGCTCGCCTAATAAAAAGAGCTTGCCACACACTAAAAAGAAGACCTGAGTTTGGATCACATATAAAGATCCAGGCAAGGGCTCTCTACCAGATGGCCGCCACCATGGACACGAGTTGAGTGCAGCCCATCAAGCTGGCTCTAGGGTAACTAAAGTGTTGGGCAGGACCGGTTCAAAGGGACAGTGCACACAGGTGGGAGTGGAATTTATGGATGCCACCAGCCACTCTAGCACCCGAAACGTCGTCAAAGGCCCCATTCGAGAGGGTGATGTGCCCACCCTTATGGGAGTCAGAAAGAGACGCTTAGAGGTTGCGCTGACCTTGCTGCTCCATCCTGGATCTCCACTGCTTAGCCCATGGAATGGCCAGTCGCACCTATCACCTCGTATCTCGAGAGGCAGAGGCAGGAAGAGCCTTGAGGCTTGCTGGTTAACAAGGTTAGTCCAATTCAATATCTCAAAAAAGAAGGTCAAGAGCAGCTTGACAGTGGTGGCATCTGCCTTTAATCCCAGCACTTGAGAGGCAGAGGCAGGTGGATTTCTGAGTTCGAGGCCAGCTTGATCTACAGAGTGAGTTCCAGGACAGCCAGGGCTATACAGAGAAACCCTGTCTCGAAAAACCAAAAAAAAAAAAAAAAAAAAAAAAAAAAAAAGAACAAAGAAAAAGAAAAAAGAAGATAGAGAGAAAGAACCTGTGGCTTACATGTACACACACAAATGAATAAATAAATGGACAAAGCTTTAACCAGCATATATATATACAAGTAGTTGACAAAGAGGGTCAGCACTATTTCTTTTTTTGTTTGGTTTTGTTTTTGAGACAGGGTCTCTCTATGTAGCCATGGCTGTCCTAGACCTCACTTTGTAGACCAGGCTGGCCTTGAACTCACAGAGATCTGCTGCCTGCTTCTGTATCCCAAGTGCTAGGATTAAAAGATGTGTGGCACTACTGTCCAGCCTATTTCTTATTGGGAACTAGACATACTCTACCTTAGTGGGTCAGGGCAACTCTTCTTTTTTTTTTTTAAGATTTATTTATTTATTATATGTAAGTACACTGTAGCTGTCTTCAGACACCAGAAAAGGGAGTCAGATCTCGTTACGGATGGTTGTGAGCTACCATGTGGTTGCTGGGATTTGAACTCTGGACCTTCGGAAGAGCAGTAGGGTGCTCTTACCCACTGAGCCATCTCACCAGCCCCCCTTTTTTTTTCAGGGCAACTCTTAATAGGTGTCTTAGTCAGGGTTTCTATTCCTGCACAAATATGACTAAGAAGCAAGTTGGGGAGGAAAGGGTTTATTCAGCTTACACTTCCACATTGCTGTTCATCACCAAAGGATGCAGGACTGGAACTCAAGCAGGTCAGGAAGCAGGAGCTGATGCAGAGGCCATGGAGGGATGCTGCTTACTGGCTTGCTTCCCCTGGCTTGCTCAGCCTGCTTTCTTATAGAACCCAGGACCACCAGCCCAGGGGTGGCATCACTCACAATAGGCTAAGCCCTCCCCACTTGATCACTAATTGAGAAAATGCCCCACAGCTGGATCTCATGGAGGCATTTCCTCAAAGGAGGCTCCTTTCTCTGTGATAACTCCAGCTTGTGTCAAGTTGACACACAAAAGAAGCCAGTACAATTGACCCCTTGTCAACTTGAAGCACACACACCTCACTATTAAGCCTCAACCTTTACTTTCTTATTCATCCCCAAAACCTAAATAACTTTAAAAGTCCCACAGTCTTTGAAAATTCTTTTTTTTTTTTTTTTTTTTTTTTTTTTTTTTTGGTTTTTCGAGACAGGGTTTCTCTGTATAGCCCTGGCTGTCCTGGAACTCACTTTGTAGACCAGGCTGGCCTCGAACTCAGAAATCCGCCTGCCTCTGCCTCCCGAGTGCTGGGATTAAAGGCGTGCGCCACCACGCCCGGCCCGAAAATTCTTACATATTAAAATTTCAATCTTGGCCTGGCGAGATGGCTCAGCAGGAAAGGGCACTGACGGCTTCTTCCAAAGGTCCTGAGTTCAAATCCCAGCAACCACATGGTGGCTCACAACCACCCGTAATGAGATCTGACGCCCTCTTCTGGTGTGTCTGAAGTCAGCTACAGTGTACTTATGTATAATAATAAATAAATTTTTTTTTAAAAAATTTAATCTCTTTAAAATATCCAATCTCGCCGGGCGGTGGTGGCGCACGCCTTTAATCCCAGCACTCGGGAGGCAGAGGCAGGCGGATTTCTGAGTTCGAGGCCAGCCTGGTCTACATAGTGAGTTCCAGGACAGCCAGGGCTATACAGAGAAACCCTGTCTTGAAAAACCAAAAATAAAATAAAATAAAATATCCAATCTCTTTTAAAATCCAATGTCTTTTAAAAAAAAGATTTATTTATTTATTTATTATATGTAAGTACACTGTAGCTGTCTTCAGACACCCCAGAAGAGAGCATCGGATCCCATTACAGATGGTTGTGAGCCACCACGTGGTCACTGGGACCTGAACTCAGGACCTTCAGAAGAGCAGCCAGCTCTCCCAACTGCTGAGCCATCTCTCCAGCCTCCCTCACTCCCAAGTCTTTTTACAATTAAAAGCCTCAGCTATTCCTGCTACTCTGCTCCATCCCCTGTGGGTCTCCTCTGTGTGCCATGGACAGCACTGTCCCAGACATGGCAGAGGGTACAAAGCGGGGATCCAATGAGCTCTTCTCTACATGTGTCAGCAAAGGCCCCCTTCTCAGGAGCAGCTCGGCCTCAGCAGCCAATGGAAACGATAGCAAGAAGTTCAAAGGTGACAACAGGAGCATCGCTACTCAGTGATGTCACTGAGGGTGAGGTCATCTCCCTGGGGCTGCCATTTGGAAAGGTTACCAACCTCCTTAGGCTGAAGAGGAAGAATCAGACCATTGAAATGAACAGAGGAGGCTGCCGATATTATAGTTAATGACTACAGGTCAGTGGTGCCAGTGCTTCGTGGACAGCCAATCTACATCCAATTCTCTAATTACAGAGAGCTCAAACCTGACAGGCGTGTGCCCAGGCAGCCCTGCAGGCCATGAACTCCATCCAGTCCGGAAACTTGGCCTTGGCAGCCTCCTAGGCTGGATGCAGGAATGGCAATGGCAGCCCAGAGCCCAGTGCTTAGGATCATTGTGTAAAACCTTTTCTACCCAGTGACCCTGGACATACTGCACCAGATCACGTTCACCAACAACAACCAGCTCCAGGCGCTGCTGCAGCGTGCTGACCCTGTGAGTGCCCGGCACGCCAAGCTGTCCCCGGATGGCCAGAACATCTACAATGCCCGCTGCACACTGCACATTGACTTCTCTACGCTCACCAGTCTCAACGTCACATACAGCAATGACAAACGCAGAGATTACACTCAACCTGCCCTGCCCTCTGGAGCCAGCCTTCACTGAACCAGACCATGGCAGCAACCTTTGACCTCTCTGTCCCTAATGTCCATGGAGCCCTGCCCCCTCCCCCCACCCCGCCATTCTGCCTGCTGCTGCGATCCCTGGGATGGTAGGTGCTGGGAATCCCATCTTTTTGGTCAGCAACCTGAACCCTGAGAGAGTCACATCCCAAAGCCTCTTTATTCTCTTCGGCATCTATGGTGATGCACAGCCGGTTAAGATCCCGTTGAATAAGGAGAATGCGCTTGTGCAGATGGCAGAGGACAGCCAGGTCCAACTGGCCATGAGCCACCTGAATGGGCCTAAGTTGCACCGGAAGTCGGGGCACCTCACACGGACAAAGCGTCAAGAATGTGCAGCTGCCTCGGGAGGAACGGGAGGACCAGGGCCTGGCCAAGGGCTATGGCAACTCACCGCTGCACCGCCTCAAGGAACCAGGCTCCGAGAACTTCCAGAACATCTTTCCACCCTCAGCTACCCTGCACCTCTGCAGCACCCCGCCCTCTGTGTCGGAGGATGACCTCAGGCGCCTCTTCTCCAGCAGTGGTCACAGGCTTCAACTTCTTCCAGAAGGACCGCAAGACGGCACTTATCCAGGTGGGCTCCGTGGAGGAGGCAGTGCAGGCGCTGACTGAACTGCACAACCATGTCCTGGGCGAGAACCGCCACCTGCGAGTGTCCTTTCCAAGTCCACCATCTAGGTGCCTGTGGGCCTGCGTCAGCATCCACCATTCCAGAAAAGCCACTTTAAAAAGCAGCTGCAGTGACTTTACAGACCAGAGATGTTATTTTTTTTTTTAAAGAGAGATCAGTTTACCTGTTTTTTTTTTGTTGTTGTTGTTGTTTATTTTTAATTTTTCTTTTCTTTTTTAAAAAGTTTATTTATTTATTATATGTAATTACACTGTAGCTGTCGTCAGACACACCAGAAGAGGGTGTCAGATCCCATTACAGATGGTTGTGGGCCACCATGTGGCTGCTGGGATTTGAACTCAGGACCTTCGGAAGAGCAGTCAGTGCTTTTAACTGCTGAGCCAGCTCTCCAGCCCACCTGTTTTTGTTTTTTTTTTAAATTAAGTCCAGCCCACTTTGCCATGGCAGGAAGTGGTTTGGGCCACAGAGGCCCAGTCAGTCCCCGCACCGTGCCTTGAGGGGCTCAGGTGTGAGGCCACAGTGATACCCCAAACAGCGGCTTTCTGTGCCTTACAAACCAGGGTGCCTCACGGTTGCACATCTCCCCTCTTAGGCTGTCTCTAGACCTGCAGGTGAGCCAGGTGGCCTACACATAGGCTCCCCAATGCTGTGCAAGAGCTGGCACAACTCCCCTACACCCTTATAATCAAGTGACATGATTCTCCCACGTCCCTGGCCAGCCCAGAGGGCCCAGGCCGTCCTCAGCTGCTGAGCCTCATTGTGACCTTTGTATTCTAGTTCATGTGGTTACAGACACCTGTGCCTGGCATTGTTTCCACTTGACCAAATACCTGAATCTTTTCCATTTATATGTAAGACATATAGTTTTAAGTAACTTTTTATAGCAATGATACCATTGTATGTGTACTGCACTCTGAGCTTTTGTGTCTCCCGAGTTCCTTCCTTCCCGTGACAAACTTGCAGGTGGGCCCAGGCCAGGGCTGGAGAAAAAGCTCTGAGACTTGTGGGTTTCTACCTTCAAATTTTGGACCCAGGGTTTGTTTTCTGCCCGCCTCTGACTGTGCCCAGTTGAGGGGCTGATCTCTAGGCCTTAATGTCCCTTGCAGTCACCCACCTCCATCCTAGCCTATTTCTATGGGAGATGGGAGGGGTTCCCTGCTCCCTGGTTCTGTGAACGGTGTGGAAGAGTATAAATATTTATGATTTTATACCTGAGGGGCTGAGGCAGTGCAGCAGTTTTTTATGGTGACACATGTATATTTTGGTAATGACTACAGGCTCAGTATTGCCCTGGGGTCAGCCCTGGCCACATCTACTCCATCCCAGATGGTGTTCTGGGGAGTCGGGGTGGGGTAGACCTTTCCATTAAAGCAGGGGTTTTTTTTGTTTGTTTGGTTGTTTGTTTGGTTGTTTTGTTTTTGGTTTTTCTTTTTTTTGTTTTTGTTTTTTTTTGTTTTTGTTTTTGGTTTTTCTATTTTATTTTATTTTGGTTTTTCGAGACAGGGTTTCTCTGTGTAGTCCTGGCTGTCCTGGCACTCACTTTGTAGACCAGGCTGGCCTCGAACTCAGAAATCCGCCTGCCTCTGCCTCCCGAGTGCTGGGATTAAAGGCGTGCGCCACCATGCCCGGCTTGTTTTTGGTTTTTCGAGACAGGGTTTCTCTGATAGCCCTGGCTGTCCTGGAACTCACTTTGTAGACCAGGCTGGCCTCGAACTCAGAAATCCACCTGCCTCTGCCTCCCGAGTGCTGGGACTAAAGGCGTGCGCCACCACGCCCGGCTTTTTTGGTTTTTCAAGACAGGGTTTCTCTGTGTAGCCCTGGCCGTCCTGGAACTCACTTTGTAGACCAGGCTGGCCTCAAACTCAGAAATCTGCCTGCCTCTGCCTCCCGAGTGCTGGGATTAAAGGCTTGTTGCCACCACCACCCAGCTAAGGCAGTTTTATAACCTTAAAAAAAAAGTCTTTTAACTGTGGGCTCCACTAAAATACTTTCTTCAAGAGGGAAAAATATCAGGTCACAGTCACAACCAAAAGCAGAATCAAATTCCAATTGTCCAATGTCTGGGATCCACACATGATCTTCTGGGCTCCTCCAAGGGCTTGGGTCACTTCTCCAGCTCTGCCCTTTGTAGCACAGACCTTGTCTTCTAGGCTCCAGCTAACTGTACTCCACTTCTGCTGCTGTTCTTGGTGGTCATCTCATGGTACTGGCATCTCCAAAACACTGCTGTCTTCCACTGAAACTAGGCTTCACCAATAGCCTCTCAGACTCTCTTTATGGTGCCAAGCCTCAAATTCTTTGAATGACCCTTTCAGTCCTGGGCCATCAATTGCAACTGAGGCTGCATCTTCACCAATGGCCTTTCATGGCCTCTCACAGTGCCAAGCCTCAGCTACTGTACCACCTGGGTGATTATTACATATTACCAAGTCCAGCCACAGCACAAGGTACAACCTTGCCTATCTCTGGAACACAGCCTCTTTGTGCTCTCAGAAAGCACTTCCCAGAAGATGTCACCTCAACGATGCTGGTCTCTTCTTAATCACCGCTAATTTCTTAGCTCCAGCTAACCAGCATCAATAGACCCAGTAATGCAAAAGTTTCACTTTAGTAGTTCTGGTATCTTGTTAATCACTGCTGATTCTTCAGCCCCAGCTTACCAGAACCACAGAATCGTCACAATCAAAATAGCAACTGCCCTGATAAGAGTCTTTAATCTTCCCTTTGAAATTTCACAAGTCAGGCCTCTATCTTCCGCACTGTTCTCAACATTAACTTCCAAGCTCCTACAGAACATCCCACAGAGCTCTTAACATTTCGAGACAGGGTTTCTCTGAGTAGCCCAGGCTGGCCTTGAAGTCAGAAACCCACCTGCCTCTGCCTCCCAAGTGCTGGGATTAAAGGCGTGTGCCACCACTGCCCCGCTCAGCTTGCTTTTTTTATAGAAACCAGGATCACCAGCCCAGGATGGCACCACCCACAATGGGCCCTCCTCCCTTGATCACTAATTGAGAAAATGCCTTACAGCTGGATCTCATGGAGGCACTTCCTCACCTGAATCTCCTTTCTCTGATAACTCCAGCTTGTGTCAAGTTGACACACAACCAGCCAGTACACTAGTGTTTGTTCTTTGAGGGTTTTTTATTTATTATTAGTGTGTGTGCATACATGTTTGTGTATGCATACATGTTCTGTAGCTGCCTACCCCCCCCTCTCTCTTTTTATCTTTGGCTATCTTTACTTCTTTTTTTTATTAGATATTTTCTTTATTTACATTTCAAATGCTATTCCAAAAGTTCCCTATATCCCCCCCCTTTAAAAATATAAATGTTGAATACTAAAATATGTTTCTTTCAGTTGGGGGTGATTAGATACCTGTTTTCTTGGCAGAACACTGGAGACAGGTGAACTCTCTTAGCTTCACACACACACACACACACACACACACACACACACACAAGCTTTAAAAAAATCTCAAAGAATTGCATTCTGCCCAGTAGAAACCGACCCAGACAGCCAAGGAAGGGACCCTTGGGTTTTTTTCATAAGGTCTCCAATTATTGTCCCCTCTACCCTCTCCTTGGGACCCTCAAGCAGCTGAAGGAGCCGCTATGTGACCTCAAGTATCTGTGTCCAGGAGGCAAGAAGAGAACCTAAACGGAGGAGAATGCAGACAATGTGGGCTGGGCGAGCGGAGAATGCTGGGAATGAGAAGCAGTCCAGAGTTCAGATCTGCGAGCTTGCCTTGGCCCCTCCCTGACACCCTTCATGAAAGATGACGCCAGGAGTCTCCCGGAGAGGGGCTCTTTGCTTCGGGAGTTATGATTCCTGCTTCTGAATCATATTGCTTTTCTGAGCCCATGTGTCTTATTATAGCTGGAAAGATTTCATCCAGTCTGGCAACAAAGTAAATCCACTGTCAAAATACTCCCTATACTTAGGGCCCAATAGGACGGCACAGGCAGCTGCTTTTATTATCAGACCACTCAGCCATATGCTTGGCCGGGCATCTTGTTTGTGTGTTTGTGTTCCTGATACAGGGGGTGGAAGCCATGGCCTTGGGGATGGTTGCCAAGTCCCCTGCCACCGAGTTATAACCGCAAATGGCTTTTTACGTTTTATTTTTGAGGCAGCATCTCTTTAATTTGCCCGGGCTGGCCTGGAACCCACTCTGTAGCCCAAGCCAACCTTGAACTTGGGATCTTCCTGCTTCAGCCCTACAAATAGCTGAGATTTCAGGCCTGTACCCCAGGCCCGGCTTAGAGCAGAGTGTTTGGGAAAATAATCCTATCCAGTGCTCCAGTGCTCTTCAACAGTAATTTCCTTCCAGAGTTGATTTGTATTTTAAAACTCAGTGATTTAATGTGGTATGTTGTGAGTCTTTTCCCAAGTGGAAATCTTTTTTTTTTTTCAATAATCACAGAGAATTCATTAAATAGATGGTCAGATTTCTGGGTACTTTGTCTGACTCTCAGTTGATGGCCAGTTTGGGGTTTCCAACTTTTAACTTTTAGTATGCTTTAAATAAAAAAAAAATTGGGGGCTGGAGAGGTGGCTCAGCAGTTGAGAGCACTGACTGCTCTTCCAGAAGTCTTGAGTTCAATTCCCAGCAACTACATGGTGGCTCAGGACCATCTGTAATGGTGTGTCTGAAGACAGTGACTATGTACTCACATACATAAAATAAATATTAAAAAAAAAAACATAATAAAAGACACACGGGTGGGGTGGGGTGGCGGCAGCACACACCTTCAATTCCAGCACTCAGGAGCCAGAGGCAGGGGGACCTCTGTGAGTTCATGGCCAGCCTGGTCTACAAAGCAAGTTCCAAGACAGAGAGGACTATGAAGAGAAATTCTAGCTTTAAAAAAAAAAAAAGGGGGGGCTGGTGAGATGGCTCAGTGGGTAAGAGCACCCGACTGCTCTTCCGAAGGTCAGGAGTTCAAATCCCAGCAACTACATGGTGGCTCACAACCATCTGTAACGAAATCTGATGCCCTCATCTGGAGAGTCTGAAGACAGCTACAGTGTACTTACATATAATAAATAAATAAATCTTTAAAAAAAAAAAGCTAAGGAGAATTTCTGGAAGAATAAGCAGGATAAGCAGGAAATTTAATTTATATTAGTGACCCCAGGATACAGGGATGAAGAACTAGGGGACAGGGGAAGTAGGGGACCAATCTTCTACTTCATTTTATTTTTCTCGAGACAGGGTTTCTCTGTGTGCCCTTGGCTGTCCTGGAGCTCACTCTGTAAACCTTGATAACCTAAAACTCAGAGATCCGCCTGCCTCTGCCTCCCGAGTCCTGGGATTATAGGCGTGCACCATCACTAGCTAGCCAACCTTCCCCACTTTATTTCCTTCTTTATTTATTTTTGTTTTGTTTTGTTTTTTTGAGACAGGGTTTCTCTGTGTAGCCCTGGCTGTCCTGGAACTCACTCTGTAGACCAGGCTGGCCTCGAACTCAGAAATCCGCCTGCCTCTGCCTCCCAAGTGCTGGGATTAAAGGTGTGTGCCACCACACCCGGCTACTTCTTTATATTTTTAAAATACCTAGTTTTAATATTTTATTATTACTAATTATTTACTTATTACTTAATGAAGATATTTAGTTTAAAATAACTTTAAAGTATTGATTCCAAAATAAGTGATAGATTTAAAATTACATTTATTTATCAGTGCGCGTCTCCTCCTGAGCATGAGGATGGGTGTGAAGGTCAGACTATCACTTGCAGGAATCTGTCCTTCCTCTCTTTCTTTTTTTTTTGTTCTTGTTGTTTTTGAGACAGGGTTTCTCTGTGTAACCCTGGCTGTCCTGGAACTCACGTTGTAGACCAGGCTGGCCTCGAACTCAGAAATCCGCCTGCCTCTGCCTCCCGAGTGCTGGGACTAAAGGCGTGCGCCACCACGCCCAGCCCTTCCTCTCTTTCTACCATGTGGATCCTGGAAATTGAACTCAGGTCATCAAGCTTGATGGTAAGGCCTTTCTTCACATAGCACCTCAGCAGCCACGTAAAACTGTCTTCTACATCTTGTGGTACTCGTAAAAATCTGTGTGAAATCTAGTTTAGCTCTTTTTTCTACAAGGCCAGACTCTCCTCTCTCCCTCCCTTCCTTCTTTTCTCTCTTCCTTCCTCCTTTCCTTCCTTTCTTTGTTCCTTCTTCCTTTCCTCCCTCTGTCCCTTTCTTCCTCCCTTCTCTCTCCCTTTCTTCCTCCCTCCCTATTTCCTTTCTCCCTCCCTTCCTCCCTCCCCTCCTCCCTTTCTTCCTTTGCCCCTTCCTTTGTTCCAGCTCCTTGCTTCACTATTCACCACAACACATCTGTCCTTTGCTGAGCACTGACTAGGTGATTAGGGTCTTATTGAACGGTCCCATAGGAAGGCCCTAAGTACCCAAGGTCTTACCTATAAGGAACCGGAGGCATACGAAGATGCCTCATAGGAATACCTTGCCTAAAATTCAGACTCGGATCTGACTAGCCACAGCTCATACTTCCCACAATCTAGTAACTCAATGGTTATCAGAACACACACGTATCAACTATATTGGAGAATTTCTCACAAATTCAGGTGCATGCATTTATCAACCAAACCTCTAAAAGCACTAAGGAGAGATTGCCCAGGAGTTAGGAGCACTAGCTGCTCTTGCAGAGGACCTGGATTGGTTCCCACCCTACGTGGCAGCTCACAACTATCTGCAAGTCCAGTTGTAGGGGCTCTGATGCCCTCTTCCGGCCTCCCTGGGCACCAGGCACACATGTGGTATATTTATATGCACGCAGGCAAAACACTCATACACAAAAAGTAAAAATAAAATCTTTTTAAAGAAGCATTAAAGCTGGGTATAGTGGTGCATGCCTTTAATCCTAGTACTTGGGAGGCAGAGGCAGTTGTATCTTTGTGAGTTCGAGGCCAGTGTGGTCTACATACTGAGTTTCCAGACTGCCAGGGCTATGTGGTGAGACCCTTTCTCAAAAGAACAACAACAAAAAAGAGCATTAAAATTATGAAACACGGGCTGGAGAGATGGCTCAGCGGTTAAGAGGACTGACTGCTTTTCCAAAGGCCCTGAGTTCAAATCCCAGCAGCCACATGGTGGCTCACAACCATCCATAATGAGATCTGACGCCCTCTTCTGGTGTGTCTGAAGACAGCTGCAGTGTACTTACATATAATAATAAATAAATCTTTTTTTAAAAAAAGTTTTTTTTTAAATTATGAAACACGTTATTTAATGCATGTTCATTGCTTGACAACAAAGCCAGGGCTTGTGCATTTCATGTTGGCTGCACAGTCTGTAGAAGTATGGGGCCTCTGACCCCTGCGTAACTACACCCCAAACACAGGCCTTCTCAGGAGAACACACTGTAAGCCATAATCAATGGCAAAGGGACCTTTGGATTTAGCTAGAAGACACCACCCGAGACCTGCTAGCCCTGGGTCTGGTTTCAGGGCGAAGCTCTTGGGCTCCAAGAAAAGCTGTGAGAATCACAGGGACCCAGGGCAAGCGTTCCTGGTGGTTTCTATGGACACAAGAAGAAAGGGCAGGATTACAATAAAGAAGTAACCACGCAGCCTGCAATTTGAGATGAGACTGGGGAAGACCAGGAGGAGTAGCAGCTGATGGCCTGCTATGCGCTTTCACAAAGCCCCTGCTACCCCAAGATAGAAAAGGCATTTTATCAACAGCCGTCAATCATGTCAACTTTTTTTTTTTTTCTGGTGACAACCCAGGCAGGAATCTAGAAGTCATCTTTAAATAAACCTGTCCCTCCTTCATGTAGCTTTATTAGAATGACCCTGATAAAACCTTGCTATTCTAAAGCGTTGCCGCATGCACAGAGCGGGCTTTGAGAGCTGAGCCACCCCGGGTCTGGCTGTCAGGTAGAACCTCTCTCTGCCTAGGTCCTTACTAAGCATCCCGGGGAGGGAGGCTGCCTTTGAAGAGTGGACCCAGGAAGCAAGGGGTCGGGGGTGGGGTTCTAGGTCGGCTGGCTCTGTCCAGGGTAGAGTGTCAGGGGACACATTCTTGAGTTGAAACAGTCTTAGGAGAAACCAGCTTTGGCAAAGAGCCTTGGAGGACCTGGATGAAACGTGTGTAAACTCCAGGATTTATTCTGAGAATTGTAAACAGACCTGAACTTCAGCCCAATAAAGGTATTCGGGAGCTGTAAAGTCCCTGTGTCTCTGGACGGTGTGCTAGTCACACCCCGTGATAAAATCAAAACAAAACCAAGGCAACAAGTATGTTTGTTGGCCTTCTCACCTAAGAAAACTGCCTGGCTCTTGTCTCCTCTCAAGGACACCGAGTAGACACCGGTGCTCTGATCGCCCAATGAAACTCCTGTGTTTATTACTGACACTGATCACAGAGCCAGTACTTGGCCAAGTAGCCCCTGGGTCCAGCCCCTTTGGGGGAGAAAGCAGCAAAGCTGGGGAAAATAGTAACAGTTTGGACATCTGACCCCTGACACCAGCAACCTGACAAGGGGTTGTCAAGCTCTCAACAGGACAACCTTAAGGAGAGGCCTCAGGTACTGTCCCCGAGCCTGTCCTCAGAGCAGGTTCTGCTCTCCCCTTTCTGCCCTTGTTCTGGGACACTCTGGTCCTGCAGATTCCAGGGCCAATTTTCAAACTATATGCCCCGTATCTGGAAGGTGCAAGAGGGTCTCTGGGACTCCCATCTCAATGAGGGGATGCAGGCTCAAACCTAAAATGAGACGTCAAAACAGCTGAAGACTTGGGAAAGGCATTAGCCCTTGGGTCACGTGACTTTCCAAATCCTAATTGTTTCTAATATATCATACCCCTCGGTACTGACAACACCTCTAGCCACCAAACCTACCCCCCTGAAAATTCCTGCCCTTGATTAGAGATCCTGCAGGGTAAAATGGTGCAGGAAATGGGTGGGGGCACTGACTGGCTTCTTTTTTTTTAAGATTTACTTTATTTATTTTATGTATGTGAGTACACTGTAGCTGTACAGACGGTTGTGAGCTTTCATATGGTTGCTGGGAATTGAATTTTGAGGACCTATACTTACTCCAGTCAACCCTGCTTGCTACAGTCGGCTCCGCTCTCTCAGTCCCTGCTTGCTCCGGCCCAAAGATTTATTTATTATTATACATAAGTACACTGTAGCTGACTTCAGACATACCAGAAGAGGGCATCAGACCTCATTACAGGTGGTTGAGCCACCCTGTGGTTGCTGGGATATGAACTCAGGACCTTCGGAAGAGCAGTCAGTGCTTTTAACTGCTGAGCCATCTCACCAGCCCCTACTGGCTTTCTTAGGAGAGGAGGAAGAATGTGGGAATGAGGTTTGATACAGCCTGGCACTGGCAACAGTTTCTCCTCTGGGAGCATCACCCATCCAGTCTCAGAGGCCATTCCTCGCTGCTTGGTGCACTCCAAGTTGACCGGACTCCTGGATCATATAGGTGCTGACATTGCTATTCAAGACATCTCTGGAGAGATGGCTCTATAGTTAAGAGCAAGTGCTGCTCTTGCAGAGGACTGGAATTCAGTTCCCAGCACCCACATTAGGCAGTTCACAGGTAAGTATCTCCAGGTCACGGGAAACGGGAATCTGAGAGCCTCCTCTGGCCTTTACTTCCACTGACACACATATTCTCCCCCCCCCCCCCTCTCTCTCTCTCTCTCTCTCTCTCCCCCCACCCTTTTCTGATCTACTTTCATATGTATGGGTGTTTTGCCTGCATGTGTTTGTGTACCACAAGTACAAGCCTGGTGCCAATGGAGGCCAGAAGATGGCGTCAGATCTGGAACTGGAGTTACGTACAGATGGCTGTGAGCCACCATGTGAGTGCTGGGAGCCGAACCCAGTCTTCTGGAAGAAGAGTCAGTACTCTCAACTGCTCAGCCATCTCTTCATCTCACAAATCTCTGGCCTCTGTGGGGCCTGCATACACTCAGTGAACATGCACACATGTAATCAAAACACGTGTGAGTACAGTACACCTTAGCAAATGATCTCTAGGGGCTGGAGAGATGGCTCAGTGGTCAAGAGCACTGACTGCTCTTCCAAAGGTCCTGAGTTCAATTCCCAGCAACCACATGGTGGCTCATAACCATCTGTAATGGGATCCGATAGATGCTCTCTTCTGCTGTGTCTGGTGTACTCATATAAATAAAGTAAATAAATAAATCTAAAAAAAAAAAAATCTCAGCCGGGCGGTGGTGTCACACGCCTTTAGTCCCAGCACTCGGGAGGCAGAGGCAGGCGGATTTCTGAGTTCGAGGCCAGCCTGGTCTACAAAGTGAGTTCCAGGACAGCCAGGGCTATACAGAGAAACCCTGTCTCGAAAAACCAAAAAAAAAAAAAAAAAAGAAAAACCAAAAAAAAAAAAAAAAAATCTCTAGTGGCTGGAGAGATGGCTCAACCATTAAGAGCACTGACTGCCCTCCCAGAGGACCGGGGTTCAATTCCCAGCACATACATGGCAGCTCATAACTCCAATATCTGACATCCTTACATACATACACCAATGCACATAAAAGAAAAATAAATAAATTATTTTTAAAAAATGATCTGTCAGCCATTCCAGTAAGCAGTAAAACAAAGCAATTGTGAGCCCAGGCTTTCCACTCCTGTGTCTTGACCATCCACTCCTACGTCTCTGCCTAAAAGCACAAACATACCTACACCGTGCCTGCAAGCATTCACACATGAATGCTCACAGCGGCATGAGTCAAAACAGCCAAAAAATCAGCAGCAATTCAACATTCATCCGTGAGTCGGAGCAATTCAACTGATTCCTTGCCTTTCCTAACAACCGGTCTGATCCGGAAATACAGGCTGAACTTGTGTGGCCAGTGCTTCCATCCATACAGGAAGGACACAGGTAAGCTTTACTAAGTTGGACCAAGCGGCCTTGAATGCGTTATTCAACACTGTCTATCCGGGAAGACTGATCATGTGAGTCTTTGCATAGAAAAAATTAAGAAATTTAAGACCTTCAAAAAATATAGAGAGCCGGGCAGTGGTGGCGCACACCTTTAATCCCAGCACTTGGGAGGCAGAGGCAGGCAGATTTGAGTTCGAGGCCAGCCTGGTCTACAGAGTGAGTTCCAGGACAGCCAGGGCTACACAGAGAAACCCTGTCTTGAAAAACAAAACAAAAACAAAAACAAACAATACATACATATATATATATATGAAAAAAAAAAAAGAATGGACTAGTGATAGATCTTCCACTATGTAGGAAACTGTCCGTAAAGGTCACGGGGGTCAGTGATGTCATATACATCTAGAGTAGACAAATATATCAGCCCAGAAAGTAGATTACTGGTTGCCAAGAGATGGGGGATGCGGGGAGAGAAATGAATGCTAAGGATATACTGCTGCTGTTTTGGGTGAGACCAAAAGATCCTAAGTTAGTTGTGTAGAGGGTTATGCTTTAAGTGGGAAGTTGTCTCTACCTCCTCCCCGCCCCCCCCCCACTCCCCCTCCTTCCCAGGAATCAAATCTAAGACCTTCTGCACACTGTGCAAAAGCCCCAAGTCAGGAATCCTGGAATAGATGAGTAATCTCAGCACTTGGGAGATGGAGGGATAAGAACATAAGTTCCAACTTATGCAAACTATGCCATGAGTTTGGGGCTAACGTGGAGTGTATGAGATCTTAGCTCAGAATAAAAGAACCCTAAGAGATAAACCCTAGGAAGGCTCTTTGGTCCTGAGGCAGAAGCAAAGTGACAGGAGATGTTGTCCCTTAGGAGGTGTCAGGTGCATGAGCATAGCAGCCACTTTCAGAGGTTAGCGTGTGGTAATTGTGGCTTCCCCCTCCAAGGCTGTTATGATGCACTACTGAGGCCGGCTATCTAACACGGTCAATCATCAATTCTGTGATGGAACACCTAAATTCAAGAGGGCGGCTGCTGCAGTGCCTAGTTCATCCTGAGGATTTCAGCTTATCATAAAATAAATGTTCTGGTTTAAAAAAAAAAAAGCTGTATAACTAACCACAGTTATTCTCTTCTCTTCTCTTCTCTTCTCTTCTCTTCTCTTCTCTTCTCTTCTCTTCTCTTCTCTTCTCTTCTCTTCTCTTCTCTTCTCTTCTCCTCTCCTCTCCCCTCCCCTCCCCTCCCCTCCCCTCCCCTCCCCTCCCCTCCCCTCCCCTCCCCTCCCCTTCTCTTCTTTTCTTTTTCCATGGGAAACATACACTTTATAAATGTTATGACAAAATAAAATATATTCAAATGGTTTATCTTGTAGCCAGTTTTACCAAGACATCAAGAGAAGATAAACAACTTTCAAAATTAGTATCAAAACAGGACACTTAAATCTATCCATGTGTACAGAGGTATAAATCTTTCTTCTTTCCAAAGCTGAGCACAGTGAGGTTAAATGAGATGTTTGTTCTCATATTAACACCTGAAACCACAGGACTTGATGAGTTCTGTCCCATGACATGAAAACCGTCAGCATGATATCAGGGGTGCTCCATGGTATTTAGACCTAATTAATACTGTTAACGACAGTTCTGAGAGTTTCATATATTAAATCTCTTTTTAGTCAGTAATAATTTTGTTTTTATGGACAAGTATGCAGGTATGATATTATTTTTGAGGCTTAGTCTAAAAGGGTTAAAAAACCGGGCAGTGGTGGGGCACACCTTTAATCCCAGCACTTGGGAGGCACAGGCAGGCAGATTTCTGAGTACGAGGCCAGCCTGGCTTACAGAGTGAGTTCCAGGACAGCCAGGGCTACACAGAGAAACCCTGTCTCAGAAAACCAACCAAACAACCAACCAACCAAACAAACAAAAACCCCCAAGAATAAATTTTAGCCACCATCTCGGCAGCACCAGAATGTGCTGCTATATGCTGAACTGATGTAACAATGATCCAAGCACGCACATTTTTCGTAAATGGCTACTCTTTATTTTGCCAGGGGGAAGGCAAGTGCTATGGCAACACGTATGTGGAGGTCAGAGAACAGACAACCTGGTGGCATCATTCTCTCCTCTCACCACACGGGTCTCGGGGATGGAACTCAGGTCACCAAGCTTAGCAGCGGGCACCCTGACCAGCTGAGCCATCTCCCTGGACTCACTACATTCTTGCACTTGTTTGTTCTGACGATAGTTTTCTATGCAGCCCAAGCTAGTCCGGAACTCAAAATCTTCCTGTCCCTGATTCCTCAGTGCTAGGATGACAAGCTTGAACCATGCTCTGTGCCAAGAAAGTGAGCTTTATGACATATGAATAATACCTCCATAAAGGTGTGTTTAAAATGTTGTATTTACTTTTATTTCGTGTGCATTGGTGGTTTGCCTGCATGTGTGTCTGTGTGAGGGAGTCAGATGCCCTGGAGTTAGAGTTATAGATGGTTGTGAGCTGCCATGTGGTTGCTGGGAATTGAACTCAGGACCTCTGGAAGAGCAGCCAGTGCTCTTAACAGCTGAGTCACCTCTCCAGCCCCTCAATAAAGGTATTTTACAGCCACACACACAGCCACACTGTCCACATGAATAGCCCTGGCCTTTCCTATCACACTGACCGCTTGGAATCCTGTCACACGATATATGGAGTGTGCTTCTACACACACTCCTACTTTCTATCCCTCATCTCTGAAATAAGGGTGACAGTTGTTCTGCAGACACTTGGAAGATGGCGTAAGTACATGGTAAAACTCAGAATAGTCAAGGTCAAGACACAGAGTCAGCCTCATGCCTGCTGAGCTGACAGATAAAGAAAAGGTGATCCAGTTACACCAGTGGGTTCTTATTTAGTGGGAAAGAAGAATAAAATGCTGTCATTTGCCTCAGAGCTGAGGTGGAGGACAGTGAGTGAACTGAGACAAGCTGGTTACCAAGAGACAAATGCTGTACGCGGAAATTAAAGCCACGTTGATCTGAATGTGGAAGAGTGATAATTTCAGGTAGCAAAGGGGAAGAGAACTCAGGGCATTGGTAACATTACGGATTGGATGTAGAGTGTCCACCCACTTGTTTCAACACTTGGTTGTTAGCAGGTGGCGTCGTTTGGGGGTGTGTTTATTATGTATTTTTGAGGCAGGGTCTTACTTTGTAGCCCGCACTGGTCTGGAAGTCACCATATGATCCAGGCTGTCCTGGAACTCACAGTAATCCTCCTGCCTTAGTCTCCCAAGTGTTTAGTTTGTAGGAATTAGCCACCACGTAGATTTCGTTTGCATCCAACCTTAGAAAGTCCGTTACTGATGCGCTTGCCAAAGTTATATGACCGTGTGCCGGGCACTGCTCTGAATTCTGGGAAACAGCAATCATTAAATGCTCGTAATTTCCTGTTCCTACGAAGCTCGGATCCCAGTGGAGGGAGACCAGCATCCCATGAATACACAAAAAAAAACATATGGCAAGTGGAGATCAGTATTCTGAAAAAGAAAAGCCTTAGGGAGACTGGGGTGACTGGGGTTATGTGAGGCAGGAGGTCAGGGGAGGCCTCATGTATGGAAGGATGAGCTATCGGAGGATGGGCAGGAAGCGTGGAAACAAAGCCGGACCTCGAGGCTGGAGAATCCTCCGAGATGCGTGCCTGGGGTACTGACTCCCTGAGTGGTCCTCTACTGCACCTGTAGGATTGTTCTGCATCCAGCGACAGCGTGTACCCTGACGCTCCTGCTTTGCTCTCCCTTACTCTATGGATTCTCAAGGGAGCCTGCAGCTCTGTCCTGGGATCAAACAGCTCTACAGAGGAGCCATGAATGGGAACAGAAGCCTTCTGTCATCCAACTGCATTCAATTTTCATTTTACCTGGCTTTCCCAGCCTCCACGAATTTTCCGACAGGGGCCGAGACGCAGCTCAGTGGCTAACAGTACCTACTGCTCCTTACAAAATGCCCAGGGTTTATTCCTAGCACCCATCCTGGGTGGTTCACAACTGCCTGGAACTCCAGTTCCAAGGGATCAGATGCCCTGTCCCTACCAATCCAGGCTCTTGCATGCATGCACATGGCACACAGACACATGAAACACATTTTCTTCTTTTTTGTTTTTCAGGAGCAGCTTTCAGATAACTATGGTCCTGCTAGCATCTTATTATTTGGCTTTTGTTCTGAGACAGGGTCTCATGTAGCCCAGGCTGGTCACAAACAAACTCCCTTGATGGCTGAGTCTGGCTTTGAGTTTCTGAGCTTCTTGTTTCCATCTCTACATTGTTGGGCTTATAGGCGTGTGCCACTATGCCTTGATCTTTTGAGTGTGTTCATGTCAGTGTGTGTGTGTGTGTGTGTGTGTGCACGTGAAAGTCAGAGGACAGCCTCTGGTGTCATTTGTTCCTCTGGTACCATCTGCTTTTTTTTTTTTTTAAGACAAGGTTTCTCAACATCCTGGAACTCAACCTAACAGGCCAGACTGACTGGTTAGCCAAGAGTCCCAGGGATCCAGCTGTCTCTGACTGCTCAGTACAGGGATTATAAACACACCATTACACCTGGGTTTTTGTCTACTGTCTTCACTTTTTTTTTTTCTCTTAAATGACTGAAGGGAAGGAGCCCAAGATGTCACATTTCAGCTTCAGGGCTGGGTGTTCGCAGTGCCATTTGTGCAAAGGGGAGGACCAGAAGCAACTCTTCCAGGAAAGAGGCTGTGAGCGTGGACTGCACGCATGCGTTTGAGCTGCCTAGTAGAGACAGCAAGCGGGAATGCCAAAGAAGCGGCTGGAGAAGTGAAAACCTGGGCTGTAGGAGAGAACACGAGACCCACAAATACGCGGCTCATCATCTAAAGAGCAAGGGACTAGAAGCAAGGTGAGGTAGCTCACACCTGTAATCCTAGCACTGGGAAAGCTGAGGCAGGAGGATTGCCTTGATTTTGAAACAAGCTTGGGCTTTTGCAATGGTTTGTATATGCTTGGCCCAAGGAGTGGCACTATTAGGAGGTGTGGCCTTGTTGGAGTAGGTATGTCACTGTGGGTGTGGGCTTAAGACCCTCACCCTAGCTAACTGGAAGTCTGTCTACTAACAGCCTTCAGATGAAGATGTAGAACTCTCAGCTCCTCCTGCACTGTGCCTCCCTGGATGCTGCCATGCTCCCCCGCCTTGATAATAATAGACTGAACCTCTGGACCTGTAAGCCAGCCCCAATTAAATGTTGTCCTTTATAAGACTTGCCTTGGTACTTCCACATCACTGTTCATCTCTGAAGGAAGTCAGGCCCGGACTCACACAGGGCAGAAACCTGGAGGCAGGAGCTGATGCAGAGGCCATGGAGGGATGCTGCTTCCTGGCTTGCTACCCATGGCTTGCTCAGCCTGCTTTCTTATACAACCCAGGACCACCAGCCCAGGGATGGCTCCACCCACCATGGTCTGGGCCCTCCTCCATCAATGGCTAATTAAGCAAATGTCCTACAAGGCCTACCCACACAGCCCAGTCTAATGGAGGCATTTTCTCAATTGAGGCTCCCTCCTCTTATGAGTCCCTGTCTTGCCATCTACCTCTGTCCCCAGATAATGGTTTTAGTGGCAGAAACTATAGCTGTCACCCTGCATGGACCAGATATTTCACTGACAAGGAGCACACTGTGGCAGGATGTTTCATTGTTCTTTTGATGTCCTCCATCCTGTTGTGACTAGCATGTCTCCCTTTATAGATGACTCAGTGTTGCACTGTACTGGGAGGAAGCTGGCTACCTCCTCCAATGAACACATCCACCAAGTTAGAGGACCAACTCTGTTTTAGAGGACCCACTCTTAACGGCAAGTGTGCATAAACAGTTCTGACAGCACAAGGAATCCCTTGGGTTGTTTCGTTTTGTTTTGTTTCTTTCTAAAGATGTCTCTGAAGGGTCCCCGTTTTGTTTGGCAGTTGCTGGCTCTCAGCTGAGTTGGCTGCTTTACTGATTCAACCCCTCCTGTGCAGTTACTGATCCAACAGTATTGATCGAGATATGGGATATGTACATCCCTGTATCTCTTTTCAATAAACCAGCTGCTCACACAAGGGGCCTGCCTAAGTGACTGTCGCTGCAGAAGGGCTGGGAAGATGCAAGGATTTACACAGTAGAAACAAAAGCAGGCTTTATTTATTTTTATTTATTTATTTAATGTATATGAGTGCACTATCTGCATGTATACCTGCATGCCAGGAGAGGGCGTCAGATCCCATTACAGATGGTTGTGAGCCACTGTGTGGTTGCTGGGAATTGAACTCAGGACCTCTGGAGGAGCAGCCAGTGTGCTCTTAACTGCTGAGCCATCATCTCTCCAGCCCCCAGAAGCAGTTTTAAATTCCATGTCAGAGAATTTTGCTTTGAAGGCCTCTGCCATTTCCATTTTTGAGACTCCAAATCCCCCCCCCATCATCTTTAGCTTCCCATTCTGCTCTTTTCTCTCTTCCCAGTAAAATTTTAGGTGAGTCGGGTGGTGGTGATGGTCCAAGCATTGGCTGCATACATCCTTTTTATCCCAGCACTCCAGAGGCAGAGGCAGAGGCAGGCAGATCTCAAGTTCAAGTCTAGCCTGGTCTGCAGAGTAAGTTTCAGGACACAGAGAAATCCTGTTTCAAAAATCAAAATAAAATAAAACCAAAATTAAAAATTAGCCGGGCGTGGTGGCGCATGCCTTTAATCCCAGCACTCGGGAGGCAGAGGCAGGTGGATTTCTGAGTTCGAGGCCAGCCTGGTCTACAAAGTGAGTTCCAGGACAGCCAGGGTTGAGCACACTTTTGTATATGCCACAATGCACATGTGGTAGACAAGTGGTAGATGTTGGCTCTCTCCTACCGTGTGGTCCAGGGACTCAAACTCCCTGACTTGGTGGCAAGTACTTTAACCCACTGAGCCATCTCATTAGCCCCTTGGGATTTTTTATCTACTTACTCACTGCAGTGATCAACACACCCGGCACACACATGCTCACACAGAGCTTGGAAATTCTTTCCTGAGTTGTTATGATAGTCATAACAAAGACTTGATCACCGCAGTTTTGTTATCTGATGTGGGCTTGTGCCGCACAGAGATTCTCACCCTGCACACTGCCCTTGCTGAGTCACCTGTTTTCACCCCGGCCTCGGCATTGTTCTGTTTTATTCTTTCCTGTATCTGAAGAGATGGGAAATGGACTCTGCGTTCTTTCCAGTTCAATGTTCTTTGTTTATTAGGAAAATAAAACCTTTCCCTCCTCCAAAGCAACTCCTTACATTTGCTTTCTTCTCTCAGCTGACTGCTTGTCCTTTGACCATTCCAGTCATCTTTTTAAAGAGCCAGATAGTGTCTGAAACTTTGACTCTGACAACAGGTATCAGCTACTCGGGGTGCGTGGATCCTCACCCCACTGTTTCTGGCCAGGGATCTCATTGTTTTAACTCAGCCGAATTCAAAGCATTTCAGCATGAAGATCTTTAACATAAATGAAGATTTATTTTTATGTACGAATGTGTGTCTGTGTGTGTCCCAGTGCCCTTGAAGAGGGTGTTGGATCCCCGGGGGGTTGAAGTTATAGGTGGTTGGGAGCCACCCGATGTGGATGCCAGAAGCCCCATTCAGGACCCCTGAAATTGCAAACAAATGCTCTTTGCTGCCGAGCCATTCCCGCGGTCTCTCAGCACTAAGATCTTAACCCCCCCACCCCCACCCCTTCCGCCTGTCACGTTTAAGCAAATGACTAGGTGGAAAAGATGGCGCAGTGAGGAAGGATGCTCCTCCGGCGGGGCGGGGGGAGGGGCTTGTTTCAGCTTGCAGGTGGCTCAGCATGTCGATCCTTGTTAGAGTCCCTGAATCAGGCCTGAATCACTCGTGTTTTCTGACTCACTTCTTACCTCCATGTGGTGAGGTCTTTAAGAACAAGGGTGTTCTCCACCTGATGCACTGCTCCCCGTTTTCTGAGACAGGCTCTTACCATTTAGCCCAAGCTGGCCTCAAAACTCTCAAACTTAAAATCCTCCTGCCTCAGCCTTCCCAGTGTGTAGATCACAGGTGTGTGTCCCATCCCTGATGTGCCCTGTTCATTCCTGCTTTTCTTCTCTTTCTTTTCTTCTCTTTCCACTTTCTCCCTCCCCTTCCCTTCCCTTTTTCTCTCCCTCCTGCCTTCTCTCCCTCTTCCCCCTCTTCTTCTCCTTTCTTTCACAGGTTCCATGGCACAAAAATGGGGGCGAGGGGGATCGGTTCCTTCTCCACCTTTAGAGGTTAGATTTCTCTTGTTTCTGTTGAGCTGTGAATTCCAGGCCAGCTAGTTCACAGCCTCTGGGCAGTTTTCCTGCCTTCATCTCCTATCTCTGTAGGGGGCTAAGCTTGTGCACCACAGCATGCAGCTTTTTACCTGGGTTCTGAGATTTGAACCTGGGTCAACATGCTTGTGCAGTTAGCACATCTCAGCACAGAGATTCTCACTGGGTGCCATCTCTCCAACCTGTCTTTTTTTAGAGACAGGGTCTCACCACATAGTCCTGGCTGGCTTGGAACTCATTATGTTGACCAGGCAGGCCTCTAAGGGTGATCTGCTTGTTTCTGCCTCCCAAGTGCTGGGATTAAGGGTGTGCACCACTGCCTGTCTGAGGTCTAGAGTTTAAGAGAGCTATTCCACTATTTTCCTATCTAAGACTTATTTCAAATCAGCCAGTAGGTTTCACCCAGTAGTTTTTTTGAATGCACCTATATCGTAGCACCCCAGTGGCTGCCACCTTATCACGGAGTCCAGATGGATCATCCTACCGCTCAGCACTGTTCTTCCCAATGTTGCTCTTACTTCTTTGCAACCCATTTTCTATCCCACACCCAGCTTGCATATGTTAATAAATGCCAATCATAGCACACTCAAGGTCTTCCCACTGCTTTGTGCTGTTCTCAGAATAGAGTCTGAAATCCTTGATGGGGGCTGAAAGGGCTAATGGGTGCCTGTGGACTTTTCCAGCCTCTAGAATTTTCCCTTGTTTGTTTGGGTCAGGTGGGGACCTCTTTCATTTTTTCAGACCCTTACTTCCTTCATGAGACCGTCACTGGTGTTGTATTCTTTCTTTCAGTCACCATAAACACCTCTGCTTCAGGAAAGCCACAGCCACCCAAGGAATAAAACCAAGAGGAGGCCATTACTGTGGCTTCTTTGCAGTGCTTCCACACACAGAACATTGGTTTGCTTAAGGGTTTGTCACTTTCACCAGAATATTAATAAGCAGATGATAGAGTGCCTCTCAGTTTTGCTCACTCCTGGATTTCCAGTGTGTAGCCTCTTGATGTCACTTCTTTTTTATTTTTATTTTTTTTATTTATTTATTTTTTTTTTTGGTTTTTCGAGACAGGGTTTTTCTGTATAGCCCTGGCTGTCCTGGAACTCACTTTGTAGACCAGGCTGGCCTCGAACTCAGAAATCCGCCTGCCTCTGCCTCCCGAGTGCTGGGATTAAAGGCGTGCGCCACCACGCCCGGCTTCTTTTTTATTTTTTTATTTTTATTTTTGGTTTTTTGAGACAGGGTTTCTTTGTAGCCCTGGCTGTCCTGGAACTCACTTTATAGACCAGGCTTGCCTCGAACTCGGAAATCTGCCTGCCTCTGCTTCCCAAGTGCTGGGATTGAAGGCATGCGCCACCACGCCCAGCTTGCTGTCACTTCTGAGGGACACTAAATGCATGTGTACTGACTGATTGACTGTCAGGTGGGACAACAAAATATCCCATCATTAGACAGGGATTTTTTTTTTTTTTTTTTTTTTAGTGCTAGGGCTGGAACCTGGGGTTTAACTCCTCAGCCACATCTCAGCCCTTGTTGATCAGATTTATGTAAACTTCTTTAAATAGATTTGTTGTTGTTGTTGCTGGTGGTGGTGGTGGTGGTGGTGGTGTGTGTGTGAGAATGCATTCACGTGCCCACAGAGGCCAGAAGATGGGATCAGCTCCCCTGGAGCTAAGTTATAGGCAGGGTTGAGCCATCTGCTCTGAGTGCTGGGGACCCAACTCTGTCCCTGGAGAACAGCAAGTGCTCTTCTGAGCCATTTCTCGGCCTCTTGTATGTACTTTGGGTGGTCTGAGTCTCTGAGGATTTGAGCCCCTGCATGCAGAAGCAAGCACTCTACCATTGAGCTACACTCCCAGCCCTCGTCGGTCAGGTTTGAAAGGATCATTCCACAGATTTATCAACACTTGAGCCACATGTTTTGAAGTCGAGAGTCACGCACTTTCCAAATATATCCTATGAGCACAATGGAGTAAGCAGGAGGTCTCTGTTTATCAAACTGAGCTGAAGTCGTTGGGTACCCAGCTGGCTAGTCTGATAGAGGCATGTCACCGGGATCAGATCATGTGATCATAAAGGCCTTTTCATCTTCTACCTCCTCTCTCCTTTTTGCTCTCCTTTTCTTTTAAAGGGAGAGAAGATCTATATTTAGGGAGAAATATCCAGTAGACATGAAGGAACTAAAGATGCTAGAGTGGGTTCTAACTGGACGCTACCGGTTCCTAGACAGAACCATCTGCTACAGTGGGTAATAACTGGATGCTACTGGTCTCTAGACAGAACCATCTGCTACAGTGGGTACTAACTGGACGCTACCGGTCCCTAGACAGAACCATCTGCTACGAAAGCTAGGTCAGCATCTGAAAATAACTGCAAAGCAACTTCAGATGCCATTGTGGTTTCTTGAGAAAGATGGCAAGGAGAGACTTATATAAATTATTTATAAGAAACTTTTAAAAATGCCTATACTTACACCAGCGGTGGTGCACAACTTGAATCCCAGCATTCAGGAGGCAGGGGCAGGCAGAGCTCTGTGAATCTGAGGCCAGCCTGATCTAGAGTTTCAGGACAGCCAGAGGTACACAGAAAAACCCTGCCTTGAAAAATCAAACAAAACAACAAAATCTTGTGCTTCGTTTCTTCTCTCCTCCTGTCTGCTAAGGGAAGTCTGTTGTTTCCTTTCCTTTCCTTTCCTTTCCTTTCCTTTCCTTTCCTTTCCTTTCCTTTCCTTTCCTTTCCTTTCCTTTCTTCTCTCCTTTTCTTTTCTTTTCTTTTCTTTTCTTTTCTTTTCTTTTCTTTTCTTTTCTTTTCTTTTCTTTTCTTTTCTTTTCTTCTCTCTCTCTCTCTCTCTCTCTCTCTCTCTCTCTCTCTCTCTCTCTCTCTCTCTCTTTCTTTCTTTCTTTCTGACTCATATAACCCTTGCTGGCCTGGAACTCACGGAGATCCACCTGCCTCTGCTTCTCCAGTGCTGGACACACACTGTTCTGCCTGAAAGGGATTCTATTTTTACCTTTCTCTTTTTAAATATTGTGTGTGTGTGTGTGCGTGTGTATGCATGTGTATATGTGTGTGCGCGTGTGTGTATGCGTGTGTGGGTGTATGTGTGTGTGTGTGTACATGGCAACATGTGTGTGTATACGTTTATGGAGGGAGTTGGAACTGAAGTTACATGGGATGTGAGCTGTCATGTGAATGCTGGGACCTGATCCCTGGTCCTCTGTGAGAGCAGCAAGGACTTAACCACTGAACCATCTGTTCACCCTAACTTGCTTGATTCTTAAATTGTTTAACATCTGAAAGGAACTTCACTTCACCTAATTTGATCGGCCGGAATGCTGCTTTTTTAAAAAATGCTTTATTATTTTTATTTTATGTATACTGGTGTTTTTGCTGCATATATGTCTGTGTGAGGGTGCCAAATCCCCTGGAGCTGGAGTTACAGACAGTTGTGAGCTGTTGTCATGTGGTTGCTGGGAATTGAACCTGGGTCCTTTGGAAGAGCAGCAGTGCTCTTAAATGGTGAGCCATCAATCCAGTCCCTGGTCACAATGCTTTATATTCTGTTCTAAACTTGTTCTTTCTCTTGGTCCAAACTTCCTCCAACTCTGCCCTATCTCAGACCACCCTGAAATACCTTCTTCCTACCTTCTTCCCCTCTCTCTTCCTCTTTTCTTCTTCCTTCCTTCCTTCCTTCCTTCCTTCCTTCCTTCCTTCCTTCCTTTCTCTCTCTCTTTTCCTCTCTCTTTCTTTGAGGTAAGATCTCATGTAGCCCAGGCTGGCCTCTAACTCACTAGGCCACTGAAGGGCCATCTTGTCTTCTGATTCTCCTGCCTCTACCTCTCAACTGCTAGTATCACAGGTCTTGCACCAGCTATACGGGCTGACAAAACCCAGGCTTTGGCCATGCTAGGCAAGCTCTCTACCAGCTGAGCTCCACCCACAGCCCTCTTTCTTCTTTTATAGGACATCCTGCTCTTGCTTGGCTGTACATACTGCCAGCATTTGCAAGTGGTGGTAGGAGGGTCAGAAATTCACAGTCATCTTAGATATAGTAAATAAGAAGCCAGCCTGGGCTACAGTATGAAACCAAACTGAAACAAACAAACAAACAATAATGTGCAGGGGTAATAGGTGTGGCATTAATCCCACTACCCAGGAGACAGAGTAAGTTCAAAGTTAGCCTGCTCTGCACAGAAACTTTCAGGACATCCAAAGCTACATACCTTGTGTCAAAACAAAACAAAACAAACAAACAAACAAACAAAACAAAACAATAACAAAAACCCACTACCAGGAACAAAACCCAAAACCTGATTACCTGAGTTCCGTTCTCAAACCCACAGTGGAATGAGAGGATTGGTTATTTACTTATTTGTCTATTTATTTTAAAACATGTACCATGGAGTTCATGTGTACCCCAAAATAACAACAAATTAAATTTAAAAAATCACCACTGGTCGGGTGGGTAGTGTTGGCCCATGCCTTTAATCCCAGCACTCAGGAGGCAAAGGCAGGTGGATCTCTGGGAGTCTCAGGCTAGCCTGGTCTACAAAGTCAGTTCCAGGACAGTCCAGGGACAGTGAGATCACCACATCAAAAACTCCAACAGCATTCCCCGCACTTGAAACGAACCTCTCCCAAACTGCAGACATCCTGCGTGCTAGTAGTTGTCTATCTTTTCCCAGGTCAGTCCCATCACCCAGGGAGGAGCCCTCCTCAGTTCTGCCTCTCTCCTGCCCTGGCTGTGGCCCTGGCAACGCTGTCCCCAGCAGGTGGGCGGAGAGAAAGAGACTGTGTAGACTCATGTATTATTAATATTGTTTTCTGCCAAAGATATAATCCAGGCGGTGAGCAAGGTGATACATTTATCCACAGGCAGTTGTGAAAAAACAGAGTGACAGGGCCTACCTGATCTGAACAGGTGATAAGGAGCCAATCAGGAAGCAAAGAGGCCAGGAAGGGCATTTCAGGGACAAGGAACAGCACCAGCCAAGACCTCTAAGATCACAGTAGTAGCCTTTGAGGTTAGAAAGCAAGGACTAAGAACACAGGGGTGGCTCCTTCTTGTGTAAGAATGCTGAGCACTAAACCGGGCTTGATGGCGCAGGCCTTTAATCCCAGCACTCGGGAGGCAGAGGCAGAGGCAGGCAGATTTCTGAGTTCGAGGCCAGCCTGGTCTACAGAGTGAGTTCCAGGATAGCCAGGCTACACAGAGAAACCCTGTCTCAAAAAAAAAAAAAAAAAAAAAGAATGCTGAGGGCTAAAAAAAGAGACAGAGGTGAGAAACCTCTACTGGAAGGCCTTAGACCTCTTCCTGGGGCTATCTTAGAGAGATGAAAGACACTTCAGAAAAATGAAGGATTGTACAGTTAGCTGCTTGGGAGGGTTAGCCTTAAAAGACACAGCTAGAGGCCCCCAGAGCAACGGGGAGGCTGTGCACTGTGCTCTAGAGTATGTCATTGGCAGGTTTGCGAATGAGTCATTTACCCTTTCAGCTGGTTTTTTTTTTGGGGGGTGGGGTGGGGAGAGAGGAGATTGACTTAGGGAGAATGTCCGGAGCAAAGGGGTGTCTCCCAGACCTTTAACCTGTCAGCTCACGTTCACTGAAGCAATGTTCCAAAGGTCTATAAATGGTGCCCAGAGACATATATGACTCAGAGGGGCCAAGGTACAATAGGAAGTGGAGCTGAGGATGGCACTGATGCACACCCTTAGTCTCAGCACTCAGGAGGCAGAGGCATGGGGATCCCTGTGAGTTTGAGTCAATCTGGTCTCCATAGTGAGTTCCAGGTCAGCTAGGGCTACACAGTGACCCTATCTCAAACAAAACAAAACAAAACAAAACAAAACACAAAACAGTATGACGTGGAGTAATATATTGGCTAGTTTTATGCCAGTTTGACACAGATAGAGTCATCAGAGAGGAGGTAGTCTCAATTGAGAAAATGCCTCCATGAGATCAGGCTGCAGGCAAACCAGTAGGGCATTTTCTTAGTGATTGATGGGGGAGGCTCCAGCCTATTGTGCCTGGAGCCATCCCTAGGCTGGTGGTCCTGGCTTCTATAAAGAAGCAGGCTGAGCAAGGCATGAGAAGCAAGCTAGTAAGTAGTACTGCTCCATGGCCTCTGCATCAGATCCTGTCTCTAGCTCCTTGCCCTACTTGAGTTTCTGTCCTGACTTTGTTTGACGATGAATTGAGATGTGGAAGCATAAGCTGAGTAAACCCTTTCTTCCAAGTTACTTTGGTCATGGAGTTTTTTTTTTTTTTTTTTTTTTTTTTTTTTTTTCGAGACAGGGTTTCTCTGTATAGCCCTGGCTGTCCTGGAGCTCACTTTGTAGACCAGGCTGGCCTCGAACTCAGAAATCCGCCTGCCTCTGCCTCCCGAGTGCTGGGATTAAAGGTGTGCGCCACCATGCCCGGCTTGGTCATGGAGTTTTATCATAGCTATAATAACTCTAATTTAGGGAGCTGGCTAAGAGGTTAAGAGCATTGCCTCCCAGCACTCGGGAGGCAGAGGCAGGCGGATTTCTGAGTTCGAGGCCAGCCTGGTCTACAAAGTGAGTGCCAGGACAGCCAGGGCTACACAGAGAAACCCTGTCTCGAAAAAACCAAAAAAAAAAAAAAAAAAAAAAAAAAAAAGAGCATTGACTACCCCCCCACATGTCCTGAGTTCAAGTCCCAGCAACCACATGGTGCCTCACAAGCATCTGTAATGGGATTAGATGTCTCTTCTGGTGTGACTGATGACAGCTAAAGAGTACGAATATATACATAAAATAAATAAATCTTAAATAATTAAAAAAAAACCCTCTAATTAGGACAAGTTGGTATAAGAAGTGGGGTATTGCCATGACAGACCTGAACATATTTCTGAAAGAAGTGGGAAGAAGGACTTTGGAACTTTGGGCTAGAAAAGCCATTGAGTGCTGAGAGCCCAGTGAGCTGTCCTGTAGGAGCCTGGGCAGTAAGAATGTGGAGAGCAGTGGAGACGATGGAGGCCTGGCTTGTGACATTTCAGAGGGAAGCAAAGACCCTACACGCAGTTTATGTGACGAGTCTGTGGTGTTTGTTTAGCCGGGGCTGAGGAATCAGCTGTGGTTAAGAAGAGACCAATGCTATTAGGTTGAAATCTGGGAGTGTTTCCAGAGAGAACATAGAAGCTGTGTTCCAGAGGCAGTCAAGGTTGTACCTCTTGCTGGCAGCTAAACTTGCTTGTATTAAGAGTTACCCAGGTGGTTCTGGTTTTGAAGGCAGAAAGGGGTTGTTGAAATTGCCTCAATGGTACTTAAAGGCACAGGATCGAAAGGGTCATACAGAGAAGCTGAAACTTGGCACCAGGAAGAAAGACTAGGAGAGGCTATTGGTGAGAGGGTGGCCCAGTTATAGCGGAAGACCCTGCAGCAGTTTGGAGATGACAGTACCATGGGATGACCACCAAGAACAGCAGCAATCTTGGAGCAGAGCCTAGCAGACCAGTTGTGTGTGCTGCAGAGCCAGAGCTGGAGAATTGACCCATGCCCTTTGGAAGATCCCTAGTGAATCCCAGATACTTGGATATTGCGTTGTTTATACTGATGGAGTTTGGTTTTGCTTTGTTCAGACAGTGCCTGTGCCTTAGCGGCAAAGAAACTTAAAAGCTCAGAGAGCTACTGAACAAAGTTCTCTAGCGTGTTTAAGACTGTAGTGAGTCAGCCGGGCGTGGTGGCGCACGCCTTTAATCCCAGCACTCGGGAGGCAGAGGCAGGCGGATTTCTGAGTTCGAGGCCAGCCTGGTCTACAAAGTGAGTTCCAGGACAGCCAAGGCTACACAGAGAAACCCTGTCTCGAAAAACCAAAAAAAAAAAAAAAAAAAAAAAAAAAAAAAAAAAAAAAAAAAAAAAAGACTGTAGTGAGTCCATGTGGCAGTGAGCCCTGAAAGTGGCTATGTATCTCCATCATGTTATGAGCGTCTATGGTTATGTAGAGAGATTTAGACTTCTCCATCTGTAGTGATAAACTGCAGATGTTTGTGTTGAAGGTTTGTGCCAAGGTTCTATGATTGTTTAAGGTAACAGCTGAACTGGCTTAAACAGAGTTAAATCAGTAAAATGGCTTTTTATCTAGCCGAAAAGAGGGATTGTAATTGCATGATTAAATTCATTAATATAAGGAAGGGGCTCTTTTTTCCCAGGACCAGATATGACCCTTTCTGACTTCATAAACAGAAAAAAAAAATTTTTTTTTTTTCTAAAAGCAACCCTTCCAGACTTAGATCTCTGGGAAAATGGAAGCAAATACTGACACAGGCTTATTTTGTTTTCCCAAGAGAGGGTTCCCAAGCGATTTCTCTAATTAGTCTAGAAAAAAAAAAAGTTGTTTTCAAGCTTGTTTTTCCTTTTAGATTTCAAATGAACTGAGGGTGAAATAACAGTATTGCTTTAGATTCTCCAGCTTTAGTTGGTCCATAATATTAGTCCTGAGGGACTTTTAAAGATTAAGGAAGAATTGAAGAAAATACAGATAAGGCGATTTTGCAAGGGGCTCATTAAAAAATAAAAGGGCAGAAGGTATCGCCTGACCATGGCTCTAGAAAAATTTAGTGGGTAAACTAATGGGGAGGAAATTGTATGATTGCCTCTAGTCTGGTTTTCTAGAGCTAAAAACGCGGGAGCTTCGTGCCGGAGATAGGACCCAGGCTTCCCCGGATCGCTTTAGAGTAATAATCACACAATTCCGCCAGGCCCCCGGAGGGGCGGTGGAGGTTACAGCTGAGCGCACCAAACAGCCAATAAAAAATCAGAAACTTCCGCCTACCTCGAATTTCAACCAATCAGCGTCGGGATCTTTGGCTTGTTGGCCTGCGCGTCTGTTGCTGGGGGAAGGCGGCAAGCCGCCTCAGAGTTGCCCACAACGGACATGGCTGCGGCCCCTGGAGGCGGGGAGGTGAAGTGAGGAGGGGGCAGGGAGGGGAGAGGACGCGGGCGAGGAAGACCGTCCGAGGGGGCCCCGGTAAGTACGAGAAGGCCCGCGGCCCGAAGTGGGGAGCAAGGGGGCGTGGGGCTCGGCCTGCTGCGCCCTCTGAGTTCCTACCCGAGGCGAGGAGCGTCTGGGGTGTGCACCTAGCAAGTGGCACCAAAGGGGGTGTCTCTCTGTGCTGGAGGAGAGGGGCCGGCCGGCGCCTGCCTGCAACTCCGGGCCGGCTCCTTCCCTCACGTCCTCAAGGGTTTTTTTGGTTTGTTTGTTTTCGTTTTCTCATGTCCCCTCTCTGTCCTGGCTTGCCCCTTGCCGGGGTCCCACGTCAGAAATAAAGGTTGTGTCCAACAAAGAACCCTTGGCCCAGGTCCGTCGTGGCTGGGCCCCGGGCCAGCGACTGCCAATCCTGATGCCCCGAGTGTTTATTTGTAGGCCCCTGGGTGTCCCCGGCCCAAATAAAGGCGGTTTTCTGCCACAGCGCGCGCTGTGCTCGCCGCCCCGAGCGGACGGGATCTCTGCGCCCGCCCGCCCGCCCGCCCGCCCGCTTGCTAAGACACTCCGAGGGACTTCCAGTTCAGTGCAAGGCTGAGATGTTGCACTTGGGGTGTGCTTCCCCGATTTTAGAGTCACATAAAGATGCTTCGGAAGCCAGCGTTGCACCACAGCATTTGCAGTTCTGTAAAGCAGTTTCCCTGTTTTTTTCCCTACCGCGAAACCCTACAGTTAAAAGCCTTGGGGGAAGGTTCAATACCTAAAGCTACGTCAAATAAGAGTGATGGAGGGAATAAAAAAGTTTGACGGTCACTTTCAGAGTCAGACCTTTGTACAGTGTAGGCTCATCCTGGAGCAGCAGTTCAGACAGAGTCCACGGACACTCTGCAGTGGGATGTCACCGGCTGTATTCCCTGTCACTTCTCTCTTGGCAGAATTACAAGCAGGGGAACCTAGAGTCTGACGAGCACTGCATTAACAAGCCACCTCTTTGATAATCAGTACCCCCAGGTAGTTTGAGAGGTAACTGCCCTTGAACGCCCACCTCTGCACATTCCATTTGGTATAAGACCTCAATAGATGGTTAGAAGACAGGCAGGAGGCTGACCAGGCCGCGAGATGGAAAGAAATCAGAAAACACTTGACATTTCTATTTTAAGTGGCTAGGAAGTGCCAGCTCCCAGGGAAGAGAGTCAACCTCAACTGTTTGGAAGGCTTACCTCGTGAAGAACGAATTAGCAATAAAGGTCACAGTCCTTGGGCTCCTCCCTGCTCCTTTCCCCTAAATTGGACTCCAGAATCAATTTCTATACAGCAGTCAAATGCTTACTGCCGACATGCTAGGTATTATTTAACCTGTCGTGGTCAGTGAGCTGGAAAGACCTTCGGGGCCCCTAAGGACACCCCTGATTTCCAAGTGAGAAGGCTCCTGGTCTCCCTCTGCACCTTGCGGTAACCGGTAACCCCGTGTTGGTGGTTTTTATTCCGTGGCTGTTGTGTCTGTGTTCTGTTCACTGCGGTGTCTTCCATGGCTGAAAAGATAAGTTTCTGTAATAGGGTTTGAAAGGCTAGTTTGCAGGCGGGCTTAAGTGAAGTAAAGGTTAGGCCACTGCTGAAGCCGGAAAGTTTCCCTTCCAGGAGACTCAGCCATTGTGGTTTGGTGATCAGGGGTTTGTATAATCATCAGCTTGGCCTGTGGCTGCTGGCTTGGTAGTAAACAGTGCTGGTCACATGGTGTGGGAAGGAGAGTAAGGGCCAGATTTCAACCCAACCTTGACCAATCCCGCCTCCCTAACCCTGGTAAATCTCACTATGGAGTTGTTTTTTGTTTTTTGTTTTTGTCTTTTCAAGACAGGGTTCCTTTTTTTTTTTTTTTTTTTTTTTTTTTTTTTTGGTTTTTCAAGACAGGGTTTCTCTGTGTAGCCCTGGCTGTCCTGGAACTCACTTTGTAGACCAGGCTGGCCTCGAACTCAGAAATCCGCCTGCCTCTGCCTCCCGAGTGCTGGGATTAAAGGCATTCCCCACCACTGCCCGGCCACTGATAAGAGTTTTAACATAATCGTGTGATCTCGGTTTTTATAATTTCGGGATCCACTCGAAGAAGACTCTTGTGCTAAGCAGCGTTCCTTTGCGGGAAGTTCTCAAAACCTACCGGGAAACAAGGAAAGATGTTATTGATGAGAGACACAGAGGTGAGAACGGGAGCATAACCCTGCGCTGGGCTGCAGCAAAGTCAAAAGACAGCAGCACCGCTTTGGGAATGTTAGGCAGAGCCAGAGTTTGCTGGGGTTTTTTTTTTCTTAGTAGTGGTGAAATAATGCATTTCCTGAGACTTAGCACAAGTTCTGTGGCAGTTAGGACATTTGTATTATTGTAAGACCACCACTGCCGCCCATTTCTAAAGATTTATTTATTATACGTAAGCACACTGTAGCTGTCTTCAGACACTCTAGAAGAGGACGTCAGATCTCGTTACGGGTGGTTGTGAGCCACCATGTGGTTGCTGGGATTTGAACTCAGGTCCTCTGGAAGAGCAGTCAGTGCTCTCACCCGCTGAGCCATCTCTCCAGCCCCACATTACATTTTCTGTCTCTTTCTGTTGTTTTTGAATGTTCTAGAAAACTTATATAAGAGAGATCATGTGATTGTTCCTTGTGACAGCTCACTTCCTTTAGCTTGTTTTGAAGGCCTTGACCCCTCCCTACAGTTTGATATTTTTCTTATTGAAATTTTCACTGTAAACTGCGTGGTGGTGGTGGTGTATGCCTTTAATCCCAGTACTTGGGAGGCAGAAGCAGGCAGATCTCTGTGAGTTCGAGGCCAGCCTGGTCTTGAAAGCCAGTTCCAGAATAGCTAGGGCTACACAGAGAGACCCTGTCTTGAAAATCCAATATATGTATATTTCACTGTTTAAATTCATTGTACCTAACCTTGTGTCACATAAGGATGAGTTCGCATAAGTGTCTGTCATAGATTGAGCAACCCCCCAACCCCCTCTCACACTCATGTCCTTTGTTCTCTAGAGCAGTGGTTCACAGCCTTCCTCATGCTGTGGCCTTTTATTACAGTTCCTCATGCTGTGGTGACCCAACCATAACATTATTTTGTTGCTACTTCATGACTGTAATGTAAGCATCTGATATGGGGATCGAGACACATAGGTTGAGAACCACTGCCCTGGATACTTTTGCTTCTCTTTTCATATCTTGCGTGTGTTTGTGTGTGTGCGTGCGTGCGTGCGTGTATGCATGTATGTGTGATTTTTACATCTATCTTATAAAACTTAGGAGCTAAGAATGAGAGAAAAATACAGTATTTGAGACTGGCTTAATTCTCTTAATGATTCTCTCTAGTTATAGCTGTTTTCCTGCAAACGATATAACTTTGTTTTTAAGGGCTGAAAAAACAAATGCCCTGGTGTCCATGGAGCCCAATCTTCTCCCTTTTCCTGCTCTTGGTCACTGAGGCTGGTCCCTCAACTCAGCTGTTTTTTTTTGTTTTTCGAGACAGGGTTTCTCTGTGTAGCCCTGGCTGTCCTGGAACTCACTTTGTAGACCAGGCTGGCCTCGAACTCAGAAATCTGCCTGCCTCTGCCTCCCGAGTGCTGGGATTAAAGGCGTGCGCCACCACGCCCGGCTAACTCAGCTGTTTTTGAACAGTTTTGGTCAACATGGGCGTACAAACGTCTGTGACATTGCCTTGGAGTCTTACCGGATAAAATACCATTTAGCTGGCTCGTGAGTGCTAGATGTGTCTTTTGTTTTTTGTTTTTTTTGTTTTTTTAGAATTAATTTTTTTATTAGGTATTTTCTTCATTTACATTTCCAATGCTATCCAAAAAGTCCCCAATACACCCCCCCCCCACTCCCCTACCCGCCCACTCCCACTTTTTGGCCCTGGTGTTCCCCTGTACTGGGGTATATAAAGTTTGCAAGTCCAATGGGCCTCTCTTTCCAGTGATGGCCGACTAGGCCATCTTTTGATACATATGCAGCTAGAGTCAAGAGCTCTGGGGTACTGGTTAGTTCATAATGTTGTTCCACCTATAGGGTTGCAGATCCCTTTAGCTCCTTGGATACTTTCTCTAGCTCCTCCATTGGGGGCCCTGTGATCCAACCAATAGCTGACAGTGAGCATCCACTTCTGTGTTTGCTAGGCCCCGGCATTGTCTCACAAGAGACAGCTATATCTGGGACCTTTCAGCAAAATCTTGCTAGTGTATGCAATGGTGTCAGCTTTTGGAAGCTGATTATGGGATGGATCCCTGGATATGGCAGTCTTTAGATGGTCCATCCTTTCATCACAGCTCCAAACTTTATCTCTGTAACTCTTTCCATGGGTGTTTTGTTCCCAATTCTAAGAAGGGGCACAGTGTCCACACTTTGGTCTTAGTTCTTCTTGAGTTTCATGCGTTTATTATCTTATATCTTGGGTATCCTAAGTTTTTGGACTAATATCCACTTATCAGTGCTAGATGTGTTTTAAGGTTTTTGTTTGGTTGATTTTTTTTTTTTTTTTCAAGACAGAATCTCTTGTGCACAGACCTGGGCTGTCCTGATGAAACTTACTCTGCAGACGCGGCTGGCCTCAGACTCAGAGACTTGCCAGCTTCTGCCTCCCGAGTGCTGGGATTAAAGGCATGCGCCGGCCGGGCGTGGTGGCCGGGCGTGGTGGCGCACGCCTTTAATCCCAGCACTCGGGAGGCAGAGGCAGGCGGATTTCTGAGTTCAAGGCCAGCCTGGTCTACAAAGTGAGTTCCAGGACAGCCAGGGCTATACAGAGAAACCCTGTCTCGAAAAACCAAAAAAAAAAAAAAAAAAACAAACAAACAAAAAATAACGGCGTGCGCCACCATGCCCGGCTCTGTATTTCATCTTTTGTGAGAACTAGCTGTCTGTTTTGTAAGCCTTTCTTTGACTCAGTTGTTTAGTTTCCCGTTGGCTAGCTTTTGGAGTTCTTTGAATATTCTCTATATTAATATTCTGTTAGATGTCTAGCTAGCAAAGCTCCCTCATTTGTTCCGCACTCCATTAACTGTTGTTGTCTTTGCTGTGCAAAGGCTTTTGAAGGTCGCGAGGTCGCATGTGTGATTGGTGGCGTGTTTTTATTTTCTGCGTTGGAATACTCGGCTGCCTCTGGTGAAGACTTTTCTTTCTCTAACTGAATTCTCTCTGTGCTTTTCTTAAAATCAATTGTCCAAAAATGCCTGGATCTATTTTTGGACTCTGAGATACCAAGCCAATACCACAGGGCTTTGAGTGCTGTGGTGTTACAGTCCTTGACGTAAGGAAGACTCCATTAACTTTTGTGTACTTTTCCTCGCTCCCCCCCCCCCCCCCCCACGTCTCCTCTTCCTCCATTCTCCTTCTCTGACTTTCTCCCTTTTCTGCTCTTTTGAGTCTCATTATTACTTGATAGATGAGGCTGGCCCACCTTTCCGGTTGCTGCTCTCTGGAAGCCTTTTGTATCATCCTGCTCTTCCTCTTCCTACTCCCGTTGGCCAAGGTATCGCTCTGCAGCCAGGATTGGCCTGACCCTTGCAATGCAGAACAGGCTGTGTTCGAACCCGTGGTGATCCTCTTGCCTTTGGCTCCTCGGTGCTGGGATTATAGAAGTAAGCCACCGGATCTGTTTTCTTCTCTCTTCTGTACTGTGGGGGTGGGAGAGGCAGTTCATCAGGTTAGGAGCTTCTCTCTCAAGCACAGCCACCAGATTTCAGTCCCTGTCCCCTGTGATGGAAAGATAGGATCAACTCCTGCAAGATGCCCTCTGACTGCCATGCATGTTTGTCATAGCTAGGAATGACAACATGTGCCTTTAATCCCAGCACTTGGGTGGAGAAGATTCACCTGAATATCTGTAAGTTTGAGGCCAGCATGGTCTGCATTGATGAGCTCCAAGTCAACCAGGGCTGTCTCAAAAACAAAACTAAAAAGCAAACGGATGTGTGTTGTGCAACTGGACAAAGTATCCCTGGCACACTGTGCTATAGACCGAGGGCAGGTATCTTTCTTGCTGGGAAGATGTATCTGTTATATAGACTGAATGGTAGTGAACTTTGAGTGGCTGTGCTCACGTGCTGGAATTGCATTTAACTAAGTCATATATGGTAGCTCTGCACAGTGGTGTTTGAGCCTCTGCTGAGGACTTAATACTCTTCCCAGTTAAGTTGACCCTATCGGATTTGGCTCATCTTTGCTACCTGTGAGCTTTCTTGGATGTGGACCTTGGTGTTTTCCCAGGGTTATGTATGCTCTCTAAGAATTTGATTACCGTGCGTGGCATCTGTTTCCTCACTGAAGCCATTGATAAAAATATTGACTAGAATGCAAAGAATAAAACTTGGTAGCTTGCTGTTGAAAACCTTGATTCGATATAACATTAACACACCAGTTAGTTCTCTTTGGGTACTGATATTTAATTATGTATAGACCCATCAAATTGGTGTGTTGAGCAAGGCCACTGGGCAAGCCTGGATGGTGGCGATTATATTAGAAGGGTCTAGATGGATAGACAACTTTCCACCTCACACTCAAACAGAGCCTTGGTCCCGACTTGGTTTTGCAGCCTTGGTTCTGAGCTTGGCAGAAAGAGCAGCCATCCTTCTTCCCATGGTTGTTGTTGCAGCTTTCTGTTTCTGTTACTGATTCTGATTTTTTGCTGCTTGTTGTGGCAAACCAACAATTTTATATGCTATAATTATATTAAAATGTTATAACTTTCTTCTAACTCTCCTGCATGTCATGTCTTCCCTTTTTTCCTTCTGATCTTTCTTTCTTTTTTAAACTCTTTAAAAATCTTGGAGTCACCATAGTAACTGTCCGTGATTCCTCAAGGCCTCCTGCCAGGCTCAGCCTCAGTCCTTCCAGGAGACGTTCCTGGTCTTTTAAATTATGCTTTTATCTGTTGACTTTCTGTGCATGTGTATGTGTGCAGGTTCCCGAGTATCATGGTGCGTGTGGAAGGCAGAGGAGGACCTGTGGGGCCACTCTCTCCTACCACGGAGGTCCTCAGGTCCTTAGGCTAGCCGGCAGGTGTCGTCATCAGCTGAGCCATCTCACCAGCCCTTAGTGATCTGGTTTTATAGCGGCCCAAACTGTTATATTGTAGATTTCTCTGTGGCTCATGCTTAACAGTCCCAGTCATTGGGGAGGCCGAGAATGGAGGATTAAGAGTTTGACACTTTGTGTGTGACACAGCGGTGCCCCTGTGTGTGTGGTAGCATGTGCTCACAGCCCCAAGCACTGGAGAAACTGAACTCAACCAAGCAATCCCTTTCCTGAGGAAGAGAAGAGAAGTTAGACAATCACTGAGGAAGAGAGGAGATGTTAGACAATCACTGAGGAAGAGAGGAGAAGTTAGACAATCACTGAGGAAGAGAGGGGGTTTCTTTGTGGCTCTGGTTTCATGGATGGACTCTTTTTTTTTTTTTTTTGGTTTTTCAAGACAGGGTTTCTCTATATAGCCCTGGCTGTCCTGGAACTCACTTTGTAGACCAGGCTGGCCTCGAACTCAGAAATCCTCCTGCCTCTGCCTCCCGAGTGCTGGGATTAAAGGCGTGTGCCACCACTGCCTGGCTTGGATGGACTCTTATATGAGGTACTCTCTTATGTCCGCTGCTGCCTTGTGCCGCGCAGCATCTGTTTTGAGACTCAGTTAAACCGTGGAGTATTCCCGCTCAGTTCTGCCTTCTACCTTACCATGGGGCGGTTCTCCTGCAGCAGGAGGCTGAATTTGTTCATCCGTCCTTCTGTGAATGGACAGTTGAACTGGGCCTCTGGTTTGGGCTATTTTGAATATAAATGAGAGTAACTTTTTTATTTTTTGCATATGTGTGTGTGTGCATACATGTGCATATGCATGTTCTCATGTGTATGAAGACATATGTATATTCACACACGTATTCACACACGTGTGCATGTGTGCTTGCCTGTGTGTATGTGTGTGTGTGTATATGTGTGTGTGTGTGTGTATGTGTGTGTGTGTATGTGTGTGTGTATATATGTGTGTGTGTGTGTATGTGTGTGTGTATATATGTGTGTGTGTGTGTATGTGTGTGTGTGTACCAGAGGTTAATGTTGTGTGTCTTCTTCAATTACTTTCATTCATATATATATATATATATATATACATATGTATATATATGTATATATATATATATATATATATGGTAATGTTTGTTTTTTGCTGGGAATCAAAGTATGGTCCTCTTCAAGCAAAATAAGGACTCTAAAATGCTTAGCCATCTCTTTAACTTCACACATTTGTGTGTGTGTGTGTGTGTGTGTGTGTGTGTGTGCGTGCTATATCAGGTGTATAGAAGTCAGATAGTCAGATGACAGCTTTCTTTTTTTTTTTTTAAGATTTATTTATTTTACATATATGAGTACACTGTAGATGTCTACAGACACACCAGAAGCGGGCATCAGATCCCATTACAGATGGTTGTGAGCCACCATGTGGTTGCTGGGATTTGAACTCAGGACCTCTGGAAGAGCAGTCAGTGCTCTAAACCGCTGAGCCATCTCTCCAGCCCCCAGATGACAGCTTTCAGTAGTCCATTTCCCCTTTTTACATGTGAGCACCAGACATTGAACTCAGCTCATCAGGCTAGGCAGCAAGGACTCTCCACCCACCGAGTCATCTGACTGGCACTAGAAATATAACTTATATTTTAACCTTAACAACCTGTACTTATAGATTCCTTGCCATTTTCTGGAGACTGTATTATTTAGTCTGTAAACAGGTTCTCAGTTTGGGTTTTATCAATGTGAAAACACACCATGACCAGGGCAACTCTTCTAAAGGACAACATATAGTCGGGGCTGGCTTAGTTTCAGAGGCTCAGTCATTATCGTCATGGAGGGAAGCATGGCAGCCTGCAGGCAGACATGGTGCTGGAAGAGCCAGAGTTCTACATCTTGATACACAGTCAGCCAGGAGAGGACTATCTTTTGCAGGCAGCCAGGAGGAGGGTCTCGCTTCTGCACTGGGCAGAACATGGGCATAGGTCCCCAAAGCCAACCTCCACAGTGCCAGCCTTCCTCCAGTAAGGTCATACCTGTTCCAATAGGGTCACGCCTCGTAATGGTACAGCTTTCCATGGGCCAAGCATATTCAAACCACTACAGAGACAGTTTTCCTTTTTAAAAAAATCTCTTTTGAAATTAAAATCTAATTACATCATTTCCACTTTCCCATTCCTCCCTCCAACCCTTCCCATGCACCCCTCCTCCAATCTCTCTCAAAATCATGCCCTCTTTTATTGGTTTGTTTGGTTTTTTTTGTTTTTTTTTGTTTGTTTGTTTGTTTTCGAGACAGGGTTTCTCTGTGTAGCCCTGGCTGTCCTGGCACTCACTTTGTAGACCAGGCTGGCCTCGAACTCAGAAATCCTCCTGCCTCTGCCTCCCAAGTGCTGGGATTAAAGGCGTGCGCCACCACGCCCGGCTGTTTGTTTTGTTTTGTTTGAGACGGGATTTCACTATGTAGCCCTGGCTGGACTGGAACTCACTATGTGGACCAGGCTGTCCTCAAACTCACAGAGACCCACCTGCCTCAACATCCCACGTACTGGGATGAAAGGTGTGTTCCACAATACCTGGCAAGGCCTACTTTCTTTCTTTTTTTTTTTTCTTAATTGTTGTTATACACACACACACACACACACACACAGAGGCTTATATATTCCTAAATACATATGGAATATGATAGTACTTGTATGTAAATAATTTTAGGGCTGATTGTTTGGTATCAGATGACCAGTTCAGGGATTCTTCCCTGGGGAAGACTGTTTCTCTCACTCTCAGAGATCCTTAGTTTACTATAGTTCTAGGGTTAGGGCTCTGTGAGATTTCCTCTTTCCATGCTAGGATGTCTATTGCTGGTGTCCATGATCAGGTCTTGTTTAAGCAGTCCTGTTGGTGAGGCGTCACGGGTGCAGCTTCCGTGACATTCCCAAGAGATAAAAATCTCCCAGTGAACTTCCTGTTTCCTTGGCTCTTATGACCCTGTAGCCCCTGTTCTGCTACGATCCCTGAGTCTGGGTGCAGGAGATGTGCCGTATCTGCGTCAGGGCACTTGCTCTCTGCATTTTGATCTGTTGTGGTTTTCTGGAATGGTCTCCATCTGTTGCAAGGAGACACTTCATCCCAGTCTATACCTTCTGTTCCCTCTCATTCCACTTCAGTTTTGAGTTCTTATTCTTTCTTATCATATAACGTAAAACATTTACTCATTTATCAAGTTTGAGTGTATGTGTTGCGTGCGTGTGCATGCGTGTGTGTGTGTGTGTGTGTGTGTGTGTGTGTGTGCATGCCTGTATGTGTGCGCATGCGGGTGCGTGTTCACTCATGGCCACCATGTTTCACACATGGAGGTCAGAGGACAACTTACAGAAGCTGGTTCTCTCCTTCCATCCCGGGTTCCGGGTTCAGACTCAGGCTTGACAGCGTGTGAGTCCCTGTTCTTAACCTAGGTGGACCTGATTGTCTTTTCTTGCTGCTAGAGAGTAATAGAGTAATTATTGAGCACCAAATATTGTGCCAGGTCCCTTCAATACACTACTTTGACATAATTCTCATGACGCTGCTGTGAAATCTCTGTTGCCACGTCCATCCTAAGGACAAGTAGTCCAAGCTGAAAAGGACAAACAAGTTACCAAGGTCACTCCGTGTTTGATACGTGTGAGAGCCGAGATCTGAAAACCAGGCGGAGCTGGCCCTTTAAGGATTCTGCTCCTGATTTCAGGTCAGATGTTAAGAACAGTCTTCTTTCAGAAACCCATGTATGGAATGATGGGAATACAGAGACTCTTAGAAAAATGTCATGTTCCTGGCTGCCCTCTGCTCTGCCGTGGTTCCAGCTGGCCACAGTTAACTTCCCTCGGGTTGTGTTGGCAGAAGAAGGTAATAGGAACAATTCCCTTCTGGGTCCTGGTGACTCCCCCTGTGTGCCCCTGCAGGGGTGGAGCGTCACCGGGTCCTCAGCCATAGCCATGATCAGGGTTCAGGCTGCCTGGTCAGGGTGGCCTTGGGCAGGAGTGATGTGGCCTCTAAGGATCCAATTTCAGTTGGCTGCCAAAGACTGAATGTCACTGCTTTGCAAGGCCACTTTCAGCATCACTGTCTCTGACCCCTCCGGAATGGCTCAGCTTTGATTGGAGGTGCAGGCTGAAAAGAAGGGGTAGGGAGAGACTTGGCAGCATGGCAGGTGACATCAGCTTGGGTCCCGCCTTGAGGAATTGGGTGGGATTTGGGAATGGAGTTGGTGGCTTCAGACCTGAGCTCTCCGGCTGGCCCTCTGGACATAGATTTTTAATTGTTTCTCGACAGCTCTTTTATGGGTCAGCTCTCCTGGGCCTCTGATTCCTCGTAATAAGGTTGGCTGCAGGCCCCTGAGAGAACTGCCCTCATCAGCAGGTTAGTGCTTTCTGCAAGAGGAGGCTTCTGGCTCCAAACCAGATTACTCAGTGCCACTTTTTACTGAGAACATGCCCTGATCTGAGATTGTGCAAGTCGAGCCGGCTGCCAGGATGGAAGAGTGAGGGTCGGGGCTCAGGTGGGGCAGGCAGGCTGCTGAGGATCCAACCCAGGGCAGAGCACATGCTAAGCATGTGTTCTGTCACATGTACATTCCGGCCCCTGCGCCGATTGCATTTTCCACATACCTGCTTGACATTTGTCACACTGGTTGTCAG